>NC_052137.2:3397107-4036853 GCF_016086655.4 Lepeophtheirus salmonis | reverse complement strand
TTTCCTCATCTTTTATGAGATGTAACGATGATTTTTGGACTTTGGTCAATTCAAAACTTTCCAAGAAATTGCCCTTATGGACTTCCCAAGGTTTTACCTTGACGATTTGCTGGATTCTGGTCACAAATTCCGGCGTGCTGATACAGTCATTTCAACTTTTGTTATCTCAAAATCCTCATTAAATGCCCTCAATTATCTCCTGACTTTTCAAAAGAAAGTCTCACTGAGTCCCAGAGTTTCTAGAAATTGTTATGTTGTCGTTCTTGGCGTGGAATCCGACCGTGGATTTTTCCAACTCTTCGTGACAACATATTCTTCAATTGAATCCATTTCTTTCTAATTGCTTAAGGTTTGAACAAGCTTTTGAGCAAAAAATGTGCTATATGCGTTGGTTTGCCTAAGAGACCGTGTTATTCTGTGGGATAGGTAGCTTGCATACTTTGTACAATGATTAACATACCACTAGATTGGCTTTCACTAAAAACCCCGACTCTTGTGCCCATATAATATAAAATGAGAACATTTGAAAAAACATTAAACCCTTAACTATAATTACCCCATACCAAAAAATAAATTTTAAAGTATATAAGCATTCATATAGGCATATAAATGATCATATTATCCTTTCTTATGAAGTAAAATAGCAAGACATAAAAAAAGTTATTTTTTACTCAATGTCTTCTTTTTTATCACAGCCTGCTTATATGTTGACACGTCCCTTATTTAAGTTAAAAAATATCTCCAAAATAAATGTATGATATTTATTTAAAAAAAAGAAGTTTTTTTTTTCTTGATTCTGAAGTATAATAGACCTTGATGCCCTACATAAAATATTGTAATGACCTAGAAAATATAGGTTGACTTTGATTTATGCCCTTTTTATAAATGATGATGTTAATTATTTTCTTTTTTTAAAGGTACTTAAGATTATATTATTGATGAAAATGGCTTGGTAGTTTTTAGATCAAATTATGGCTCGGAGGTCATATGTGTCTCATCAAAATAATTTGAAATGGCTCTGCAAAAAACTTCAATGAAGAAATTCAAGTGAAATATCGACATTAAGTGCTAATATGAAAAAAAAATTAAGATCTCACTGATTTATTTAAAACTAGATGGGCTAAGCAAGGATTCCAAACAAATATATTTCCTAAAGTTTAATTCTTATAAAAGAGAACTTTGGACACCTTTAGTCGCAAAAGTTCATTAAATTTTCGTCTCATAGTCAGTGTAGAGTAGTAACGCATTAGTAAGTAATTTAGTACTCTAATATAAACGCCTGTTCAGTAACTACGAGTATAAATCTATTACTTTTATAAAGATATTATAAGTAATAAAACAAAGTTAATTTTTAATTGAGCTATTACTTATATTACTTCATTAAATCGGTCATGACTTAAGTAAAAAATAAAATGACATAGACCGATCAGAAAACTAGGAACAAAATACTGTCACTCTGTTATTTTTGGGAGTTATAAGTTTATACTTGACATGTTATGAAATTATTCTTTAAACTAAGAAAAATCAAGTTGAGAATGAAGAATTTGCGGGTAAGATTCATTAGTTGCACACATACTAACTTGTAAATTTTTATATGATCACAGTCCATGGACGTTTATTATTATAATTATTTATCCAACCCTCCACTTCCACCGCCGGTCTGTTAATAATAATTAATACAGAATATGTGTTCACTAACGGTTATTTTTCATAACTGGATGGATAATCTTTCTTCTTGATCTCTGGGGTTTTTTTTTTATTTTTCTCCTTTTACTGTTAACTTTATTTTAATAAAACATATAATATTTCAAATTCTTATATTCTCTTATTTATTTTATGATCATTTGGACGTAGTTTGTTTTCTGTAATCGGATTATAAACTTTTATGATTTTTAACTACAGTTTAAATACTGATTAAATTGATTGAAAATTAAGACTTCATTTGCAAAGTTTGTAAAACTTTTCAGCATCGACTGGATATCATATTGATGTGTAAGGATGTTTTATAACATATATATATATCGAATAAATTTCAATAAACAAAACTTTTGTTTAACTCATTCAAGCCAAATTAGGGCTAAAAAATTAATCTGATAGTACTTTTTAAACAACTAGTAAACTTGCACTTTTTGTATGTACATTTGTATCATGTGAATGAGTAATACATCAAATGTCATCATTAAATGTTAGTTATTTTTTCTAGGAAAAACCATTTATAAATGATTCTAACATGATCGAAATATAAATTCTTATTATCCTATTCTATGTCTATTAATTTAAAAAAGAACCCATACTTAAAACTATAATGATAGTTTGATTAATTATTCTTTAAAAGTCTAATCATTTTATGAGTGAATAAATATATTTTAATAGTAAATAATTTATTTAGAGTTTATTCATGTAGATTGAGGCGGAAAATCTATTGACACCCGTTTTTTAACCTTTTAATATGTACTCTATAACTCTCTCATAATAAAGATAGAAACTTGAAATTAGGTATGATTAATCTTTTATTAATGTACATAAAAAAAATTCAAAAGATAAAATCACCACCAGCTGCAACGACCTCCTCCAGGCAGAGCACCACGCAGGATCAGGCTTGATGACGTCCTTCCTGGAGATATGGTTAAACCTCCATGATGGAAGTGATGAGGGAGGCCATGGTGTTGTGAAGGAGACGATTGGTATCCCTTCCAGCCATGCCCCACACATACAAGTCCAAAAGGATGAGGTCGTGGCTGCTAGGGGTCCAGATCTCCTCCTTTCAGAAGTGAGGGAGTATCAGAACGACGCCTGTGAATGTTTCTTTTTACGTCATACTCTTTAAGGTTTCTCTCTTCTCCCAATATTCATCATAAATACACGTCTGAAGTTCTTCACTATCTTGTAATACAAGTTGATTAACTGGACAATCTCCTTGCTAGTCCTTTGTGCGCAAAATCCACACACATTGGCTCCACGAATCGCCTCCTGCGGATTCTCGTTCATAGTTGAACGTTTCGTTTGTTTTGATTATGCAGCTCCTGTAAAACGAATATCAGCTGATTAATATAGTTAGCCCGTCTCGCCTTATTCATGGATAGAAATTGCACTTTTAATAACGTGCGTCAATAGTGTTTCCACACTGTATATCTTTTTGTAGAAAGATACTAATCTTATCAATGTTAGTGTACTAGAGACATTGTTAGCCTTTGTGTTGCTTTTATATTTTTTGTTGAACGGACTTTATAACGTTATTTTATTATATATCTTTTTTCTTTTGACATATTACTATAAGTATATATCTGTGTATGTGATTCAAGTTAAAAATGAACTTATTTTGCTGTTCGACTCTAGTTAAAAATGTACTTATTTTGCTGTTCGGCTCTTTTTTAGTATTTATATTTTAGTTGTTTGTGATACCTTGATTTTTAAATTTGAAATATTGATATCACTTACTGGTCAATAAAAAAATTAATTTCCAAAAATTATCATATTTTAGTTAAATATCTTTTCGGGATTCAATCGTGTGTTTTACGTTCACATGTTTGTCTAAAAACTATTCAAAAACGGCATTTTGAAAAAAAATAGGACTAATGCGTAAGGAGAAATTTAACTTACCTTTGCCCCAGTAGTTCACCGGCACAGCCTGTGGGCTGGGGCACCCTAGAATATTCGTAGGATGCCTTGGTCCCTACAAACACGACGGATGTAAAGTTTAAACTTGATGTTGGGGCATCTCTTCAAATGCACAATCTGAGATTTTATGATAATGTGAGTGTATCTTGATGCTGGGTGAAGTAGCGGCTAAGAAATTTAACTTGACGCGGACCAAACAGTGTAAATTCACAACCCGTGGGATGGGGTGGATTATAGCACATTAGAAGGGTTCCTTGGTGCGTGCCTAGAAACGCGGCAGCAGTAGAACTTAAACTGCATTTCGACCAAAAACTTCAATTGTAAAACCTGAGAGCGGGGGTGTACTTTGGGATATTAGGAGGTTTCATTGAAGTACAGGAAAGTGGCTACCAGACTGCATGTTCGCCGTCTCACTCAAAATAAAGAATTTCTTCCTCTTTGCGTGAAAGAAGAGTCCCCACAAAAATGTCCCAGAAAAACCCGGGTAAACCTACTCTTGTAAAAATTAATATTTAATATTCTTGTTTAAATAATATTTATATTTTTTTTTATCATACACAAAATAAAAAAAATTAATGGCAATGTAATATTAATGTTCATATTTCTTTGCTAATTAAAGTAATACCTTGACTAATTGGTTCATGAATTAAGTTCGTAAGTAAAAACAATTTATCACATTAAAAATAACTGTACCCTCCGATAAAGAAAAATATATTATACCAGGTGGGCCATATAAATTGAAAAATCTTCAATGGCTCATAAGAAACAAACTCAATTGGGTAAAAACCAATTTTTAATATTATTTAAATGCTATATTTAATGAAATCAATATTCATATTAAGAATCTCCTCTCTTAATAACCTCAGTCGGTGTTGGATGATTTGTCAGATCCAGCAATGAAATTGTACTTCTACTGATATTGCACTTTTAATTTATATTCACTGGATAAATGGATTAGCCCAAGGAAGAAATTACACCGTCCCACAAGACAATGCACCAGCCCACGAGGCCAAAAAAGTACAGGATGTCTTTGCTTGCAAGCAGTCGGGACCTTAACCCATGCAATTTACATATCTGCGGGATGGGGGGTCCAGTATTAGGGCTGTGTAAAGTATAATTCGTCAATGGATGCCCTGAAGAAGTCAATTATCCTTACTATGTCAAAGTTGTATCGGGAAGAGGCTGTTCTAGCCTGCTAAAGACTCTAGCGCCGTGTGGTCGAAGTTATCAAGAGAGGCAGATCTCATTATAAAAAACTGGGAATAATTAAATGTTAAAGCTTTAAAATATTTTCTAATTTATCGGCACCACCCTGAAGAAATTTAAAAATATATTTATATATTCCTTTGAAACTACATTCGTTGTATTACCAATAATTTTCAGTACGCTTCATCAACATTAAACCTTATTTTATACATTTATTCTAATAAAGTTGTTATAACTAATACAATTATAATAATACTTTGTATATTAACAACCAATGATTGACATCGACCTCTATACCTAAATAATGGATATCTATGATTTGATGTATAATATATTTTGGAATACCATATTGTGATATCACGTTAGTTGTTTTTAAGTTTTAATAAGTTTAATGGATATTTTATTTTTTATATATTGGTATAAGTTTAAATGAAATTGATAGATATAAGAAAAAAATATATATAAATTATCGTTCAACTGTTTATCATGTATTTTAATATGATAAATCTATGGGTTTTATTTTTTCCCCAGTTTACTAATGTGGGTATAAAAAGGATGTTAAAAAAGGGTAAAATAAAGTGCACTTGAAGCGGCTTGCGTGTGTCTCGTCACCAAATCTAAATCTTCTCGTATCTAAAAAAAAAACAACTTGTAGTCAGTATTATTCTTTACTCAGAATCCGACTTGTTTTTATAAAAAATCGTTAGTTGTGGCAGTCATATCTAATGGCTATACTATATTCTAATCTTTAAAAAAAGTAAAATATTTACGGAAAAATAGACTCGATAAAAAGATGAAAAATTTGCATCGATATTCATAGTTCATAGCATTTGTACCTGCTCGAGTAAATTAAATTGAGTCGTTTCAGTTCGAACTTAGACGATAAATTAGGAAAAGAAATATAATAAGTGAAAAAATTAATAATCTTAGTTAAAATTGTGATTGCTATGCAAATCACCTATGTAAAGCGCAACAAAACTAAATTTTTTGATGTGGTTTAGCCATAAAACTGAAACCAACTCAATAAAATATGCAGTTGACTTGGGTTTTATATATATTCAAATTGACTTACATTTGAATCAAATTCAATACAAGTTTATAAATTTTCTAGTTGACCTAACACTAACTAAACTTAGAAAGAGTTTTTATAATTTTTATAGCATGGTTTTTTTATGTAATTTGGTATTTTTGAATTCCATAAAAATATTAACGTGAGGATTTGCTGTCACAAGTAATGGAATCAAGACAAAGGCACGATGAATGGTATCAATGCACCTTTCATAAAAAAAATAAAAAAAGCATAACGTGTCTAAAGTATTCTGAATTTGAAACTTTTATAATAGTTAATTAATAAAAAAGAGAACTGAATAAAAAATAAAAGTGTTATAAATGTTTTAAAAAAATAAAAAAAACCATTTTGATTATTTACTATTCTAGCATTGTGATATATATATATCAACCAAAAAATATATTTTAATTTCTTAATTTTTCCGCTTTACTCTTCTTAAAACCGATTAAATTTGATTGTAGTATTCTAAACTCTTGCAAATTACAGTTAATCCACTACCCTTAAACCACTTGACTGTTATTATATTATTTGTAAAATTTAAACCACAGTTGGCATCAGGAGAGTTGCTAAACTACATCATTTTGCATGGTTTAGCCCAAAAAATCATCAACACTATAATCTGTGAATATTGGTTTATTATTTTGATGTATGATAAAAAACATTTTTTTAATTGCCATGTTTTTCTATCTTTTCTTCCATTTTCGATGCAATATAATCTATTTTTGTGTAATTTACTTACTAATTTGGAAGATTTAAAAAAAAACAAAAAAATCGAAATATGGTGTAGTGGGTAGTTCAGATAAATTTGGATAATCTTTAAAGGCTAATAACAATCGAACTAGATGGAAAATAAATATAATTTATTTACTACTTGAAAGATACATATAATGAAATTCAATTATTTATGATAAAATCCACCTTTCTTGATAGCCTCAGCGTCATTGTCCTTGGAAGCTTTGGCAATTTTGTGTGGATCCCGCATTGGTATTGAACGGATAATTGACTTCTTCAGGGGCTCCTCAGAAGAAATGATACTTTACACAGCTCTCACACTCGACCCCCCTCCAGAGATATAAATCGTTTGGGTGTAGATCTGGGCTGTTTACTGGCGAAAAATCTGGCTAATTAAAAGTGAAGACATTTTATAGCGAAGACATTCTACACTTTATTGGTTTTGTGTTCCGGTGTTCTGTCTTTTTGAAAGTTGTAATTTCAAGCTTCGGCTACTCCATCTCTTTAGGGAATGTAAATTAAAAGTGCAAACCCAGAAGCAGTACAATGAAAAAGCAGGATGTGCAAGAGGGGGCTTCCACTGTGTGACCGATTTTATAAAGAGAAGTGGGGTTTATTATTTAAAAAAAAGTATTTTCATTAAACGTAGCATTTGCATAATTATAAGGTTACGATTCTATCGCATCTAGTTCGTTCGTACTAAGCCTTTCAATATTTTCCTAATTTATCTGGAAAATCGTGTACATTAGAAATCTTGAGTTTTACGAAATAGTCCCAGTACACACTTTCTCAAAGTCTTTTTTTGTTTTTTGCAGCACCTATCCCTCCGTTTGAATCCCACTTTATGCGTTTGTTTTTCACCTATTGCTTGCGGGACATATTTTCCATGAATTTAGTCATGTTATCTGGAGCATGATGGATTGATATGATTTATTTAAATGATCAAAAAATGTTGACATTTTGTAAGCTTTGTCCTATTTATTTGGGTCTAAGTTATTAAGGAAGTGAAGGGTTAAAAAAACGGACATAAATCGAGTTCTTTTTTCATACTCTCACAGGCGATAAAATACTCAACACTCAAATCAGATTTAAAATTAGAAAGCTTCATAGTTTACATTATGCGATTAATTATCTATTTCTCTCAAACTCTCACAATTTTGGAGAGCATAAGTGTTTTTTTGTTACAATATAGAGCATAATATAGATAACATCAAAAAAATCTACAAAACCGTTTTGAATTATCCAAAAGTGAACATGCATTACTTGAGCTTACATCAGAAGAATGTTTTGTCTTTATATTATTCCATGATATTGTTTTTATCCAAATGGATGCCGTGTTTGCTCACTGTTGACCAAAAAACAACCGTGCTGATAATTTTGAGTAGTGTTTGGCCTTGTTTAAACATAATAAACCGGAATTTTTGTGTTGGTATGTGACAATGGATGAAACATGGTTACATAACTTCATTCTGTATTCAAAAGGATCATCTTCTGAGTGGACAGTCAAAAGCACTCAGTAGCGCAACAATATTCTAGAAAGGTCTTAGTATTTTGGCAATAATACTCATAAACTCCATTGAGAAAGGAAATACCATCAACGGTGAATAATATATAGCGATATAAGGAAAAAATCATGTAAAAACATCTTCATTTACAGAAAAAGAAAGTGCTTTATTACTTATGTCACAAGTCAATCCAAAAAATATATTAATTGAACTTCGAATTGCTTTTGAATCAAACTTACTCTACAGATTTGGCTCCCAAAGGAGTACTGGCTGTTTGCACACCTAATTTTTTTTGCCGTAGCTCATGGGCAAAGCTATCTGGAGAAGTTATTCTCTAGAACTTAATGTTTGTATGTTAGCGCCCAGGTGATTCCTAGAGAAAAATATATACTTCATGTATATGGACTTCACCTAAAGATTCCTAGGTTGGATAGAGTATATGTAATACTATAATGTTCACTTATATTTAATCAGTGCAAGTCTGTCTAAACAATTAAAGGAACATTAAAAAAAATGCTCAACATTTTACATTTTACTTCAATGAAGAGGTTATTGGAAAAACTGTGGACTATTTTGAAGCAGAAGATAAAGTGGTGTTGGCATGATTTTAATTTCTGGATGGAGATTGTATTGATGAATAAAGCCAATTTTGAACAAAAAACCATGTTCTCTTGTTTCAGCTAGGGACTTTTCAGCCCATGTGTTATATGTACTTTTTTAAAATTAGTTTTACTACACTTATTGACATTATTATTTCAAATATAAATTACATTTCCAAAAAGAAAAAAATATATATATAACGTAATCAGTGGCGGCTTATCAAAGTGCTGAGGAACTGCAGCACCCCCTATCAATTCCTTATAAACACATTTTTGTTAATATATATTGTTATACATAAATGGATATGATTATCAATAGTTCTGAAACTTACAATTGTGGCCCATCCTCTCATTTCTATAAACAATAAATATTTGAAACATATAAAGGTAACAAATTGTGTAACCTCGTACTCAACAGTTTTGATTTTACTTGTTTGTTGGTATGTGAAAGGCAAGCGGCGAAGATATTAGAAGAGAGAGCACTGGGACTTGCAAAATGCAGGTATACTACAAAATGCCAATTTATGGAGAGAAAAAAACTTGTAGAAGGCGTGCACGGAAGTTTAGAAGTGTTTTGGAGATCCCCATATAGATGCTTGATTTTCTTTACTTAAATAGGAGAAATCAATTTAACGTCAATTTTAGTAAATGTAAATACATTTCTAGTCTTTCTCCCAGTCTATTTTTTTCCCCCTTTGCTTTTTTAAATTGCACTATTTTGTAGAAAATAAGTCATCTCAAAATAGTCTTTGGCATCGCTGTTACAGCCCAACGAATTAAATAACAGATATAATGATTACTAAAATACTTATTTATTTAATATCTTGTAAAGTTTTCAACTAGTTTGTCGATGAAAAATACATATTTGTTAACCCGATATTAGCACCTTTAAATTTAAATACTGTGCTATATGAAAATACTTTGTCTGAATTTTTAATCTTTTTTTTTTAGTTTTTTAATAATCATCATATATTGTTTGGAGAAAAATACTCATATTTTATAATATACAAACCATCTGCAGGTATTTAAAAGTATCACCTTTTGCACTATGCTGTATTCTGTAATTCCTAAAAATTCCATTCCATTCTCTTGATCTTTATGAAGGTTTTATTGTTTTGCTAGAATATCATATTTTATTAGATCATCCATCAGATTAGATCATTCGCGTTTATATCTATATATATTAAAAACTTCAAAACGAACGAAAAGATTACTATTCAAATTAATATAACCAAATTATTAAATAAAAATGTCAAAATAACAAATACTAAATAAAATCTCTTTGTGTAAAAATGCATTTAAAATTATTGGAAATATAAAATGGTAATTTAATATATATACTTAACATAAAGTTATCTTATTAAAACCACAATCAATTTCAGAATTTCACTCCCTTTATGGGGTTCAAAAAGACTCAATTATCTAATAATTTCTTGAAGAATCATACAGTTGTGAGGATCACTTTGCTCGTCAACCACTCACCCATTTTTTATGTAACAACACCCCCCTACACACACCCTAGTATCCATCCCCCACTCAACGTAACTCATAAATATTCTTATTTTTACCTTTCAAGACAATAGGGACACCCACATAACCTTGTTTAAAAAATTATTATAATTGTCTATCTAGAAATAATTAAATTTGATCCTACAAATACCACCATCCTTCTAACGCAATTCCTTGTTTAATTTTATTTTACTTGTACAAAATTACCTCTACTTGTTTCAAAATATAAACAAAAGTCAAAGCGTGTTTGTTCCATCAGTATAAATACTTCTTACTTGATTCTATAGAGTGTAAAATTCTTAAAACTCTACCTTAAATTAATTGTAAAAACGGAGGGTTGCATGTTCCTTCTAACAGAGCTTATTTCTATACATGAAGATGATTTCCTTCTCAATTGACTTTCCTTTTCATGTTCTTTTCTTGCGTTTATGTCACTGCTTTTCATCCCATCAAACTTATTTGTGACATTGAAATCCTATAAAGATAAATAATAGATGAACGTAAAATAGATTTATATATAATATCAGTAAGGGTATAAATATATTGGGAGTAAAAGTTAAGTTTCTTCATCTTTTTTGTATTCTTTTCTTATATAGATAATTTACTATATCTATTTTTCTACTTTCAATTGTCTAAAATATCAAACAATTTCTTATTGATATTGATTCCCATGAAAGAAAGTGTTATTTTCTTTTATGATGTACTATAAAAACACTACATAGGAAAACTTATGTTTGATTAAGATATTTTATACTTATTGTTAGAATTGTAAATCTAAGTATATTCTTGGGTGTAATTTTTTTTTTCTTTCAATATTGGTAGTCTGAACATTGTTTTGTATGAAATATTACATAAAAGTCCATTACAATCTGAACACTTTGAATTTTAAAATTCAAGAAGATATAATTTATTAATTCACAATAGAAATTTAACGAAATTAATACTATAAATGAATGTGACCTCTCTAAATCATTAATGTAGCCGCCTTTAGAGGCAATGATTGCTTCCAAGTGGCAGTGGAAGTCCTGAAATCGGGGCTGTAAGAGGGGGGGGGGGGACTAAAAGGGTCCAAATAGAGTTCAAAAGACTCATTTAAAGGGTCTTGCAACGGAGTAGATGTGTAAAGTGGCTTCTCTATCCTCACGAGGCCCTTCCCACTTACATCTTTGATAGTTATCTACACAGTCTTTTTTGAAATCCCGATATTTCTTACACGGATCTTCATGGAATTGAGAGGATTAGTCTGGGCTGATTTTCCTTAACTCCTGCGAGTCCATTATGACCTTTTTGAAAGATCGTTTCTTTCTCTCTGTTGTTTTGGACTTGATGACAGCGTAGACAGTGGTCCTAGAGCAGCCCAACTAATTTGAGTGCGTGAATTGAAATTCGTCGGTCACGATCAAGTCTCCTTTTCTCGACTTGTATATAAGCTAAGTTTGTTTTGTTTTGTAATTAATTGCGTATGCTTTAATACATATCGAAACCTTAATTTAGAATATTATTAATCTTAAAGAAAAAACAAAAGAAGAAGAGAATTAAGACAATAGAATTTTGACAATAATATAAAAGTTGAGCGAAAGAGAGTTGGCCTTGAATATGTTTGCTTCTCTTAAGCTTATAATACCTTTTTGAAACAAGTGTGCCTGATTACATAGTAATATGCAGTAAGAATAGTTCTTAAAATTTTAATATCTATTTTTTTGTTTGATAAAAAGTATAAGAGATCAAAATTCATTTTACTTTCTTAATGTCCCGGAGAACGCCGGGCAAACCTACTTTATCTCCCTTTAAAGAATGCATGCAAACATATAGCAAAAATAATTCTTAAAAGTTTAAGAAACTTATTGTTTTGTTCTACATAAAGCAGAAGAGTTAATCTTAATTTCTTAATCTCCTTCAGAATGCTAGGCACCTACTCAAGTACATAGTACAGGCCAAGGGGCATTGGCTATCCCACACACTCCACATATGCATATAAGGGTAAGTCAGAGAAAAATTGAGGATCGATATCAGAGTAAATCTTATTTTTGTCTTTGCCATATACTGATTAGGATTTGTGTCGATACAAAGATATTGGGTCAAGATTGTTCCTTAAGAAAAATTGGTATATTGTCTAAGATTGCGGTGTGGAACGAAATATTCGTCAATTTTCTTTTTTTTTTAATTTATTAAATTCGAACCAACATATAAATTCTCTCTTAGATTGAGTTTCAATACTAATTGCGACAAAAGCACGGCTAGTTTTTTTAAATCAACAAAGAGGTAACATTTTTTTCCTTTCAGATGTTTCAATTCATTTTTCTTATTTTTGACTTTTATGATTTAAAGGAGTAGACTCTACGTTTTATGAAATCAAAAAGGTATAACATAAGATTTTGATTTTTATATAAACTTATACTAGAAAAAGTGTCCCTGCCATTTTCAGGGAGATTAAGGAAATAATAATAATTAAGATTTCTTCTGTTTACAAAAAAAAAAAAAAAAATGAGCGTAAACTTTAAAAAAATGTTATTTTTGCATATTTGCATGTATCTTTGCACACTTTTTTATAAATGTAGATTATAAGTCTTAGAGAAGAAAGAAGATTCAGATTGAACCATCGTTTGCTTATCTTTCAAATAATTGTCAAATATATATTTTTTGTCTTCTTTTTTTTTTCTTCTCTAGATCTTATAATCTTCTGTAAAAAAAGGTGTGCAACAATACAAATTAACCTGAAAGTAAAAAAGTTCTTTAAAAATTTTTAGGCTTTTATTTTTTATATAAAATAGTCGTTTGTTTGTAAAAAAAAATTCGTTTTAAAAAAAAAATGTTATTTTTAGGCCGGCATGGTATAACAGGCATAAAAATTTGTTACCAGAATCGTTTCTAGAGCCAAAGGAAACTACGTGAAAAATTTCATCAAAGTCCATACATTGGTCTGGGTGTGATTCCCGGACAAACATACTCCCACAGATATTTGCATTTGATACATATACTGTAATATATATGTCATCAATTGTTTATAACTCGTTTTATTTCATAATCAGTCATAAATAATTTTATTTATAAATAAATTTATTATTTTTCTTCAATATTATTTATCAGTTAGTTCCTTTTCAAAGGTGAGTTAGAATGTAGATAAAAAGCAGGTCGTGAAAAAGGCACTTATTGGAAAGGTTGCATTTATTTCTAAATATAAAAATGTTCCGTATTATTTGACAGAGCTTTCGTTTTATTATCGGCTATTTGTGTATAATTCTTGCTGTAGTTCTATGAGTGTATAAATAGATTGTATATTAATATTCCCCTTCATTAGGACTAAAAGGCATTAGTCTTGAGTGCATTATGTACATACAAATATTTATAAACTATATAACATGTCATATGAGGAACGAAGGAAGGATAGGGGATTTACGAAGTAAATAAAAATGAATTAGAAGGCGTAATTAGAGATCTTATTGTCAACAGCAAACTTATCTCTGTATTTGAAGGCATAAATGAAAGCGTTTATTACTTAAGCAATGCTATTTAGATCTTAATATTGCATTGGATATAAATAGCACGTTATTAAAAAGCAAAATATAATATTTTTCTAAAAACAAAAGTGGATTATGGTCATATTTTTGATGAGTTATTTGTCCATTTATATCCACAAATTATTACTCTAAACCTTTGAGTGTGCTGCAAATTGCACATATAGTAGCCAAAATTGATCGTTTAATTGTGTTAAATGACATTTAGAAACATTTGGAAAAAAAAAAAGTTTTATAAATAATTTTAATTATCAAATCTGCTGTAGCTCTCCATCGCAAATCTAAATAATGGATTTGATAATGATCAAAATATTTAAGCTATATAAATAATTTTTGGACAGGATATTAGATTTTAATATTTTAACGATAATTCTTTGTTTATTAAAGTAATTGAAACAAGATATTTATTTTTATGTTTTGGTAATAAATAAAGGTGTATACTTTATCATTCATAAACATAAGCATGAATTCCAATCCCTTCGACTACACCTTTTGTGTGCATGTCGAGAAAAACACCTGTAGTATCCATCATCAAAACATCGAGACCCTCAGAGCCATAGTCTGTCAGCACTGGGACGCCATAACAATAGGCTACCTCTGCAGTGGGTGCCAGGCCTTCCATCGCCCCCCTGGAAGCCATCATAGCCGCTGAAGGGCGGCTAAATTAATGTCTAAGAGATCTCAGATACACGTCCAATTATAGTTTTAAATATTTAATATTATAGTATTTTGTGAAAATTCAATTGTTAATTAATAAATTATATTTTGTTGAAGTTTAAAACTCAAAGTTATCATTTAGATGTTCTTATTTTTTTTTAATGACACTAAGTTATTTTCTTTGCCTTTTTGAAAAATCTGACAAGCCTTAGTATCTTTACGCTATTGTTGTGCTGTCATTAAGCCATTAATAATTGTTGGGTTAACAATTTGGCATTAACCATATTATAATCAATCACTTAATCGTACTTCCGTTGTTCCAATTTGTAGAACTCTATAACAAAGCAATATATTTGCATCATTTAAATCTACACAAAGCATAGCAAAAACAGTAGTTCGTTTCATTTCTGACATAACATAATTAGAAACAACATATCTTATGGAGAAAAAAATATTTCTCTTAGTTTTCTTACCACATTTCATTAATGAAACCTAAGCTGTAATAACATTATTATACTAATATTATGTTAACCAAACATTTCGGAATCAAAAGAATACATCTGAGGATGCAGAACCCTCAAACTCTAAAAAAGATTTTGTATTATAGCGATAGGTCCATTAAAATCTAAAAAATTTGAATTTTAAACTTCAACAAGATATAAATTAGCATAAAAATAATCCTATAAATATATGTGCGTCTGATCTCAATTAATAATTAATGTAATGATAATATATGATTTAGGTAATGATAGCTTCCAGGGGCAGTGGAATTCCTTGCATCAAGGTTGTAGGTGGAACAAAAGGGTCAAAATGTAGTTCACAAGAACTCAAAAGACTCATTCAATAGAGCCTGGCACAAAGGAGATCGGGTTCTACCATTGCTGGTGTCAAAAGTGGTCACTCCAACCTCACAAGGCTCTTTTAACCTACTTTTGATATGAACTCTGTTGTTAAGCCCCGAGATGTAATGCATGGACCCTCATGGACTTGAAGGTATTTTGTAACTAAATGCTAATGCTTTAAAATATCAAAATATGAAATAATTTCAATTACTCAACCTTAATTCATTATGGAATTAGTAAGTGATCATATTTCAATGGAACACCCTGTACAGGGTGCTATGCTGCTTTCCCACTGAGCCTCTTTCTGCTTGTTTCATACAAAACAGTTTTTGATAATATTATTCCTGTCTATGAATGTTCAGTTAGATAAATATATTAAGATTTGGAACATAATATGTTTTTCTAACAGAAAATATAGTTCCTTGAAAGACTTACAATAGATCAAAGCATAAACTTATTGCCTTTAAACCTAGTGTATCAGTAAAACTTACTTAAAATATTTAGTCAAACTATTAAAATAGGTGTACATAATGCACATTTTTTTTTCCTTTATTTTCCGTAGATTCAACATAATTTGGAATTTTAAACAAAACAAAAAACCAACTTTGAATTTAACTATGGGAAAATATGAAATTGTAAATGAAACTACAACTTAATTACAATAGTTCGGTTGGAATATCTCATTTTGAAAAAAATGGAATTAATACATTTTTGGCTTAAAACAAATTAATTATAAACTACAAAAACATTTGTTAAATACCAATAAAGTTATAAAAGTCAATATTTTCTAAAACTATTGCCTTTTTAAGTAATATAGTCAGAGTTGAAATTATGAGAACATATTTCGATGTATTAACACATTGCAGGCCGTTGCAACTTTTCTATATTGTTTATAATGTAGGGAATAAGACTTTATAAATAGTAGGGAAAGCGTGGTTTCATTATAAATGCCAGTTTCTGAAGTTTTATTGGAAATACAGTCAGTCGTCATAGTAGATAAATTAGAGTAGAAAGGAATTTACGTTTTGTGTAAATAATAAATGTTAACAAAAAAAAAAAAAAAAAGGTTTTAAAAAAAAAAATAAACTGGGTGCAAATTAGCCACTGAGTTTATAATGGTGTGATTTATGAGAACCAATCCATTGCTTCAATTTTTTATATATGTAAACAAAATAAAAATTTATAATTCATTTCACAATTCAAAGATTACAAAATTATTTATACGTAAATGTTCCACCAAAAACAATGCTAGAGTTTCCAACTATGTTGTATTTGTTGATGATTTTGTTGGTTAGACTATAACTAATTATTGGTTATTCTGCTCAATATACAAAATATTGGTTCGTTAAGAATAAAAAAAGTTCAAATTACTATTTGAACACAATACATTACTTTAGAACTCTTTCATATCACCAAGTCCATAAACATCAATTCTACTACGCAGACATTGTTATTTGTGGAGATTTTATGTTCAAAGGATTTTTCAAATTTCAAATTATGAAAATGAATCGAAGAATTTGTTTTTTTGTATATAACGGCCAATATTAAATTTAAACATACTTCAAATGTGTACTATCATTTAAAAAATTTTATTTTTCTAATTTTAAAATTAGTCATATGGCTTTTATTGAAAAAAAAGAAATTATTTTGAAACACCAAGTATATTAGTTTTTTTGGCAATAAGGAAAGAGTACACTAAAATAAAATTAAATTAATAACAAATAGCTTTTTAATTTACGTTCCTAGCCATTTTTTTAAATGTAATTATTAAATTATAAAGAAAATTGTTATTTATTAAAGTAATCAATATACTTTAGAATTAATTATATTGCAAATAAGGCATACTTTTTGGATATAAACATATCACAGGATAAATGGAATTAGACTTTTTAGTTATCCAAATTATATTTTTTTTATGCACTGTTTACAATCCATTTTATCGTTTAACAAATTATAAATTTGTGGAATACATATTTTTAAATGAAAAAGAGCATGGATTTAAAAATAACTTATAGCTTATTCATGATAGTAATGATATATCATTTTTTATATTGATGTATGAATATGCATTTGTAAGTTTATGCTCATAAATTACACAAATCAATAAAAATTTACTTTTCCACAAATATTTTAAATTTCATATTCAACTTTAACTGTATTTGACACACTCATCACGAATCTTTCATTATTTTTTTTCCGTTTCAAATCAGATTTTTAAGAATTTTGGATTTAAATTTATTCGATATTTTACTTTTTTATATATACATAGTGGGAGCCCGAAGCTTAAAGTAACATTACTAAATTAAAATGAACGCGATTCTTATTGAATCAAGAAAAAAACAACTTATAACCAATTTTTGATACATTAAGCAACATTTTTTTATTAATATGTCATTCTTCCCAAATACTAAGAGCACGAAATGCTGGCCAATAGATTGGCAGCTATTGACGAAGAAGGACGTGTCAATGGGGGCATGATGGCATCTCGGAGCATATCCAAATTTGAATTAAAGGTACGACATAAAAATCTCCAAAACACCCCAAAACTTCAAAGTCCCAAGGGCTGGATGAGGGCCGCGAAGGAGGTAAGTCAAATGTCAAACATATTGCTGCTAAATAAATTTTGTTCCTTCTTGCCTCAGAGGGTTATTGTAGACTTTTTGACGATATAAGCATTCTGGACAGAGAAGCTAACGGTTGTTTTCTTCTCGTCACTGACATCGGTGTGGGAGAAATTGCAGATCTGTTACTTGTTTTTTATTGCTCCTATATTTGTACACTTAGAGAAATATAATAACAACAAAATTTATTTATTTTTTGTTCTAACTGTCATTTGATCGCGTAATGAAACTTCGTTATTGAAAATAATGCAGATAAAGTCGTAATTAAAGGATGTTTTCAGTTTTTTGGGCTCCTATTTTGTAGGCTATAGTCAATTTTGGAATATGAAATAAATCAATAATTTATATTAAAGTTGGTATTTATTTGCAAAAATTATCAATTTTCAAATATCCATTTATTCTTAAATAAATAAAATCATTTTACAAATATATTGGACCATATTTTAAGGGTTTTGTTTGAAAACCATTCTAATCAGTCCCTTACTACGTGCATAGCTGTAGTATCGTTGGTCTTCCTTGATGATAGGATAGAAGGTTGAATGTGACGCTTTGTCAATGATGTCAACGACCGTATTCATTGTGTACCCGGGTTTATTTTTTTGGTCTATTATCCTAATAAAATCAGGACATAGGACGATTTTGGCCCATTCGGTAACATAATGATTCTAGAAAATTATTGTTAGTGGGTACTCACATTCCTGAACGATATATTTTCAGATTTTTTTGATAAATTGAGTAGCACACCCGCCCACTTCAGCCAAAGACGCGTTGTCTATATTATCACTTTAATAATGCGAAAAATAGAAAAATGTATAATGTTTTCGTTCCGAATTAAAAGATGATATGTTTAAGTTGTCGTAAGGAAGAATTGTAAGCAAGAAACGTGGATGAGTGACTTTTGTGCTGTACTTACTTTGTATGTGTTTGAATTAAAACCGGTTTGCAGGGGATGGGATGTAGGTATTAAAAATTGCTCACGTTTAAAAGAACTATCTTTTAGTAATTAAATGAATGAAATAAATAAATTAAAACTATGTATGGCAAATATTTTCAGAAATTAAAGGAATTGTTTTTACTAATAATTTTTCTGTTAACATAGATCCACAATCAAAAGTATTTTAATTCCTGTAGACATAAATTTGACAATTGTGCAAATTGGTTTTCTGTTTTATTTTATTTCTATTTATAACAAAAAGTAGCTTCAAGTTGGAATAACAAAGAAGAGATAGAAAAATATGTTTGTTTGTATTTTTTTAAAGAGTTAACCTTTCAATGAAGTATATTAAATAAGAATACTTAATTAAGTATTCATTTTTTTATACGACATTTCTATTAAAAATCAAAATGATTTTAAAAACTAATTATTTTTAGGTTGAAGAAAAAAGTACTTTCGTATTTTCCGCCATTTTTTAAACAAAATATAAATTGTTCGATATAAGTCACGTAGGGTCATACTATAAGACGTTGTAAAGGTCGTACTGCAAACGCTTTATGGACATTTTAGCGCTTTACCAATTCAGTTGATAATTATGGTGCGTCGAGTATAGATGTCTCTAATGATGAAACTCGCTAAATTTTATATGTTTACTACGTGAAAGGGGAAAACCAGACGAAGAAGTCCAAGAAAGTTGAATTTGTATACGGGACCGATACTTTTTCGGATTCTAATGCAAAACAGTGGCTTTAACAAAACAAAAATCTGATTTTTTCCCCCGCTCAATTCTGCCTATACTGTGAGCAACCCGACCTAAGAAGCAGCTGATCAAACAGAAGCGGCCAACATTGCTGAAGAGACAACAAAACATCATCAAAACAACGTCAGGTGGTACACATCTTTCTATGAGCAATGCGCATGGGAGTAAAAATTTGACCTCAATAGAGTCCTGTGAAAATTGTTGACCCAATTTTTTTGCCAATAACGACAAGGGCTTTTATGAAAATGAAATTAAATTTTCGTGCCCGACAAATGATTAAAAACGGGCATACTTACCTTAAATTGGATGACTTTGACACTTCTGATAAGCATTAAAATAGACCAAAATATACGAAATTACTTTTTTGCCAACTGGGTATAAAAAAAATTAATCATAAATTGTGGTAAACGATTTTATGTTTTATTACTATAAAAACCAATAAATAATTATTGAACATTAAAATTTCATTTCCTTTATGTTAATTGGTATTGTAAACAGAAGTCCATTATTTTTCCAATATATTGCTACAGTAATTTGTAAATTGGGTTGTATAAGTAGAATTAGTTTACGCTACGCAGCGAAAGAAATCGAAAAAGTCGTACAAAGAAAAACTTTTTATATTGTTTGACTCTATTTTTTTTAGCGGACGTAAAAGATGGATACCAACCAAAAGAAAATTCGCCAAATTTGACAGTTTTTCTTCGATAAAGGTAAAAAAGCAAGCCAGGCAACTATAAATGAGAATAGGATTGATTGTCCTGATACTGCAAAAGGTAAAACGCCCAATTTTAGTTATGGCAGTTCCTTTCTTGGAATTTTGATGTGAAAGAGGCACCACACTTTAATAGGACAGTTGTGGAAAATGTGGATGGCATAATTGAAGTTTGTCGAGTCCAACCTTCATATTTTTACTGCCAAATAGATAAGCGTTTTTGTAATGTTCCTTCACTTGGTCAGATGTAGCTAAACTGATTAAGTTTAAGAAAAAATTATAGAAATTCATTTACTCTCTGTAACATAGGAATCTTCTATGAAGTCCATATACATATAGTATATTTCCTTCTCTTGGAACGACCGGGACGCCAACATATGTATATTTAGTTAAAGATAATAATTCTTCCCTTCTTCCCAAGGGCAGTGTCGATTTAGCTACTTTTTTTCCTTAGATAAACATTCATGAAAAACAACAACTGACAAAAGACATTCTAACAGATAACAGATTTATTTTTACTATGCATTTTATTGATTTTATTAATGTGTATAGATTATTGTTTTTCTTCTAGTAAGCAACAACGCCTAACGTATATTTTTTTTATTTCTGAAGTTTGGAGAGACCATCCCAGTAATCCTTACAAGCTGCATTTTTTTAGTAGTTTCCAATAATAAAAAAACAAAGTCATAACTTTCAGGAGTTGATTGAATAAATGAAACAAAAAATTTAGAAATGAGACTTTATTAGTAACTTTTGATTAACATTTCGATGGATAAGCGAGAAAAATGTCTAACGGACAATATTGCACTTACTAATGGTATTGAGGAAACTTATTGGAGTACTATTTGGAGGCGTAATTAAAAAGTGGTGGCGGAGAGAGTGTTAAATTTGTATTGTCAAGACGAAAACAATATTTATAAATATTTTTTTTTATAAAGGGTAAACTAAGAAAGTCTTATGTCAAAAATGATTAATCTTTAAAAGTTTTAATACTAAAGCAACGATGATATAATTTTTGATACTATTTTGACTTTGTACGAAATATTATTTAATTTTCAAACACAAGCCTACCAAAAAAAAGTGTATTGTAATAAACAAAAGAAAACTACTTATAGACGATTTTTTGGATTCATAGACTTATTAATCATACTTAAAATAACTTAAGTTAATTCAGCGGACAGTAGATTTAAACCCAACAATTTTATTCTAAAGGTGTTTTTAGTAAAAAATTTATCACGAACGTAATATTTATTCACAGATTCATAGTTCCGTAAACATAAATTTTATCAAGGCACAAATCCCTGATAATATCGACTGGATATTTCCCCAAGTTTTCTTTTTGTTTCGATTTCGGCCACTTTCCAATAAGAAAATATTTATAGTTAAAAAAAACCTCATGATAAGTAATTATTAGGGATTTGTGCATCAACTAATTTTATGTTTACCCAATTATAATTTTAATTTTAAAAAAAGGGGAAATGTTGGTATAAAGCCAGTCAAAGGAAAAAATAATATAATTTAAGTGGACACTAGCGTTCAATTATTCATTTAAATAATGACAAAAAGATGAAAAGTCTTAAATGTGATCAATTATTTTGTTTCCTGGGTTTATTCAGAGTTACAAAACCATCACTTTTCATTTTATTTGTCGATTGTCCTCAAACTAGGTGAAAGACAGGGTTTCCTTATTTAAAATTTCAGCAAAATTAAAAGCAAAACAAACGAGAACGAGTAAAATGGACCAACAAAACAGTGAAATTTTAAGGCTTCTTTCACGCAGTATGCCATCGATGTCCATATCCAAAGAGCTGGGGCTATCTGAACTCTATCAAAAACAAAATCTGCTTCCACTTTTTTTAAAACTTCATAGTTATATCGAATTTCTAATTATAAAAAAAACATAAATTATAACCTAGTATATTGTCACTTCACTATTTGATCTTTGGTTCATTGCAATTGATACACTTTCTTACTCATTTTGTTAAATAAACTAAGTACAGTTTAAAACTAATTATAATTCGGGAAAAATTGAACTTTTTCCCGAATTTTAATTTTAACTTGCATGAAGTTTTGTAAAAAAGATACACATAATTTATGTATTCATCCTCTGCCCTATCAATAATTTAACCTTTGCCTTGTAGATACTTCCTAATATCACATGAACGTTTTTTATTCAAAATGTTGAGATTGAGTTGATTAGCGTATATTAGGGTGGGTCTTATTCTGTACTTAAGAAAATATTTGTCTTTTTTAATTGTTTTGTCACAGACTTAATCAGTTTTAATAGTGAAATTACAGGCTCGTTCAGGTAAATTTGGGCAATCTTTAACTAAACTCTGAACAATAACGAAAGCATTTAACTCTGTTTTTTTAATTTGAAAGTAAGAGATTGAGTGTCAGCTCTAATTCAGTTGTGTAACTTTGAATTAAAAACATGTATTAACGATCAAGGAGAACCGGAGGAACATTATTATTGAATTGGGTTGTGCAAGACACAGGTTAGAGTATAAAAAAAGTTGATCATATATCCAAAGAGCAAAGTTTACGATGTCTACAACTGCAGGAATGAGGAGGGGCATATAAGAAAAAATCCCACAAGTCCTGGAGTTATAAGCAACGCACTCTGAGATTCCTTGTGGGCCTGAAACGGTCTGTGAAGACATCTCCTCAGACTCCGATTAACGTTTTGCCAAAAAGCGGCAAGTATACACTGCAACAGTTTCCAGGCCAATAAATACTGACCTCATGATAAAGTCACGAGAAATATCATTAAAAAAAAAATGAAGGCCACCCAGCCTGCCCTCGAAAAATAAATAAATGAAAGATTTGAAGTCCCATGGCAAGCAAATTATTATTTATTCGGATGGGAAACAATGGCTTGTCGACAAAACATCCAGAACGATAGATGGTTGGCCAAAAAGGAAACTAATGTCCTCACGTCTTAAGCTAAAAGAGAAGCCTAGATAGAAATTTAAAAAAAGATATATTTCAAAAATTATTTTTTAGCATTTTGTTTACAAAAATTACGTCCAAATGTTGCCTTTAATCGATTTTTATAGAATCAAGCTGTATTTCAATATTGTGAGTGAGAAAAAGTTATTTTCCTTACAGAAAAATTAATTTATTTTTCTACCATATACACTAAATAATATGAACATTTTTTTTTTTTTAATCAGTTCACATGACGATTTTACATTGCCTTTAAGCTGCACTTGTGTGCAATTCATACTATTAGCTTATAATTTTTTTTTTTTACTTGTATAGCTCAATTTAATACATTTTTACTGAACTGTATTTTCTACAAGTTTAAAATATAATTATAAATCCTTGTGAATTAAACTTTATTCATCATTGAAAACAGATAGCACAATCTTGCTCTGAATTCAAGATATCTTGCTTGCAAAAGTGTACTATCTGGAGAATGCATAATATACATTTAATATTGATAGCAAGTATAAATAATTAAAAAGCTTATAATGAAAAAACTATATAATGTTAATGATGAAAACCATGAATTTGTGAACTTTTCTCTGCAGTAGTATAATTAACATTTATTCCACGTTGTATTTGTGTCTAAAGATAAAAATATTACAAAATATTAACCTGAAGTATAAAAGACAAAGACAACCCATTAATATCTTTCAAATAATACAATTTTGAACATAAAAATAAAATGTTTTTGTTATTACAAGCGATTTAAAAGTGTGAGATAATAGAAAATTAAATTTCTTTATTATTGATGCTGTGTTAGATGACATAAATTTGAACATTGTCACATAAAAAGAAATAAAATTCAATTATATTCTTTTTTTACAAGGTAAAAATTGCTTTATTTAATATTTAAATTGCAAGCTACCAAAAAAGGGTAGTGTTTGATAAATTAAATTTGTTGATTCATTTTTTTGCAAAAAATTGACAATATGATTGCATAAAGTATTTTTTAGTGTTTGGTTTCGGTTTGAAACCGTTAACTAGTATAAGACCGTCATGATTCTTTAGTAGCCGAACTAATTATAAATCCTTTATCGAAGGATCCTTAAAAAAAAAATTATTTTAGATTTTGGTCTAAACAAATAATTTAGATGAATTTTTAATTGCGTCATTTATGTTTAACAAATTGGGGATGCGGTAAAATGTATGAATGAAGTTAATAGTCCCACATAAATCATTTTTGTACAATTTATTAATCAGGAGTGAGAAGAAAATCGGTCCTATATTCATTCCAATACTAAACTATTTATATTGACAACAAATCGTTACACAAATAACTAGCTTTGAAGGGATGAAAGCGTTGGCAATTAATACAGCAAACCCTTCTCGCTATAATTTTTCTCACTGGAACACCAAATAAAATTATTACTTTTTCTCCTTCATAATCTGCTTGGTCATATGCGTGTTCAAAGACAAAAAGGCTTGAAGTTATGGAACACAAGAACATTCAACAAAAGAATAGCAAACACTTGTAATTATCTTCCCATATAGTCTTTCCACGGACTATTTAAAAATAGGCCACCTATGGAAATCTGGAATTGAAAAGTGAATTTATACAAGAATTATCTTAACATTATCAACCAAGTATCTACTCTGTGATGTTGATGTTTTTACCAGATCTTATCCTTAATTTATAAGGAGTCAGAGCTTTGATAAAGCTCATGTACAGTAATAATATTCACAGTATTGCTTCAATATCTAAGTTAAGGGAACAATGATGGTTTTATGTATTTTTATTATTGAAATTTGCTTTAAAATAACATATTTTTTAATTTGAGCTTTGTACTTACTCGATTTTAAACTTTAATTATTGGACTATGAATAAATAAAATAAGAATAATTCAAAACACCATTCAAATTGACAGTGAGGCTATATTTGGCTTGAAAAGTAAGTTTGAATGTTGAAAAAGAGATCATATGATGTATCCGCTTCCTGCATCAATTACAGCCTGTATCTGGCCTTAGAAGAGGAAGCATGTATTGACAAGGCAGTTAGTTACTTGGTATGCTCGTCATTGTTTCCTTGATAGATACAATCAGGTATTCATTGGTGGTATGAGCTGTCATTATTTGTCTTTGATTCAACTTAGCTTCAGAAAAAATAATCCATCGGATTAAACTCTGAACTGATGGGGGGGGGGGGCTTATAGCAGTGCTCACTGCAGTGAACTATCAGAAACAGAAGTTTTCATGTACAGTGCAGATTGGTACGCCAGTCACATTTAGACATCCTAATTTGAAATTTTGTGGACAAAAATCATGTTACATTTGTTCATTCAAATATTTGTACATCTGGAATTGATGTCCCTATGATGCCCAAAATTGTATGAATGTTTGTTGATAACACAACGTTTCTACCGGCAAAAAAACTATCATAATAAAAATCTATAAAAAACAGCAATTTGATATAAAAACCCTGTATTTTAGCTTTAATTTATGAAAATAAACAAAAATGATGTCCCTGAATAAAAGTTTTATTCTGACTACAAATCTAAAACTGTTTCATTAATATTTGTACGTTCATAGATTAACTTTGAAAGAGAATTAAATCGATATCGTACATAATTTTTCCAACAAAAATCGTGTTATGAATTGATAATGTCATGCCATTGTTAAAATATTAATGGGGAAATATGTTGATATACGTTCAGATAACTAAATTAAATTTTGAACGACTTTTAGAAATATTTTTAGACTTCTAATATTTTTAACCCTGAGTTAGTTTAAATCCTTTGTATAACACTGTTGCTGAACTGTGTAAAAAATATAACCATTTAATTAAATAATTGCACCATTTATATGATTTAAATTATTTTATAATTTAAATTTTGTATTAGTCTTTAAACTAATCTTTCCATTTTGTATTCATAAATATCAACTAAAATGCTTAAAAAAGTGAGTAGATATAAGAAATTGATTAAAAATATATCGACTAAACATATATATTTTTAATTTTAAATAAAAAATATATTTCAATATTTTATAAAAGGTATTCATTTCTTTTTACGTATTTTAGGAATTAAATTAGTATCCATCAGTTTTTGATCAGATTGCATGTATTAAATAATGTATTAATTTTATTTTCATACGTCTCACTGATTGCATAGAAAAACCAAATATTTAAAAAATTAAAAGTATAACAAAAGAACGAATTTGAGCAAAATAATTAAATAAGTTCACTAAAGTTTTATTAAAATTTTTTTACTATGCAAAGAAGTTAAACTAGAGACTATGAAGATAAATAAGTAAATGTTTTTGGAGAATACTAAAAAGTATCCGAGATAAAATGTAGATTCAACAGAATAAAAAGGATTTTAATCAATTTTGGTGTTTAAAACATCATGAGATTTTAAATAAAATTTTGCAATGAGTGTGTTGCTTAAGCTTAGAGTTTTATAAATCATAAGCAATGTTTAGTCTGAAAGTTTTGTTGTTTTTGCCAACCTGACCAATTCACAGATGTGAGTGTCCTTATGAATAAGGAAAGTAACTCTTCATTTTCGTTGGAGATTTATCTTCTTTAATCTTAAAGTGATGTTTGTCTGTACATATACGCCTCATAAGTCCTAGCAATACCTTTGGTTATAACTAGTAGCAAGCTACATTCAATGATCCATGTGCTAATTTAGTAGTCGTAAAATATTTAATATTGTAAAATCCACACCATATAACTTCCTGTGATTCATTGTTCTTTTCTCATTAATTATTTAATTAGATAAAAGCCCTGAGGAATACAACAGAAGGCAAAAACATTTTAATGTTTTTATTTAGAAAGCCACTTACGTTATGATATGTAACATTTTGAAAGTTAATTAATAATAGTTTGAGTGACGGCTAGTTAAAAGAAATTAATATAATGCTTCTTTATATAATTTATTCATAAAAAACCATTTTTAAAGTTGAATCCCAGCATAGACTATTACAATTTTCAAATGTATTATTTCCTTCCACCAAAACATTTTTATATCAAATATTTTGTGTTTAACATTTTTATTCAACATATCGATTTTATAATTATCGATGCATAACGATATGTTTAATGGCAAATGGAAAGTTTTTGATTGTAGTTGAAAGATATAAAACAAATGTTATGTAGAAATTTGTAACAAGAAAATATCTTCGCAATATTAAGTAAATTACTTATGTGTAGATCCTTTGTTAGGAACTCCCAAAATGACAAAATATCTAATCTAATCTAAAAGAGGTTCGTTGCCATCTGTGAGGCCAATAGCAGCCAATGAGAAAGAATAAATTGAAAATTAGTTAGATATTAGAAAAGATTAATGAAGATTTTGGTTATTTGTATATTTATAAGCTATTTTCTTTCCAAGTGTGTAAGTTTCAAGTTTTCACTCGGTAGTAAAATATCTGTATTTTCATACGATATATTGTGATATTAGCTTTATTTATATTTTATTTCAGAACAATTAGGTCCTATATTTTTTTCGCATTCATTATCCATAGTTATACTATTAGAAATGTTGCTGTTTACTTTTTGCACCGTTTTGTATTAAATTACAATCGTTTTAAAACCTCATAATGAAACGAATTTCAGACTAACAAAATCACTGGGTATTAAAATACTAAAGTTTTGTGTAAGAAAAATGAGGTACGTCACACATTTGTTTTATTTTCTCGGATCAAAAAAGAAAATCATGTTCCAAAACTCTATAAATACATGTGGAAAAAGTTAGAGTTAGGCTATTGTGTGACAATATAAAATTCATTCAAAATCTATCATACTTTTCCTTTATGTGTTACTTTTTCGTTTACAAACATTGCATTAAAAAAAAATTATATATAAGAAATATGAAATTAGAGGTATAAATAAAGAGACTTTTTTAAATTTGAAATATTTTTATAAATTATTAATAATGGAAAAAGTTTTGATGAATCAAAAGTATTTAATAGATGTTCCCCCAAAATAAGTACACTCTTAAAAAAAGAGAAAATATTATGTAAACATAAAAACGCAGCATTAATAAATATAAATAGTTCACTCGTATTTTCTTACTAACGTTGAATGCAATTAAGTAGTGAACATAAAAATGGAGTCCCATAAAAATTGATTTCTTAAACATAATGTAATATTTATTTTATGACAGCTCTACGTTGTGCATTGGCATAAATTGGCTCTGCATTAAATATAGAATTAATATTATTTTCTTTATGATTGAAATATATATTGAAAAAAACACGTATGCTGGCCCATCATAAAAAAAAAAAATAATATATATAGATTATATTTTCTGAAAATTGCATTGCATTTGTATACTTTGACGAAAAATTGTCAATTTCTAAGGACAAACTATTATTATTACAGGGTGGTACATTGAAATTTGAGCCTATACAAATTCAATAAAGGGTAAGAAATTGAAATTTATTCATATTTTGATATATTAAAAGCATAAACAAATAATTACAAAACAAAACAAAATTGAGCTATCTAGCTGACATACAAGTCAAAAAAATTACACTTGAATGTGATTGAAAATTTTCAATGTGTGCACTCAAAGCACTTGTACGTCTCCAGGACCACCGTCTACGCCGTCAGCAAATCTCAAATGTTGGAGAGGATTAACCTCTTTGTCAGAAATCCCAAACTGGACACGAAGGATTTAAAGAAAACAGTTCTTGTCAATATTATCATGCCCATGAGGATCCATGCAAGATATCTAATGATTTCAATGCAAACTTTCCAGAAAACTATAACATAAAGTGGGTGGAAAGAACCTTGTAAGCGTGGAGAGGCCACTTTGGATACCAGCAATTAAAGAAAAACATCTCCTCTGTTGCTAGACTCATTTGAATGAGTGTTTTTTGTTCTTTTGAAGTACTTTTTACACTTTTGACCCCCAACAGCCCTGTTGCCAACACCCCTGACAACACTTTTTGGGTACATGTGGAGGTGAATACATGTTGTGTCCATTATCTAATCACCGAGCCCCTCAATCCACTGTCAGCTAGCACTGGGACGCCATGACACAGGATTACATATGCAGCGGGTGCCATACCTTTAGCATCCACCTTGAAGCCTTGAAACTAATGATTAAGAGAACTCAGACATCACTATATTTATAATATTTTTTAGCCCCTTTATTTTGTTTGTGTTTTTCTCCGGATACCTTTTTATATTACCACAATTCAACAGGATACACTAAAAAGAGACGGAACAGAAAAAGAAAAAAAAAAACATATTTTGAATATTTTTGAAGCAATAAGATAAATATTAGGTCGATAATTATTTGTAACAAAATAAATGAATGAAGAAAACTGGGAAAATATTAACATAAATTATTTCATTCAATCAATATACTTATTTTTAAACAACTAGAAAATATGAATAAAGTACTATTTTAAACTTTGAAATGTACCTTTGATTAATTCTTTTTTATTAATTTTATCAAACAGGATTTTTGTTAAAATAACTGCTATGTCCTTTTTTGGACATAGTCAACTAATTTGTATATTGTTCACTAAAAACCACAGAACTACATATATACATTTACATACATTGTATGTAGTTATTTTCTATTTAATTAATAATTACCTAAAGGTGACTATTACTCGTGCTTAAAAACATAGATACAAAGATTATAATTTTATAAAAGACAAATAATGTACAATTTTAAATACTAATGTATCACAAGTATCAAATTCCCCCCCACCCCCCCCCACCCAAACAACATTAACTGTGCAAGGAAAAGAATGAACCTGTTCTTAGATTCGGCGTTAAGATAACAATTTGGACACTTCTTATAAGAAATAAAACAACCTTAAAGAGAAAATGTAAAAAGGAGGTAAGAAAAAAATCACTTATTATTTATTATCTAAAAATTAGGATCTGACAAATTAGTAAATAAATGTCTAATTAAAAAGTAATCACAACATGCATGATAATAAGCAAAATTAATTAAAAACAGCGAATGCTATATTTTTCCCGAGTTTAATGTTTTCGTAATTGGACCTTGCAATCATGTTTTGGAATGGATTTGGATCCAATTCTGAATGGAAGAGCCAAGTCGTTTAAGCCATAATTTTTTTTATGGGTGGGCCCTCTTCCTAGGTAATGAGTGAGCCGTTCAGCCATTATACATGATCATATATTGTCAAGGGGGAAAGTGGACGTATGTAGGTATTAGAGAAATCGGAGGTTATTCGTTATGGGTTTGATAACTGTAAATAAAGCGGCACATCTCTATTTTAACTGCATATAATTTATAATATATTACTGTACAAATCTTTTTTCTTTAAAGTATTATCCTAAAAAAAGGACTTAAGAGCTTACTTAGTAACGAAATTGAGTTATTTTTATATTTGAAAGGAAGTAGACAACATTTTCATACAATGACTATGCATGAAATATTAAATTTATGTTTCTTTGAAAACTCATACTTTTTGTATTCTTATATATACATAAAAGATATTATACTGTATTAAGTAATATTAAGATTCAATGTAATATTCCTACAAAGAAACTATCTATATACATATTATATGCATTCGGTCAATATGTGTATGTGAGTCAATGAATTACGGCCAAACCAATGGATGGATTTTCTTGAAATTATTCTTGTATGTTTTTAAGGCTCAAGAGATGGTTCTGTTAACAATTTTTTCCCCTTCCAAGTCCATAGTAACCTTAAAATAGCATCTTTTAAAAAAAAACTTTTTGAGAAACAAATAACTATTTCTTATAAATCCAAAAATAAAGATAGTAAAGTTTTAAAAATGATTCTTCCTTCATGTTTGTATGTATCTTTGCACAACTTTGTATTAAAGTAAATTATAAGATTTAGCATAGAATGATAAGAAAATGGAATAAGACAAAGGATTTTTGACAATAATATGCAAGATGAGCGATCGATAGTTTCAGAAGAATATTTTGTCTTCTCGAAACATTAAAATCTCTCTAAAAAAAAAGGGGAAGAGCTCAGAATGTACAAAAATTAATGTCTCGGCAAACGCTGTACAAAGTTTCACAATCTCATTTGTTAAAAAACGGTGCACAAATACATACCAACACCAACATACAGTTAAAATAACTCCTAAAATTTGATGGTCTTAATGTTTTATAAAGCAAAATAATTCTTAATTAATTTTAAATTATTAATGTCCTGGGCAACGCCGAGCATAATTACTTTTATATATATAGGATGTGTAAATATAAAATAGGCTATACCTTTTTTCGGGAAATCGAACCAATAAGCTAAAAAAAATGGATCAAGCTCTGATTTTGAAATTGTCAATACAATTTTTATGACATATTGTAATGTTGCATAAGTTTTTAACTGTTTTATTACGTTTTAACAAAGTTTAATATACAGTTTTAAACATATAAATAGATTTGCTTTCACTTATAACACTGACTTTAAGCTTATAAATTTTAAATGAGAACTTTGTTTCGTCATTATGGTTTAAAATCTAAAATATCCTTTTTGGATAGCAGTTCGTAAACAACATAACTTATAATTGCAAATAATTTATTTTTTGATAGCTATTGAGCTAATAAGAAAAATTAACAAACGCCTTTTTCCTTTTTTTTAATTCTTAAACTTTTATTTTCTTTACGTTTTACCAGGCTTTACCCAAAAAGGATAATTAATTTATATTAATATAGGTAAAACGTGTTTGCTATATGCAGTGTCCAAAAAAGTCACTATAATCTGTAATGCCTTTTAGTTTGTGAATTGTTGATTAAGGAGGAGAGTTGTCAAAATATTTCGAATGATCAAGTCCTCATTGAAAATATGTATTCTTTGTAAGTGATGTATGGTTACGTATTTGTCCAAAAATCAGATTATAAGGACAATTTATGATTGTTAAACGAAAGGGTGCATAATGGCCTTCAGAAAATCATATTATACTTTCTTATGAAGTAAATGAAGAAGGTTTTTTTCAATGATTATTAAATAGAACAACTTATATGACGTTTTATATTAAAAATATCTATTTTGAATTCATCATAAATATGCAAGTGAAGTATAATTTATGTTGGATTTCCCAATGTGTAAATTTTGAAGCCCACAACACACTTTAATTAAGCGGATTTTTACCTGTAGGAGTTATTCAAGGGGCCAAAAAAAAACAATGATACACTATTGGCCTTGTAAAATAATACTTCGAATGAGTACAAAGTAGATAAAAATAACACTTTCAACATTAGAAAAGAAAAATCAGTTGACTTTTTCCTTTTCATTTTGTTTTTTCATTATTAATTATATCTTCATCTCTTTGATTGATGAATTTCCAGTGACTTTTTTTGTAGTTTTAATGAAATGAGTAATAAAATATATGCTAAATTATATTGTTTGATAATTTTTTTTATTCACTAATTTTCTTTATATGACGTTTATAGTTTAATAGTTTTTAAATGGGATATTTAATGACATTATAATCACAACTGACATACTTTTAAAAAAAATATATTTGTTCTTGATATAAACAGAGTTAATTATGTATGAACTAATGTTATGTATCACACTGAAAATCCTCATATGTGGTCCATTGAAATTTGATAATCTTACTATTTTAATAATTAATTAAGGTTGAGTGATTGAAATTAATTCATATTATTATTATTAAAGTACATGTGCTTTGTAACAAAAAAACAATTGAAGCTATTTAGTTTACGTGCTAGCCGTGAAAATAACACTTGAACGTAATTGACGAATTTCCATTCGCGCACTCCAAGTTGTTGGACGTGTCTAGGACCACTGTTCTTGTCGTCAATAAGTAAGAAACGTGTGAAAGAAAGAAGGTCCATTAGGCCAAACTGGACCCTGAGGAGTTAAAGAAAAAACCCCAGGGTAATTCCCTCAATACCATATGGGTCCATGAAAGAGATTTCGAGGTTTCAATCCAGAATGTTGATAGAGCTTGCTGGAGAGGTAACTTTTGACATCAGCAATGAAAGAAACCCATCTCCTCCTTTGAAAAACATTTTGGAATGAGTTTTTTAAATTATTTTTTGTCATTTAGGCTTCCTACAGCCATGATGATTACCCCTTCTTATACAACGATTGATTGTATGTCAAGAGTATGGCTGCAGTTACTTTGGTCTAAGCACCAAGGATCTAAATTCCACTGTCAGTCAGTACTGGGACACCATGACAGAAGACTACATCCATTTAGAGTGTCAGGCCTATCGCATGGAAGCCATCATTGCCGGTAAGGAAAGCTACTTTTATGATTAAGATACCTTGGACACAACTATATTTATAGTTTTAATTAGGTTGAAGTTATAATGTTCATTAGAAAATTATATCTTGTTAAATTTTAAAATTCAACGTGTTCAGATTTTAATGGACCATTTTGTATACCTATCTGTGCCCGTTATAACTTTTAGTGGATTGAACGAATTTGGTTCTATAAAAAAGTACATTGTAGACCTGTTCCAAAATGAATTAATAAAAAAAACAGATGAAAAATGCTCAACGTGTTGATTGATACAAATACATACTCAATTTGAAATACCTCGCAAGGTCAAATCTTTCTACTACCGTGAAAAAAAAGTAATGAGACCTTCTAAAAATACAGATTTGAATAGGTCTAGTTGATTAAATCAGAAAGCCCCGATTATTTTGAATAACTTCGATTTTAATTAATGTACATGTTGTGAACAAAAATTATGTATATTTCGCAATGGAGGCAAGAAGATCCGTCTTTAGCAATTTTATATACGCTGGGAGGACCAGCTCAGACATCATGAAGGCCTAACACATTAGCAAGGCCATAGTCTATTGGATTAGACATCATTTGGATAATGAAGAAGACAGACCCAATAGTGGAAGAACCATCAAAGTAAACCCTTAAGACATCGTGTAGGTCTTTAAGGTCAACCCAACAATGAAGATATCAGAGGACGCCAAAAAGAAGAAGGTGCATCGACTACTGTTGGCAAGGCCATCAGAAAGGCTGTATGAAGGTTTCTTGGAAGGATCAAGAGGTCACTCCTGTCAAAATGTCAAAAAGAACTCCGTCTTCAGCAGATCTCAACAACTCTTGAATGATCTGAAGCACAACAACACCCCAGTAATAATTTTCTCCGATGACAAAACCTTTACAGTTGAATCTGTGTACGACAAGCAAAATGATTGGGGGGTATGCTTTGGCAAGGCTGACAACAGCATCAGGACATTCACCTAGACCAAACATCCGGCCTCTTTGATGATGTTGGTGGTTGTGGCATCAATAGGAGAAAAAATGCCTCCAATTTAGTTTTCTGTTAAATACTGGTTATCTGTGGCCGACTACTTCATGGTGTTGAATGAAAATATGATCCCATAGATCACCAAGAACAATAAAGAAGTCCAACAAGGCCACGTACTTATTTCAGCACGATAAGGCTCCGGCCCATACTGCTATTATTGTATTAAAGTGGATGGGTACCAATGTAATTTTTGGTCCAAGAAACTTTGGCCCCTCAGAGTCCAGATCTGAATCAACCAAATTATTCCATTTGGTAGAAAATTTAGAAAAAGGACTGCAAATATTGATGCCCTGAAGACCTCAATTAACCAGCAGTGGAGGATCTTGAAAAATAACTACGTTGCCAATGTGTGCAAGAGGTTCCAGAGTTGGTTGGAGTCTGTCATTGAGACTGATGGTTCCAAAATTCATAATATAGGTGCATTTTAAACGTAAATACCATATAATTTTAAGGAATATTTTGATGTATGTTGGTATATGATTTTGTGGGATATTTTTTAAAATATTATAAGGTTTAGGGCAAAAAAATTTCAAATTGAACTGCCTTTCACTCAATTTTCATATTATGGGTCCTTTTTCGTATTTACTCTTCCCTTTTTTCTTCTATAAACCTTATAATCCCCGTTAAAAATAGCATGGAAAATAAATACACTGAAATAATTTTTAAGATTATACGGTCTTTATGAGTTGTTTAATATGAAGGAGTCGTTTGTTAGTGAAACATTTTTTGTTTTTAATATGCTGATGTAAGACTACGACGGCCTTAAAAGGCAAAAAATAGTTAGCAAAATATTCTTAGGAGCCTTAAAAAGCTACATGAAACATTATGGCAAAATCTATCGATTGGTTTGGCAGTGATTCCCGTACACACATAGAGACAATCTCACCATTAAAACTTAAATAAAATAAATGCAATGCACATATGTCAATTCATGACACTTTACATTAAAGCGGAAAATTACATTTTTAATATCAAATAAAGAAGATTAACCATGCGTGTAAGAAAAAATGTAATACTGCATTTTCTTAGAATTAATACATGTAAACAATTAATCTTCTGTTGTGGACATATTTTTATTGGATTATAGATGTTTATTAAATAACTTTTGAGTTAGTATCAAGTAATTATTAATACATTTAGAAAGTAATAAAGTGGTTTTTAATAAACTATTTTTGGGAAAAATAATTCTATTAATTGTTAATACTCTGAATTAAGTTTTAAATTCATGGTTATTTTAATAATTTAAACATGTATGTATATAAGGCATTAAATTACAGTTATTATTAATTTTTCGGACTATCTGGAAAAATGTACATCATTAAAAGTAAAAATGAGAGTTGTTAGAAAGGACATGATAAAAAAGTCACACTGATAAAAACTGTTGTATTTGCCTTAGTTTAAATTATAATGTGTTATAAATATGTTTTACATAATCGATCAGATAAATCCAGGCCATCTTTAACTCCATACTGATCAATAAGGGAAGCAATTAAAGGTTTGAAACTTTTTTTAAAGTTCAAATAATTAAAAAAGAAATAAATCATTCAATTTGAAAATAGATTTCGACCTCATTAGCCTCAGCTTTCATTTAAGGTATCACAGGGTTAAGCAGAAGATGACAATACCCATCGGCACGAACCCTCTCTTTTGGGTAAAATAAGATGGGAGGCATGACCATCTTACTTCTAATGACCCCAAGGCTAATTATTCTTTCTGGAAACTTGGTTTTAACAACGTTGGGAACATTTGATCTCTCTGTAGACAACCCTCTGTTTTCTGGATGTTGTGGGATCTGTCGACAGTATATTGTTTCACATCTGAATAAAAGATGAATCGGTTATCATAGGAATTCAAATTATTCAGCAATTTTCTTCCGTGGGCAGCCTTTGTGGACTTCACTTTGTGTGTACGGATAGATCTTTTGTAGAGGTTGATTGATTTCATTCTCAACTCAGTGTTGATGCCCGTGGAGACTGTTGTACGGGTTACTTTGTGTTTTTTAATGTGAATTGGAATCCCAGACTTCAAGGAACTTACATGCCTATGAGGAGTATGGGAGTGCACTTTTAACCATTCCGGGTATTTTGGGTTTTTCTTTAATATACCCCCTCCTCACTCCAGTGGCTGTAGAAATTGTAGTCTGTGCTCTTTGGATACCCAAACATCTTCTTGATGTACCCTAAGATATGCCCCTAACAAGCCAATTCGATGATAGTGTTTTTCCGGGTTTATTTTATCGTAAATAATTATTATGAGTTAAGAGTTTAATTAAACGCTCAATACATTAAAATTGAAATAACCGAGATTGATACTTTCTGTATTGTTCGGGATGCAGTTAAAGAAAGTCAGGGGTTACCTGAACGAGCCAGTAGATACTTTCATTAACATGCATTATAATTTACTACTATTTAGATTGTCGACAATTATGTCCTTCGTATAAAATGAAACAGTTTTAAGGATATACGAAATCCACAGAAATGCAAAATCTAAGTGATTAATTTTACTGAAAAGTGGCGCACTTTTCTGATGCAACACTAACATAAAATGTAAACAAAGTATATTTTCTAGCTGCCTTGTTTACTTTTTTATCTCTACTTTTTTATTAATTCGTGATTAAGGTATATTTAGATAATATTACAAATTAGTCACATACGGGCGTACAAGTTTAAAAGTTCTAATTATTCCTTTTGGTAAAAATAAAAGAGATATGTCAAAATTGGAGCAAAATGAATTGATAATTAACTGTAGTAAAAGAGCTTTAAAGTCTCTACAATTTGTTTATCTATAAGTAACCACAATAAATTTCAAAAGGGAAATACACGGTTTGAATCAAATTAAATTCCAATATGGGGAAAAATAAAAATCTTCCAAATTTAGAGTACCATAAACTTATATATTTTTTACAAATTTTATTTAATACAAAGGATTGAACTAAAAATTCAGAAGGAAAATGTAAAATATAAGTCTGTTTACAATATACTGTCTTTGATTTTTGTTTGTTTACATGACTGTTGAAGGCACATATTGACTACTTCTTTTATTAAAATATTCTTAGGACTTCCGTCTTTCATTCAAATATTTAAAAAAAATCTTTGTTTGAAGTTATAATTAGAAATTTTAGTAATCCTTTGAATAATTCCAGTATTGATTAAAACTTGTTGATCGTCAGCATAATAATTAGAAATATGTTCCTCTTTTAATCATAATGAAGATACTTAATAAGACTAACTCGGTAATCCACTTCCTAATTTTCTTTTTCAATTTGTATTTAATAAACATTCTCCATTTTCCGCTTGCACAATAATTATTTTTTCGTATTATTTTTTTTTTTTTGCATTTTCGATTCGACAACCCATACCTTTTAAAAAAAAAACTTTGATACACGGGGAATCGATCTTGTTTTATGAAAAATATCAACTTAGAATTAAACTTGCCCTCCAGAGCCAAGGAATCTGGTCTGATGTGAATAAAACTTGACCTTAAGTACTCTACTCAAGATCATGAACAAACTTTTATTTTAATATCTAAAGTATGAATTTGTCTCTGTTTTTGAAATAAATAATTTATCCATTTTTATCGGTGGACATATAACTATAATATTGTAGATATAAGGGTGATGCCGTTGTCCCAAAATGATCATAATCAGCCGACCCTCATTTTTGTAATGCAATTATGTAAAAAAAAGACCAATTTTATTATTTTAGCAAATTTGGTTAACGTTTACCTCTTATTGCAATTATGAAGCAAACCATTTTTGTTATACGTTGTTTAAAAAAAAAAAATTTTAAATGTGTTTTTGATAACAATAGATTATGTTATTTCATAATTTTTTTTTGTCACTCTACTATCCTTGATTGTAGCATACAAAAAGTGATCTTACCTAAATCTGTTAATTAAATAAATAAGCCATTCTTAAGTTTCAGTCGAGAGAATAAAATAAAAAAACAATAGTTTTCTTATTTAGTTATTTTCTTTTCTACTAATTATTATCTCCATATCATATAATAATATATATTTATAATTATAATTGAATTAATAAATACTTTACACACACAAATAGATAATTCGTCATTTTTAAATTGTAACTACTTTTTTCTTGCTTTCTATTTTCGTTGATTTGGAAGGGAATATCTATTGTTCTCAACGACCTGATGGATGTATTGTAAGCCTTGGTCCTACAAGTCTGGCTCTATATTCACCCCTCTTTATGCTCTATAATTAACGACTAACAAGTTATGGATTTCATCTTTGTTTATGAAGAAGCAAGGAGCAATTTCCATTTTTCTATCGGCTTTTACAAGTCATTTTTATAGCCTTTTCATGTCAAAAAAAGAAAAGAAAAAAAGACTGGGAATCTTCGTCAATAAACAGTGATAAATTCAAGTCATTTAAAGTATATTTTGGATTCTCTGGCTAAGTCAATTTTCGCAGGTTTTATCGATCTTCTTAAAAGTGATATTATTTCAAGTTTTTCTTGCAAATGTTTGATTTTTAGGCCGTTAATTCTATTTTTAGCGTTCAATTTTTTAAATGATCATATTCTTTGGACATAGATTGAACCCTTTCTTAGTAATTGTAAGATTACAAGGCTTTTGATAATACAGCACGACCAACATAGTTTCACTTAAAGGCTGACGGAGTCATCACAAAAGTTATCTGCATTTTATACTTCACCCGGACGGTGGCCTCTATAATAAAGACGATAGGACTAAAGGATTTCATTGACGGACAACTGAGGGTGGGTCTACCGTTTTGAACAATGTTGTTGATAGATCATTAATTATAAAAACTGGGTGGATATCCTCCCTTCTCATCAGTCACGTGGTAGGTTCTTATCAGATCTACCGGTTTTTATATGTTATATGTATATATATTGAAGAGGGCAAAGGAGGGATATATAATCATTTCATAAATTGAATATTAATTAATATTTTTATTTATGTTATATATTTTCTTCTTAAGGGTTTTTAACCGTCATAAATTTTTTTTGTCAACTCTAATGATTCAATATTATGTTTAGCAGAATAAATGACAAGATAATTTGAATTAAAAAAAAAGTTCACAGCTATCCATATTTATTGGTAAATAATCTTATATGCTCTCTCCTTCATTTCTTCCAGTTTCACATATAAGATAGCTAAACTAGATTTCATGTTGTGAGTATGGGTCCCGTTATTTTGATATGCTTGGGACTTGGAGTCTTAAGTTAAATATCCGAACGAGTATCAGAAGCTTAGCTTACAGATTAAGTAGCTAGTCCAGTACACAAGAAAATAAGGACTTAGGCTGAAGTTTACTTTTACCCAATACCCAAATATTGACCAATGACTAAGAATGGAATACTTAAGCAATATAGAATGTACTAGTAACTGTGTATATATATCTGTTCTACTGGCGTTATTGAAATAATATAGAAAGGGCCATCCCATTCTGACGATGATTTATAAATTTGGGGAACAGTAACACTGTAAATGCAGTTATTTTCTGTGTATATTAAATATAAATACAATATTTACATTATAAATTTATATTTTGAAAAAAAAGAAAGGATATTTAGTAAGAAAAAACGAAAGAGAGTTTGTCCCTTTTTTATTTTCTGTACTGAAGTTTAATGCTGTCTATTTTTTTAATAAACGGTATATCTCTTACCCATCTCTTATTGAACTTTACTATCAAAGAAATTAGAGTCACAAAAAAATTATAAAAAATTGCAATCCTTTTTTTTTGGCATTTTATGAAATTATATATTTTAAAAATAACGCACAACAAAAAAGTCTTAAGTGTTTATAAATTTAAATTGTTCAGGATGTAAAATTTAACTAAATTTGCTATACTTTTGTATTTATGTTCTACTTACTTCGATCCAGTACCAAAATTAGGTTAAGCTCATTATGTAAAGGATTTTTGACTTCAAAAGCAACTGCATGGCCCTACTTTATACATCTACCATAATGTAATATGATAGTTAGTGCTGGTTTTTATGTTCTTCTGCTAATGAAAACGCATAACCAGGGTATATATTTCACAAACAGAGACAGATCCAGACTTTCAACATAAAAAATAGAGTTTTTCAAAATTATGAGTTACATACTCATAATCATGTTAAATTCTGATCAGACCAGATTCCTGGGCCCTGGAGGGAAAGTTTGTGTTATCGCACATAAGTTGAATTTAAAAAAAAAATCAAGATCAATTTCCTGTGTCTCTAAGGTTTTTTGAAGGTATGAGTTTTAAATTCGAAAATATACTAACAAAATTAAAAATCCAAAACCAAAATAGGAGGGAATATACATATATTAAAAACTATTTAAGAAAGGGAATTAGGAAAAGAATTTGCGAGTTTGACTTAGCATGTGTTAATAAAATAAAATACGTGTATATTCTAGTAGGTATATATATATTATTAATATACTTAATATTATACCAATAATGTAAATAACAAAACTAATCAAATTACAAATATTTTTATAGAAAACTATGACAAAAACTACAAAATAGGCAATTCTTACATCTTTCAGCCTCTGTTAGTGTACATTCTTTTTTTGACGTAGATCCTCAACTTGGGTTAAACGCTAACCCAAATAATAAGCGAATTAATTTCTTGATACATAGTGGACAATGACTCAAAAATACGTTAATGAATCCTCAAAACATTATATTTGGGCATTAATAAGATATAATTTGTTATTATTATTGTTCAAATATAATAATTTCATTTTTGACAAAGACTGCTATTGAATATAAATTACATTTTGCTAACTTTTGATACTAAACATCTATTCATTAATTTTGATGAGATTGAGTTTGATATATGGGATAAAAACTGATATTATATTTATAGCAGACCGTATATCATAAATAAACAAACCAAAAGAACGACTTAAAAGATACAAAATTATCTAGGATACCAAACCTTGATTAAAAATTTCAATCTTTGCGAATAGTTCCAAGAAAATACAATTTTCCAGCAAAAAAAAACTACATTTATTTTGAAAGATGTTTCAGAAGCATATTAATGCTGTTTCCAGGGTTAAATTCTATTTTAAACAGATTTAAAACAATTTTATCGAAATTTGGTGCAGAAAATTCCAGTTCACGAAGGAAGGGTTAAGAACCATGAGGCACCGTTCCCTAATGTTATCAACCAAAATAATCTATATCCACACTTTTGACAACCAAAAGCACAAAGAAACACGAAAATATAAAAATATAAACACCTAATTATAAATTTTAATCACAAGAGTGTGTGCTCAGGAATCATGGAGAATAACATTAAGGGTTTGTGTCCGAGTTATAAGCGTACAACCCTGTTGAATCCAGAATAGGATTGAAGATCGACAATTAAGTAATTTTTGCCCTTGCTTGATAAGGAGTGGTTTTGTGGTTGTTTTTTTGTTCTTTATTAATAATTAATCGCAGTTAATCTAATAAAACGTTATGGCAGTTAGATTGCTCTTCTTCTGAACATTCTTTAATGGTCAAAATGTACACTTTAATTTTCTGGGTTTTTTTTTTAACCGTAAAATACTTACGATTTACAAACCTAGATACACATTACGTATTGAGAAGAAAAAAAAAATGCAAACTTTCTGTACCTTAAAGTTTACTTAATAGCATTTTGATTTTCATTAAAATCCATATAAATTCTTATAACATACTAAATATTTCATCATTATTGGAAAAATAAATGAGTAAAATTCTTCTATGTATCAGTTTTAAGAATCAGTATTTAAAAAAAATGTTTCTTGTGTTCAAAGAAAGGATTTCCTATAAAAAGAATTTTTTTAAAAGATATACGAAAATCGATTTTCTTTTTAAAATGTTATTATTTTACAAAGTCAAACTTTTTTTTTTCGATTTATTAATAAACAGCATTTACTCTACAGAGAAAAAACACATTATTTGATATGGAAAGTACAATAAATGTATTATATTTAAATTTATTAATATGCTAATAAATTAACTAATTTAAAAAAAAAACTTAACAAAATATCAAAAGACATATTTTGTTAAGTTTATTAATTTTATTATCAATGACATTTTTTATACCAACTTAATATATGTGAAAAATAAAGGGGGCACGTCATTATAAAAGTTGAAAATTAGTCTGGAGCAAAGGGGCATCAAGAAGTCCCAATTAAGCACTACTGTGTTAGGTTATAGCTAAATTTCTTTCATTATTTCTATTTCTCCTAGATATGGTAACATTTAGCCTTTAATTTACTGAAGTGTATATAATAAAAGTTAGGTTATTTATATTTATGAAGAAAATATATATATAGAAAAATTTATTTTTTTAGATTTTTGTCCCGGATTGCTAATGAGTTGAATCATTATATATGTTTGTGGCCCTTTGGACACAAAAGCAAGCTAGAACGACATTACTCAAAATTAAGTTTAGATTACATCTGTATTTTTTAATAAATATTCTTCAATTTCTTTTAGTAAATTATTTATATTAATACTTTGGGTACGTTGCAAATTGCAATTTAAGTAGAAAAAAATCATTGTCACATAATAAAATGAGGTCAGATGAGGGATAATATACGCTTCATTAATCAAATAAATGTGATCAACTATAGCTATAATATTTGGGTATCTTATCTTAATCCAGTAATTTGAATAAAAAACCAATAATTGACTCAAATATGTCTAGCAATTATTGGTAGTATATAAAAATATATGAAGTAATATTTTTTTGATAAAGATTGTTATTTTGTTGAAGCAAAAAATATCTTAAAATATAGTGTATCATATTAAATGCACAAAAACAAAAGTACAACCGGATTTGTAACCCAATTAACAACCTTGCGTAAGAGGAACATTTAATAATACAATCTATATATAAATTAAAAGTAAAATATTTATATGTACTTTAGGGTGGAGCTTATTTTTTAAATTTGAACAATGTTGAGCTTGGGGGGGGGGGAAGTTTTTCCTTTTGGATAAAAGACATCGTAAATAAATTTTGAACAGTTTTTGACAAATTTAGAAGTAACTCAAGGATTCTGAGGTTTTGAAATGTTACGATTTTTTTCAAAAATGAGTTTTTTTGACCTAAATATTATCGAATAAATTCGTGGTACTTGTGATAGAAGAAATTGAGCTGAATAAATTTGCAATCCAAAATATTTTTTATTTTGTAAGTTGTTCATTTTTGTAAATATTGCAAAAATTATATATACAAAATGTTTTAGAAATTGAAAATACCTTATTATTTGAGATAAAAATTTTGCGTCCAAAATTCATTGTATTTCTGAATTTTTCATACAAAATTGAAAATTATTTAGAAAGTGACAAATATTTCCGTTAACCATTAATTCATCTGTGTCAAATTTATATGCAAACAAATTTCCAGAATCCATTTTAACTACCTTATTTAATTTACAAATCTCAAATTTCATTGGAAATACATTTTTTTACATCGCATTTTTTACATTTTTGCTCCTTCAATATTTTTTATCGTTTTATGTTTCAAAGGATTTAAATTGGCAAGGTAAGCTTATCGGGATAATTTTAAACTATAATATTCATTCATAATCTTTATTTTGACGTTCCCTCTTAAATTATTTTTCATGATTTTATGAATATTGGATATATATTTTTGTGGAATAAAGCCCATAAAAAAATAATTGGGTTAAATGTATACAATATGCCCCACCTAATATCCCCCCTCCTGTCATAACCTGACATGGTTCAAAAGAGGCGCCATTGCAAAAATTCAGCCTCCTAGATTCCACGGATGTACACCCATAAAGGAAACACACCAACTCAAACTCTATTTTGTATATATACAGATAAGTAATTCAATTACGCCTAAATTAAATAATGAGAACCAATTTTTGTATTTCAAGTTTTACTCCACAACTTAAATATGTCATGAATAAAGTAGAAAAACACCATAATCGGCAAGATAGTGTAGGTGTATTAAGCTGTAGCATCTAAACAAACTAAAAATAACTACAACGCATATGTACCTTTGGTTAACTTGCATAGCAAATCAATAAAAAATATGCCGTATAGAATGCATTTGGAACGTTTATCAAAGACCAGTAAGAGGGAACGGACCGATTATAGGTTTCATATTTAGGAATTATACAAGCCTTAACTGAGCCATTACTACGGTACACCCCTGCTCCTCTTGGTTGTAATCAACATCTCCTAATTTATCACATGCTGACTCAATGAAAGTGAGTAATTTTAACTAAATTATTTCATTACAATATATGTTGAAAACAAATATAAAGCATTTTCAATAACATGGTGTTACCCCATGTTTGAGGCTCAAAGTTGATATTTTTACTACAAAAGTTGACAACTTTGTAATAAGTCGATCAAATGGCTATAAATATATCAAAAAAACTTAAGATCCTGGTTATAACCAAAATATAGTATCTATATCGAACGTACACTCACACGATGTTACCTCAAGCGCTGTGATCTTAATTGTACTACGCAATTTTTCTCCATAGAAGAATCAGAAAATAAGGTTACAAATTATTTGGTATTCTTACAAACTATGGAACTATTGTTCGATGATTGTTGATAATTGTTCACAGTTTAAAAGGAGGTAAGTATAATGAAATCAATCAACATTGAGAGCACTGATTTGGAGAAAAGAAGCTCAAATATCGACAACTGACAAGTAAATAAATAGTATATTTTTGTGTTATCAAAGTAACACCGTGCTCACAAACTAAAAAATGTATGCTTTATTTGGCTATAAACAGGCTAAGTTGATTCTTATTATACTTTAATGAGGACTCTTAACATCGATTGATCACGATAGAAACTTGTTTGTATAAAGCTATGAGCAGTTAAAAACTATTATTGAATAATAATTCAAAAGTTGGAAGAATGGGACAATAAGCTGGATTTTTTTGGAATTTTTTTTGGAATTTCGATTACAAATAGTTTTGAAAAGTATGAAAACAAACCATATATTTGCGTACAATATTTTTTTAGTCAGCACATCTACTTTAATGTTTGAAATGAGACAAAATTTATTTACTTTGTCAATAGAGATTAAAATAAATCATTAATCCTTATTTAACATGAATTAATGACGATATAAATTGTTCTCACCTATAAAATACATTAATTAAGTTTTTTTCTAAAGCTATCCTATGCAGCAAAAAGAGAGAATAAAATTAGAAAAATTTAATTTTTCCTTCAGAAAATGTAAAATAGGATGTTGAATAAACGCAGATTATCCAATTTTTAAAACTATTTTCTTTTTTTCAGTTCCATAGGACAATTTTAGAAAAAACAAACATCTAAAACACTTTTTATAGGATAAAAAATGTCTATAAAAATTAATTTATGTAAAATAACCAAAAATGTTTTTTAGAATATACAAAGTAAAAAGTTTTGGTTTTTTTCTCATAATTTGATTGCGACGGGCACATATTTAATTTTGGATAAATAATTTTCATACTGTATGATACCTTTTCACACTACCTGTAATCAAAATTCGAAAAAAGTTGAAAATCAAACTGTTCTATTTCACAACTACTAACTGATTTTGGTCCTTTTTCTGTTTATTTTCGGATGAGAGGTTGTGAGATAGAATATCGATATTGACAAGTTTAATGTTATAATAATAATTATTATGTTTTAATAGTAATAACATTGTGTAATTTATGGTTTCGGCATTATAACTAATGTGTAACTTTAGACATGATGCTATTTTATTTAGGTAAAATTTTTGGAAAAAATACTTATGAAATTGGATGGTAGTATCTGTTTAATTTTGGTTTGCATCTGGATCCAATAGTTTGTGTACCCTAAATATACTTTGTTGTTGTATTTGTAAGTGTATTGAGTAATAAACAGCAAAAAAGGGAAAAAAAAACCCGCCTCCTCAGCCTTTTCACCTTAGTCTTAGTGATACTGAATAATGTATCGAATTTTATTTATTTTTTTCTTCCATTTTAAAATTCAAATTAATTAAATATAGAACCTACCTTCACCAAACACAAAACTGTAAAGTATTTGAATTTGCTTTATGTTATTTAATGTATTTATTAATTTTACTGAAGCTTTGCTCATCAATTTTAACATGACAATATTTAGTTTTTTGGGGCTTATTACATTTACATATGTTTTTGCATATTTGAACAATTACTCATTCAGAGACATTGTTTTTTTGATTTTGTATTACATACTAATATTAATCTCAATGATTTTAAAGACGATTTGATTTATGCAAATGAGAATACGTGCAAAAATTATCATATCCAGACAATTTAATCTATTTTTTTTTGCCACATATAATTTCTTTTAGAAAAACGTGAGGGATATAATGTTTGTTTTTTAAAAGGAATCAATCACTCTGCTTGACTTTTCGTGTTTGTAAATACATGAGTTTTTGGCCAAAATTAAAAAAAAAAGATTTTATATTTGACTAATATTTTTTTAACTGTTATGACAAAGTCGATATTTCTTGTCAAATTTACTATTTTTAATAAGTTTGAGTTGCAAAATTTCAAAGACTGTTTATAAAACTAGAAAGTTTATTTTTACAATTATAATAAATGATCTCCAAGACTCAATAAGAAATAGAAAAGTTTTTGTATTTATTTCCTATATGAAATTAACTACTTTTGATACAAAGTATTTTTTTATAAAATACTTTGAAGTCAAAGGAACTTTTTAAGTTATAAGCTCTGTAGAAATACACAGAATCTGCTATTAATACATGTTATGATATCTCTCTCAAATTTTTCTTTTTTGTCCAAAAGGACTATGAAGACACTGTATGTGGACCGCCTATAGCTCATACCGATTTAAAGACTCATTTTTTATAAGCACACAATTTTCAAAATAGGTGGAAAAAAAGTAATTGTGTTAATAAGCTTATTTTTGCATAATAATAAAGGATTTCATTGTCATTTTTTTTATCTCCATACCTTGGAATACATCAATTGCTTTCTAATTTATATTTTCTATAGATCTGTCTCAAACTACTTATTAAACTATATTATGTGTCAATTACTAACAAAGATACATATCAAATATACTCAACATACTCAGATCTTGTTGAAATTTTATTTAATAAATAATACTTTATTGTCCACAAGGTGCGCCATTGGCAACTTGAATGACTCTACAACTAATTATGTAACCTTCAGGAATACACATGGTTAATTCTGGGAGATAAAATTGTATACGTCATGTATTCATTAACTTATAGATATTATCTCTGATACCTAAAAATGTACATCTCGTCAGTAAAAAAGTTTTTCATAGACATATAAATTGGGTCCAAAAATGATCATGTGTTTGTTTTGTCAAAAAAATGAACTTATGATCAGTTTTACTGATTTTTTTTTTTTTTCAGGAATGAACAGATGAATAAAAAAAATTTAAAAGAGTACTTTTTTTCCCTTCATGTAATGGAAAAAATCTTATTTTATAAAGACAATTGAGAAATATTAGTTCTTTGTTTAAAAAAAATGACATCATTTCAATATTTTTATTGCTTTATCAACAATAATAGTAGAATACTTCATACATTGTCATTTTAGCAGATCACTGTTATATAATCTTAGAATGAAAATCATTTCAATTATATTTATATTTAATTTTGTTTGGTTCATCTTTTTCCCACTAGCGTTCTAATTAAATCAGATCAACCCATCATTATTGTTTTCAATTCCAACTTTGGAGCATATGAGACGGCACAGTTGTCTCAAAGGAACAGAAACTCCAGAAGCTGATGTTCAGTCATCTGCAAAAGTTTAAGGGCACCTGGGATTTATATATATATTTAATGCAGAAAAGGAATGTATTGAAGAAAATAAAACAAATTATGCCCGGTTCAGTAACACGACGTGAAATAGTGGTGACACTTAATTTGTACCCTATTCAAATAAAATTATACTGATTTTTTTTTTTTAGCAACTAGTGGGAGATATTGAAACAGTCTTCTTCATCATAGTTTCATCTCTCACGGACGTTTTCCTTGGGCGCCATGATTTATTTTTGTTCGTATAAATCCCAGATTTTGCAAAATTAATGATGGTAGTGTGAACTGCTGTTTTGCCACAGGACATATTTGCAGTAATTTTGCTTTGAGAATAGCCTTCTTTAAGTAACGTCACAATTTTATAACTTTGAACATGAGAAAAGGTAACTTTTTCCCGATGTTTGAAGAATATCAATTACAGCTAATATGCTACTACAACCTTCTCCTGCAAGTGGCATTAGGCAACAAGTTGATTAACACACTCGCTAGAACCAAGGCACATAACACGTACCATATTTTATCATTTTCCAAGAGGACATAAAACAAGATTTATATATATAAAATGTCTTACTTTTGTTTTATTATGATAGTACACATTCAAAATTTTGTTTAAAACATTTTTAAAAATCATATCAGATATGTAAGGTCCATTGTCCGTAATACCAGGTGAGTTTTTTCATTAAGAGGTTCCTGAGGTTTAATTTGTACAACAATTAGATGTAAAATTTAATTGAAATACATATATTACTTTATAATTGTGAATAATTATTTGACATTATAATAAGTAATTAGCGATTTTGCAAAGGGTGATTTTTTGTTTTGTTTTTTGCTGTATGGAAATTTCCCAAATTACCATTAATGACATTTGGGACTAAAAAGGATATTTTTAATGTTAAAATATGTGAATGCATATTTTAAGTCAATTTGAATAATAGTGATATGATAAATCGGCAAATAAAAGTAAATTAATTAGTGATATTTTGCAAAAAAAAAAATATTATTAATTATTTTAATTAATGACTATTATATAAACACAACACAGTAGGGTATGGTATAAATCCCTTAAAAGTAGGGCCGTAGTAGAACACGCGTGGTGTATATATTGCTCAGCCACTTAATGGTAGGGTCGTAGGAGAACACGAGGAAATGAGAGGCGTAAGCGAGGAAAACTATGAAGCTCACTACATTTGGAGCAATCTAGAATCAAAATTGAAAGATGAGAACGACGATCTTCATCTTTTCATGAATATTCTCATTAACATTTGGAGGAAACGCAAACTGCACATAAAGTAGCACACTTCAACGTCACAAAAAAAGAATGATAAATTAGAAAATTTTATGGGGCGGCAAGGTAGGAAATTGTGCCGTATTTAACGTTTTATGGAAAATCTATGTTAATGCACGGCAGTCTTCTAGGAGTGTTGAAAATGGGAAGAGTTATTTTTTTCCAAAAAATATAACAGAATGAACTTCATTAATTGGAGTCCCCTAATAGCACTTAATGAATCAAATAATATTATTGCAAGAGTTTTAGGTAAGCAAATTAAGCCAATTTTACTTATGAAGGGTGTTATTAAGCAAAAAAGTTTTCTTCGTGGGAGAAGAATCACAGATGTGTTTGGAACATTGGGGGAGGGGGTAAAATCAGTCTATGAACGTCATATGTATGGTGTGGTAATAGCTTTTGATTTTTCAGAAGTATTTGACTCTACCAGTCCTATTTGTAGTATGAAAATGTTAAGAATATCTTAGGCCTATAATTTTAATAGAGCTTCAATAATATCTATATGAGGTAGAATTGTAAATCAATTGAATTGAAGAGAAGTTGCCTACAGATATGCTCGATTTGTCCTTTGCTTTTTGATGTAGCAATTGAGAAATCAGTAATATTATCAATAGGGAATATGACGGTATTTGGTATGAGACTTTGATTGACAAGGAAGATAATTAACCTGTATGCAGATAATTTGACCCTTACATTATTAACTCAATCGGAGTAGTAACTCATTAGAAGTGTTGAAATTTTTCTAAAATGCTTGGAGAAAATTGAAATAAAGTCTGGCCTTGCAGTCAAAAAGAACAGAACGGTAATATTACTGATTGTAAAACGGACAACGATGTATTACGAGGTTATGTAATACGAGAAAGTTCAGAGATTCTTGGGATTAAATGGTCTCCTTTGATTATTTTGTATACGCTTACATTGAATCAAAGGTTAAAATAATTCATTTTCCTAATTTGGTATTTCTCCGCTTTGCCATCCAAAAAAATATATCCGTAGACCATATCATTCTTTCCCAATATCGTGTACCTGATGATTTGTTTAACAAAGGCAATTATATTTTACATGTAATTTGTGAAAAATGAACTCAGCAATGTTCATTAAAACTTTTAATTTAGTACCTTTAAATCGTACCAATAACCCTCTATTTTGTTTTATTTGGAGCCAATAAAAGTATATTACATCAAACAAAGCTTTATAATGATATCTAAAACTTTTGAGTATTTAAAATTATCCCACATATTTGAATAAAAACAGCATAATTGATTGATATATTTCTATATAACATTTCACTCTAAAAAATGATTTATATAAACGTTTGCAAGCTTTAAAAAAAAAAAAAAAAAAAACGCTCCTGAGGCTTTATTTAATTACCGATTTTTTTAAATTGTCAAAAAATTAACATTATAACATCAATTTGACATTTAATTAATAAAATCACATTTAGCTTGTACCAGGGGTTCACAACGTTCCTAGAAACGTCCTTGACCTTCAACTGGATAAGGTACGAAATACAATCTTATTCCAACTTTCAGTGATCTGTAGGTGCTGTGAATTCGAAACCCGCTCATCATTGCCAAGGTAAAATAGCCCAAAATGTACAATTCCAGCAAGTTAGGAGGCAAGAACTGGGCTGGACGTAGATCACATTCTAAGAGTTTGAAAAATATCCAGAGTTCTTATAATGGTGTGAGAAGGTGTCCCATCTAACTGCACATCCTTTGTTGTTGTTTTTATGCTGCAAATCCATTAAAAGACTTTGGTACAAACAAAACGGATGTAGACTATGGTGTTGACAATCAGGCCCTAATTATATTCAAATTTCTCTTTGAGATAATTTTTATGCTGCCACACCACAAATGCCGTTCGATGTTAATGACTTGCAACTAATAAATCATCAATTCATTCTCTATATGGCTTACCACACTAAATACTTGTGGAACTTTAAAACAAATAATTCATTTATTTATTACAGCTAAATACATGACTGTTTTTAAAATACTTATTCAATAATAAAAATTTATCATTTATTTTGTAAATTTTATAACAATATCTTTATATAATCTTTACTATTTCTTCGTTTTTATCTCATTAATAAAAGGAATAGGAAACATTACATACATTTGATTCTATTTAATGTACAAGATAAATTTTTTATAGCTAATTTTATTACTATAACTTAAAATTAAAAAATCATTGCATTTTAAATACGTTGATATATATGACAATGATTATTTGTTTTTATAAGGTATTTGCATTGAAAAAAGCAATAAATACTAAAAGAGAAAAATAATACTAACTTGGGTAAAAATGTCAATCACAAATCAGTGAACAAATCACTCATATAGGTATATCACAATAATATCAAGTGATGAAAATCGTTTGTATCATATGGCTGGCCTACTTTTTTGGATAAATAATCTAAAGAAATTTTTTTGTGCAGCTGTTGTCATTATTATTTTACGTTTTACATAACTAAACATTAATTGTTTCAAGTTAAAATCAAGAAAATGACATGTATGTATATTCCTTAGATCTTCTTGAGTGACGTTAACAGTAACAAAAAATAATATAAAAGGTATTCATGGAGATATTGAAAGTCTAAACTAGTTTGAAAACCGGGGTGGATAAATACCCAATAAACACTAATGGGATATAAACCATTGCATTTTAAATTTAATAAGAGCTAGTTTAATAATAAATAAACTCTGAGGTTAACAAATATACTTTTTACTATGTTTAAAGAATATTCAAATTTAGGATATTGCCTCAGATTGAGTTATTTAAAAATAATTCGAGAGTGGAGATATATAGGAATGGTACAAGTCCTTTGTGAGAGAAATACTTTAAAAGAATATCATATGTAGTATAATTACCTATTATCTAATTGTAAAGATTTTATAAATAAATAAATCTGAGGAAATATAAAACAATATATAACATTTTTTTTTTTTGCCCTTACATAACTTTTAAAAAGAAAGATTTATGTTTTAAAATTTGTTGGAATGGTATATCAATTATGCAAATGAATGAGACTTTTGAATGATTACGAGAAAAACAAATAGACAAGTTGTAGAATCATTATTGTAGAAAATATTTTCATCATCCTTTATTCATTCTTGTTAATAATGCACCTATAAAATAATTATGTCTTCAAATCACAAATAATCTTAAACAATACAGTGAAAAAATTCATAAAAATACAAATTTTGTAGACAATTTTAGTTTTTCTGTTCATATCGATAGAAAAAATAGCTGCTCTATCATGAAACAGAAAAATAAGAGCATTGTTTTTGATCCAATCTGTTATTAGATTAAAACAGGTTATGTATTCAAATTGACTCACTCAAACACAACAACATAAATAATAAATCTTTTTTTTTCTTTTTTCTCTATAACTTATAATCTCGTTAAAAAAGTGTACAAAGATTCATACCAAGATAAAGCAGGAATCATTTTTAAAATTTTACTGCAACTTTCATTTCTATTTAACATGATGCATTGCACGCTTGTTGTTCAAAATGAGTCTTCCACAGACAAATATTGCTTATTTACGATAGATTTATTCAATAATAAGATTGAATTGACGTATTATCAACTTATTTGGAGCCGTTTTGGTTTCACTCTTTGAATCCAAGTTGGTAAAATACAATAAAGTTGATACTGCGTTTAATATATAACATTTAATAAGTATTTAACTATTTTTTATAGATATATTGTTCCTATGGTTTTTCTTGTCGAAAAATTACTTCGTTTTATTTTTCAAAAAATATTTTTATACGACCTTGCAATTTTTACATCAATTGGTTGGCAAAAAAACAACAACATAATATCTGACTAATTGACAAGATGTGTATTTGTGACTAGTGTGAGTGATTTATTATAATAATCTATTTAATTAAGTTTGTAAAAAACTAAATGCAAGTACAATGGTCCTCATTATAATAAAAATAAGGTAGCAATTATTTGCATGCCAATTGAAAAACTGGGGATGTGATTAGTCAAAAGAATATATATTTTTTTAATATTGTCCTACCTCTTCTTAGAAAAATATAATTTCCTTTGCTCGAATATGTGGATGACACATTGATATTTTTTGTAATTCCAATTAAAAAATACTTTAATAAGCTGTAGAACAAAAACATTTATTGTCGTTTTTTTTAAAGTTTAAATGAAATGCATATTTATGACAAATTATAGAAAGTCGTGGGTAGCAATTAACTTTTTTAGTACGTTGGACGACAAGGTTATCACTTTTGAAATGTGAGAAACTTTTTGAATGTATTTTTTTTTTTTAATTTCTTTAATTTTTATAAATCCTTTTTTTAACTACAAAACAAATAGTCAAAATTAAAATTAGTAATCGGTTAGCTCATATAGTGCATATTATCCCGACGGACGTGGGTATCATATTTCATATCCAATCAATTCATATAATATTTATGTTCTAACAATTATGTATAAACAGGCACAAAAATGCTCAGACAAGAATGAACAACTCAAGAAAATAATCGTGTACCTTCCTTGTATACATAAAAATATCAATTTGCTGAACAAGTGCAAGGATGTCCAAGAAAAAAATATCTATTGAAGAAATAAGGCATTTTTGTTAGTTACATTGTAATCCGATTTAGAAGATGATGATTTCACATTGTATCAAAATGAGGAATATGTCCAACCACTTGAATATAGTTCTTCTGATTTTGATGACTATTCTAAAGTTTTTGAGAGGCCTGTCGCAAAGTTATTTTCTTGAATACCCGTTAGTTTTGATGTATGTTATATCTATTCATTTATAATTAATTAATAATGTCAACATTTCAAGAAATGCCAGGATGCAATAAATTTACTAATTTACCACCTTCTAAAAAATATAAATCTACTGACAAATTAGGAGAATCAATGTATGTAGGCAAGGATAACACAATCTGGAACACATAAATAGGAAATAGAGAATGCTCAGCCGTTTTAGCCAAGAAAACATTTAAAAGGAAGTCTAAGGTCAAACATCATTTGAAAAACGTAGCATCATTAAAGATAAAAATATATTTATTACCGTCCGTCGTTCTTGTATAGAATATCAGCTTTCAAATTATACAGCTGAGAAAATAATGTTTGATCCCTTTCAAAAATAACAGTCTATTATTTTAATGGAATGTTTATATTAAGAGTATGTTTAGAGATAGAAAAATATTGAGTATACCCCCAAGAACACCATTCCCACCGTCAACCATTGGGGTAAAATCTTCCGACAAATCTTGGGAGACAACTGTTTTCCCTTTGGGCAGGTAACTGAAAATAAGTAATGCAATGGGTCTTCCAGGACGACAATAACACAAAACCCGAAGAAACAAATGAGTGGCTTACGAAGAAACATATTAAGATCATAGAGTAGCTTAGTCAGTCTTCCAGCCTCAATCCTTTCAAAAATATACATCATTCGGCAAACTTATAAAATCATCAACAGATGGAATATATATATGTATATTAGACATTCCAGTTGGTGTAAAGATGCCGATGAGAACAGAACAAATTTAATTAGTAGTTGATTTGATCTTAGTGCAACGGTCAAATAAAAATACTTCCTACATTGTAAAAGTAAAATACACGGATCGTTTAGCTGATCAAAAACGTAAAGAGGAGCATAAATATGTCGTCAACCATTCCAAAAGGGAAATTAAATCTCGTACAAATATCCAAGAATTATCGAGGACATGACAGTTTTGAGAGCAACATTTAACTAAGCAACAAGAAGCATGATTTGAGGTCATATGATGACTAAAATTATTATGCCTAAACAGGATACATGATACAAGTCAACCGTTCACTTTAAAAAAAACAAATAACACAGACAACTGTTCAAGTTGAACAATGGGCTGAAAAGCCATTGGTTTAACAAAAAAAAAAAAAAGTTGCATTCGTTTAATATAGGCTTTTTTTAATCCCTTTAAAGGGCAGAGTCCCCATAACACTTTTCAAGCCATTGTTTATTTTAAACGTTATTTTTTCTTGTAAAGAAGTAGTTTCAAATATTAATACAAATTTTTTTTTGATACATTGTTTTGGAAATAACAAATTAACAAAGTAAAAAAGAGATTGTGATGAAATTTTGAAAGCTGTCTTTTGAAGATTGGAAGTAACTGAAAATGAGGTGAATTAAAGAAATATATGTTGCACCTTCTACGAGCAAGGCCAGGATCTATTAAGCCCATAACTTACAACAGGTAGAAGGACAGATATCTAGCATTATTCACATGTGAGATTGTAGATACGTATTTGACGTAATATTCAGCTTTAATCATGGTATTTGGGATTATTGATACGTATAGAAAAAAGAAGACCCTGCATTTGTCTGTTGTGCTACCATCAAATAAAATATATGCTGCCTTTGTATTATTTGCATTGACATATATACTCCAACTGGAGCATTTAATATATGATTTGAAATCTGAGAGCCTACAAAATTCCGTGGGAACCAATTGTGGATTCTAAATATTTAAATAAATATGAGTATAATTTAAACTTTAAAAACCGATGGTAAATATGTTTTTATGACCACATCTGTATATGAAAATAATATATAACTGCACATCAAAGATTATTTTTTAGTGGTACTTGTATGTTGCAGCTAACTATGTATACGTATTGCTTATCAGTAATCAATTCATTCTGAGAATATTTTATTTATAATAAAAAAAAAAAAAAAACAATCATCCTGTATATTTTTGAGTATGTTTACCCATTTTCATAGACAAAAGTCCACTTTTTTATATGAAAAAATTAATATGATATATTATAGATAGTGTTTTTATTGCTGATAGTGATTATCCATACATGTATTTATTAAAATATTGTATAAGCAATTTTTCAAAAAAATTCCATTCAAAGGGTAAAAGCAATATATTTTATTGAATATTTTCAGCCATTTCTATGGACAAAAGTAGACATAAGTTAATGAAATAATATTTGTTTTTAGTTCTTTTTTTTTTGCAGACCTGCTTTAGACACTTGTAGCTAATTCAATATAGCATAGTGACATATAGGTAATCTTCTATAAAATATTTTTCAAGTTGTCAGAATAACCATGTTAAATTTTTGCTTTTTTAGTTTACACATCCGGAGGCCATATTTTTACATTTCAAATTACAACACATCCAAATACTGAATACTTTTTCAGCTCTATGTAAGTTTGATTTAAAATATGTTTACCGGTATATTTTTTGTATAATCTATCCACTTAAAATATGTTTTGTTATTAAACCATTTCATTGATAAGAAAAAAAAAATTCTACAAAAGGTTTGTAAAACACATTAGAGTAAAAAGATATTTGTTTTTTAATTTATCTTGTTAATTACAAAAAATGATGGAATAATATTTCAGGAAGAAACGTAATTAATCTATAGACTTAATTACTTTTGGAAATAAGCATTTCACCGAGGGATCATAAAAAAAGAGAATAATATACATAGGTACGACAAAATGAGTTCAATGGGTAGTTTGGCAGAGTAAGGCTGAAGGAGATTAAAATATGGCTCAAAAGTAATTATATACAATATTAAATATATTTTGTTAAGAAATTGTTGTTGGAGTTGGGCATTTTCTGTACGGACTCTGCAGTCCCGGCCACAAAATACACATTATTTATTTAGAAAAGACTTGGTCGAGAGTTGACAACGGACAGAGAGAGTCACTTCAACCCAAACTTTTTTATTATTATCTCTTTTGGCATACATTGTTTGACTTACAAACACCGGTACAGGAACGAATTAAACCCGTATCTCAAGGTATCTCACTGCATTTCTTGCCTATTAGTATAATTGTATATTAATATTTCAACAATTCCTTTGCTAAACTATTTGTGCATTTTGTTGCCTCATACATATTTCTTTCTTTATGTAACTTTAACTTATTCATTCTTGGATCTTGTAACAACTAGCCGGAGTATCTGGAAAATACTCTGATTTATTTGGCGTCGATCAACAAATAAAAAAGACAAACCAACAGCATTACTTTATAAATATAGACACATAATTTATTTTTATTTTCATTTCAATATGAAACATTTGATGGACTCAATAACTTCAATAAGTAACAGTCATCAATATTCTATGTCAGTAACAACAAAGTTATATTAAGTAGTCTAAGCTACGGAAAAAAGTACACGCTCTGATTTGGGATGGAAATGATCTGAGAATGTTGTGAAAAATTCCAGAATAACCATATACAGCTATCCAGAGGATGTGAGCCTAAGTATTTAATGTATAAGGATGTCAAGACACCGTCAATTGACCATGAGGTTGAGAGGCATTGCCAATTGTAATGAAACAGTTTAGGTTAATGGCAAAATGGATATCATCAAAAAAGTTTATTTTTCCGTCATCACAAAACTTGAATCCCCTTAACTACTATTTGTGAAGTAAAAGTGATAAATAGGCCTATGCTTCCTACTGCTGATGTATAAGAAAAAGTTTGAGAGATTTAGTGTGTACAAGATGGAATTTTTAAAAAGTAAATATATATACATATATATGTAAAGTGAGTCTGGAATTACGTAAAGTTAAAGGCTAACATTCATTGTTTAGTCAATTTGAAGAAAAAAAATCCCTTTTCTATATATGAATAATGTTCCTTAAATTACTGAGATAGAGTTGTATTGATTAACCACAAGTAAACATTATAGTATTACAACTACAGGGTTGATCTTATCTAGTGGTTTCGTTTTCACTCAAGACATGGGTCCGTGTCACTGCACAGTTACAATCTAAGCCTTCCTTAGAGACTACTTTGCCGACTTCTGAATCCTCAACATGTGACTGCCTTCCGCTATAGACGCAAACCCCTTCAACTACTCGGTGTAGGCACGTCTGGAGGAGAGGATGGGTGCTACTTCTCAAAGTGTCCAGTATCTAGAGGCTTCATCAAGCAGGAGTGTACGAAGGTCTAGTCTTACTACACAATCAAGGCTTCCAATGGATTTAGGCCTCATATTGAGGCAATTATTAGAGCTGAGGCTCACATATCGAATGAAAGTTGTGCAAAGGTCTATTTTGTATGATTTTGTTATCAAAATATCTTCACAAAACCTGTCCTTTCAAAAATTATTTATTTTTTGTAATTTTTGACAATTTGTACCATGAAGTTACATTATTTATGATTAGACAGTTTTATTAATTTAGAAGCTATATTATATTTTTTTAAATTGCATTAGGTCTATTTAATCTACTGTGAAAGTTTCAAATTTATACTTTTTTTTTAACAAAGGGACGAGAGTGTCCTTATTGTCGTGAAGGGTAAAATGCGTTAGGGTAATAATATCTATTAATGACGTTATAATGTAAAAGAATTTGAAAAAAATGTAAAAGAACTCCAGCCCTTTTTTGAAATTAATCTCATTATGTCAGTTTTGAAGCTAACTAATTTGAAATATTTTTGTTGATAATTTTATATCATCTGTGAATATCACAAGTACAATTTCCTGAACTCTATTTATGTCCCTTCTTTAAAAACTTTACTCCTCTAATAACTTAGAAGCAAATAAATCGGACAAAGCATACAAAATAAGAACAATTATCGACCATCAAAATGCAACATTTTAATCCCATGCTCCAGAACAGTCAATTAACTGAATTCAAAGGAAAAATATTCTGCAAGCAATAAATGAAGAATAAACCCATCATGCGAGGATTCAAATATAGGTGCCACAGCAAAACAAAATACCTTTACTAGTTTAATTTATACCTTGGGACGAAAGAAAATAATGCAAATGGTATCAGTAGCTCAAGAATTCCTACTATACACAATATTTCGATAGTTAAACACCGCTGTCCCTACAAATATCTAGAAACCTAAATTTGCAATCTTTGCAAATTAAACAAAAAAAATATTGTTTTGCATCTCCCATTGAGTAAAACATATTCAAAAGTTGGATTAAAATATATTAAGGTCCCAAAATTAACTAATTTTAATTCTGGTTTTTTTATATGCCTTTTTTTTCACTTGATCTCAAATTGTTAACACCGATGCTAAAGTACTTCTTTTCAAAACATTATTTTAGTACTTTGGTTTTGCGTTGCGATATACAAATTATATTTACTATCAACCAAAGATCCAAGACATAGTTGACCTATATATAATTTTTATTTTAAAATTTTATCTTATTCGATTATTTGATTTATTTAAAAACTGCTCTTATTTGAATTTTTCCTTTTAAATTGAAATTATAACTTTTTTTTTTTTCTTATTTTGAAAATTAAATCTATTTTGACTATTTTTGATTTGGTAATTTTTTTTTAGTTATGAAACTTAATCTTTTTTATGTATTCTTTTTTTAATCTTTTTTGTGTTTTATATTTTATTTTGAAATTTTAACCTTAAGATTATTTTTGTCATGCTTTTTTAAGATATTTATTGCTTATTCGAAAATGAGTCTTCTACAAACAAACTTTGCTTTGTTAATATATTGTTTTTTATACTTATAAGGATCGATCTATATTGAAACATACCATATATTAGTAATCTATTCTGAATATATTAATTATTCAAACCGGAAGATATATATATGTATATATTTTGATTAAATAAGTTTTGACTCATTAGTAGATCTAAAAATTAAGGAAAGCTTCACAGTATAATAAATGTAAGGAAATATGACTTTGCTTCAGGCTTTCACATATCAGGACAAAAAAAATTTAGCCTTTGGTAATGATAGCATAAAAAGATAGATTAAATATAAATCACTTATGTTAATTTGCTTTTCATAGTAAGGCAAATATATGTTATCTATGCAATAAATCATAAATGCATTGCAGTTTTGCAACTAAAGGGAATAATCGTATATATAAAAAAAGAAACATGTATACTTTACTTTTAATTTATGTCAGAGTAGATTTGCCTGGCATTGCCAGGGACACTAAAAAATTAAAATTAATTAACAAATCTTCTTAATAAAGTAAAATTACAATAAATAAAGACTGTTAAATTTTCAGAATAATTTTCATTTACGTTTTATGGGTATACTAGTAGGCATTGGTAGGGACTATTTTTCCACGCAATTAAGAAGTAGTTGCTTTATTCTGGGTCAGACACCGAACACGCAGTCTCGCAGCCGCTTCCCTGAGCATCAAGGAAACCTGGACGGCCAAAATACAGGTTCAACTCTATCGCCACTGCATTTCTAGGCACCAAGAACACTTCTAATATGCTACAATACACTCCAGCTCACAGGTTATAGGCTTCTGGTCCCTAAGGCAGATTAAATTATTCCACCACCGTTTCCCTAAGCATTCAAGAACCCTTCTAATATTATAGTTTAAACGCTACCACAGCCGTGTTTCTATGCACCAAGGAACCTTATAATATTCTATAATACACCCCAGCCAATGGGTTGTGTAGGTGAACTACTGGGCCCGAGAAAGTTAACTTTCTCCGCTGCCACTTCCTTAGGATCAAGGAACCCTCATAATATCCCCTAATAAACTTCAGATCTCTGGTTGTATAGGTGAAGACTAGGTCAAAATTAAGTTTAAACTCTACCATTGCATTTCTAAGCAACAAGAACTCCTTGTAATATGTTAGAATACACTCCACCACGGGTTGTGGGTTGCTGGTCTCTGAAGCAGATTATATTCTGCAATTGCTGTCTCTGAACATACAAAACCCCTTTTAATGTCCAAAATATATCCTGGCTTTCAAGTTGTACAGGTGAAGGGCTGGGACAAAATATAGTTTAAAATCTTCCGTTACTGTGTTTCTATGCACAAAAGAACACATCTAATGTTATATAAATTAGCCTGTTAATTAAGAAAAACAATTTAAAACCATTTTTTGATAAGTTTAAATTCTATTTTTAGCCATATTTTTTTATTATATATGATTTCTTTCACAAACAATAAAAGCCTCTACACGATTAAGCCTGTGTCCTTTCTGTTCTGCTGTTTGATGATGTCAATCTTAATTTGGATGAAAGGTGCCGATAACAGTCTCATCCAAGACGCCCCAAATTGAAATGTCTACGGAGGTTGAGGTAAAAGCTGGAGGAAGGCCATATGGATGCCGTCATATTTTTAGTTCAGAAGTTTTGTAACATCTTGGCTGTATCGGTCTATAATTGACTCCTTGATGTCGTAGGCAGTACGCATGGAGATTTTAATAGTATTTACAGACTCCTTGGCACTGTAACCGGTGCGAATGATTTTTTGATCCGAAACTTTACACTTAGAGACATAGGATAAAAAATAAACTTGTTTATTTTTGTTTCAGCTGTCATTTGGTTGCATAATATAGCCTAGTAACTTTAGATGGCGGGGATTAAACATTAGTTTGATGATACTGGAAGTTTTTGTACCAGATGACATTGCAGTTGAAACACCTCCATAGCCGGATACTGCCTTTTATTTGTATTATCTACCTCATAAAAGTATTTTGCAGGGTAATTCCTTTTTGTACATAGTATTCACAACAATAATTTTTTTATTTGCTTTAGGGAATTTTCTGTTGGAATGCAAGGCTTAAGTATGGTACCATAAAAAACTATTTTGTATATATATTTTTACAAATAGCCAATTTTGGGTACTTAAGTGCTGTTTGTCGAGTCCCAAAAGGGTTATTACCAGGATAGTTCGTTGAAGAATACCAATGTAATCCATACTCAGTTTTGAGAAAAATCATTCTTTTGTGTTGAAGGTCCTCACATAACTAACAAAACATAGGTTAATTTTCGAAAAAATATAAATGCATACACATGGCAATCTCAATGAAATGAAAAAACATCAAAGAGAAAGTAATCGTTCAATTAACAAATTTTTGCTTTCCTCTTGCAAATTTTCTTTTGAAGAGTCTAATGGTATTTTTATACAATTAATTTAGTTTTTTTAAATTAATATTTATCGTTATTTGTATTATACTTCGCATAATTCAAATATTTGGTGCTTTAACAAAAAACGATATCGAACAAAAAGAGAAAGAAATGTGATCCGTCAACACAAAATCCAGCTAGAATTATTCTTATTAAAACCCTATCCGCATTTGTATACTTCGTTAATCACTTTCAATTTCGGTTAATAGTTTGTTATAATGATAATATTATATATCTGTTTATGGATTCAGTTTTGCGTATTATTGTATAAATCTTGATGTCAACAAGAAATTCATTTCATAAAGCCCTTTTTGTAAAAGCCTTTGTCGCTATTGGCAAAAAACTTGGAGAATCAATTACCACGGGCTTCTCTTGAGGGCAAATTTGTACTCCTAAGCGTGTTGACCATAGATAGGAATAGGTGGTACTCAGTTTGGTGCCAAATCATGACTGTAGGGTGGAAATATACAGACTTACTATCCAAGCTCGTGGAGCTTCAGGTGGGCCATCAAAGATCTGTGCGGCCTAGTGTTGTCTTGATGAAACACGATTCTTCCTCTATTTTAGATGCTTCTGTTCGACCGCTAGATTAAAATTGTCGAGTTGTTCACATTAGAGAGAAGAATTGAGGTGGGAAAATAAAATAAAAACTGTTGTGCAACGCAAACCGAAATAATAACGGCCCAGTATATACTACTAATTATCTTGGTCGCTTTCGGCCAGTTTTTCCTTTTCAATTACTAGAAATTTAAAGTATAACAAATTTCTTACTTTGAAACTTCCATACTTGACACACCATAACTAAAAACTGAACGGATTAAGCGCAATGATCCTCTAAAGAATTAGTAGCATACATTGACACCTTTATAGTAACTTATCGTATCATCCAATCTGACCAATAATGAAAAAGATATAATTAGTTATTTAAAAGAAGGGGAGGAAAATACGAAATTACTTTTTTCACAACCTAATATTTATTAAAAATATGTTAATACATTGTATTACATACTGATTTGCATATTGTACTGTCAGTTATTCAGCATGAAGCATTGAGAGTGTTTGTATCTTGCACTGTATATAATACTCCGTTATTAATATCATAAGCAAAAATGAAAAAACCAAGCTCAAGTGATAACGTGCTCGGGAGAAATTATTCTCCAGAACTCAATTAGCTTATGTTCACGCCCCGGTCGTTAGTCGGGATAGAAATGTACATTATGTGTATGCACTTCAAAGAAAATTCCTAGGACATATGAAGTAAATGTAATAGAACTTATACTAAATAAGTGCAGCTTCATCTGACCAATTAAAGGAACATAAAAAAAAAGAAATAGGAACAACAAAAAAAACCTGCACGCTAAAAAGTGCTGAAGATTAACATTCCTATTATTCTAACACAACAATATTTAGCGGTGTGAAAACAATGAACCCTTTGTTTGTAATATATAATTTTTAGCATGTTTATATTACAGGAAAAGTTACCAGACACACTATTTTAATCAAATTTATAGCATAAACTATAAAAAACCTGGTAATTATTTTTAAAAGTTCAAAGATACTGTTTTGCAAGTGTTGTTTATCTATTGTTCTTTTTGTATGGATTTATGTTTGATGTCTTAAATATCAAAATATATAATAAGATAGCTTCAGGAATTTCATTAAAAACTAGTTTAATACATTATTCTGCCAATAAAACATTGTTTTCTTTTTTTCGCATACTCTTAAATACAAGGAAAACTATACAATTAATTTTCTATTTATTAGATTATAAAGTTATTATTCATACTTTTAATACTGAAGTAATTTACTGGGATGTAAAACCCTCCAAATACTTAAATATGACTTTAACATCTTTAATGTTACATATATATGCATCATTTTTTTTGTAAATTTTTTATGTATCATATAGTCCAGTATCTAAATTATAGACAACTATACTTATAACTACAAAAAGATGATATGTTAAGTGATTGCAACACTTTTTGTTTGCTGCAGCCTGACCAAGATTTTTATAAGTTATAAGCCTTTGTTGGACTAGGAGTAGGCGTAAGGAGAAACTTTTTTTTGTTTATGAGTTATCAAATTTGGCTTTTTATCTTATTTAAGTACATAAAATTTGACTATGAAATATTTTTTTTTTTACCTCATATTTGATTGAAACATTATAATAAATCATGTATAATAATTTATTTACTGGGGTTGATCTTATTTAGTGGTGAACCTTTTTTTTTTATTCAATTTTTCAGGAGTAAAATTGAAACAGAGGAGAGGTTTTGTGAGAACATTTGAAAACAAAAATAGTACTTGTCACAACTTGGAAGCAATATGTGAGACCAGAATTTTAATAATTATCTCAAAATGAGGCTTAAATCCCTGCAGACATTGACTAGTTAGTCCGACTCAAGCTTGGTCCACTCTTTCTTGATAGTAGCATCTAGAAACAGGACATTCCTGTGAATAGTAGTACACTACCTCTCCTCCAGACGTGTCTTGATAGAGTAGTCTAAGGGGTCCACTTCTGGAATGGAGGGCGCCCACTTCTCGAGATCACTAAAGTCCAGAATGTTGTCTTTCAGAACGGTCTGGGTTTTTGAGTGAAAACAAAGATATCCCCGAACTTATTACTGGCCTAAAGTAGCACTTACTTATGCATAAGTTCGATGTAGGCATCTGCATTGAGTCGCTCATTCCTCTCTACATTAATGGGAGGGCAGACTGCACATTTCCCAGACTATGTTTCCGGCTAGATTTTTTTGTTCTGAAGACATGTTTTTAATGTAGCTGAGACATTTTTTGGATGTCCGGTTGTAATTTAAATATTGAAATGTTTTTAATCAGAAAAGAAAAAACCTTGCCAGAATTTTTGTTGGCCTTCAGTAAATTAAGAATATTTTTTTGCACTTTCCAACCGTCTCAGCTTGCTCTGTATAGAGATAAGCTGACTTATTCTCCTCTTCCCTGATTTTGGACCAAAAGAATTCCGAATTACAAAATAAAAACTGTGCCATTAAATAGGATCAACCCTGTATAACCAATAAAACTGAAAACATCCTTTATTCTTACTATCACCTATAAATTATATTTCTAATTAACAGAGTAATACGTCAAACTATGAATATATTAAAAAAAGGTAATATATTATTATTTTTTGAATAATTAGAATAATAAATTAGTTACTTTCATTATAATTAATAAAAAGTAATCCCATAAAAATATTTAAATATCATCTAGTTGATGTGAAAAGGGATATCATAATTTAGATTATATAGTTGCATGTAGGATTGTAAATTGAAAGCGTTTTCCGTTTATAAAAAAAAAAAGAAACTTTAAAATTTATATGGCAGCTCTAATAATTTGAAAAATGTTTGAAATTAGAGTAGCTTAGCTCTATTTTTAAATTGATCATATCACTGTCGAATGTTTAACCAAATTTGTCACGTTGTGGGTCTAAATGGGTAAACATTTTCTTTACTTTTTAATTGAAATGGTTTTACAGCACAAATAACATAAAGTTCGTTTTTGAAGGTTTTTATTTTTTTAACTACCCTACCTCTGCCCAAAAAGTCCAGGCTTATGCCTGTGGCAGATATAGATCCCTGACCTTTAATTTTTTATTTTTGGATACTTATCGGCATGCAGACTTCAAGAATGTATTTGAGACGTTGCTTTATTTTTTTAGAGCTAATTGTTTTTTTTAACACCGTGTAATTGACATATGGGTTTATTGAATTAGCTTCAAGCAGCTGTGAAATGAAGAACATAGACACAGTTCTTACTAAGTATTAGCAAAGTCTTAAGCAGAAATTACTCCTTATTCAATCTTTAATTTTACTCTGTGCTCAACAGGGACTTACAATTATAAATCCTCTATATCAGTGCATGGAATTTGATTAAATACGAATATAAATCGAAGGATCAGAGGCGGCAATAAATGGATTGCTTCTAATGAATGAATGTAATTCTGGTTTCACACGAAAAATAAAGTACACTTATTTTAGAAATAACTTTAAATAAACAAAGGAGAGTTAACAGTGATCACTTTAGAACAGCACAAATCATTGCTGTTAGTCTTCGTCAATCACACTCAGTTACAAAAAATACATGAATTATCTTCAAGAATGAAAGAATTAGGATTACAGCTTAAAGTATAAATATCATTATAGACGTTGCCAAAAACAAAATTGTATATTGAAAAAAAGGTTTTAGTTTGTTGCACGCTAAAAAATGCTTTGAATTTACATGTCCCATTTTGAAGACCTATTTTCAATACGAAAACAACTGTGTCTGACGCAATAAGTTTTGAAATTTATTTCATTATTATTGACTGAGAAAGAAGGTGCACTCCTTGAAGTTACATATAAATTTGTAGTAAATTAATAGGAAAGCCCTTATTAACAACTAGTTAAAAAATATAAAGGATAAATAGCTTATTTTTTTTGTATGATGTTGTTCTACAGTTTTCATCCTATAGTCATAATGATGATTTTGTCATGCAAGAAATGATGGAATATAAATATATTTTGAACTAATTTTATTTCTTTTAATATTTTGGGAAAGGGAATTTAACACGAGAGGAAGGAGGGAAAAGAGAAAGGCATATTGATTAAAAGAGACAATTGGTTCAAAAATTATGATTTATATAATTTAAAATTGTCAGTTGGTAGTATTCAGTATATTTGTACTTTATGGAAGACAAACAAATATACTTCTCTTACAATGTCGATTGTATTGTGGATTATCATGATTTTTTTTTTTTCATTTATAAGTCAAAATATATTTTTCATTCTGACATAAAATATTTTTATTATATTCAATTAATAAGAAGGATCCTGGTGAGTTCTATTAAGTTTGTATGTAGTTATTAGTGTTGCCATTCGATCCAAATATTAGGGACTGACGAGTCGGAGTCCAAGAAACAGCGGCATTTTTGAGCAGTAGGTGTTGTTGTTGATGAAAAAGGACATATTTTTTATTTATTTATGCATCCATATATATGTACATAAAAATATTCTTATTTTTATGTTCACATATATAATTTTTTGTGTGGTTTTGTGGATAATTCAGTTTTTTCAACAAAACTTTGTTATTTAGGTCTCAAAAATGACCAACAGAAACAATGCTGACATTTTTTTTATGTATATAACATATACATTATACATTTTGATCGAATAAATTTGCTACACAATTTGATATATGAATAATTTACCAGTTATAAACAATTTATATGTATATAAATATATAATTTTGTAAACTGCGTTTATTATCATGATTCTTTATTCACTTTTAATAATGACAATAGTTTTTTCTCCTGACTTTAAAAAAAAACGTCCTTTAAATTTCTTATTTTTATCTTTTGTTTTATGATTTAATTTTTATATTATGGGGTTTAAAACAGCAAGAGGTCTTTGTAGAGGAATTAATTAAAAGAAGGCCTCGGGGCAAGGTGGAGGGAGGGAAATGCATTTACGACATGCAGAGAAGAGATAGTCCCGTATTTATATGAAATGTAAAACTTAATGGAAAATAACGGATATCTGCACAAACTTAATACTATGGCCGAATTATTCAGATCCGTAAAAAGAGTGATGGCTTATAACTTGATAACTAGAGGCCTACCACTGTACCAAATTAAACATACATAATACTTTCAGGGGTGATTAAAAAGCCGGGTTGTCCTTATTCTAATTAACGAGATATGCCGATTGCAAAAAGGGTTCAAAAATGAAAAAAATATCTCACATTTTCTGGAATATTCAAACAGGGAATGAAGCTGTAGATAGAAACAAGCGATTTGGGGTTAATATTGTAATATGTTATTTAAAACATTCCATTGACTTTTTCACTATCACATTTTCAGATCAGAAAAAAACTACCACAAAAACCACTTTTTTACCCAGAAGGGTAATCTAGCTACGAGATCATCGAAAGTGACTGTTGGACCCAAAGAGAGCAGACCTATTTACTGCAGTAAAAATTATCGGCTAGATTTCCTTTGGCCTTTTGATCTTTGTAGCTCAAATGGAAGAGCTAAGAACCACCCGGACCCCTAATAAAATTAGGATTCGATGTCAGTTTTTGAAATATGAAACCCTGAATATATCTTTACGCTGAAAATGTGGCCGTTATAATAAAAGATAACTTGGAAGCTCAATTACAAAAAATAATTGAAATAGTCTTAACTTGTAAAACAATTTTAGAATACAAGTTGCGATGTGAAATCAATAAATCAAGGTCTGCAATTCTCCCGATTGGCTGATGGGATTCGGGAAAAGCTTAGAAAATTAAAAGGGAGAAACCCCATTCCTAATGAGCTTCTTTACGGCTTCGAAGGAACGAACGAGGGACTCCGTTTAGCGTCGAACGTGATATGGGGCTCCAAACTCTTATCTCTGTAGCGCGATTTAAGCAGTTTCCACCTTTCACCAAGAATAATGGAGTTGCCTCTCGAGGAGTTTTAATTAACGGTAATATAGCTATACTTTTAATTTGTTTAATGGGACGAGGATCTGGTGATCAGAATTGTTTTGTGTTTATTATTGTTGATTTATTTTCTTTTTTTTTAACATTATATTGTGTTTCTAGCTTTTGGTCCACTTTGCTAACCTATGTCACAAAAGTCCCCAATACTGTCAAACGAAAAAAAAAATCGTAGCTTCTTTTATATATATTTCGTAATGATGTGTAATTAAGTACTTAAAAAACAGATATTTTAATTACCATGAATCATGATTGAAGAAAAAAAATACCCAACTTATCTTATGTTACACGAATGATCTAGCTTTTTGTACCTTCACTTCTTGTTTCTTTCTTATTTATTTTCTTTTAACACTTCAAGGAGAAGTTTTTGAAGTTTAGTCTTTAATGATACATTTTATTATTATCGTGTCTTCCTTAATTACTATATTATTGTAACTGTTTTGTATCAAGTTAAAACTAATGAGAGGTACTCATAACAAATTAGCAAACAGTACTTGACATTTGCTCTACTCTGTTTTTTTTTGTTTTTTTTACGGGAAGTTCACTTTTTCTTTCATAACATATGGCAAACTTCACACTCTGCCAATTCTTAGGCATTTGGAAATTATTGTTTCTAATTCAATTGAAGACTTTCCATTGTTAAGGTGTGATGGATGGATTAGGGTATTAAATATATCTAGTTGTTATATGTATAAGATTATGTCCTCAACTTCTGGAATAGCTGATGGAATATAATTCACAACTCAATTGCAAATAACCACCAGAATTATTTTTTTTAAAACTCTATGTACAGATTGTTGTAAATTATTTAGCAACATTAGACACTCCTTTTTAAGAATGTCAGCAGTCACACATTTTGAGATCATTTATAAGCTTAAACCTGAAGAGTCTGGAGGATAAAATTTGTTAACCTAAATAAATGATTGCTTTTAATATGACATGTTTATATTTTATTAATTTCAGTGGCTTGTTTGACATTGTTTTCTTTTTATCTTAATAGGAATTGATAAAATTATTGATATATTTCCTATTGTTTTAGTTAATTGGTTTTTATTTAGTTAATATTTTATACATATTCTGTTGTAAAGATGCTAATGTTTTTCAATTGGAAATGAATATATATGTCTGTAGGACTTAATCTGGTGAATAAATTTTAAAATATAGTGTTTAATATATTTCTTTAATTCATCAGAAAATTTTAAATAATACTAATACATTATTTCTTAAAAATTTAAAAAAATAATGCAATAAATACATTTATTGTCCTAATAAATAAATAAATAAAATTCACAAGCATAATCAATTTAAAACCAAAAAATATGTCGAGAAATTCTTACATAGTATTTTGAAATATAAGAGGAATAATATTGAATATTAAAAATTTAGTTTTCATATAACATTTCGTGACAAAATCTTTGTATGTATATGTGGAAAAAACAAAGAGAGGAAGATGAGATGATCTAGTTTTTTAATGCGAAGCTTGGGAAATAAATTATTAATCATATAACTCTACCTTTTAGTCATCATATTGGTAAAGATATTTATTGCGTTACTTCCTCTCATTCTATATTATAATCTCCTCTTGATCAACGTTGGTCATAAAAAACTCTTCGTGGGACAAACATTGTCATTTTGTGCCTTATATAATAAATATTTTAATAATAACTAATAACTTTTTTAGCCGACTCGTTCGAGATTACAATCTCCTCCAAAATCCGTGACCAATAATTTAATTCTAAGTAAATTCATTCCTTGTCAAATAATTCTTAATAATTCCATTCCTAGTAAATACTGGACATTTTATTTCCGCTTTGATATTTAGCGACACCATACGGTCAAAACTAGTTAGTATTTTTTATGTAAGTAGGGAGGCATTGAGAGTTTATCAAAAATCTTTAAAATTTAGTAGGAATAGAATCCAGATCCGTGGATATTGTTCAATGTTTGGAAGGAAAAGTAAATCCGGATATTATTCTTCCCTTCGATCATCAATGACTACTCCTTCTCATCGTCGTTTTTCCTCTTCCCACAGTTCAGATCTATGTAAATAATAAAAAAACTTTGCTCCGGCTTCTCACTCCCTTCCATAGGAGCACTTATTCTCCCCTGTTTTCAGTTCAGCTCGGGATTGAAAACGTATGACGTCACTTAATATCCATATTTTAAAGTGGGAATGAAATATCTGGGGATGATTTTGACAAGAAATTAATTTATTATGAATAAAATTACTAGAAATGAAAAGACCGGGATATAAATTAGCTAGCACCCTAAAAATCATACCAGAGTTGATGGTTTCAGGGCTTCCTACCCAATTTGGACAAACAACTTCAGATTTGGAGATATTTATTGAGAGCCCAGATTCGTTATCAAATGACTTCAGGAAAGAGATAATCTCTTAAACTGAGGTATCTTGCTTTGGTAAACTCCACGTCAAGAACATTGTTAGATCCTCAGAGTATAATTGACACTTAAGATCCATATCCGCATTGTTAAGTCGCCTTATTCTTTTATTTTGCGTTATTTATTCGCATAGGGAATTGATGGCAATAATGAATGCGTTGCATCAAGAATGTCACCTTGTCTTACACCTATTTCTAATGGGAACTTCGATTTATTAGCTTGTAGGTCAATAGAACAAGATGCACACCTCATACTGAAGCAATCATAACGATCGTTTCTCGGGGGATGTTATATTTTGTACGCCGATTTATAATGAATTGGTGAGATATTGAATGGAACACTTGTCGGAAATCAACCAAGAGGATGGAATAATCTGACTTTATCTTTTCACTTCTGAAACGGCGTCCTGTATGTTTCTAGGAATATCATCCATCATAAAGCCTCTATTAAATCCTTTTTAAGATTTGTTGACAATTTTTGGAACGTAGTTCAAAAGCAAAAAATAAGCCAAAATTTAGTATACCCTAGAGTATTTTAAAGTACGTGCCTGTAATTTTTAATATTGATTTTTTTGCCTTTATTACGTAAAAGTTTCAAAATGCCTCATTCTAAAAAGAGACACAGATCCTCTCTCATAGACACCATCGAAGACTCACTGAAGAACAGGAGCAGGATGAGTCACGAAGGTTGGATTATGCTCAAAAGGAAGACTGGACGAACCAGGTGTGTTTTTTTTTCTTGTATTTTTTAATCAACTCTTTAATTTCTTCTTCCCTTATTGACCTTTACATCCTTGTCGTCGATGCAGGAATGGACACGTTTTTTTCTACGTCAAAACGTTTTTCACCATGATGATGGTAAGAATTATCTATATTGTCTCTCCAAAACTTTGTTGGGGAAATGACAAAGTTTTTTTTTCTAAGTCGATCCTTTATCGGCGTTACTGTTGTAAGAATTATCCATTTGGTCTCTCCAAAACATACAGAAAGTGCATCTTCTATATTTTTGGCAGCTTTAAATGCATAAAGGTTTGACTAAATTGATGTTGCTTCATTATTTATAAATTTTGGATTGTTAGAGATTCAGCCTTCTCTATTTCGCACAGCCTTTCATTTCCCATGATTTCCAAATCACTTTTCTTTGTGTTTGAAAGAAGAATTACCTCTTGTTTTATCCTCCACGGTATTTGATTTCATACGGATAAGTATTCCTTTTTTCTCATATTCTATAATTTGTTCTATCCGTTAATTAACCTCAGTATGCTCCTCAGACAATTCTCCTATGGAAATTAATTAGTTCCTTGGTTGTCTTCTTGTCTTAGCAGATTTAGAGCCCATTTCCTTATATGTGGACCTAGAATGAACCTCAACTTTTTAAGGGTATCAGACCAATATTCCAATATACACTTTATTGGTAAGGTTTTGTATAGTCTAATAACCTTATTCCTCGTTGCAGGACACTACAGATGATGAATATTTAGATTCCAAGAGGATATACAATTTTGAAGGGGAGATAAGAATCTCACTATATCAGGAATGTGATCTGAAATAAATGGAAGACTTTATTGGAATTCGGAGATATGGTCCATTATATGTCTAGAGGTCAATATAAAGTCCATTAAACCTTTGAACCGGTGACGTTCTTTGGTCATATTTATTTTATTATTTATAAACCTGAATAGCAACTACTTTTAATAACACAAAATAGTATTTTAAAATATTTAGCTTGAAGTAATCCAGATTTACATTAAGTCAAGTCTACGAATTTACCTAACACATAAGAAGGAGACAAATATATTCGGATTTTGTTCTTTTTTGATTTATGTTAAATATTTGTTTTATGTTGACGCACTATTCATTTTATAGTTTTATATTATTGTACAAATATCAAATCTACGTCTTTTATTTGATGCATGAAAATTAACCTTTTATAAGATGAAATAGACTTTTCTTTTTCATTTTTCCATGACTACGAGGCAGTAGCTTTTTATATCATTTTGAAAAAATACACTTATATTTTTAATGCTTTTATATATTTATCAAATTTCTTTATTGCATGGGAAAAAGTTGTAGTTCTCAGCAAAAAACAGAAAAAGATTTTTTTCACATTTCATATATGTCTGTGTATTATTGAAAATGGATATGACACAATATTTTACAATATCGATTTAATCTCGGTTATTTTCTTGGGGTGTCTGGACACCCCATCAATAAAACAGACATATTAGCTATATAAGTTAAGCTTTTTTTTTTTGCTAAGGAGTTGTAACGTATGATACATCTTCAATACTTGTAAACAATTATATTTGGTACTTTTTAATAAATAATGAATAACGTTCTTGGCTAAACAAAATATCATATTATGTAGATAATTTATTGCTTTATAATCAATTCTCAAAAAAGACATGTTCTACACAGAAAATGGGAAATTAGACATCCTTTTAATCTCCATTTTGGAAAAGTTCCGGACCTCACAATAAAATAAAGGTTCTATACCGCTCATTAATGGCGTTATTCATCAACATAATCTCCATTAAAATCAATACCATTTTTTTAGTGCCGCTCTAAGGATGACACTTTTATAAAATAATTTAACTTTTGCTACAAAATAGTCCTCAGTTTCAGCAATACCCTCTCCATTGTGTAAAAGTAAGAAAAATAGAATGAAATATCTATCCAATCACGTTTAATGTGGGTTGATATCATTAAACACACAAAAGTAATAGCTGTAATAAACATGGGTGCTGCCCTCTAGGCTGGAAATTTAGGAGCTTCTTATTCCTGATATGAAGATCAAAGTATACTAAAATTTTAAATGTTTAAGTTTCTATTTAATATTAAGTTGTGTGCAAAATTTTAAATATATCAGAGATAGTTCTATCTAACGAGTTATCGATTTGACGTGGAATTACCCTGAGACCATTGAAATAAATACAAATCTCACTCCGAGTATAATAGGGACTTATTCTTGATTTTGAACAAAAATTCTTTGAAGGTTACACCTATTATTATTATTAAAGATAAGTAGGACTTAATATCAACTTCTGCAGTTGTAGCAGATATACCCCTGTGTGTAGTCGTATTCTTTGCCATATGTATATATAGGTTTGTAATGCATACATCTATGTGTTATATTATATTGTTTGTATGTACTATGGTAAACAGCATTAAATTCTTAACTAACAGGAGGTTCCTGGGAGACATGGACACCCAGAACATTACCCATGTCAAGGGCTTGGTAAAAAAATACCAAATTGAGCTTTGGAGAGTTCTAAGCAGAGCTTTCCTACAACTTACAGCGGTTATTAGAACCCTAACTAATGATTTAAAAAATCATCAGCGTGTGGGTACCCAATTATCTCACCCAAATGTTAAAGTTATGGTAGATTATGCATTTTATACGTATTGTGAATGTTTAGTAATTATTTTCATATTCTACCAGGTGTGGCAAAATAATCTATGTACTTTGTTTGTGCTACAAAGTTCAAGGTTGTTGTGAATGCAGTAGAATGGTCCCATTCAAATACTAAAAATAACATAAAATAAAAAAAAACCAAATATAAATCTTTGTAACTGTCTTAGAAGCCGACAAAATGGCATCTAAACGTGACCAACGAATTTCTTTATGGACACTGTCAATCAGCACTGAGATGTCATGACTGAGGACTATATCAGCAATGGGTGCAAGGCCTTTTGTGGCCGCCTGGAAGCCGTCATTACAGCCAAGGGGGTTACATCGATGATTACGGTAGCCAAGACATCATATTAGTTATTTTATTTGATTGAAATACCCGATAACAAATGATTTCTGCAATACATCTTTATAAAGCTCTAGATTAAAAGTCTGAAGATTTTTTCCCCACACCCGGTATGTCCCTTGTACTGGTAGACTCTAGTTTATTTCTATAGTTTCTAAAAACAAATGAGTTGTTGATATTGAAGGGTTGGGCTTTGATGTAGTAGTTTAGTTTTAAATTATAACGTTTAATCATAATTAATTTAATTGCAATCCTTCTTGATAAAGCCAAATAAAAAAATAAAATAACAGCAACCCAATATTTTAAAAAGATCACTTTAGTAACTTTTGATCACGCGTTTTATATGCTAAACTGGTTTACATTGGCATTAAAGGATAAGATTTCGTACAAAAAAAATTATTATACTTTTTTGGGATTTTTTCAACACACACATCAAGGAAAGACGCCAACAAAGAGAAAATACGCCATAATTTATAGTTTTTCTTAGAACAAGGTAAAAATGCAAGGCAGGCGGTTGAAAAATGTGACGATTATTTATGTTCCTATTTTTGTAGCAGCGAATCACGATGTAATTTTCTTTCGTTGATTCCGTTCCAGTAATTTTGTTGTCAATGTTGCACTTTGCTTTGAAAGACTGAATACGGATCATTTGGATAAAATAATGGATTTTTTCGAGTATAACTGTCATGTAATCACTGTTTTGATTGCCAAGGAGATTTTTAGAACATCAAATATTTACAAAAAGTAGCCGGTCATTTATTAAGAGTTTTATATTGTAGAATACTTCAATATATAAATATGGATTAAATAGTTTCCAAAAGATTCAACTATGCATTTCCTTTCATAATCAATTTTAATACTTGAAAATAAATAAAAATGCTTCGAGTGTAACTTGAATATATTATATACTTTTCTTAGACTGACATTAAAGATTAAACATTAAAATTGAATATAATACATATTTTTTATCGTTCTTAGAAGAAGAAAAAAAAATTATTGCCATTATTAAGAATATTAACAATATTGCGATTAAAGTAGAAATGAATACTTGGTTCATAAGTTGATGTATATAATATAAAATCATAAAAAGTATTATGAATATATCCTCCTTTTTTTTTTAAATTAATCAAGTTCAATAAAGTTAAACTAAAATCTGCAAAATGTGTATTTTTTTAAGCATAAATGCAGACGAATGACTAAGGGAAAGGAGGATCAGAGATATTTATAATTGGTTCTAGAATGTGGGAACAGTTTTTAAAGTTGATAATGTAAACATTTTTCATTTTTTTTCATTTTGTAAAGCTGCTATCGTTATTATTGAATTATTTAAAAAAAACAATTTATGTATAAAGTAGTAACTAGGGCGATTAATTATGAAAAATGAGGGTTGGCTCTGGAGTTTTAAGTGTAAGTCCTTCTGGGACTGGGAGTATAATTGAACATTATCATCAGAGTTATGAAACAGTAGTATAAATAATATAATTTTATGGAGTGTGAATGGATTATGGTTTTATGGAGAAAAAAAAACTCCAACCCTTGTCAATAGTCATAAATATTGTTTTTTTATCTATTTTAAAATGAAAACAAAGGAACGACTTTATACCGAATTAGTTTATTTAATTAAATGAGTCTGCCTTAAAAGTGAGGAAATATACAAATAAATTCTAAATTAGGAATTATCAAGTAATAAATTATGGCATATTATTTGACTGAATGTTACAATTTCATACTAAACAGTATAGGCAGTCAAATGAAGATTTAAAAGAATGATAATTATTTTTGTAAATTATTGGGTATGGAAAATCTAAGTTCTCTAATCCAAGGTTAAATAAATGTTCATAGCAATAATTTTGTCAGAAAATATTAAGTAAGTAAGATTGGATGTATCTTCAAAAACAAAAAATATATAAAAGCCAATAAAATAATTGTATTGGAAATCAGTTAGGACAATTCTCGTTATGTCCAAAAAATGGACTGCGTGCAAGTTTAAAATAAAATTGAAAAACAAATAAGTTATATAATTAAAGGTTATTTTCATGGTAAGATTAATAATAATAAAAACTATCATGTCGTACATAATTCCAAAATCTGTCGTTTGGTACACTCTAGAAGATATATCTATAACACAAAAGTTAAATCATTATCTTAACATCAATTTATAAAAATTTGATTCACGTATGCTCCTAGTGAAAAATATATTGATAATACTTTTATGACCAAATAGATTGAGATCCCTTTTATATGTTATATGAGAACTTTGTTGAAATATGGAATTGCCAAATGCCTTCCACCCTTTCAAAGGACCTTTCTCCTGAGTGTGATTGCCTCACAATTTCCAGGCCCAGTCTTCCTACCAGCGAAGCAAACATCGTACGATGCTCCGATGTACCACTTCAAAGGTTAGACGAGGATAATCCTGAGACCTGGTTCTTGAGGGCAGAGTTAATAAAGAAATCCTATAAGGTAAAGGATTTTTCCATTGAAGGAGCTAAGCATTGTCGTATATGTGCTGCATTTGATTATCCTTGGTTACGTGGATTTCACTTTTTCGTATGAAAAATTAAAATTGAAAGTCCTGAAACAATGGGATATCTCACCTCAAGAACGTGTGAGAAGAACCATTGATCTTTTTACAGACGAACCGATGTCGTCCAAGAAAGATATTTCGACTTTTAATTGCCTATAGGACCCATCGTTAGTTCCTAACCTGTTAGCGACTCTGGGTAAGGAGATTCTCATTAAATCTGTTCCAACTTCCTGCCGGCCTTTGGCTCGTACTATGGTCAACCTGGATCTGGAAAATTTGGCCGAATATTGCACCGGTCTTAAGGATTCATAAAATACAAATTCCGTGGCAAATCTGTAAAATGCTTCTACACGTCCTCAATCCCCGGCTTTAAATCAGGAAGAAAAAACAGAGTTCTCAATTGTTTTTAATAAGATAAAAATGAGGTCTAAATAGAGAAAAAAGAATTTGTAGATACCATATGAAGTATGGAGTCAATGCAAAAACGTGTGCCAGATACCATTGCTCCTTTCACTCTTTATCCTAAGCTATCTAGAACTCAGGTATTCAAATCAAACAAGGATTTACTTTTTATAAACAAGAACACCACAAGAACATTAACTTCTTTATCGACTCAGACGCACGAAAGTATATTATACCTGCTAAGTTAGCCACTTATATAATCCAAAAAATCTAATTTACCCTTTGTCGTTGCGGTTGGAGGACAAAAAATCATACCAGTGGGAATATCTTCGATGGAAATATTTTTTGGACATTATACGTTGTTGACCAGGAACAACCTTTTTTGGGTGCCGATTGCCTAAGAGATAAAGGCTATTGCATTGATTTAAAAAATAATCGGTTGTTTCCCATATTGGAACGTTTAAAGTTTAAAAATCACACAGCCTTTCATCTCTCTTTTGAAAAAAGGTTTCTTATGAGTTTTACTTCACTGTTTTCTAACGTCACTGATCATGTGCATCCAAAACACCCTGCGGCGCACAATGTTATCACCTCCGTTCCCCGGTATTTGCTAAGGCAAGAAGACTCCTCGGGTCTAAGCTCACCTTTCTTAAGAGGGAGATAGGTAGATTGCTCAAGTCTGGAGTAATTTGTCCCTCCTCGTCATTGTTTTCCTGTGCTGTACATGAAGTGGAAAAACCTAAGCGAGGATTACGGTTGTGTGGAGACTACTGTTGTCTCAATAGAACGTCTGAGATAAACAGACGCCCTCCACCTAACATGAAGGATTTTCTCACATAGCTTGGGTGGCTCACGTGTATTCTCGAAGGTAAGCCTTTGTATGGGATACCATCTTTGGAGCCTAAGGATGCACACAAGACTGTCATTGTAACTCCAGTGAGACTCTTCGAGTACGTTCGGATGCATTCGGATTGAAAATGCAGCCCAATCCTTTCAACACTTTATTTACGAGCTCTTCGATGACATTCTGGGAGTTTTCGTAAACCTCAATGACATTTTGGTGGCTTCCAAGTCACTGGATGAGCATCGGCAGCTACTGTTAAAATTGCTATCAAAACTGCAGAAGGCTGAAGTTTTTCCTTCCGGGGAGAAGTATTAATGGGGAAAACTCGTATTGATATTCCTTGGACATGAGTGGCAGCAAAGGGAATTTCCCCTCTAAATGATCGTGTAGAAACGATAAGGTCTCTTCTTTTCTCTAAGTCTCGAAAAGAACTCCAGGCTTTCCTTGTTATGGTGCAATACTATTCCAGATTTGTTTCCAATCTTGCACAATACACAGGCAAACTGCATCTGTTGTTGCACAAACACACAAAAATCAAGCGGCAAGAAGAGCTTGATGAGGTCTTTTAGAGAATAAAGATTGCTCTGTTGGAGCAGACCATGTTAGATTTTCGTGTCGAAAGTGCGCCTCTGTTGCTTATAGCCGACGCCTCGTTGATAGGTATGGGTGCGCAATTTGAGTAGGGAACTCCTGGCCGTTAAGGAAGCGTTATCCCACTTCCCTTGGTCCTTAGAAGGGGTTAAATGGACAATATTTACTGATCACAAGTCGTTGGTACCGGCTGTGGAGTCTTTCAATCCATCCTGGACTTCAAGAAAATTCCGATACTCTGCATTCATAGCAGAGTTTCATTACAATATCCTTCACAAGTCCAGCAAGTACAACTTTGTGGAGGACATATTATCCCGGTTCTTAGAATAAACAAACCCTCAGTGCACTCAAAACACAACGCTATATAATAAGAATCCCGGTAGGCTAAATACCATCTATGTCAACCTTGTTGGGTAACTGCCTGTATCATAGGGATATCGATTCCTACTAACGGTTTTAGATAGGGCTACAAGATGAACAGAAGCACTTCCTTTACAAGAGACTAAGCAAAAAATAAGGGCATTGCCTTTTTTGCAAGATAAATATCGAGATTGGGAGTCCCTTAGACCATACACTAAGATCAGGGAGTTCAAAGGAAAACGTGGGGACTACTCCAACGGCAATATTGAAAGGTTTTACAGGACTTTGAAGACTTCTATCGCTTCAAGAATGAACCAGGAAGGTTAATCTTAGGTAGACACTCTTCCATTCGTGATGTTGGGCCTTCCCTCTGCCATCCCAGCTATTCCAGGAGCAAAATTTTTGCCGATGCACTACGTTTTAGGTTCAGCTCCGAGGCTATTGTTATTGTGACCAAAATCACTGGTGCTCCCAACGATAAGAGCTTGTTTCAGAGCTTCAACGAAAGGAAGCATGCTCCACCAAGTGTTATCCCCGAGCCTCTGGCGAGAGTGAGGGCCGCGCTGGAAGCTCTTCAAAAGTCGAATTATGTTTTGGTCAGAAATAAGCCGATTAAACCATCCCTGGCTCCTACATTTATGGGTCCTTTTAAAGTCCTGTCTATGTTAGACATACATTTTGTCTGGACATGGAACATCGACCCAACTTCGGGTCAATCAACCGCTTGAAACCGGTTTGCGAAGTTAGGGATATCCTTCCTACATACAAGGACAACTCTCGGTGGTAAGATTCTGTACCTAAAGTTTTATACTTTTATTTAATCCATATTTTGTTTTACTTCATTAATTTATTATCATGTAACCCATTTAATCATTTTACACATAAATTAATGGGTCGTAATTGACGCAGAGAAAATTATGTGACTTTTAAGAAAAGATAAGTTAAGATCCGTTTCATATAATACATGATAACTTTGCATAAATAAAGTCAGTTTAAGTTAGTAATTTTAATATGTTTAGGCATTTTTTCACATGCCTTAAGAAGTAATAAGCTAAAAAGTCATTTTCTAATGGATCTAAGAATGTGTTGCAACCTGCCTCATCGCCCTTAAAGTTTTTCCAAAGTGGCTTTTTTGATGATTTTGCATAGTTTTTGGACAAAAAGTATAGATAAAACACACCATTGAATGCCAAAATAAACAAAAATAATGTTTATTTGAAAGATAAGTTGACAATTTTTCAAAAACATTTAACAATAATGTTTTGAGATTATTTCAGACCAATTACTTTCATAAATATAATGCGTCATATTTGCTTGTAAGTGAGCAACAAAATTGCAATTGTATTTTAATTATAATATTTGTGTTAGTCTTTTTATTTACTTTTGTTGATCACATAAACTAATACTTACATACATTTACTAATTCTTATGAGCCTCGCCAATATTTAAAATCCAAGTTTGCTTGTATATATGAATATACCACAACAAGTCATCGGCTGCGTCCTATCTAGTTCTCTAGGTGGCTTATAGAAAATATATTTTGATTTCAGAATTAACAATACAGTTGTTATTTAATTAAGTATTGCATGCACATGCACGTATTTGATGTTATACGCACATGTATACAGGGTGCATTTTATATAGTGTTCCATGATGTAAATCATATAAATATTTTTTATAAAAGTAATAATTATGCAATTATATTCATGAAATATTACAGGCTAGTAGATCTATACCAAGACGAAATCATTCATCTGCATTTTCATTGTGTTTTAAAATTTGAATTAGTTATAAACACTGGTATGTTAAAATGAACTTTGTTTGTATTTAGTAAGGTAAGATTAAATTACTCATCCATCATCAAAAAATATTAATCTTTTTCATAACTTTCTTTTTATTTTTTAATTCTTTGGTAGATATACTTCACTAAATCAAGCAATAATAATTGGTTCTGACAATATCTTAAAAGAAATTATTTTGTTAACAACTATTTATTTATTTATTGATAAGAGACGAGAAAAATAGAATAATTGGATAAAAATATCTTATATTTACAAATATAATAGGTTATTGATTAACTACATCACGTATAACGATGTAATAGCCTATATTCAATTCAAATTAAGGTCTGATAAAGTAAGATGTTATAGATATATATTTTTGATAGACGGTAACGGTAAACCTTATCCATGGTGTAGTTATTTTATTTGTAAGTCTATTTACAAATGTAATACAAAATATAGTTAGACTTATAGTTGTCAATGATATTTCATGTAGTTTTGTATAAAATAAAACATAAAAAGATATATTAATTATGAATCCAGAGAAGAATCTTTGGCTGTAGAGTAGCTCAGTTGACATGAAGGGTTTTTTTGTTTTGATTTTAAATCAATTACAAGCAGTTGTGTCGAGGAGTGAGGAACAAAGTGCCAATTATATTGGGGAAGCGAGGAGGACATGCATCTCTGATTATTTGCATAAGAATATAACTGTGAGAAATTGAGTCAAACACTTTCTCAAAATCAATCATAAATACAGCAAAGCCTTTTTTGTATAATTTTTTAAGTATTTATGTAATTGGATAATCTAAAGAACGTTTTCACTTTGTTTTGTTATCATGAATCCTTTCTGTTCACTCATATTAATGATGCTTGGGAGCACTTTTGTCAATCTTACATTCATTATGCCTGTCATTATTTTATATGAAAAGTTAAGAAAAGTAATTATTTTTATCAAATACATATTTTGATTTTTAGGGCACAGCACCAAAGTTCCTGTAAAGCTATTCAAATCTTCTGTTTAGGTGGTAAATATTAGAAGAAGATGACTGAGTCATTGAGATTTATTTTTAATATTATTATTCAACTATTCAGATCTATCAAACCGTGGAAACTATAACTCTAGATGAATCTCAAGAGATGATTTTCTTCAAACAATCAGTTTGAAAATTTCACCGAAGCACTATGGTTGTTAATTCTAAGGATTTTCCTGCAGATAAGAAAAATGGAAAAACAAATAAGTCACACGGTATAATAATTTTTGGATACACCTACTAGATGTTTTATTGCTCTAGAGTGAATATCCTTATTTAAAATCCAGAAGACGATCCAGAGTGGTTGCATAAAAGAAACATCTACTTATTTAGTAAGCAATTTATTTCTGTACTTTGACTGGCATCTAGGAGACGGCATTTAAAAGGGCTTGTGCAAGTTTTTTTAGGAATCTTTTTATGAACTCCAAAAAGATGGTTCCACTTTGGAATTTGCAACCTCCTCATTCTTCAGGAATAAATCCAAGGGAAGTTATGAGGATAAAGGGCATGAGGGCATGGTATGCCCTTGGAGACCTACCAGCAGATATGTAATAACTGCTGTATGGTGAAAATACAGTAAATCAAGTCAAAGGGCGTATTTAAGAGCCCTTCAACGTTACCGTGTCCGATTCAGAGTGGCCTCTGATGATATCTCCTTAGCAATCGAATTATTTTAAACTAAATTTTGTTATTAGCAAAGTGCAACAAGCCATATATGTTCCCAACCCAAATATGTGCAATATCCCCTTGGTCTCGACAGACTCATGGATCAAACGTTGTACCTCTTTGCAGTGTTCGATAGAAACGGAGCAAAGTTAATACTGTGATTATAATTATACTAATTATAATCACTCTCTAAGATCAAAAGGAATTTTTTTTCCTCCTTCTTATATAATTATTTTTTATTTTCCTTTTAGAACTACTCATATTTCTTATACATATGTATATATAATTTATTTAGATATATTTTTTGTCACTTTATTAAAACCTCGAAAAAAAAGTGATTAAATAAATCCTTGAAAAAAAGAAATATCGACAGTTGATATGTTGTCTCTCAGGAATCAGAGCTACCACATTTATACTCAACTATCGCAAGTTTAGTTATTTTATAAGGATTTTTTTTTTTGATAATTTATTTACCCAATAAATTGCCATGTATTTTAAAAATAGATCAATTTGTTAAGGAGACTGTACATATAAAAATAATTATTTCATAACATTTATAACGTATCTACATCAGGCCTCAGATACCCATCTTTATAAACATATATACATACATCAATTCAGGAATTATCTATAATAAAGATGAAAAGAATACTAATTAGAGCCCAAATCTTAATTAGAGGTTGATATACAATTTTTAAATATATGTAGAAATATATATCCGTAAAATTTTGAAAAAAAGGCAATTTTGTTGTTGTGTCATTAAAATTATCGATTTTAATACAACATGATATTTTTTTATTTTTTTTATTACTATAGATGAAACTTATATTTTGCAAAAATATTTTAAAAAAATTATCTAACCGGTCTCATGGCATGAGTATTTGAGTTCCAAGTATACTGCCAAAAAATACCAAGAAATACGCATATACATATATTTAAAAATTTTTCTTCATTATTATTACTCAAATCTTAATTTTTGATTCCAAATGTTACATATGTATATTATTAATATATATACTTGCGTTATTTATGGCAAAAAAAGACGCACTACTTCACCAATTTATATTTTTAGACTACGAAAACTGGCAATTAAACTATTAAAAATCCGAAGCCTTATTCATTATTCCTTAATTTTAAGTGTCGATTTGTTTTTATTTAAACATATTATTTATATTCTGTAAGAGTGATATTTTTCATTGATAATGAATATTGATTTTCTTTTTTTTTCGATAACCTTTCGAAAAGATACTTTTAATCGAATATTATTGGAAGCAGTTATTACCGCTTCCAATAATTTTTTGTTTCATTAATAGTAAAAATTAAATGCAATTTGAATGTTACTCTAATATGTCTCTCTTGTCTACAAATTTGAGCTGAAGCGTTGGCTACTTCTTTTACTAAACGTTCATAACTTTGTGTGTGGCATGTTATTTTAAGAAGCCAAAGCAATTAAGTGACAAAACTAATCAGTTGACATTGAGGAATGACTATTATCATAAAAGATATAGTCGCGTTGTTCCAATTCTAGATATTAAAAATTGATGTAGCATCCCGATTGAGGTTAGGCGAACAGAGAGGCTGTGACCTAAAAGCTCCCGAATTACTTCCATATCTTATGTATCTTATTTTTGATATCCTGAATTGTCTATCTTCTTGCTTAGAGCTTGATAGTAAAATAAATATGACCAGAGTGTGTAAACTACAAACCCTGCTATACAAATTTTATAGCAATACTTTTTATTTTATTTTTAACTGCATCTTGTTTTTTTCTTCGTGTTCTGAATTATTTATATTTGATTTATATGATGTATGTGTATATTAGGCCAAATAAAATATTAAAATTATTATTATGATATTAAAATTTACTTTAATTTTGAACCACATATGGAAGTAAAAAAATTATGATTTGTTTCTCCAGTCTACCCATGTTTTGACATGTAGAGTCGTACGAAACAACTTGCGGATATGAAGTATATTGAATATGAAGCAATGATGATTTTCATTTAAGAAGTTATTCATCGGCAATTTCTAAGATAATCATTTTTGTAATACAATAAGCATACACCTGATCATTACACAAATCATCAATGACATTTTACACAGGGTGAAACTTGCACTTATTTTTCTGAATTTTGAATTAAATTCGAAGTCGTAAACGTTATCACAATTCATTTTCCCAAGTTTCCTAATTTATAATAAATAAACAAATAATAAAATTGTTAAATATTATTCATATATAGAATAATTAGTCCAATTTTTAAAAGTTTAATTGACAGTTTTTGTAGTCCAACAATATAGATTGGTAAATTAATATGTTTTATTTGGCATAAATGAAAAACAAAAGTATATTAAATAATAATAAAATGTACACTTGGTATCAAAAAATTAGATTTGATTAGTAAAAATGAAGCTAAATGTGTGTTATACACAGTACCACAAAAGTATATATTTATTGGAACCCAAATACTCATACTATGAGGCAAGTTAGAGAAACATGTTAAAAATATTGTTGCAAAATATAAGTTTCATCTATTAAACTTAATAAAATAAAAATCCTGTTACTGGATTCAAATCCATAATTTGAAAGAAACAACCACAAAATTTCCTTTTTTTTTCTACATTTTACAGATTTTGAAATCAAAGCACATTGATACGGACAATATCATGGATATGGAAAATTTCCAATTTTATGGACATTTGAGCGTTATTTTCTTTGTTTAGAGGAATAAAAAGAAAAATAAATAACAAATTCCCAGCTATTTTTAATACAGTACACCCTAATATATATATAATCAAAAGGTGAATCAATTTTTAAATTAAATTTACATACCGTGGAAGAAAGGTAAAATAAAAGGGAGAGAAAAGATCAAATAAATCCAAAATAATATTGTATGAAAATGTATTCTGCTTTAGAAATCAATTTTCGACGAAGGACATCCTTTCTATTCATACCGTACTTAAGTAATTATATGTATTTTTCTTGGTATATGCGTGTTTTCTGCTCCTTGAAAAAGGTCTATGATGTTTGTATGTCACTATAGTTTAAACATTCAAAGTTTATTTATCCATTTTTAAAACGCATAGACTATTTAAATAAATAGAATACAAACTTTTGAAGAAAAAAAACCTAAATGATTTGCCCTTGGACATAAATACTAGCTTGTACAATTTTTTTTCCTTGTGTACTGGCTCATCCGTCTACAGTAAAAGTCTTTGGAAAATTACAAATAAAAAAATCATGTTTGGGCTACGTTTACCCAGAAGTGTCTAGTCTCTAGACACTCGTATTGAGACAATTATTGGAGCTGAGGTCTCACATATTGTATTAAAGTTGTGCGGAGCACTATTTTCAAATGGTTTTGTAAATAAATGTCCTCACAAAACTTCTTTTTTAAATTTTAATCCTGAAAAATGGAAAATAAATAATAGTTGTACCCCTACATTAGATCAACTCTTTACAAACAAGTTGTGCACTTTTTTGTAAATGTTATTTAAAGAAGTTAAGAATAGGTTTATACAATCTGGCGTATAGAAAATCCTAGCTCACCAAAAAGTGTGAAAGGCATTTAAAAATTCGACTTAACGACCAATACCAAAGAAATTTGATAAAACTAAGAGTTCTTTAACGAGGACACATTCCAAACTGATTAAAATGAGTTTCTTGTTGCATCTGATTTAATGAATTATTGATTGATAATGCCTTCTACCTTCAGAGCCCAATGAAAGTTTGGGTTTGTGGACACTACTCAATCTTGTTTAGATATCTTGACATGTAAGTTGTCTTTTTTAACATATTATAAATAAAGGATTAGTCTTAAAACATTTGCAGAGAGTGTGTACAGACATTTCTAGTCCCTTGATACAAAATGTCCACCCTCATCTTGTTAGTTCAACTTATTAGTATAAATTGCTAGAGTGGTAAGTCCATAAAAGAGCCATTTTTGCATGAGTAAAAATGATTTTTTTAAATGATAAACTGGTAGATTTATTTTTTATATAGGCCATATCTAAAATAATTTCATTCTCCCAAAACAAATAAAGGTTGGATCTTTTAACTTATCTTACACAATTAAATACAAATTCCATAATTGTCTGAAATATGTCTATGAAAAATAAGGTGCTATGCATATAAAAAGTAAAAAAATAAATTGGAATATTTTCCTTTACTTCTTTAAGATTGTTTTTATGTTGAAGTTATGGTAAAAAAGTTTTTTTTCACTACTTCAACAAACATATCTTTTTTTTTTTTTTTTTTTTTTACATTTAAAAAAAACTTTTATGAAGAAAAAACAATATTTAAAATGTATGTATCATTTTTGATATAGAACATATTCCAATTTATTTTTTTACTTTTTATATACATAGCACCTTATTTTTCATAGACATATTTCAGACAATTATGGAATTTGTATTTAATTGTGTAAGATAAGTTAAAAGATCCAAATTATGCCTCTGATTGCTGTTTTTCAAATCCTAATGTGAATAATTTACAAAGAAAAAGTAAAATTAGGTATGATCTTTTTTTAGAAAGATTAATTTATCATTATAAGATATTCCATATATAGGTATATTTATGGTTGAACACGTTGGGTATTTTTAAAATTTGTATCTCACGTTTGTCTTGTTATTCTTTTTTTTTCAGATCATTATAACTAGTATTCATATGGCCTTTAATTTTTGTTTCTTTCTGATTAAATAAATTGATATTTGGGGATATTAACACACCAGGTGGCCACATACAGGGGGAGAAGGTTAGATTTTAATCCACGTCCTATGATGGCATAGTGGAAGTCATATGGAAGAGGGGGAGGGAATAGATTTTAGAAAAGGATCCATCTTTGACTTTAAATAAAAATAGGGACCTCCCATAAGAAGAGGTTATTTTTTAAAATAAATGAGTATATTTTTTTGAAAAAAAACACCATGAAATTCTTACACAAAAAAGAGACTGATTGAAGGATCCTTAAAAGTGAACGACCCGAAAACTGTATAGATGTAGAAAGTAATCAAATTCTTAATTAAATACGGGATTCGAAGATTATACTTGCATAATATGCGGGCAAATTACTAATTACATTACTACTGCTTACAATGTATTCATTGTATATACGTATATAATCTTGGTATTAACAAGAATTAGACGTTGTATATTATATTAACTTTTTAATTGATATATATGTATTGTTCAAAATACATATCTATACAATGTTTTATATTATATTATATATACGTACAAAGAATCCATATAAATTATCCTTGACAGCCTTTAACTTTTTTCAATGGTCTTGCAAACGATATTATCTATGAATGTAGGTACTCAGAGGGGTATTAAATTTGTTCTAGAAAGCGGGAAATGTTTTTTTCTACGTAATAATTTGCTTAGAAATTTCAATTTTAAATATAAACATAAGCTTACTATCTGAATGACTTACAAATTGATTAAATACATCCCAGGTGACCAAAACCTAGTGTTATGGTGGAGGAATTATTTAAATAAATGTTATAATGTTTCCAAGTTAGATTGTCGGTAACTTGGAACTACAGGTACATCAGTGTCAAGCAAAATAATTTTTCCGACAGCTTGAGATATTTTGACTGATAATTGATTTAGTTTATTACTAGTAAATGTAAAAAATCTCATTTCTTTGCAAAAGAAAAAAAATTATTTCATGAACAATAGTATTATTATATAACCGATGTAAGCTTTTTTTTTTCTCTTTTTTGGAGAAGTTAAGTTTATTTGTGCCGAAAATAAATTATTAAAGAATAAAATAATGGAAAAAAACTTGAATAAACTACAGAAATTCCATAAATTTAAAAAAATACCATTCACAACCCTGTACCGTGGTTCGTACTGAACAACAAATTTAGCAAACCATCCCACTCCCTAATATACGTATATATTTTTTTATCTGAAATATGATTTATCTTTTATGACCTCAATATCTAATCTATAGGTTTAAAAAATAATTATTAAAATAACCGAAATCAAAATATTTCCTATTTGATTATATATATATATACGTGCCCCATTGAGAGAAAACCTAAACCATGATACAACCCTGTACAGTAGCAGCAACAGCATCTATATTTATGGATAACTCTGTATATTTATGCTAACTAAAAACTAGTTAATATTTCTTCACAATATTGCGCCTCGAGCAATTTTTTTATATTCAATTTTATTCCAGAATTAATATTTTTACTTGGGCAATTTTACAAATATCTTGAGAATAATTATGTTGAAACGAATTTAGAACAAAGATGTTAAATTTTCAAAAAAAACAAAAAAAACCGTGGAAGATAATGAATTTTAACTTTTTTAAAACGATAGTCAAGTAACTTTAGATAAATTAGCCTTTGTCAAATAATTTTATAGTATTGACTAACTTAGACCAAAATTCAATGATTTCAAAAATACTAATTCTAAACTACAGATTATAGTATAAAACACAAACAAAGATCTATTTATTTCATTTATCTATTGTTAAATATATACCTATAAAAATAGTTTATGCTCACGAAATATAAACGAAAAGATAAGGCAGTTTTTAAGTAACTTGTAGTAATGGTCTGCCAACACACAAACTATATCATCACATGCAAGGCTTGTAAGCAAAACACTTACGAATGTTACAAAAAAAATTGAGATTTATCACAAGTAGATAATTTTTTTCTTTCATAGAACCTTTTATTGGAAATGTTAAAATTCCATATTCGTGGATCGAATAACATAAGTTCAGAAGTCGAATATTCTTTATTCCATCAACAAAAGGTTTCATGGGGCAGACTTTGTGTATAATTAGCCTCTATGGAATGAATAAATTCTATGTTCGTCTTATCTTTATCAAGATCGAAAGTCTAAAGATTGTATGTTAAAACTTACAATTGCATTTTTACCCAGAGGCTGAAATCGATATTTCATCCTCAATTCCAACTTTCAAATTCGACATGCTTGGACTTAAAACTTTTCTTTTTTTAAATCATGTTTTTATGATCCAATTATGATTCAGTCCCATATTTCAACATGAAAAAACTATATCAACGAAAATCAAAGTAAGTAACAAATGAATGCCAACATTTATAAATGAATTATTCATTACTTTATCCCGATTACAATTAATAAAGCATGTATATGTCCACGAAAAAATCAAGTAAAATAAGGGTTTTTACTAAGCATAATTACTTATTAATTTTTTCTTCAAGTGCTTTATATCATAGCTGAAGTTAAAAAATAGATCTTATATTTTAATTTTTTTTTAAATGCTTCAGAAAAAGGTTGATTTCAATTCATTTTTCTTCAATTTATTTTTTAGTATTACTAAAAAAATTAATTTTTAGTGAATATTTAAATAATACTATAGCTTATTATTATAATTTTTTTTTTTGAAGAGGCTTATGAAATTTTAAATAAATAATAAAAAAAATTTAAAATAGCTCATAAAAGTAACAAATGAAATTATTATTTCAATATGAATAACTTTTTAGCCCTAATAATAAAAAAAAAAAAGGGAATCTCAATCCAATATTTTAATAAGAATCCAGCCAACATTTCATAAACAATGCAATTGAATCTGAAAGTATATATTACAAAGTTCCAGGAAAATACATTGGCTACAGATTTTGAAGGTAGGACATAACAACAGTGGAAATAAATAACATAAAACTAATCATAATCTGTTAAGGATCGTCAGTTAGCTTCATATTCGTAAAACTAATACAAGAGGAATAACCAAGCAGATAATTTTATACACATTATAAATGCAAACATAGCAAAGATCATTCCTTTGACATTTATATAGTCTGGAGTTCTGCTCCTCTATTGACAATATCGGTTTTTGAATTGAGTTAAGAAGATTTGAAAATCTAATCACTTTATCCCCCCTTTTTGGGTACCCAGAATGATTGCTCCTCATTTTCTTAGCTCCTTTTACGGGACACTTAAAAGATAAATAGAATTGCATATTAGGTTTGAAGTAACTACGTAATTAATTAGAGGATAAATAGTAATTAATTATTTTGAATATGAAGCATCTATGAACTAGTTTTAGTACCCTTATATCTAAATTATTAATTATATATTTAGTTATAAATTAATAAGTGATTCAATTTTTTCCCTGAAATATTAGTTTAATATTATTTTATAACTTCAGCTATGATATAGAGCACAATATTAGCTTTAACTAAGGTGCTTCATTTTGCTCCATTTTTGGTGGTTGTATACATATTTTAATAATTGCATTTAAGATAAAATAATACATAATTCATTTTTGCATGTGCTGAAATGTTTATATATATATATATATATGTGTGTGTTATTTCAGTTTATTTCCATAAAAATAGTTCCATCATGTCGAAATATGGCACTGAATAATAGTTATACCCTAAAAACTTGATTTACAAAAAGGGTCAAATCGAGTTAGAAAGTTTTAATAGTCATTTTTATGTTCTACGGCTTAAAATAACAGTAATTGTGAGTTTTAACTGCAGGAGCTCAATGACTTTCATTTTGTTACAAGGTGTTATAATTGTTGTTCATATTAGAAATTATCGACAGGCCCCTGGACACAGATGTAAGCTTATAGTCTATTTAAATAAAATCTACCCATTTTTCATTATTTTAAATTGACTATAAATGTTGCCCAATTTAAGTAAAATTTGCAACACATCGAAAGAGTTAAAAACGTCATTTAATATTAAAATTGAAGATAACTCCTCGAAAAATGCAACTTTTACACACTCAATTTTGCGAAAAAATGATTTTGGCATGTTTATGTTTGGACCGTCTACATACATATTTTTATTAATAAAGAAGCTCAGATAGTATGAACACAATGTTTATATATTTTGAAGTTTCATTTGTCCATCTAATATTTTTTCTACAAATCATCTAATGTCATATTTATTTAAAAAAGTACTCACTAGGTTTTTTATCATGATACTAATGGAAATGAATGACACCTTATGATAATCCATCAACGACCTTCTAAAAGAAAATCTTTGAATGGGAGCCTCAAGATAATACCGAGCCTTAAACAATAATTGAATTAATAGAACTGATATAATATTAGTGTATGCTGTTTATAAGTACAATCAATAAAAAAAGCTGTGGTACATACTGCTTAATATGCCTTTTAGTGTGTTTGTATTGTCTGATATTTGAATTTACAGTTAAATAATTAATATATACAGGGAGCGGGGATCAAATTGTCGCCTACTTTAAACCTTGATAACTTGAAGACGACATTATCAAATAAAAAACCGGTTACCAAATAGGAAAGCTATTTTCGTCAGCTGACGATATGTAGTTCAGTTAGCATCATGGCGTCATCATATGAGGAGATAAAGAGCTATAAGTGGAACGAGGAGCTTTCGAGGTCCGCTGTAGTCATGGCATTGGTTAATAATGGAGGTGAAATCTGCAATTCAACGATTGCTTCAACCTTAGGAGTGAAATTACGGACTGTTCAGTGTATCTGTAAGAAGCTAAAGGACACCTGGGATTTTGATGCCACCATAAAGAGGGCACCCAAGGAGGAGGGCGCCGACAGGAAGGTCAGGGACACCGACTTTGTCGACAAGGTGAAGAAGATGGTTGAGGATGACCCTACCAGGTCCATGAAGGCCGGAGACAGGCCCTGGGTATGGCAACAGGACTCAGCACTCTGCCATGTGTCCAAAATCTCCATGCAGTGGTTAACCGAGAACTGTTATGCCGTCGTAACCAAGGATTTGTGGCCTCCTAACTCTCCCGACCTTAATCCTTTGGGCTATTTTGTCTGGGGCTATGTCGAGAGACATACCAACAGACATCCTCATAGCACCAAGGCCAGCCTGATGGACTCCATGAAGGAGGTATTCGGCAACTTGGGCTATGAGATTGTCAAAAGAGCCTGCGGCCGGTTCAGAGGCCGTATTGAGGCCGTTATTGATGCCAACGGTGATTATATCGAATGAATGGCTACTCTATAGCTATATGCTCGTCATAGTTTTGATTTTCAATACAAAAATTAAAAACTGTATATTTTGTGTTGTTTTTTGATATTTTTTCCCTGACCAATATCAATGGTAAATTGATCAATACAATAAATATTTTAATAATGAACACACACCATAAATTAATTAAAGTTTGTTAAAATAAATAAAAACCACTCTTGGAACAATCAAATATTTGTAAATACAATTCATTGACTCGAGGTTTCGCCAATTACTTAAAAAAATTACGAAGATTCAATGGATTAAATAATATCACCATAAATAAACAATTGCAAACTTGTAAAAACAAACACCTCAAGAATTTCAAGAATAAAACTCCCTTATTGTGACCTGGACCACTTTTCTTGAAATATGACATCCTAGGAAACCCTCTTTGCCACCATCATTTAGAACTTTACCACTTCTTTGTAAACTATCCTCAAAGACAGATTTTGTTTGTCGGCAAGAAGCCGTACAATACCCTCCGCCTGGACTCCCACCGCTTTCTCAAGTCTTTTAAACTTCCTGAAATCCTGTTCCAATATCCTTGTATCATTAGAGTGACTGCAAACCCTCCACTCATCGTGAAATACTCTGGGCGTGAAGTTCAAATAATTATAATTTTTTTTACTGGTTGGCAACTGCAATTTGGTTCCTGAACTTTAAATCATGTCAATGAAGGGAAAAAATGCCTTTCCAAGTTTTTTGTTTTTATTTTTTGTATGAAACACTCGTGCCTGGTATGGCATTGATTTATTAATCAGTTTTTTTTCCTTCTGGTTTTTTTGTCTTCCTTAGTCTCATCTTTTTTAACATTCAAAAGTCCTAAGGACTGGCCAGACAGTTGTCAGTCATAGCTATATATTGATTTTCTTCACTTCTAGCTGGGAATAAGAATATGAAAACGATGCAAATAATGAATGATGGGTAGAACGCATAATAATAACATAAATACTGAAATTCCATAGTTAGTAATACGTCGATTAAGCTATTGTAGCTACCAGTATAGACTGATAAGGATCAGTCCTAGGACCGATAAATATAGATCGCCCTGATATATCTGCCTGATTTGTTAGGCTGATCCATTACAACTCGCTATCCTTTTAACAAAATGAAATACAGTATCCAGAATTATTGTCCATTGCAGGGAAAAAAGACATTTCTGGACAGTAGGCCTGTTAAAATTGTGCATAAATACTCCATTGGGATAAAATATGACTTTTTCATCTTTTATTGGATTCTGCCAAATAACACGTACTAATTTACCCACATAAACAACATATGAAAAGTACCTTATGTCATACTTTGATTTAAAATATAATCAAATTATGTAATTGTATATGTATATAATTATAAGAAATATCATTTTTCGTTCATATGTCACAAACTATTCATAAGCAAAATCGGAAAATTGTCCTGAGACAAAATGTACATTTGTAACATTGTCTTATGCGAAATTTGCATTCAGCAAATTTTCCATTAGAAAAAATGTTTTCAGTAATTTTCCTGTACAGCCTTCAGATATATTGAAATTCATTATTTAATATTTAACAACAGGTTCATCTCTTTTTTCGGTCAACATTTTGTCATAAATGACTCAAACTTTATTTTTATTTTTTTGTTATCCATAACAGTTGTAAAACTTTAAAATGATCATTTTTGATACCAGAAGTCTAAGAAAGAAGAACCTTTATCACCTTGCGTCGTTGTAATATTTATTTATTAAAAACAAATTAAATTTGCATTTTTTTATTTTATTTCAAATTAGTTTTGCAGAGCAAATTGACTAATTTGCTCTGCAAAAAATAGATTTTTTTATTTTTGATACCAACAGTCCTCAAAAGAAGGTGTAATAACATTGTTATTTAATACTTACTAAAAAAATATTAAGATAAAATCAATTATAGTTCTGTTCACTTTAAAAATATTTTAAAAAAATACTGTTTGTAGATGAACATTTTTTTATCAATTTATATAAATAAGAGTAATATTGCCAAATAGATTTACATAATTAGTGTTTACTTAAAAAATAGATTTAATTAAATACCTTGGATTTTATGCTTTTTGGCAGCTCATACATATTTGTATAGTGTATAAATACTACAAAGAATATAAATCTAAAATTAGTGTTGAAGTGAATATTTTATTAGATACACATATTTATTTGTGTAACGTTATCTACGATGTTAATTGCCCCTTTTAATAAAACCTGTTTGAAAGGTGAAGTTTGAATCAATATATGCATAAGCATATAATATGTAATATAAATTAATTATTATTTCACTCTGCAGAGTGAGAAAATAAAATTTTCTGCAATCAAGAAGCAAAACCAATACCTCAATAACTTTTTACATGTAAATTATAATGAAAACATTATTGTTTTGGTCAAACCCTGATTCACTGTGAAGATCTTCTTGTCTGAGAAGATCTTAACAGTCGAGAGACTACTCTTCAATTAATTAATTTCTTTTTTGCATGACTTAAGCCTTAAAGCTTTCATTCTGTTGGTGAGGAGATGTCATGGAATCCTGACAAAGCTCTTAAGGCCAAGGTTACGATGAACTGCCCTCCTGATGGTTATTTCGTTCACCTTGAAATCTCAGGCAAGCAGAGCACTGGTTCTGTTGGATTTCTTTGCTCTTTGCCTCCTGAGGCTTGAGCAAAGTGGCATCCCTTTTCAACTCATTTTCTCCACTTCATGACTCCTTTCTCATTCTCCTGGCCACCCTGATGTTCTGGACTTTCCTCATTGCCACACCCAAAATGTCATAAATTACTTTTGGATCACCTATGTTGAGAAAATTTGACCCTTTTTCTTTTTGATAATAAATTGCAACATTGCTTGAAAGTATATTATCATTCACAACAACTCAAGACACTCCAATAATGAGCATCGGGAGATATTTAGATAAAATATACAAACATTTTCTCTTAACGCAGCAGTATGGCTTCTTTAATTGTCATCAAAAACAGGGAGAAAAGTTCTCAGACTGGCATCTCTGTCTTCGACAACAGGGACAAGAAGTAGAACTCAGCACTATAAATGGAGACTATTTGCGCACCCTATTGGTGGCGGGTACAAATAATAACCTTAAATGCGAAGAGTTTATCGGTCAATGTGAGTTGAACCATGAAAGGCCTCTCCAGATAGCCATGGCCTAAGATTCAGCTTCAGCTATAGAGGAAAAAACAAATGATGAAAAGCAAGCAGATGTTCCAACTGTATCTACTTACAAAGATCGAAAACGACCATGACATAATCAGACCATAAATAAAAATCCTTATCATTAGCCAGAACTTAACTGTAAATATTATAGATGTGTCGAGTTATATACATCTATTCCAACTTTTAATGTCCTGTTAAAAATGAGACGTGTAAGAAATGCAAAAAGAAGGGCCATTTAGAGAAAATTTGCGTAAATGATGCAGTTTAAGGCCAAGCCACTCAACCGTCGATGTTCTGAGTGAGAACATTATCTATCGATCACGTCAATCCATATCTTGAGGCTGAAGTATATCCAAGGTCAGGCCAACCTTTTACCATGAAAGCTCTGCCTGATACAGGAGCTACTGAGTCTCTCATTTCTCACGACTTGGTATTGGAGTACAACATCGAAATATACTTAACTAAAATACTTTCCATAACAAAAGCGTGTTCTAAATCCGGAAGTTATTGACCTAATTGATTAGCAAGACCATGGAATGATCTAAGATAAGTTAAACTGCTTTGTGAAGGAAATTGGGCCATGACTCCAACTTTTTGTGGGTCGAGTGAATAAAACAATTTATCCCACATACTTCACTGATTCATCTATTTGAGTTTTGGGTTTTGATAATGTGATATTATTCTCCTTACATCGCACAAGGACTAATTTAACTCTATTTAAATATCTTCAGGGTTGGGTACAACATTGACTCCCAAAATATAATTTTTTAACAATTATTAATTAAAAATATTAATATTAACAAATTATATTATGTTGCAGCTAAGATTAGCTCAAAAAAAGGATGAATTTCTTATCATCAACCTTCCAGCATATTTTGTAAATTAATTAGTTGATTAGCGTTTACCAGACTAACGAAAAATCAGTGGATGTCCACCTTGGTGTACCATTAAGAGATACATTTTTGGTTTTTTTATTAATTAAATAATGTGAGGAAAGGAGGGGACAAGACATAAGATGTTACTAAATTCTAATCAGTTGAATTCATATAATTTTGTTGTGAGAAAATTGAAAGGCCGCTATAAAGAAGAGAACCCTCTTTAATAATAATATATGTAGTCCAGGAGAAATATTATACTTAAATTTTAATTATAGTTATTTTAGTATACATTTTTTAATCAATTTTAACTAAAATCAAAGGAATTCTTTTATTTTTTAGGGTTATGTTAACCCTCATCTACCTAGAAAGTAATGAAGAAAAATCAATAAAGAGCAGACGCATCCACTGTTTTTCCGTTTCTAATCAGTGTACTTTGTTGTTTTTTCTTTACATAGATCCTTTTTTAATCATTAACGTAGTAGTATCGAAGCATTTGAAATAGTACTATCCTATGCTTATATTGGAATCAAAACGTGTAACCTCTACCCATGAATACACTGAAAAAAATAATAATATGGAAATACCGATACTGAATACCCAATTAACATAAATATTGGTATCATGACAACACTATTAACATTATATATAGTTGTGTGACTTATATCAAACTCATGGGTTTTTTTTTTTTCATATTATAATAAATAGGTTATAACTTTTATTGATTAACTGCTCATTTAAAAAAAAAATGTTAAATAAAAATGTATACTTGTACATTAAAATGGATGGGATAATATTGAGTATAACAATTGCTCTTAGATAAATATAAAATTATTAGCTTACATGTAGTTTGAACTAAAGAAACTCTATGGAAGAAGGCGAAATACCTGTCTGTCAAAAATAATAATGAATCAATAAAGTTGTACCCTAAATTTGGTCATTTATTTAAACGCTTCGCCATAAAAAAATGATTAGGGATGAACGAATAACAATGTAGTATTTATTTACAAAAATTCTAACACTAATAATGACGCAAGTCGAAAGATATTCAAAGTGCAAGTCGACAATTTTATATCTGTGAGTGTTCATAAAATTTGTTTGTATTTTGTTTATGTTAAAAAAAAATCAACATGGCAACCTTGACAATTTGAAAATATTTGTTTTTTGTACAAGAATACAACTATATTTTAACATAATTACAACATCTATTACGTAGACACTTTAATCATACTTAACAAGTTTGTGTTAACAAACAGGAAGATTGGGGTAAGTTTGTACTTCTTATTTTTTATTAAATATGCTACGTTTTGTTTACAATATAATTTATTTATTCTGACCCCATGCCAAAATAAATAAAACAGAAATATTTGGATCTTAAAATCAAGTTAAATTTTGAAAAACATTCTCGGGTAAAGTGGTCCCATATTTTTATCATTGTTTTACAATCAATTAAAAAATGGTTGGACGTTTCTATATTGTTCCCCCAGAAGATGCAGATCCTTTCTTTGATAGCCCTCGCCTGATTACTACCAAAGTGTTCGTAGTTATTCGATATTTTAGTCAATATAAGGAAAAATCCCACATTCCGGAGGGCCCTCAACACATCTATTGGATTGGATGCTAATTGTAGTCGTTTGATCTTTTTCTCAATCAATCGTAACAAGTGTTTCTTATCGTTTTCTGCCAGTAAATTCTCGAATTGTTTTGTTCTTCCTCCTTTCGCGTAATTATAAAAACTATCTATTTGGCCAAATGTCCTCTTATTAAAAAAATTTTTTGTCAAAATTTCCCACTTTTCCAATTATTCACTAACGTAAAAAAACTATTTTAATTAAAAACTTCTCCCATAAAGTATAGTTTCCTTCAAATTGATTAATTTGTCATGTAGTCTAGTCTTGGATTCCCGTTCCTAGGTTCTTGCCATTTCAAAGTTGATAATTATTTTTTTTTTAAATTCCAGAATTAATTCTATCGTTTTCTGACCAAAATATACCTATGTCCTTTATGATTTGGAGCAACTTAAAATGACTTTTGCCTTCCATTACTCTAAGTGTTGCCCTGTCGTGTCCTTCAGTTTTATCTTCAGTAACTCTGGGACTTTACAGAGCCCTCCTCAAAAATTTATCCAATCCAATAGAATAAAAGAGTCTTAAAAAATTTCCTGAAAGAAATCATCCCAAGTCCTCCAAATTTATTCAGACAATATATTCTTCTTTACAAAATTAACTTGTTTGGTCCATTAGGAAATATAAAATTTTTCTTTGCTATTCGTTCAGAACACCCTGTAACCCTCAACAAATGAATTACTTTAGGTAGTATGAATGTGTTCCAGATAAAAATTCTGGATTTTTTTCCGTTTTTCATGATCATCCATTCTTTTCGTCCAACAAACTATCGTAGTATTTTAATTACTGCTACAGTTTCTTATTATTGAAATTATAATCTATTCGAGCAGTTTGTCATAAGTTTGACTTTCGAAAATTGACTTCTAATCCATAAATGTATTTGAAATTTTCAAAGATATTGTCAGTGCTGTTAAGATATTTCATAATTTGTTTTGCGTCTTCTGAGTATAAAGTAGTCTATTTGTCTGCCAACGCTTCTACTTTCTTGTCTAAGTTTCATACCATAATCCCTTTGATGACAAAATAATTTTCAATTTCCATTATTAGAGGGTTCAATGCAATAATGAAAAGACAAGGCTTAATTGGGTTGCCTTGGCGACACCCTTTACTGACTAAGAATCTATTATTACTCTTTTCATAGAATGTGTGGAGGTCACTTAGACAAATGTCTACCATCTCCGAAAAAAGATCTCCAAAACTATTATTCACGAGACATACTCTAATCTATTGATTTAATATTGAATTAAGGGATTGTTTTTTAGGCTATAACCGCTAAATCTAGGCAATCCTTTTCCGCAGTTTGTATTGAATCATTTATTCCTCGTGGAATATCATCCATATATCAACCCTTTATAAAACCTGTTCAGGGAGGATGTATGATTGATGTCAATACCTTTTGAATTCATCCTACAAATTTGAATAATAATCATATAATTCACTTAAATATCTTTATAAAATATCTACTTGGATTTTATATATAGGAAATTAAAATATTCATTGAGATTTCCCCTTCTTTTTGATTTTTTAAAAAGATTGATTTTATATTTTTGAGCCAGAATTCAAATATTATTTTATAGGTAGTGTTCAGCCTAGTGAGGGACCTTCGATGATCGTCAACCTAGGATCCTTTCCTTGCTGAGGTATCAACATTAATTCTTCGGTCAGTAATATTGTTTTCAAATTTCCCTACTTGTGACTCTCTTTAAACCATTTCTAATAGAGGAGCCAAAAAAATAAAATATTTTTTAAGCAATTCCATTGGAAAACCATCCGGTCCTGGGAATGTATTTTTCTTGTTATATGACATTATGTAGTTTCCTATGTCTTTCAGAGATTTAAATGTATCCAGAGAATATTTAATAACATTCAGAATTTGTGTCATGTTTTTTAAGAAAAGATCGCCTAATTTATAGTTCGATAGGGTATTATGTTTCTCGCACATATCTTCTCCACTACAATCGATAGGCTTATTGATATTTTGAAAATGCTCTACCGCAGCAGAAGAAATTTCCTTGGAATTTACTAAAAGTTTTCCGTTTGTATAAATAAATAATTTACTTGCTTTCTGGCCATTAGATAATTTCCATTTTCTTAAGTCGCTCAAAAATTACCTTTTCTTTTGATAGAGAATTATTGCCACTCCTTATTAGACATCCTTGGTGCTCAAACATTTTCACCCTGAATTGTAATTCCTCAATAATAATACCATCTCCATCCACACAATTTTTTGTTAATTTCGTCTCTTTACTGAGCCTTACCTGAGCCTTACCTGAGCCTTACCTGAGCTGTATATATTCTCGTATTGAAGAATCCAAAATTAATTTCAAAGCATGTGAAAGTGTTTTTATTTTTCTATTCTGAATCTATCTAAAATGTCAAGTATGATATCTTTGATTTTGGTGTCAGTCATTTCACCCCCCCAAAAGATCTACATTCAACTTCCAGATACTTCTTGAGTGCATTTGCAGTTTTGACAATTTAATTTTTATGGGGCTTTCATCAGAAAGTATTCTTGGGAATGTATTGTAATCTTCCTGTAAGGGAAACAGTGAGAGAGACACAAAAAATAGTCAAACCTTGAGCTCTTAACTAAGTTATCTTTCTTTCTAATTTCGAAACTATATTTTAGCTTTTTTTGAAACTTTGTGCCTGCATCTTTTAAACTTCAAAAGCCCAGAAATTATTTCACGACTTTTCTTGTGTCATGACTACTTTTATTCATTTAATTATTTGTATATCTTCTTTGGTCCATTACCATATTAAAATCTCCCATTACAATCATATCCCCAAAATTCATGTCATCCTCCTCGATTAGCTCAGCAAAAATAGAATCATAGAATCCTGGTGTGTCATTATTACGTCCATAGAAGGATAATATCCTCAACGAAATTTGCCCCAGTTCACGGTAACAACAAGATAGTTGCCTTCGATATCATGAAGTACTAATTTTAGCTTTAGTATTTTATCAACCATAAGAAGGATTCCCCTTGTAGGGTAGTTCCCTATTATATAGGCACCTGGTGCAAAGAAAATGTCATAACTCTTAATAAAGTTCCCACTGAGGTTATACTTGTCTATTCTCGTGTAGCAAAAGGATTTATAGATCGGAATCCAACTCTAATAAACTACCCACAACTCTTTGGAGCTTAGATTTATCAGCTAAAGAGTTTGTGTTTGAAGATTTAATATTAAGGGTCAATCAGCTATACTATCCATACTATCAAATTTATACTGAAAACTATTAAAAAAATAAAGACAATTGGAAATTCAAGAAGTAACGAATAGAGGGATGAGAAGGGCCATGGAATAAAATTAAGTGGCATAAGAACATATCAAATAATAGACTTAAACCGTAATATTTCTAAATTGAATAAATAAAAGTATGAATACACAACAGCAATGACGTATTATAGGCCCTTGATTTGTTCCTTTTATCTTATTGTTCCATTGGGTACTCAAACGGTTGCTTGGATCTTGGTGATCTTGGAGTTAAGATCTCTGTTTCCTGTAAGCTTGATTTTGATTTTTTTTTTTGTTAAAGATGAGTTTCTAATCATCGATTAGTTTGTGGTGATTTTTAGTCATGGAATCCAAACATTCATCTCGCCCATCTTTGTTTTTTTTCTCAGAAGAAGTTATATTCCCTTAATATATTACCCTCTTGGTTATTAGTTATGGGTTGATCTGCCTGTTCAGGGATTGGGCCTACGTTACAATTTCTCGATGAAATCACGTTTGCATTCAATTCAATAGAACTCATGTTAGATAATTGATCTAGACCCTCAGTTTGATGAGCTTATTTTCTTTCTTGGACAAATTCATACTCTTCATCCTCTTCCTCCTCGATACTATAATTTGTCTCCCCCACCTCAGTAAGTTCTCTTATTCTGATAGGTAATCCTTGTTCACAATAATAATGACGCAAGTCAAAAGATATTCAAGCGCAAGTAGACAATTTTATGCACGGCATTGTGTATAGATATTGTTTGTATTTTGTTCATGTTAAAAAATCTAAAATCAACATGGTAACCCTGACAATTTGAAAAATGTTTTTGAAAGAAAGCAGCTACAGTCAGACATGGCACGGGAAGAGGGGGAGAAGAAAATTAACATCGACATTGGCAAAAATTACTCCGATGTCGATCACCAATTTTAATCTAAGTTTAAAAATACTTGGAATTATATCTCCTTATATAATCAATCTTTTATAGGTACACACGAATGTTTAATAATGTTTTGAATATAACTTTATCTAGTAAGAAATGGAGTTTACAACTATGGAATTAAATAATAATGACTAAAACTAAGGAAGATATAATTCATTATTTAGATTACCAATTAAAAAAGACTGACTAGGTAAAAAATACACAGAAAGTTCTCCTACCTATCATTAATTTTTCATATTGCTTGATTATTTTGAAGAGAAATTTGTAATTAATATATGAGTGTGGTGATGGAATTTTTTACACCAACTATTTTAGATCCATAAATGAGTTGAGCAAAAAAATAGTACATATTATATTCTTGCAATGAGTAACGTATATAAAATTCATCAAAAACAGTCAACAAATATGTTAAAAAAGTATATATTTATGTAAAATAAGAGAAGAAGACTAACCAATATCACTCATAGGATTTGGTGCCTTCCATCACATTTAGCACTTTTTTTAAAATAATGTAGAAATAAAATAATGATGACTCAAAAAATATATTTTATGATTTTACTGCCAAATATCATTGTTTTAATATGGAGAACATTTTGTAAAATTTGCTCATAAATAGAGAAGGGTGTACTGATGCAATGGAATAAGAAATAATTTTACTTTTTTGAAGTATCGGAATTGGCTTGATAACACCGATTCTATCGATACCTGTGCTTACTTAATTTTATACATTATTAAGCAAAAAAATAATAATAATTTAATTATTTCAAATGACCAACCAAAAAAAAAGGAAGTGAGGATCAATGAGAAGAATACTATGGAATGGCCATAGCTCTAGGACAGCACGCTCGAGAGTGCTTCTCTTGAACTTGATGTGGGTGAGTTTGCTCACAGGTGATTCCTAGAGAAAGAAATATACGGAAGTAAAGGGTTTTTCATTAACAGCGCTCACAGTTTTTTTTTTAAATAAAACGAAGATGGCTTGAGATATCGACAATTTCTTTATTTGCCGTTAAAATACATTCAAGTTAATTTATGAATGAAATTCGATGTCGTTTGAATGACCACCACGTGCACATTTTACGAAGTCCAATCGTTGAACCTTATTTTCGACTACTTTTCCGCATAAATTTTTCTGAAAGTGCAGCAATTTCGTGTTGAATATTTGTTGTGAGCTCTTCTAACGTCGACAGATTATTGGTGTAGACCAGGGCTTTCCCGTGACCCCAAAGAAAATATTCTAGAGGCATGAAATCGCACGTGCAAGGCGGCCAAATGACTGGCCCATTTGTGGTGATAAGACGCTCACCAACTTACTCTTCAATAAATCGATTGTAACATTTGCTGTGTGTGAAGTGGCGCCGTCTTGTTAAAACCACATATCGTCCAAGTCCATATCTTCCAATTCAGGGCAAAAAATCGGTTATCATAGCGCGGTAACGATTTCCATTCACAGTAACGTGGGGATTGTCCTCGTCGACGAAAAAGTACGGCCCATTGACACTGCCAGCATACAATCTACACCAAACAGTAATTTTTTGGGGATGTAATGGCACCTCATGAATCACGTGTGGGGTTTTCCGGCCCAATAGTGAATATTTTGTTTGTTAACAAAGCCATTGAGCCAAAAATGTGCCTATTCGCTGAAAATGATTTTACGTTGAAAATCAGGATAATTTTCGAACTTTCCTTCATTCCATTTTACGAATTCCCGACGTTTGAAGTGGCCAAGCGGCTCTGGTTCTTGCGTCAACTTGATCTAAAACGGGTGTAGGCTAAGATCTTTGCCACATGTCACAGAGATGCCCAACCATTGAAAACGGCGCGTAAGAGACAAATTTGTGTTATCTTGAATTGATGCGCTTGCGGCAGCAATATTTTTTAAACTTCGTTCATTTCTTTGTCTCACTGGCACAGGAACATTATGCAACGTGTATGTGGACTCAAATTTTTTCAACAAACGTTGAATTGTTGATTTTGCAGGTCGATTACCTTGACCATAAATTGGAGTTAACGCTCTAAAAGTTTGGACCAAAGATTCACCACTTTTGTAATAAATTTTAATAATTTGCAAGCGTTGCTCGAGAGTGTACTAATCCATGGTAAAACTACAATTATTTTTGAGCACAGCTGTCAAAGAAACAATAACAAATATGACATATTTTCGAAACCTATCAACGTAAAATGTATAAGTCCATATTAAAAAACTCTTTGTTGGATTTCACCAAAAAGATTCCTAGGTTAGGTGGACTAATTATAATACTATAATGTTTACTTAGACTTAAACAGTACAACTCCATCTAACCAATTAAAGGAACATTAAAAAAAAACTGTATAAAACCCTGGTTAAAATTAGTTTTGCTTTGCTTTTAAGATACAATAAATACATTAATAAAGTAACTGCTTATTAAAATTCAAGTCCTGTCATTGAAAATGAAAGTCTATTCATTATTGAAGGCAATATCTATGAGCCAACCAGGAATAAATTGACTCCTAAGCACGAAAAGGAACTAATTGTTTAAATAATTTTAATTTTAAATTATTTACAACTAATTATGAGCATCATTATGATTGATATATAATATGTTTCTCGTAAACCCTAATTAATTAAAAGTTAAGCATTAAAAAAACAAATTTTTATATATTTATGTAATTCATTTTTGCACAAAATTATAAGGAATCGGAATTGCGCATAAAGGTGGTATCGGAATCGGCTAAAATTTTGGTATCAGTACATCCCTATATATTTATCATCCTGAATGTTTAACTGATTTTTGTAAAACATATTAGAAGAGTTCTCAAGTCACAAAATGTTAATATTATATCAATGGTAAATCAATAGGAACATTAATATGATATTTAGTCAATAATAGTCATTAGGACCAATTATGAAGGTATTTGATTTCTGTAATAATTATTTAATATTATTTTCTTAGTCTTAGTTATTAAAATATTTTTTTTTATGTAGAGTACTAATTTTAATTAATTTTTTCCTTAAATTTGTCAATCAATCAACTTCCTATTGATTCTTTTCTTAGTAAGTTTAAAAATATATATAAATGTGCAGGAGTTTGATAAATTATAGAACTAAACACTTTTCTGTACATGAACGCTTTATATAAATAATTTTTGTGATAAAACGATTAAAAAATCTACGTATTCTTCCTATTAAAGCAAAACTTATAAATAATACTGGTTTTTTAACCTTTTAATTACATTTAAAAATTTAATTTAATTGTAATTTGGGGTACGTTTTTTTTTTTCCTTCCACAAAAGTTGTCTCAAACTAAAAAAAACTAAAATTAAAACTGAGCACTTTAAATTTTAAACTTCAAAATGATATAATTTAGATATTAATAGTATAATTATGTCAAAAATATAATTATGTCTAAGCTCTCTTAACCATTTATGTTGCTTCCCGAAGCGGAAATGATGGATTCAAGGTTGCAGTGAAATTTATCGCATGCGCTTCAGATGTAGTGCACTGTCATGTCGCCCAATGCTGGCTAACAGCGGCTTTGAAGGCCTTTGGTATTTTGATGACAGACACTACAGATCTTCCCCCTCGACATGAAACCAAAAGGAGTAGTCAAAGGGGTGGGCATCAGGACTGTATTGTGGATAAAAGTATAGATAAATAATTTAAAAGACTCATTTAAAGGAGTCTTGTAACAGAGGTTTATTTCATTATTGGTTTTGTAAGTAGCCTCTCCAACCTCACAAGGCTCTTTCTACCCACTTTTGTTATTGCTCTCTATAGGATCTGGTGTGAAATTATGATAGCTGGTGCATTGCGCCTCATGGACTTGAAGGGATTGGCTTAGCTGTTTTCTTTAAATCCTCCAGATCTCGTTTGGTCTTTTTGACACGGCCCTTCTTCGTTTCCAAAATTTCGGACTTGCTGACGGTATACAATGTGGTTCTGAAGAAGGTCAACAACTGCTTGGAGTGCACCAAATATGGAGATTTGTTGATCATGTTCAAGTATCAGTTTCTCTTCATGTTAAAATATCAAATAATTTCAATCACTCAACGTTCATAATTGAGTCGGTAAATATTTAGATATTAATGGACCACCCGGTACAACCGGAATCATTATAGGTAATTCTCAAAAACCATTTTTGATACATTAAAACTAATTATAGATTCTTAATCAAGGCGTCAAGCACAATAAGAATTAAATATGGAAGTAACAATATTTTTTTTTTTTTGACTTGTTTTATATTCTTCTTCTAAACTTTTATAAATATTTTGTTTTTTGGCATTGAGGAGCATTTATTTTTAATTAGATTGAAATGTTTCCCCCTTCCTTAAAAGAGTCACACAATATTAAAAACAACTATAATTGGCAGAAGAAGTTTATTCATTAAAAGTAAAATGATTCACAAGGTATGATAAATTTGCAGTGAAAGCGCTAAAAAATAAAACTTCAATACCAGAAGCAAGCAAAAAAAAAATCTTTTGAATTTTCAATTTCAATCACGATATATGTATAATAGAAATAGGTTGTAAAAAATTTTCAGTTTTTTTTCTCGTATTTATACAATTTTTAGGTTTCTAGTTTTAAAACATAGATAAATATAATTCTTTATCCAAAGGAATTACAGATATTTTTTAGCTTTAATCAACTGTCTGTTTCAAAAGTAATTAAAGAATCCTCTTTAGAAAGCATATATAAGTTTCAAATGTTATATAATTAACGCTTATTAGGTTATTTAAATAGTTTACAACTGCAATAATAAGAAGACACAAGGGGTTTTAAAGTCTTTAACCTCCATTTTTTGTTGCGTAATGTCTTTTAATCAAAACTATTAATATGTAATTTTATTAGATGTAAAACAATTTAGTTTCGATACACCTATTCTGATGTAAGAATAAGGCATTCAAGTCAACTTTATCGGACGTGAATGTACAACATTAAAAGAGCAGTAACAAATATATGATATATGTATCATGCTGGTAATTCACCCCTTCAAATATTTCAAATTCTGGGGTCGTTTATTAGCTTCAGCTCCATCAATATAATATCGAAAAGATAAAAGAGAGTGGAAGCATTGTTGACAAGTCGAGAAGTGGACGTCGAAGGTCGGTTTGTTATCCAGGTAGTTAATGGAGAAATAAGGCTAAGTTTTACAAAAAAAATAACAACTATAGATCTATGTCAAAAATAGCCGAAGAAATCTATGTGCCAATGATGAAGAACGAACCAAACAGCTCGAAAGATGTCATAAAATATAAAATTTTACAAACTTTATTTTCGAATGAGAAGAAATGAGATCCATACCAAAAATTCAACAGGAAAAATGACTAAATATTTCCCCCCATAAATAAAAATTGTTCATTAGATCAACTGACTATCCTTAAGTTGGTTAAAAGTCGGTCTCACATGGTTTGGATTGTGCTTTCAAGTTTTAAAGAAAAACTCCATTCATTTTATTGCGAATGGACTTTGTTTTGTAGTTTGTTGTCCTTCCTTAGTTTGAAGCAAACTCTTCCATTACAATTAAGATTATCTTACAACCAGAATGAGCTCTGATACACACGAGAATTCAATGTTAAGAGTAGCTCCTTCGAGTATAGATCTACAGCCCATTGACAACTTTGTTTGTAGTTATCTCGAGTGAAAGATCAAACCTGCAAATACTCAACTTTTGAAGATTTCTGTGCCGCTATAGTAGTGGAATAGGCTTAACTTCTCATAACTATGATGCATGTAGCGTGTGCATTCTTTAAAACTCGGTTACTAGAAGCAACTGATAAATAAGGAAGTTATGTTGAATAAGTAATACAATTTCAACTAACATTTTGTTATTTTTTTGTTACATTTATTTCTGAAGCTTTATGCTGCAATCAACTTGTTACAGCATAAACAAAAATAAAGAGATTTATAATCTTTATGTATAAATATTTAAAATGCATTAAGTAAACTTATTTATTTTTATTGCATTTGTAAACCAATGAGAAAATATAATCTGTGTAGAAAAAACATAATTAAAAACTTATAGATTTATACTTTCTAAATTTGATTTTGAAGGAGCTATGATACAAAAGTTGATGAAGTTAAAAAAAAAAGTCTTGAAATTCTTCAGATATAAATTTGTATTTTTTAACACGATGTTGAATCCACAAAATATACAATTGTATTATTACAAAATGATAATATAGATTGTTTTGTCTAATCTATTCCTTCTTTGAAAAGAAATTGCAGTGATGCATTAACACGAATCTGTAAATTGGTTTTCTTTATCAAATCAGATTTAAAAAATTTTGATTGGAACTTTTGAAGAACTTTCGAACATTCTAGTTTCTAAAATAAAAATTCTTTGGGAAAAAAAATTAAAAAATTATTTATTATGAATAAGGAAATAAATATAATTAGAAGAACAATTGAGCTTTTAATTTTATTTGATCAATCTATTATTAATAGTGACCTCAAAAAAATAGAAAAAAATATTAATGCAGCTAAAACTGACTTTTTAATCCAAATACTCATTTTTTTAAATAAAACCCGAATTTATTTAGCTACACGTGAGATCTTTTAACGTAAAAACAATTAAAAAACAAGATACTATTCATTATCAAATAAAACCCTGTAATTAAATTGATTTTTTTAACATTTAAACTATATTTTCTCCAAATTAGATTATTTCTTTTACAATATAAGTACATTTTTTAAGTCTGTATATCATTTTGCAAAGAATAAATTGATGTTATTTCATTTACTGATTTTTTTTTCTTACTAAAAAGTTGTCTCAACCCAGATTCTATACGAAAAACTAATTGTAGATTCGTGATAAAAACGTCAAATATTATTGGAATAGTATATCTTATTTATAAAATTTCTGGGAAAGTAAAATTTGTGGACTTGAAAGTTATTAGCTAAATAATATCCAATTGTATATGCAATTGAAAATTACATTCCATAAATACTTTAAGGCTATCACACATTTTTGTATAAAAAAATGTTAAAACGTTTTTACTCTCATATTATTGTACTTTAATGTACATGAAGTCATATAGACTATAAATTTTTTATTTAATTACATATTTAAAATTATAACACCCTTATCAGTATAATTTAGTTAAATTTAAGAGGTAGGGTGTTTTTTTTCATTGAAAACTTAATACACTCAAATTGATGAGTCCTTTTTGCACACATTTCTGTCACTTAAAATGTCAAAATGATTATATGAGTACATGGCATAAATAATAAATACATTTTTATAAATATCTTATTTTTGCGTCTCTAAAAGATATTATTTCATGAAATTATAGTTAAGACATTATATTTTTATTTTTGATGAAAAATTCTAATAAAATATATATTCTTTAATAGAATTATGGGTAGCAAAGAGTAAGGAATCATCAAATTTGATGAGCTTACGCAGGTGATATAAAAAAAATCCATTAGTAAATTACGTATATACAGTGATACATAAAACAGGTTGTAACAGACAATTTGAAAAATGTTTGGAATGAGAGTAGTTTAACAATCACAACGTTTTATTATATCCTATTGTTCCTTACAGGCAGTGCTACTTATTGAGTTTAGGGTGCGAAGGGCATGAAGTTGATTTACCCTGTTTTTGTCTCATAACCGTCCTTAAACGTGTTGCCAAACTTGTGAGATACTCTTTCCTGAATGTGGATAAGCTCATTGCCGAGATGAAAAAGGTCTTCATTAAATGTGCTCGCCGCAAGTTGGAGTTTGCTCCATGTTTTAATGTGCCCCACCCTCCAGAGCCAGTTCTTACGAGCTAAACAATACACCTTAAGGTAGCCTTCTCCTAATACAAAAAACTTCTTTACCTTTAAGAAGTTTATTGAGTAAATACCTGACGACATGAGCAAGGCCATCGAGGAATCCAACCAACTTTTTAAGGATGTCTCTCTTGCCCAAGGCATCGCCTTAATAAAGTCAAGCTTCATGTTCCTAAAGGAGAGCTTCACTCAGCTCAAAAGAAAAGACTGCCTCTTGTCCAGACCTAATCTTTCAATAAGAAGGTCCGAAAGAGCCTTACCATCCCCAAGCTTACTCACAAACTGGAAGAGATTCTCAAGAAGTATCCAGTATTTGAAAATATGAGTAATATTGGTTTAATGATTTCTGGTGAGAAGAGAGAAAGAAGAACCACAAAGTCAAAGCGAACTTCAACTCTGCCCGTATGATATCCATGGAGTGTGAAAGATCTGTCAACATTTTCAAGGACCTTCTCACCAATAAGAACAATAGGGTAGCGGAGGACCACTTGAAGGATCAGATAATTAGTTAGTGGAATATGAGATGGCTGGAATAAAACAAATATAATTTGATGGAAATATTTTAAACCAAAACAAACCCTTTTTTACTAGATTAATTTGCATGTTTAGTAACGCTGCTTTTAAATTTGTATTTCCCAATACTTTTTTGTTAATGTGCATATTAAGCTCCATTTTTTGGTCATCGCTAATCATAACGTTTTATCACATGAGTTACAAGCAGACATGATAGAAAAAAAATCAACACAGTTCCCACTCTGTTTATAGCAAGGACATATCTATAGAAATTAATTACTACGATGTCAATCTTCAATTATATTGTTTGGTTATGAGCAGATTCCGAGATGAATATTCTCAGTACCGCCATTTGGGACTTGGTTGGGTCCTTTTCCAAGGTGTTAAACTGAAGTTATTGAAAAACTACAATATCGATTGCTAACTAAAAAAGTAACTCTTTTTTTTTACAAAATGTTTTATACACCTTTAAGTGTACACTTTAGATAGATCAAAGAGAAAATTTTAAAACAATATTATATCTAAAAAGGGAACAAATTCATTAAATTAACCAAACTTTAATTAACAATTGCAAAATATCCAAACAGATCCTGGCAAATACATTATTTTCACACTAACAAAATCAAATCATTTATCGTGACTGATTGTTTCAAAGGCATACTTAATATTTATAAGATTAAATGTAAGGCAACAGATAATTGTATCAAATTTAAAGTATTGAAAATCATTTCACTCATCCTCAATTATCTAACACATGATTAAAAATTTGTTGGTTATCAAAGTAACAAAATTGTAAAAAAAGCTAATCAGTAACTTTAATTTTTTAAATTTATTTCTTAAGCGTATTGACCATCGATAAAAACAGATGGGAGTAAATTACAGTACGGACTATAACATGGATGAATAAGAAAACCACATCTGAGCTCCCAGAGGTTCTGGTGCGTCATCAAAGTTGTGTGCGGGCTAGCGTTGCCTTGATAATGTCTTTTTATCTCCAATTACCAATGCTGGCCAAATCTGTTCGATCAACAGCTTCAAACGGTTGAGTTTTTTACAGTGGAGGCAGAATTGAGAAAAAAAAATCATAAAAACCACTGTTGTGCAACGAACAAAAAGAGCATTGGCCTCATATACATTCCAAATTTTCTTTGTTGTCTTCGACACATTTTTCCTTTTCATGCAAAACACGGCGAATTTATTATTTTGAGACCTCAATACTCGACACACAATATTTTAATACTGAACTGTTCATGTGCAATACTTTCCAAAAAGAGTTTGATGTTTTAATCAACTCTTTAAAATGCCGTATTTTAATGTGAATAATAATGATCAAGGTATACTTTGTTAAAAAAAGGGCGGGAAATAACCTAAAACCCTAAAAAATCCTTATGTTTCAAATCTTCATCTTATAAACTTTACCGAAATGACTAAAGTTGGGAATTTGTTATCGCCGGATGTTTTTTATTTTGCATTTTATTCCTCTAAAAAAAGAAATTAACCATCAAACGTCCTAAAAAATGGTCTTTTATGGACGTAATTTGATTTGAAAATTTATATTATGTAGAAAAAAGGAAAATTTTTGAATTGTTTCATTAAAATTTTCGATTTGAATCCAATTACATAATTATTTTATTTTTAAGCATTATAGATTACATATATATTTTGCAATGATGCATTAATAATACTTTTCTAGCTCGCCTCATTGTATGAGTATTTTAGTTCCAAACATGCTATAAATAAATAAATATTATCTTTCATTACCTGCGTATTACCTGCACGTAGTTTGATGTTTCTCTATATTTTTATTACTCATATCCCATTTTTTGATACCAAATATGAAATATATTATTAATAAAAAAAGACTTTAATTCTTCATCCATGGCAAATAAGACACTATATTATACTAATTTTTAATTTTAATTACGGAAATTGTCGTTTAAATTCATCAAAATACGTTATTGCATTTATTATTATTTAATTTCTAGTGTTGATTCGTTAATTTTTATTATTATATTTTATAAGTAAGATATTTTTTATTTATTATGACGATTTAATTGCTTTTTTTTTAACCTTTAAAAAAAACTATGAGTTGCGTTTCATTATTATTATTTTATTTTTTTGCTTTATTAATATGGAAAATTAAACACAATTACCGGACGTCTCTTTTGTCCACAAATTTTAGGCTGAAGCGTTGATTAAACCCTTTTACTGCAAAATTTACATTTTTTGTGTAGCATGGTGTTATGAGAAGTCGAAGCAGTAAAGAGACAAAACTAATTAGTTGACTTTGAATAATAACAACTGTGATAAAAGGTCCAGTTGCGCTATTCCAATTCAGGATATTGATAATTAAAGTAACATCCCAATTGAGGTCCAATCCATTCCATCTCTTATTCTTGATATCCTGTAGTGTCTATCTTCTTGTATAGAGCTTGATAGTCAAAATAGTAAAATAAACACCTTTCTTAAAAAGTATTAGGGCGATACAATTTACTTTTTTGAAAGAGTATCTTATTTATTTTATATTATGAATTAATTGTATTTGATGTAACGTAAGTGTTGGACCGGTTAAAATATGTATATGTACATTAATTTCTAACCAAATTTGTAAGTGAAAATTCACAATGAACTCGACTATAACGCGCATTTGTTTATTTTTATCTCCAGCCAACCAACCGATGCTTTAAGATGTAGAGGGTGCACGAAACGACTTGCCAATATGAATCATATTGAAAATATTTTTCAAAAAATCTGAAGCTGGTAATATTTTTGTTTATTTTTAAGGAAAGAAAATATATTTGTCTCCTGTAACTTCGTGTGAGTGTGGCAGTAAAAAATGAAAATAATGTGGAGGATTTCTTACAAATTTAGTATGTCCGTCGAAGCCTAATAACACAAGGAAATGCTAAGTACAGCAGAAAACATTTTTGCTTTTGTTTAAAGTAGTTAGAAATAATTTTGTTTCTATTCTAAAATATAAAAAAAGTGGTCCTTGATTTTTTTTAAGTTTGTAAACTATTCATTCTTCCGTAAATGTAAAAACAAACCACTGCATCCAATATAATATGCTATGTTTGCAAAATTATTTTAGACCAACATCAAAGAATATACTTGAGAATTTTATCATATTTATTAATCTGATATTTGATTAAAGGTTAGAATAATGACCATTCATAAATTCAATTTATATGACAAAAAAATTACATTGCAAAAAAAAAAAAAGATCTAAACGGGAATAACAAATTAAATAAAAAATATTTTAGGTCAACATTGCTTAATTTCAACTCTGATTAGATAATATAAATATATATGTGTTTGATCACGTACAAATTTGTGGTTTGATCGGTGCCAGGTGGATTCGACTTAAATATTTTCTCTTAGAACGTTTTGTCCTGGATAAAAATGAAGTGAATACTGCTTAAAATATTTCCATTCCTGATTTCTATATCTATAATATTTCTATATGAGGTGTATTCAATCAACGAAAATTAGGGCCATTGTTATAAATATGTTTGAAAATATGGTTTTATCTCCATAATTTTGATAAAATGAAGGCAAATAGTCATTCAAGTGCCGTTGTCTGTAGAATTGTAGGAAATCTCTTTTGTTATCGGTCTTTTTGTGCTTTAGGAGGTAATAATCTTGACATATTTTGAGTGTACTATTAACTATACTATTAGTGGTTCATTAAAATCTGAAGACTTAGAATTTTGAACTTCAACAAGATATAATTAACAATACTATTTTATCAAAATTAATAGTATAAATAGATTTCGGTCTGAGCTCTCCCCGTTATTAATGTAGACGCCCTTAGCGAAAATGATGGCTTTCAAGCGGTGGTAAAAAGTTTGGCACCCACTGAAGATGTACTCCTCAATCATGGCATCCCAGTGCTGCTAACTGTGGCTTTTAGGACCTCGGTGTTTGGATGACAGATACTGCATCCAAGGGGGTTGTTATAAGGGAGTGTAGGGGCCCAAAAGTGTCGAAAAAAATTCAAAAGAGCTCAAAAAATCTTGTAACGGAGAAGATAGGATTCTTTCAATGCTGTTGTCAAAAGTGGGATTTCCTCAGAAGGCTTTTTCCATTCACTTTTTCGTATATCCCTCTGGACAGTTTGCAATGAAATTCCGAGATCTTTTGCAAGGCGCCTCATACACTTAAGGGGATTAGTATGAACTTTGTTCTTTTACTCATCCGGATCCAGTTTGGCCTTTTTACATAACTCTTCTTCCTCTCCAATGCTTCAGACTTGCTGACAGTTAGACGGTGTTCATGGAGACGTCCAACTGCTAGGAATGCGCGAATGGAATTTTGTCAATCACGTTGAAATGTCATTTTCTCGACTTGTGTCTAAGATAAAGAGCTCAAGTTTTGTTTTTTGTTACTAATGGTGTATGCTTTAATATATCAAATATGTGTTACAATCCCTCAACCTTTATTAATTATTTAATTAGTAAATCCTCAGATTTCAATGGGCCACACACTATATGTATGAACCAAATCGTTTCTGTATAAAAGCTTTCAATGTTTATATTAGAGTGAGAATTCATGGTCCAAACAAATTGAATTAAGCCATTATTTTGTATAGTCTTTGTTGCCATACATGATCTAAAAGAACTTACACCAAAATACAAAGTCTTATTTGCATTTGATATAATACCTAAGTTATAAAGACAAAAGATTCACAAAAAACATAAAATGATATGAAACAGCATGTCATTATCTGATAACATTTGTAGTAATAAAATAAAGATTATCATTATTATAATTTATAAGAACCAAATAAAATAGACTTCTATATATAAAAAATAAGTATTACTTATAAAAAGTCTCAAGCTTGCAAACAATTTAACAATTGTATATCATCGAGTAATTTCAAATGATATACTAAAATAACAAATACAGAAAAGAAATATAGTTTCTTTACTTTTGATACATATACACAAAAATGATTACATTAACCAAGATGATCATCCACTATAAATCAAATAATGCTTCTTTTCTGAAGGGTCTTGAAATTTTGACATTTCTTTTAATTTATTAGAGCCAAAATCTCAACAGTAATAAGAGGATGGAATTTATTTTGAAAAGTATTGTGCTTGGTTGGTTGGTTCGTGAACTATTGTACGTCCAGTATGGATGTCTCAAAAGAAGAAAATTGCAATTTTTTACATTTTTACTACCTGAAGGGGAAAAACGCGACAAATCGACCAAAAGGAAATTCGGGATGTATATGGACCGACACTCTTTCCGTTATTCTTACACTCAATAATACTCTCTGCTGTGAACAACTCAACCGTTTTGAAACTGGCAATCGAACAGAATCTGTCAGCATTGTTGAATAGGGTACAACAATACATCATGAAGACAGCACCATGCTGCAACCATCTTTGATGACACAACATATGTTCTGGGAGTTAAGATGGGAAGTTCTTATGCATCCACCTTACAGTCTGCACCTAGCTCTAAGTTACCACAACTTGTTCATGTGTATAGCCAACGCACTTTGGACAAAAAATTTGGCCTTAAAAAAGGCATGTGAAAATTGTTGTTCTGAGTTTTTGCCAATAGAGACCAAGGCTTCTAAAAAAGAGTATTATGAAGTCGAATTTTCCTTGGCAATAGGTTCTCATCCTAAAAATCGATGTTAAAATTTGCATTGACCCACTTTTTCCTCTCCACAACGTCCCATACCAAGGTGGAGGTAAATATATCCCTTACACGATAAACAGGGGTACATCTGCACTCAAGATCCTGGGATATGTAAAAAAGAGCATACCCTGTGTACCACTAGATAAGAGCAACGCTGTAATTATGATTTTTGTTTAAATATAGGCATGAAATCGTATGCAATTTTTCTGTAAGTTTTTACGACTTTGAACAATATTTCATATTATTAACATTCTTTTAAATATTTTCCCTTTAAAACGTATTTCAATAAGAATAAACACTGTAAGCCATTTTTAACTTTTTATGAAATAATATTAGTTAAAATATTTTTGCAATTTTTTTATATATAAATATTATTTAAAGGAAAATCTTTGATTTAATATTTACACGAAATAGAATAATTTGATTGACGTAACAATAATTTGCAAGTAATAATAAAATAAAGGAGTGAATTCAGGATACATGTTTAATTCGTAGAAGCGGTATCAAGATAGGTGGATACCTGAAGAAGTAGTTGGAAAAGCTAATCATCAAATATATAGGGCCTTGAAAATATTGGGATGTATGTATTTTTGAAGTAAAAATACATTATTGGATTTTCTACATGTATTGGTTTTTGTTCCAGATTATTTTTATCTTGACACACCACATACGTTCTCTCATTCGTTGATATACAAGTTGTTTTTTTCCCGAAATTTAATCGTTTTAAAAACAGTGTGCAATATATTCCGGGTATGCGTCTATAAAATGATACTTTTTTTTCAAAATTTTGAACATGTATTGTGAAAAAATGGTTACAAATTTAATTTTCAAGGTATGCCCCTTCGCTAGCCAAACATTTCCCCCATCTTTCAGGATAATTATGGATGCCTTTACAAAAACAATCGTCTTTGGCTACAAACCAGCCATGAATCCATTCTTTGGCTTCAGCCTAAAAATCGAAGCGTAAATCAATGACTGCGTGTCCCATTAATGCAAACAAGTGATAATCGGAAGGTGACAGGTCTGGTGAGTAAGCCTCATGAGCAAGAGGTTCCCAGTTGTACGATTCAACAAGTCGGTGGGGGGCTATAGAGCGATGTGGTGGTGCTTTGTCATCAAAGAAAATTACCTTGTATTGCCTGGCTTCATACTTTATGCGTTTTTTGTGTATAGAATGTTTCAAATCGGCCAATTGTTATTGGTAGCAATCACTGTGCCACTGTGAATTAGTAGAACAACCGCTACATCAAAACTGAACAGAAAAAAGGGTGTTTTATATAATTTGGTCAGACACCTTTTCAAGTGTTTTATAAATTAAAATTGGATTTCGTGTCTTTTTATATATGTAAAAAGTGTTTGAAGTTCTAGAAGTCCCTTTTGCAGTCGTTTTTGGACACCAGTGTACTGAAGAAGAGTTTTTGAGAGTCGAAAGATTAATCTTGAGATCCCAATGATAAAGCAATTCATGGTATTTTATTGTTGATCTCCAACTATAATGAAAAATAGTTTAAGAAAAATTATATTTTATATTTTTCTTTTTTATTCTACAAAACATCCAAATTTCGTGATGTATTTTCATTTGATTGAATTCTTTAAACATCAGAGTGATACGTTACGATACGATACACTATATTGATAATTTAAAAAAATAAATGATCCACAATTATCCATAATAATAATTTATTTTGCTTAGTGTTATATATATTTTATTAGTTTATAAATTTTTTAATATAAAATAACTTATTTCTACTCTAACAAGTAATTTTATACAATTTTCATGTTAATAAATGGTTCTCCTTATTTCTAAGTAATATGAAAAATATACAAAGGTATCCTAGATTCTGATTTTTTTTTGAGCCCGGATACATATTTCGATGCTATTCAACAACATGTAAAAAGAATTGAAGCTGCAATTCTTCATTTGTTAAAAAGCCACTGTATTCTTTAATAAGTGCCACTCCTCGCTTTGATTTTTTTCAAATTGAAGAAAAGAAATTATTTTAAAGGATTTATTATAATCATCGTAACGTGGACACAATTTTGGATCAATTTTTACTAACTCTTCTGTGAGTTTCAGGATTTCAATGATTTACTTAATCTTTTTTGTAACAAATTTTTCTAAATTTTTATGGATAATTTTTTTCCTTGAACTTTGGTCTTGCTTTTTTATACATATTTTTCATTCAAAATAATATTTCTTTCTTTGTTGACAAACAAACTCGACAATCAAATATAACCAATTCAAGAAGCTCTTCAGATAAATATCAGAAATGGTTTGAAATTTTTTGAGATGCTATTTTTGAAATTAGAATACTGATTTTGGGATAACTGTTTAGTGATTTCGTCAAATTCAAATCATTAATTGAAGTATATGAGGATTTAGGATACAAAGCAATCCATGCATTGTATGTTAATTCTTACACTAAACATACAAATATCTCGGAATCTTTGTTCTTCTTCAGAAGTTAATTTAAATTGTGACTTAAATAACCAAAATTTGAACAAATACTTTAAACAACCCATGAACGTTTTTTATTGGACCGAGAGTTTATTACATATTTTTGAGTACCGCCAAGAAATATTTTTGCGAGTTCCAAAAATTATTTATAATTATTTCTTGGAAGACTCCCTGGAGGATGATTGTTGGCAAAATTGATAATTTATTCTCGTATATCTTCAGTGTGACATGCGAAGCATGGGAACACGAAGTAATAAAGAAATTTATTTTCCGAAAGTTACGATTGACCATATACTTTCCAATTAAATTGGACATCATTTTACCATCCCAATGAATTACCAGAGGAATGTTATATCAAAAATTATTCTTGATATTTTTTGATTATTTTGATCACTATTCAATTCTCTAGCTAGGAATAGTACTTTGTGTAAGAGCAAACTCATTACTGTTTTCATCCAAACTTCTGACTGATTCTGCTAATATAAAAACAGTTTTTCCATTAGACACTTTTGTATGATCAAGAGTTGATGCAATTTCAGGAGTATTTATAGTTTTTCTTTATCTTTTTAAATTGGATTGAGTAAACCCTAGGCCTTCTCTCTCCTTAATATTTTGTTGTATTAATATAATAGAACTAGATTTCCTTGCAAAATAGATTTAAATTGTAGACAAAAGTACTCCAAAAGCAATTATGCTTCATATAGGCGCTTTGATAAAAGTACACCTTTGCAAGACCGATAAACGGACTACTTTAACATCCCAAATTAAGGACCAATACTATTAAAACAAAGAATCATGTTTTTGGGAAGGAAAATAGTAAATATATATGTAAGTTATCTTTTCAACTATTTTGCATTGTTAATCATATTTTGAATATTTTTTCGCAGATTAGAACTAATATATAATTGAGAAAATTGTGTTTTCCTTAAGAAATTATAAAATATACAAACCTGTATTGTTAACTATTTTCACAAAAATTGAGGAAGAAGTAAAATTTTTTGAAAAAAAATTAGCCTCCAAACTTTGAGGGTATTGAGCTACCTCTAAATATTTTTCAATTTCGCTGAAACTTTGCAAAATGTATTTCTTTATCAATAGGCACGGATTTTGACTCAGCAACACGGACATTTCATCAAAAAGACAAAATAAGAAAGTTCTTAATATACATATGATATCGGTCTTTATCGGTACTTCAGGAGAAGTCTGCCCTGCCATTTTTATGGAGAGGAAGAAGTGGCAAAATACAGATGCTTACATCGAACTTCTAGATAAGAAAGTGCTACCATGGGCCAGAGAAAGTTTCTGGGGCATCCATATTTTCCCATAAGACGGAGCTCTGTCTCATCGCACCGCTAAGACTCAGGCCTTCCTGAGAGAAAACATTCTGGACTTTTCAGACCTCTACATGTAGTTGTCTTCCCCTTCAGACGTGAGCAACATGGACTAATCTAACAAGGCGGCTGTCGAGGAGAAGGTAGGTTCCACTTATCACAGGAGTATCAAGTCTCTAGAGGTTTCCATCAATAAACAGTAGAACAAGCTCGAGTCCTACTAAATGTCAAGGTATCCAAGGAAATTATGCCTCATATTGAGACAATTATTCAAGCTGAGAGCTCTCATATTAAATAAAAGTTGTGCTGAGTATTATGTTCAGATGATTTTATTTCATAAACATCCTTCCACAACCTCTTTTTTTTTAATTTGACTCTTGAAAAATTGAAAATATAGGGGTTTTCAATCGGGACGCTCACATTTTACGTTAATAGGTTTCGAAAACGACGTTATATTTGTTATTTTTTCTGTGACACCTGTGCTCAAAAATAATTGTAATTTTATCATGGAGCAGAAAACACTCGAGCAACGCTTGCAAACTATTAAAATTTATTACAAAAGTGGTGAGTCTTTGATCCAAACTTTAAGAGCGTTAAGGCCAATTTATGGTCAACGTAATCAGCCTGCAAAATCAACAATTCAACGTTTGGTGAAAAGATTTGAGTCCACATACACGCTACACAATGTTCCTGTGCCAGTGAGACAAAGAAATGCACGAATTGTAAAAAATATTGTTGCCGTAAGCGCATCAATTCAAGATGACCCAAATTTGTCTCTTACGCCCCGTTCTTAATCGTTGGGCATCTCTGTGACATCGTTATGGTGCATTTTTCGAAAAAATCTTGGCCTACATCCGTATAAGATCAAGTTGACACAAGAATTGAAGCCGCTTGACCACTTCAAACGTCGGGAATTCGTAAAATGGGCCGAAGGAAAATTCGAAAATGATCCTGATTTTCAACATAAAATCATCTTCAAGCAAAATATACGCTATTGGGCTGGAAAAACCCCACACATAATTCATGAGGCGCCATTACATCCCTACAAAATTACTGTTTGGTGTGGATTGCATGCTGGCGGTGTCATTGGGCCGTACTTTTTCGTCGACGATCACAATCGCCACGTTACTGTGAATGGAAATCGTTACCGCGCCATGATGACCGATTTTTTTTGCCCTGAATTGGAAGATATGGACTTGGACGATACGTGGTTTCAACAAGACGGTGCTACTTCACACACAGCAAGTGTTAAAATCGATTTATTGAAGAGTAAGTGTGGTGAGCATCTTATATCCAGAAATGGACCAGCAATTGGCCGCCTCGCTCGTACGATTTAACGCCTCTAGACTATTTTCTTTGGGGTCACGTGAAAGACCTGGTCTACACCAATAATCCGTCGACGTTAGAAGAGTTCAGAACAAATATTCAACGCAAAATTGTTGCAGTTTCAGCCAATTTATGCGGAAAAGTAGTCGAAAATTGGGTTCAACGATTGGACTTCGTAAAATGTGCACGTGGTTGTCATTCAAACGACATCAAATTTTATTCATAAATTAACTTGGATTTATTTTAACGGCAAATAAAGAAATCGTCGATATCTCAGGCCATCTTCGTTCTATTTAAAAAAAAAAACTGTGAGCGCTGTTAATGAAAACCCTTTAAGTACCCCTAGATATATAAGCCCTAAATTACAGTTAAAGTACTAAAAAACAAGATTGAATATCTTTTATCCAAATTGAGAGTGAACTACATTTCTATTCTTGTATAGATTATGTTCAATTTCTATCTACAAAATTATCACTATTTACGCATTGGGTGTGCCGTTAATTGCACTTCAAAGTAGGCAAAATTGATCGTCACAATAAAACAAATGAGAAGATTTTATTTAATCATAGTTGTTTTAGGCACAATATACGCCTATTAAATCAAATAAACCTTCTAAAATTTAAATAAAGTTCTTGAATATCTTAACTTGTATCACAAATTTGAGTATAAAGCCTATAATAGATTGAAATATTAGACTGCATGTATATATGAAGTATAAAGATAAATTGAAATTTTCTCATTATCTTAATTTTTGTTCAAGATTGTGTATTTGTTTACATACCACATATGTCGATTTTTTTTTTTAAATAACATTTCTATTACTATCAAGAGTACTTTTTTATAGTACATACATATATGGGTATTTAATTTCTGATAAAGTTTTGGTAAAAATAATAATGTGAGAAAAAATTAAATTATTTATGATGATTCGTCATAAAATTAAATAGTTTCTTATGACTATCATATTCTTTTGAGCTTCCATATGTATTTTTCGATATAGAAAAAAGTATTAAGATAACTTTGATGAAAAAATTACTTGTTAATTAACTGATTCCCATAAGACCTAATTATGATACATTTATCGAAAATATATCGTTAGTTTAAAGTTAAGTTACACTAAATGAAATTTTTAGTGATATGAAGTAGAAGTTTCGCTACCATTTTATATTTTCTCATATTTCAAATTGAAGTGAATTTTTGGAAATCCAGATTGTGCTAAATCTATGAAAGTTTGAAAGAGTAAAAGTCAAATTGATATTTAAGGTAGTAAAAAGTTCTGAGCGGTTTTCGCTCGATGTCTTTAGTTAATTACATATCATGATTAATACATTGCATAAAAAAAGGCATAAAGGGTATGTTTAAGGGTAAACTTTAAAAAATTCATTTTCAGTTTTGTTTTTGGGGAAGCCTGTTGTATGTTACAGGGTATAAAATGGTGGTAAAACAATTGAAAATTTGATACATTCTACAGTATCTCTACGGCCAAGGTGAAAAGGCAGATCGGGTAGACAATTTTTTTTTTTGTTCTGTTTATGGAATACATACAGTATCAAATATAACAGTAACAGCAGTGGTTCCAATGATTATGTTCCGATAATATTGACGTCAAAAATGTCGATAAAATAATCGAAATAGTCAAGGTGGCAGGTATGTGAGCACTTATTATATTGCCCAGGAACTGAAGATTAGCCAGACAACCGTTTGGAACCATCTAAACCAAATAATCCGAAATATATTAACTGTATTCATAAAAAAAAGCAAATAAATGTGTATAACTTTTAACTTCACTTATTACACACAAAATTAATTGTTAAAATGAATCATACATTAAAATATTTTAATATTGAATTGCTGATAAACTGAATTCAAGGGAAGTGGATCGATAAATTTATCCAATATAGGTCGTTACGCCCCCTAAACTCTATCTTGGAGAAACTTATATTAGACTTATTCAGTATATTACTTAACTTGACTTATGATATTGAAAGCAAAAGGTGTGGTAAATATCTACATATTTTTTATCGAAAGACGGAGGCTGTCCTCTTGGTTTTTGGTTCACAGGTATTTTTTTGTCCGAATCAGGAATTCAAAAATATTTGTCAAACAACTAAAGCTTAGAGAAATACAGTTTTATATGTTTTTTTTTGTTTTTTTTAAGAATTGGCTGGCTCCACACCTCAGAGAAGTGTATGTGTAAGAATTTAAAGGGAAATAACAGCTAATTACACAAATAATCCAAACTTTACTAATTCAAAATCTTTTGAATTCTATATTTCCTTATTATAGTAATTGACACTTGATTAAAAATATGTAATTAGCTCAAGGTATCGCTATTTTCAATCATAATTTTTGAAGTATGATTAGAAATTGGCAATATATTTCGATTTTTTGAGTGCCAATGTTCTTATTACTAATAAATTGCAATGTGAGATTTTGGGCTACTGTGATATCCCTAATGGGTAGTGATTCCTGTGATCATACTATTGATATTGTCAAATAGAAACTGTCACATTCAGCTAGATACAAAACTACTTTAAAATAATTATTCAGAGCTATATATGCTTTCATCAAGAAAGACCAATGGATTGATTAGTATTTTTTTGGAAAAAATTAGAATTTTTATTTAAATTTGTGCTCGTCTAATTAAAAAGTTTGATTTTTTTAGGTCTAGATCTTGGCTACGACATCTAATTTTAAGCTAAAATGCTTATACCGGGTATGCGTCTATGAAATGAGGCCTTTTTTTTTTAAATTTTGAACGTTATTGTACAAAAAATGTTACAAATTTACTTTTCAAAGTATGTGCCATTGCTAGCCACACATATTTTGAATCGTTTAGGCAATTTATGGATGCCTTACCAAGAAAAATTGTTCTTCTGTGGCTGCAAACCAGCCGTCAATACATTTTTTGCTTCAACGTGAGAATTGAAGCGTTACTCATTGAGTGCGTGAACCATCGATGCAAACAAGTGATAATCGGAAGGCACCAGGTCAGGTGTGTAAGCTGCATGAGGAAAAGGTTCTCAGTTCTATAATTCAACAAGCTGGGGGGTGGCTATAGGGCAATGCGGTGGTACTTTGTCATCAAAGAAAATTACCTTGCCTTGCCTGGTTTCATATTTTGGGCGTTTTTGGTGTATAGCATGGTTCAAATCTGACAATTATTGTTGGTAGCGATCACCATTAACGGTTTTACAGGGTTGTAGAAGGGCATACCATATGACAACATGCTTGTCCCAGAACATACACACCTTTTTTCCAAAGCCATCTGGCCCTGCAGACGGTATGGCCTTGCCGCGCTTAAAGCACTGTGCTTTGATTAAAACATTTCCACCGTAAGCTTCCACAAGCTTTAGATGGACTTGAGAAGGGATTACTTCAATTAGTAACAGAAAATCAATTATGTCTGCACATCGTAGTTTGTAGGCACAAAATTAGATATTTCTACTAACGAAAAAAGTGCATTGTTGAATGAAACTATACAAACAATCAATTAAATATTGCTGACACATGTCGAAATAAGCATTTAGATCTTTGAACCGGTAAAAAATGGTTAACTGGCGTCACATGGGGGACCAATAGCCCAAATTTTCATTTCATTGGTGCATACCTAGTATATGTTAATATAACACAATTCCTATAATATCATTTAATGTTTTGTATATATATATACAAGTATGAAATGAATAAAGATCAATAACTTTTTTAAAAGTGGCAAATTAGTTATACAAGTCAACACAACTTTACTTCTGGAAAAATCTTTTGAATATTTTTTCAATTATATTAAACATGACAAGTGGATTAAGAATATTTAATTAGATAAAATTTAGTTTGTGAGAATTTTTAATTGTGAATTTTTGGAGTATTTTATTCTTGTTACGGATTAAAATAACTTTCAAATAATAAAAAGTCAGTTATCTAATTAAGAATTAAATTATTATTTCCAACATTTTACGGTGATTTCAAATATGTACTTAAACTTTTTATGCAATAATTCAATCCGAGAAAATATAACTTTATGTTAAAAAAATCACAACTTTTATCAGTTTTGTTTGAAAAGGAAAACAGATTCGTGATCATCACGTCAAGTACCATATTAATTGTACTCTTTTTAATTTCCTGTATCACATCTGGTTTGTAATAACTTTCAATTCAAACTTTTGTTGTGTTTTTATTCTTACTATAAATTTTTAGCCAACTTTTGAGTAATACAAAAGTCAGTAATATAAATATGAATCGACATATTGTTTTCAAGCTGTATGTTGATTCCAAATATGTGTTTATACTTTATTTGCAATCAGCCAATCTTGAAAAAATAACTATTTAAAGCTTAAAAAATGGAAATAGCTACAAATTCGTACTCGGTACCTTATATTCTATAAGAATTAATTATAGAATTCAAAATACTTTTTATGTTTACTCGTGCATTTAACTATAGATATATGTAATAAAAACGGTATTTTGTTTTTCCGGTGGAAGTTAAATATTTATTTTATAAATGTACAATAAATACAATGAAAATAAAAGTAAATGAATTTTGTTAAAATTTTTATAAACGGTTAATGCTCAAATTGCAGCTATTATTGTTTTTACTCATATTTTTTTACGACTTTTTACGTTGACAGTTTTGTTTGACAGCAAATTTACTTAAATTCTAGACAAAAAACTGATTACTTACTTTGAAATAGCGCTGAATTTGTTTGTTTCCATAGAATTATCAACCATTAAACTAAACACTGTAATTGTATAAAGTTTGAAAGAACAATATGATCTATGAATAAAATGGGGAAAAAATGCAAAAAAAAACGTTGATATATTTTCAAGTATCTTAAATTTTATAACTTGTGTTATTCACTAAATAAACGTAGCCAAAAACACATTTAATTCATGACGAACGAGTATTGTTCATTTTCAAACACTATATTAAAACACTCACAACGGAAAACAAATCCTCCTTTGCTCGATAGCAAATTAAAAAGAAATAGTTTGGGAATTACATCAAAACTTTTTGAGATATACTTTTTTCCTTTAAAAAAAAGAGAAACGTTAGATTAGACATATCCCTTTTTTATACACACGTACTTTAAGAGAGAAAAAGGAAGGAGAAGGGTGCCTTAGAAAAAAGCCCTGTTTTTTTTTGGTTTTTTTCGTTGACTCAAACTTTTTTATTTAGTGAAATGATAAAAAACATTAAATTTTAGCGTTATGGTTGATATGAAATACACACACATACAAAAAAATCTTCCTTTTTGACATAATTTTAAAAGTATTTGAATGTTGCATAATAGAAAATAAGATATTTAGTAGTGTTGGCTAAGGTTAGAAAACCTTAGACCAGTCACAGATAGTTAAGGTTGTAAGTAAACCAAATTAAAGTGGTCCTTAATCCCCTTAACCCTCTGTTACTGAGCTGGAATATTATATACCCAAAATTAATCTTATACCTTAGAATAAACATTTTATCACCATTAATATAAAGAGGTTTATTTTATTCAATACACATAGAATTAGATAAATTATTAATACAAAATCATTGATTCTCATTAAAGAGCTTAAATATTCTGAGAGTATCCTTTCAGCTTAGAGAACTCGGACTTCTAAGGAAAAAGAACAGACTAGATATTGGGTAAAACTCCAACTTGAGGAATGGTCAAACCTGCCAAAATTATTATTCTATTCCACGTCATTGCCAATTGAAGATGACGAGGAATAATCCTGGTCTTCTTTTTATAATGTGCAGCATTACTCGCCAATTTCAAAATCTCAGCACCAAAGTACTCTTGTACAGCCATCAGGTACACAAACGCTCCTTCAAACACTCCACCTGGGTCAATCGACCCACAAGAAATTGGAGATTGACTCTGGATGAACTATACTTGTACTTTCTCTTGGCTTTACCACCTTTTCTTCGACCACTCCTTGTGTTGGACTTCCTTTTCAAACTTTATCGCCAATACTTTTCAATAAGATTAATTTATTAAATCTAATTATCCAGAATTCTTTATTTGTCTGAGTAATATCTTAAATATTCGTATATTTAGCAATTTTTAATCGAGGTAAAGTAAACTAAATCAACTATTTTGCTTAAAATCGTTCTTTTGTGATTTCTTCGGGAAATCTTTTTTTAATGTAGTGACTGAGATGAATGGTAGCCCCTCAAAACCTACTGACTTGTAAATTAAAATTTGAACACTTTCAATTTTAAACTTCAATAAAATATTGTTTATTAATAACAATAGAATTTCAACTAAATTGACAGTAAATATAAATAGATGACACAATGCAGATGTAGTTGTCTGTCACGGCGTCCAAGTACAGGGTGACAGTTGCTTCGAGGGACTCAGTGTTTGGATGACGGACACTACTGGCCTTCAATTTGGAATCCGGGCTGTAAGTGGAACAACTGAGTTTTTTAAAAAAGAGTTTAAAAGACTGATTTAAAAGTGTCTTGCAAACGATGAGATGTTTTTTTCATTTTTTTTTTCTCATTGATAGGTCCAAACGTGGTATTTTCACCCTCACAAAGAAGCTCTTTCCACCCATTTATTTGATAGTTATTCTTACAGTCTTGAGTTAAACTCCCATATTTCTTGTATGGGCCCTCATGGACTGGAGAAGATTGGCTTGTTTCTTTAATTCATTTGGATCAAGTTTGTACTTTGTGACAGAGTCCTTTTTCCTCTTCAACGTTTTGGACTTGCAGATGGCGTAGACGGTGTTCTGGAGACGCCCAACTGTTTGGAGTGCCCGAATCGAAATTTGACTATTAGATTCAAGTGTCATTTTATTGACATGTACTTAAGCTACAGAGCTCAGGTTTATTTTGTTTTGTAACTAATTTGCTTTATGAATTAATTCATAAATCTTCAGTCTCTGGACCTTCATTCAATATTAAATTTGTAAGTATTTTTTAATTTACTAGCTATTATTGGATATAATACACTCAAACTCATTCTAACGGATGAGTTTTACTAAAAAAAATAGCAAATTAAATCTAGCTGAACCCTTAAACTCATATTTTTATGATAATTTTAAAATTTGATACCTTATAATCTTACAAGTTCTTTTAGTATTTTAGTAAATTTATGTGTGAAAAATGAATTGAATAATTCAAAAAATGAAACATAATTTAAATGGTATAATTAGTATAATCGTTCAACTGATTATCATACAATTTTATACGTTTTAGTTAGAAGTTTTTTTTATCCACATACCTAACTACGTATTAAAAAATATATTTACCTAGCAAAAGGTATCTCAAAGTATTTATTTTTCAAATCAATGTAAATATCTTGTAGGAACAAATGTTAAAAAAGAATATGATTTTTTTTTTAAAACAGCCACACCTGGGATAATATATAAAAAATAATAAGCCTATTTCTGTAAGATAAACTATCAATATTTGAATTTATTGAAAGGGGGAGTCATCAATTATCAGCAAGCAGCTGCGAGATAAAAATAATAACCAAATCGAATACTTTCATAATTCTTATTCAATAGGATGATTATATTACCAAATATATCCAATATATATATTTTTTAATTAATTCTTCTTTACTTTTTAAAATATTGAAATAATACATTTACTGTCTTAATAAATAAATGAGTGACCAATTTTTACTCATTGTCAATTTAATTCAATATAATGTGATTAAGAATTATTTGATAATATTTCGAAGTTAAATATAATATGATAAAAATTTATTTTCTTATAAAACATCTTGTTTCACTATTTTGGTTATCATAATAGAATAGAAGGAAAAATGAGAAGATACAGTTTTTATAAGCCGACGCTTGAGTACGAGAATGATTCGATATGGCATCATAGAGAACATATCAAAGAAAATGGAAGTGATTGCATATGATATCATTGGGAAAATGGTAAGATATTTCGTCCACTAAATTACGTTTGTCTGGTTGAATTTTACCAAAGTTATTGTTGAGAGAGTCAATGAAAAGTCCAACTTTGAAATGTTCGTCACCCTGAGAATTCTTACTTGGTTTTATTTTCTCATTATTGAAGAAAACTTTACAATTTTACTGAAAATGGTTGCATTATAGAGATGACCAAATAATAAAGGTTGGCCAAGAATTTGGAACAAATTGCAATAATTAAGTGTTCATAAATTCATTATTGATCATTCCAAACTTCCTCTCTTCTTTAAAATATCTTACTCGTTTAAATTAAATAATTTATTGAAAAGTTACTATGATTTATGTTATAATGTTTCTAATAGTGGTTCGAGCCAACCGTTGAGGTACCCTTAAAACTAAATGAATCAATTATTAGTTAGTTGCATATAATTAAAGATTTTTAAAATTGGAGTAACATGGATGGGAAAGTCAATATCAATCAGATGAATCACAATAAAAATCATTTCTCATTTGATGGCTCAAGCTCCAAATGAATCATTGTTAATAAAGAAAGGCCAGAAACGATTTTTTTTTAAACTTTAAGACCTTTATTTTTTCTTCTTACTGCACAAAAAATACATATGGGATCTTATAAAAGTTTAAAAGAAATATATACATTAAAGATTAGCTAGATATTGATTTTTGAAGACTTTTTTAACATATCAATAAATAATTAAAATATTAGATTTGGGAAAAAAGACTTAATCATACTTTAAAAATATATCTATAGGGATTAAAAAACCCTTTGATTATTGAGTATACTTAATTTGTATATATAACATTTTTCATTAATAATCTACTAAATTATACAAATGCAAAATGTGAACTGATTTATTTACTATGGAATATGCATGAAAATTTATTAAAAAGTTATTCATATTCATGGTAAAGTAGTGTGTGATTTAATTCATAATATCTCTTAGATACAAAATAGTAGAAGTCTAGTCAGTATACTGTTTAAATACAAAGACTCTTAACTAATTAAGGATGTTTAGTTTGTCACAGTGGAAAGGGTAGATGTGAGTAGGGTGTTTCTTATTTTTTATTTTGTTGAAAGGTCGGGGTCACCAGGTCATAATTAGTGTTGTGTCAGTCCTTATTTAGGATCGAGGACTGAGGATTTAATTGTTTGAATTTGATGAAATCACCACATAAGTAATCCAAAATCGATAGACTAATTTCAAAAAAGGTATTTCAAATCTTTTTAAGTATTTATTGTATTTATCTAAAGAGCTTCTTGGTTATACTCTGTTTGATAGTTGAGTCATTTTAACATACAAAAAGAAAATATTATTTGAAATAAAAAATAAGGAAAAATAAGACCAAAATAAATAAAAAAATGATTTATACAAAATTAGAAGACTTTGCTACAAAAAAGACATTGAATATCATTCAGATACTAAATTTCTCAGAATAGTTTTAAAAAGTCAATCAAAAATAATGGCCAAGTAATTATGATTACTTGATATCCCTTTAAATGACTGATGTTCTAAAAGTTATCAATGACCAAGCAGAACCATGAGTGGCATTACCAGACAAATGTCCCATGAGAGTGGTTATTGATTTTACTTAAAAAATACTAAATAGAATAAAATCCATGAAACCTCATGATTTTTTAATAAGATATTTTTTTTTTACCACATTGAATATTTTTCTATAATATAAGCTCAGTATAATACGACTCTCTGCAACGAAATTCAGGTCTTTGAATACCTTCTGGTAAGAGCCCATGTCTAGAATTGTTATTTAATTAATGTAAAATACGAATAGAAACTGTAGCATATTTGGTTTTTAAAACCTATTTGAAAAGTCATAAAAAAATATAATTTAGATTCCGAGACATAGTTTGAAATGAAATAAATATTTTCTATGTGGGTATTTCATAACGATAAAATTTAAGGATAGAATGTATATGACGTTTTATTTCCAAAATTATTTCAGATATTTAGATTTTTTGGTTAGCGAAGGAAATTACTAAAAACTTCCAGCTTTCCAAACTTGTTTTGGGCCTGCGACATGCTTTGATAAGGAACTCCATGTCTATATCCGTCACTACTTTGAAAATTGAAACCTTGCAAGGAGTAAATATTGTTATGTGCACGTTTTTTGGGCTTTCTCTCAAAGATGCCCCAAACAGACATCTGCTACATTTATCCTGTTCAAACACCAAAGGTAGTAAAAATTTTGATTATTCCAAAATAAATCGACTTTCAATTATCCGAGTTGCACAAACTGCACCAATTCAAAATTCTAAAATGACACTGAATCTGTTAACATTTATTTAAGCTCTCCAATATTATTTATTTATGGAATTATTTGTGTCCGTTGGCATGCACAAGGTACGAAGGGACGCAAGAATGGCTGCACAGCCTTCGTATTTGGCAGACATCTCAAGGATTTGTATTTTTAATCATCCCATTTTGCTCAGATACAAAGGCTTCCACTTGTTCCATATTTGAAATCCCTAATTTATTGCAAAAAATTTGACACCCGGGCTTTGCGGTGAGCATATTCTTTTGATAAGAAGTGAGCGATGTTGCTAGGTAAGAAGGTCTGATTAATTTTTACAGTGTGAGCGGGGGTCCATCGTGCTGAAAGTTAACATTGCAGTCGGGGAAATTGTCTCTATCCATAGGAGAAGGTTGACGTTAAAAATGTCGATGTGTATCGCTGCTGTGAGCCTATAATCCTCTTTGAACCAGTTCGGGACGTCCTTGACGGCATTTACATTAATGATAGACTTATAACCGGAATCTATGGTCTCTTTATGAACTAGCCTCTTTTTAACATAGTAGATGATCATACACGCCATTCCTGTCAGCCTGTCCACCTGTATTGGAGTGTGACCTGCACGAAGAAATGATTATACCCTATGCCTTGAAAATGGCTTTGATTTTATTTCTTGTCCAATTTAAAAAAATCAAAAGGCAGCAGACGCTTAATATAAATGGTTACAATTCATGACATTTCTAATTTCCTAGCATAGAATCTCTCAAATTACTACAGTGCAAATGTTTAAATTTCTAACAAGTATATCACACCTTAAAAGATTGTCATCAAAAAAAGTTTGATTTGCATGATTTTTTAAATTTTACTTTTAATTTTCTAATCGAATATATTATAAGTTTTCGATTCAAGGTTGCATTAAAAAATTTGGTAATTTAATATAAGTTAGTTAATTATTAAATTACTTTTAAAAACTAAATAATATTTTATAGACAAAAAAAACCTCCAAAATAACATAACATAATACTTTTAACATAGTTAGGAGTATTTGTAACCAATTTATACTTAGGCAATTTCTTTAATGCATTCCCATTTACATAATTGTAAAAAAAAATGCATATAATAAAAATGAAAATGTTCTTTAAGAAAAATTAATCAAAAGTTTTCATGGAGTTCAAAATTATTTTCCTAATGTATTTGCAAAACATTTCCTTTTTTTACTACTCTTCTTATCCGAACATGAATACTTGATTGGTGTGTTAAGCACACTAAAAGTATTAGCATGACTATTTTTTCATATACTTCTCACAAATTATTCCATATTGATTTATGATTTCGATTCTTAAAACTAACTAGACGCTGTTATCATTTTTGCTATAATTTTGACTTTGTCGTAAATTTTCTTTAAATTTTCAAATCCATGCCCTAACAAAAATTATATTTAGTTAATAAGTTACAAACTGCTTGCAAAATAAGTTTCGAAGCTATATACTTTTTAATTATGTCTAAAACAGCTTAGATAATCTCTGTAGCCGGGAGAATCATTTTTGTACCAATCCATTGGTATTTGTAAAAACCTTATATACTTAGACATATTATAATTTATTCTTTAGATGCTTAGCTGCAAGATAATGTTTTTTTTTGTAATTATAATGAGTGGTCCATTAAAATCAGAACACTTTAAATTTTAAACTTCAACAAGAAATAATTTATTAACTAACAAAGGTACTACTATAGATAAATGTGTGTCTGAGCTCTCGTAATCATTAATCAAGCAGCACTTATAGGCAATGATAGCTTCGATACAGCGGCAGAAGGTCTAGTTGCAGATGTAGTTCTCTGTCAAGATGTCGCAGTAATGACTGACAGTGCCTTTGAGGGCCTCTGTGTTTAGATGGGAGATACTGCCCCATCGACATGCACCCAAAAGGTGTAGTTTGCTGGTGTCAATAGTTGCCTCTCCACCTTCACAAGACCCTTTCCATCCAATTTTTTATAGATTTCTGGAAAGTTTAGTGTAAGACCACAAGATTTCTTGCATGGGCCCTCATGGACTTGAGAGGATTGGCTGGGGCTGTTTTCTTATACTCCTCCGAGTTTAGTTTGACCTTTTTGAAAGAGCCCTTTTCCTCTACAACATTTTGGTTCTAGCTTATTGGAGAGACGGTGGTCTGGAGACATTCAACTGCGTGGAGTGCGTGTATATTAATTCGTTAATCACGTTCATGTGTAATTTTTTCTTCTTGTGCGTAAGTTAGAGATCTTAGATTTGTTTTGTCTTGAAACTAATTATTTATGCTTTCATATTTCGAAAACTAAATGAATTTCTACCGCTCAATCCTCCTTAGTTACTGAATTATTAATTTGTCAGATTTCAATGTACGACGTGATAATAAGTATAACAGACTAAAATTTATACTTTTGTTGGAAAGAATAGTTTTGAAATTTTTGTGGGCAGTATGATGCTATACCACAAACGTTCGTTGTAGTAAATAATTTTATTTGTTAAGATAAATTTTTTTTTTAAGTAGCACGTCAAGAGAAGTGCTGTGTCACCTTCATTCTATTGTTACAATAATTTATGTCAAACTGCGGCTTATTTAACATGTGCATCAACCCTTTTAACAAGCCTGAGTAGGCATTAGTTGGTTGTTTTATCAACACAAGGAATAAATATATGAACAGTAGCTTCAATTGGACAAATTACAGACTAAGGGAAGAATAACAGTAATCCACAAAAAGTTGAAGAAACTTATTTCAAACATTGGATACTCATGAAAGCTCTAGATCAGGTAAGATATAGAGTAATTTTGGGAGTAAAAATAAACAAATGGAACTAATTCTCAACAAAAATATTGGTTTACATAGTAAAGGAATGTTTAAAACATAGGATGATTTCAGATGTATTACGCAATATTCAGGGGACAATAGATGTGTTTGGGTAAAGAAAGAAATTCGTTAATAATTTCTTTTTTGCAAAGCCTTTGATACCATTTCACATCTACAAAACGTTTAAGGAGCTCCTACCATGTTTTGTTTTTTTAAACCTTGTTTACAGAGGAAATTTCAAGCATCTAATTGATTAGTAAGGAGAGTAATCCCTATTTTAAAAAGAGTTTTTTTGCTCCACTTCTCTTCATAGGCTCTATGAAAGAACTTGTTGCATGAACACATGAAACTATAACGATTTTGTTGTTATTTTTGAAAGATCTAAATATATTTTTTTTATCTATATACAGTGACGTTACAATAATACATACTTATTGTAAGCTCAGCTTACGCACGGATAAAAGCGCTCCTTTTTTAAATAAGAAAAAAAGCAGTTAGTTCAAAACTGAATTAAACTAAGACTCAAATTTTAACAATATGTTTTTAGAGCAGACAGTCATGGTTTAGAGGTTGTAAATTGTTCAAAAATAAAAAATTGAAATATTTGATATAGTTTGGGAAGAAGGAGTTCTTGATGATAATTAGAATCAAATTATGACCATTATTCAAGATTCTCGTTTTCGATTTCTCACTCTTTCCACCATGTTACTTGATATGATCCTGCGACGACAAAATGATGCAAATAGGATACTTTACCATGCTTGTTTTGAATGTTTTATGTTAAATAGATCCTCTGAAAAATTAAAGTAAATTGTGTTTTATTGTTCCTCTGTGCAACTGACAAATTGGGAAACATTTGCCGGCCAAAAATTGAAACGTCTCCCAGATCCTAGATAAGGGTGGCTGCCGTGGTCAAATTACTAGAAGGAATTTCAAATAAGATGGTTGCCGAGGAACTTTGGGTCAGTTTGAGATCTGTTGAGAGATGGTGTGCAACTCAAGAGCGTGGTGAGAGTCAGGATAACAATTCAGTCCCCGGTCATCCTACTTCGATCTCACCAAGTGCAAAATAGGTCATATCCAAAAGTATTGGAAAGAAACGTCAGTCTACCCGGAAATTGTCTATCTGCTAATATCAAAGGGAAACAAGATCTCTGGTGAGACAGTGAGAAGGTACTTGAAGGACTTTCTGGGTACCAAGGCCTACAAAAGGCCCTCCAATCCTTTGCTCACGGAGTAGGTGAAGAAGAATAGATTGGTCTTTGCATTTGACAAGAAAGGGTGGTCTGTGGGGGGGCTGGATACGTCGTGTCGTTTGGTCGGATGAGTGCTTCTTCTAGATAACTGCCTCAAAAATTCCCAAATAACAGATGGCTTGTTGGATTTGTTAGTATAAATGTACTATTAGTCCCCTGTCTAGAATTCAACACCACTCATTATCCTCATCTCATATCAGGAGCATAGATATTCATCTAAAAAATCAAGTTAATGATGAATACATCAAGTCAGACTTGCATGTAATATACCGTTATCCATTGCTAATAATCCGACGTTCAAAAAAATTATGGAGAAATACACGCGTAAACCCGTCCCTTCCCGAGAAACCATCATTAAATTAATGGAGGATGTTGGTAACGATGTCATCTCCAAAATCAAAGAAAAAGTCGAAGAGAAGGATATTTTTGTTGCTGTCGAGGAGACAAAAGATAATAAGGAGAGATCAATCACTGTTTTATTGATTGGTTCTTTGGACGGCTATTTCTTGGGTCGTCCATATTTCATCAACGTGATAGACATTAAATGTGCTAATGCTAAGAACATAATAAATTTTGTTGTCGAGAGTATTTAAGTTACTCTTGGAACCGACTTTAATGCTACTCGCCTGAAGGTGATATTACGGATGGAGCTTCTTATTGCAAAAAAGCTGGCGAAGACCTAAAAAGATACCACCCTCAGTTGAAACATATAATCTGCGTGGCTCATGGGCTCCATAACGTTGCTGAACTTTCCCGTAAAGAGTTCCCTAGAACAAATGAATTAATATTCAAAATCAAAAAAACATTTTTGAACGCTGGACTAAGAAAACGTAGATTCGCTGCTTCTTACCAAATTCCCTTACCCCCAGCTCCAGTCATTACACGTTAAGGAACCTGGTTAAAAGCCGCAGCTTACTATTTCAAGCACTTCATAGTAATCAGGGAATATTTAAGTAGCCTCCAGGAAAAAATCCCTTCTATAATTAAAGCAAAGGAGATTATTACTGACGAATATATATTTGAAGAGTTAACCACTATTCATAATAATCTAAATCAAATTTCTGGGGCCATCACAGTTTTAGAAGGACGATTACCCTTAGTTGTCAGCATTACCATCGTTGAACTGCTACGAAATGATATTAAGCTAGAGCCATTCCGATCTAAATTGACCAATTTCCTATCAGAAAATCCAGCTTATAATGAATTACGAGACCTACCCTGTGTTGAAAATTCAGTTAATAGAAATACCCCCATTGTAAATTATGAAGTTGAGAGAATTTTCAGCATGTTCAAAGTCATCCACACTAAATTACGATCAAAGTTATCAGTAAAAAGTATAAAATATTTACTAATTTCGAAATGGAACTCATAATTTTGTACTATCTAAAAGATGTATTCATTTTTTTAAATCTAGTCATTAAATATGATTCTATTTTAGCTAAAAATATAAAGAATTGTGATACACAACTCATAAAAGGCAAAAACAACTGCTTAAATGGTCCCAACAACGGGGGTAGTAGCTTTGGATGGTACGCAACTAGTTTGTCTGACACTAGTTTTCTTCACTTAAAGGCTTGGGTATGATCATTAGGTTTTCCAATATTACATAGTCAATAAATATTACTTTTTTGTCACTTAAAGATTACCTATGGTTCATAAGCTCCATGAAATGGTGTTCAGAAAACTCATAAAGGCAAAAACAACTGGTTAAATGGTCACAACAACGGGGGTAGTTGCATTAGGTGTAGCATTATAATTAGCAATTGTGTGTATCATTCATGATAATAGTATGTTGTTATACAAGCATAAATAACCGGGGGGAAATCTTTTTTTGATGCTCTTAATAAGGAGTAATATCGCCGGACATCACTAGATAATTAGCTTTTGCTCTAAATCTTTACGATGTCATGTTAGAAAACTACATTAAGTCAAAAATGGTTGCCTGAATTGTCTTATCAGTTATAAAGGAGTCTTATTTTTATATCTAAGAAAAGTAATTAAGGTTTAAAAATTGACTGCATGGATTAACTTTTCTTTTTTTAGATAAACATGAAATAAATGAAAGTGAGATTCTAAAAGCTGTGCCTACTAAGATTGGAAGAAGATATGGATTTAAATCTAACATTATTTTATGATTTTGACATTTACTTTATAAACCGGTAGAGATATATCTATCCTGTGCACAATTGTATATGCAATTTGCACATGAGGAAAAAAGGGTGATGATATTTTTGATTAAACTCCACGTCTGGCTTGTGTTTTGCAGCCTAAAGTTATGACATATCGAACTGAATTCCGATATTAGAACAAGAAAATATTATTTGGATCAATCTATTATTTCAATATTCTGTATTTATAATTTATTTTTACTATTAGTTATTTGATCTTAATTGTTGAATTTTGTATATTTAACTTAAATGTATGATGGTTTACTTTTTAGTATGTAGATTATATTTAATTTAAGCCTTGTTTTTAAGCTTGGAACATCAAATATATTTCGAAATACTCTTACCTTGTCATTTTATTAGTTATTATTCTGAGAATATCGTTCATAATTAACTACAATTTTATGGAGTGTGACGTTTTCAAATCTACTGTAACGGATAAAAACCGTCAAAGTCAATTATACGTAGTTTAATAAACATTTTGCTAATAATGACTTTCGTTATACCCTCAAAAATCATAATAAAGCAGGCAACTGATAAATAAACAATAATACCATATGTACTATAAGTATAAGTAAACATTATCTTATAGCATACATTTACTAAGTCTTACATAGGAATTCTCTTTGAAGTTCTTAAATATTATGTATATATCTTTCTTTAGGAACGAACGGGGCGTGAACCTAAACACATTGAGTTCAAATGAATAATTTGTCCCAAGTGTGTTGTCCATAGAACTACAGAATTCCATATATACTTATGATGATATATACATCAGGTTGCCTTATATTTAATGCACCATGCACCCACGCTCGATGCTGAATGCAACACAAATGAGATATCTACATTTTATACCTTGTTATACATTCATTTCACGATTGTCTGTCGAGCATCTTACTTCTTTATTACATTTTTTATTTATTTATACCAGCGGCGATATTTCAAGCCTAAAACGTTTGACTTTTAAAATGGTAGAGTTGGTAAAAGTATAAACGATTAGAAAAGAATATGAAAAGATTTAAAAACGAATATATAAATGTATTAGATAATTGTAAATGAAAAAAACCTTTATGTCAGATAACAAAAAAATCAGAGAAAAGCTCTTGAAGTCATCGTCACTCTTCTAATGAAAGCATAAAGGTATGCAATTTCAGAGACTAGCCGTTTTATTAACAATCTTTGTTGGACGATGTCTTTACCGGGTTTACAAAGAAAGAATCTTTTGCGTTAAGAGCCGTTATTCTTAATCTGTGGGAATTTCTCACCTGGTGGGGAATAGTGGTCTACCATGTGGGGAATGACCAGTCGGAAAAAGTAATCACTGCTTCAAAATTTCAAATTACAAACATATTACAGACTGTTTTAATCACAAAAACAACCAAAGTATGATATATGGGAAGTCATATTTGGGTAAAAGTGAAAACACTGTTGGGTTAGAAATGTCAACAGCAGCTCTCTGCAAACTCACTCATGTAGTACCTCTCCTTAGTATAGAAGATGGGTTGTTACCCATGTATTTAATTAGAAAATCATCTTTTAATCATCAAATATAGCACTTTGAGGACGTAAATAGACGTTTGAGCAAAGAAATAACGGAATTTGAAGCTTTTTTCAGGAAATTAAAGTCAAAAAGAGCTATAGTTATGAACTAATTACTTACACCCATAAATATTCTTATAGTTATTTAATTTATTTAGTGTGAGCACGTTGGGATGATATTGTATTTTATGGGTTCAGATTAATGAATGTACAGGAAAAAGCGAAGGTAGTTTGAGACTGGCTGCAGCGTACCGGCTGTTCCAAAATTGCGACAAATTGTGAAATTACTGCTAGGATAAGCGACGTTCTAAAGAACGAACCATTATTAGCTTAACCAGACTGTTGGACGAGTTTCAACACTATTTTCCCTACATAAAAAACAACCACTTAATGATAGACTTCACAATCTCTTCAGCTTCCGAGTTGACAGCAGGAAGTAGAAGACATCTTAGACCAAATTTTTGACCTTTTGCATGACTCCACAGCAAAGACTGTTTTGGTGGAAAAAAGCAACTATGCATAGTTCGTATCCTTGTGTTGATGTGGCAGTGCTCACACTACAGGTTGCATTTCCCTCTCAGCGTACTTTTCCGAATAGTCTTTTTCGACCATGGTTAGGATCATAATCAAATTACAAAACCGCCTGATTAAATTTAAATGTGATTTGTACTGCGTCATTTCAAAAGTGGAACTGAATATTGAGGCACCTGTCGAGGCAAAACAAAAGCAAAAGATTCATTAACCTATATACGTTTATTGTTGCATTTTTTGTCGGATTTTATGGGCCCAGTCAATTGAGAAATAAACATAACACATTTTTTCATATGTAATTTATTTCCATGTCATATATTTTATTAAAAAATGTAATATAATCAAACAAAATTAAAGGCAGTAACAGGCACAAAAAGCAACTATAAATTTCCACATTAAAAACTTTTTGGAGTAACGTCGAATTTGTCAAAGGCCAATGCTATGCTGGGAAATGGAGAGTTGGCTCATTATAAAGTGGGGAATTGGAAAAAGGTTAAGAACCACTGGTTTAGATAATCTGGTTTCGTGGAAGTGGTAGTCAGGGTGTCAACTTGATTTTATTTTGAGATGGGCATTTTTTTAGAAGGGATAAAAACTCTTTTTTATTTCAATTTCGAGTTTCATTTGTATGAAAGAGGCCGAATTTGGCCAAAAGACTTTTTCTGACACAAGAAAAGATGATTGAAATATTAGGCGTAGTTTTTACTGTTAAAATTTTATTTTGAAGAGTAAACAATTTCTATATTTTGCCTCGAGGCCCCAAGTGTATACTTAAAAATCCGTTGACCAGGAACATTGAAAATTCAATTGCGATTTTTTTGAAATGGTAATGGTAGTTTTTTACCTTTCTCGAATTCTTACAGTTAGCCCACACATTTTTTTTGCCCCGGATATGCAATTTGGCTATTTTATTGTTGCCCATCTTCAGATGAGAAACCTATCCCCGCATCCTTACATGGATCTGACTTGTCGGTCAATGAATCTCTATTTATGTACAATACTTTTCAATCCTAACGGAATTGGTGAAACTGACTATTGCAAACTCTAGTTATAGAGATTTTAATCATGAGAAATAGTTATCTGTCACCCGGTACATTAACCATAAATAATTGGACTAGTAGCAAAGTATCTGCATAATTTATATGCGCATTCTCAACCAATGTTCGTGATAGCTAAACCAAAAAAATATAAAAAGGTTAATCTTCAATTCCCTCATTTTTATTGTATGTTTACAAGGAGTATGTAATTTATTTTCTTTAATTCTCAATCATAAAACAGTATTTTATTACTTTTTAAAGTTTTTTTAGCAATAAAAGCTTTTTATATCAATTTAAAAATGTAAAATAAAGTTTGATTCGCTTATAGAAAAAGGAAATATATATTATGTTTATTAAATTCAAAGACCTTTCCTATGTCAGATGGTGTATTGGTATTGCTGTTATGTTATCTTTTACTTACTTAGTTCAACTACATCTGACCAATTAAAGAAACATTAAAAAAAAGAATATTCAAGTAAGAAAAACTGCGACAAAAACATAGGTTACAAGACATCGCAAAAATTAGAAAATGATTGACCAAAATAATGTTCAGGCGTCAATTGAAAAAATCATTGTGGTCGTCAAAGATCAAATTTTCTATAAATATTTGAATTGTAATGGAATGATAAATTTTCACACTTTTTCACAACTCAAAAATTTGGCAGGCAAAGAAAAAAAGATGAAAATAATTTGACAAAAAATTACGGGAATATTTACCCAAAAAGCACTTGTACTTGATTAAGGAAAATTTAATTTCCTTTTTTTTGCTAAATTTTAATACTTTATAAAAAACGTTACAAACATTTGATTTCAGGCAAATATTCTGTTCGATAACTTGTTGCTAACGAATCCAACTTCGTTATGCCCTTGTCGTAGAAGCCCCCGATCCTATTGGCAAAAACCTCGGAGAATCATTTTTTCACAGGCCAATATTGAACCCAAATTTGTACCCACAAACGCATGGGTTAGAGAAAACAGATATTAGTCACTTGGTGGAAAGTCCAAACGCTAGGTTGGATGTATTAAAACTTCCCATACAGATCCTGATGTTTCTAACGCATCATCGAAGATATGGGCGACTGAGCGTTGTCTTGTTGTCTCATACTCAACGTTTATGTTCGATCACCACCTTCAAACGATAGGGTTGTTCACAGTAGAGGGGAGATTTTAGTGGGAGGGGGTTATTCATTAAACCCCTGTTGTGCAACGGGAACGTTTTTGCCTTTCAGATAGTAGGAATGTAAAGTATGGCAAATTCCTTCAGTGGAGACATGCATACTCGCACACAACAATTAACGACTGAACGGGCCTAGAGCAATACTGAGCAAACAAGTGTTTGTATTATACATTCACATCATTATAACGTTTTGTATGATCCCATGTCACAGAAAATGAAAAAGGCATACTTAGTTGTTTTTTTAAAGGACAGGAAACACGAAATTACTTTTTTTCCAACCTAATATTTCTTGGCTGTTTTCAACACAAATTTCATAAGATTTAATTACAATATTACTGTATTTTTTAACATCCAAAATTTAAATAAAATTATAATTCCAAAAATATGTTTCATAAACATGATTACTAATTTTTCTTTTGCTTTTATATTTTTTATCGGAATTATGCTGCAACTATTACTATTGTAAATTGTATATATTTTACTTGATAACTTTATTCAATACAAAAATTGGCTGCATTGTATATGATGAGTATTAAACTCTCAATTACGTCACTGAGGTTCTTATTCACCCCAAATATTAAATTATTTTCGTAGTCTCTTGTGAATATTGTATTTTGTTGTACTTTCAATGTAAATTTTAGATTTATCATGTATCGAAATTATAAGATAACAAATACACACAATCCAATTGAAAATGTCATCCCTGTGTAAAAATACTCGAAATTTGTTATTATATTTTCTGATAAGATGAATTTTTTTATTATTTAAAAACACGTTGCTCATTCTTAGATATGAAGAAAACGACAACAATTTGACAGAGGGATAGTAGGTAAGAATTATGTGACAAAAGAATCAAGTGTTTTATGATGTACCCCTTATGTAAAATTTTGTACTATTCACATAAAATACTTATTTATAGGATGAAACCACATACATAAAGTACATTTATTTCTAAAAAAAAAAGTACTATATATGTTGAATAATTTACGTATTGACTTATTTTCGGTTTCAAAGGCTTCATGAAAGATTCAATATGTTCTTACGAAGTTATTGATTCTGGAATACCTTTTCACATAGTTATAAACATATAAAACGATATCATGTCTAAAAAGTTAAGAAATACACTTTGATGAAAATGTATTTTACTCTCATGAACAATCCCACTACTAATTAAGTAGTAAATAGCACAATTATAAGCACAATCTTTAATTTAGATCCTGAGCCTGATGTACTTGGAACGTCACGACTGAAAATGATTTAAGAGAGCTGAAGCTAAAGAACAGACATATAAAGAATCAGAGTTATAGCGAAATCCATTTTGACTGCGAATGAAAAAAATGTTTAACAATATTATGAAACATATTTAATAAATATGGCAAAGCATTGAATAGTGTGGGTTGAAAAGGATAGTAAAAGAAATTCAAAGATGAATATTTCCATTCTCATATATTTCAGAGAGATTATGAATGGTTTATTAATATTTACTACTTTCAATCCTATAGCGGTATAAGTTGAACAGACGAACGAAAATATTAAAGATGTAGCATGAGTAAAGGAGGGATATACGTAAAGAAAAAACTAAGTTATGCAAATAGAAAAGGAAAAACGGTTGATGGATGTTGCTTTTCTTTTTTAATTCCTTCACTATTTAATAAATCGTTCATGGGAGTGTTAACATCTCCCAAAAAGAAAAATCCGGACCCATCTTTGGGGTAAGTGGATTTGAAAATGACAAATAAAATAAGTATAATAATATTATTTTCCCCTCACTAATGCTCCTGTAAATGTAAAAGTTCTCTTCTTTACACCAGTAATTCATTTTCTATCTCCACAATCATATCACAAGCAGCTAATATTAATTATGGCATTTCTTCAGTAATACCATATGTCTTGCTTTCACCTTCTTCTCTCTCTTTTAAAAAAAATATAATCTCTACACATGAATAATGCCTTATTTTGTGAAGAATTAAGATGTTATATGGTGATTCGCGTTTGACCAGAGACGAAGACAATATTTTATTAGATCAGCATATCACCAAAATAAACTTTCCCAATCACCAAGAATTTAACATATGTATTCTAACAGAAAAAAGTTCGGTGAGTTTACAATAAAAAAGGTTGGAACCATGTTATCCAGATCTGGTACAATAATCCAATATGAATAAAAAAAAACAGTATTTCACAATAAGAGAGGTGTACAACAAGGATCTGTCCTACTAATGTTATAAATCGACCATGTTGAGTCAAAATATACACATAGAATGTGACACTAACAGCATTTCAACTCTTCTATCAAACGCAAAATGTCTTAGCTATAGAGATGCTCAAATATTGATATTTGAAGGAAGCTCACTTCAAACGATCAAATCAATTCAAAAAATATTATGTCTTTAAGGTATCAAAACTATGCTTGTCAACAAAAAAAATTGTATTCAGATTTTTTTTTTTTGAAAGCCTAATAGGCATTTATTTATATATAATTATGGCAAACAAAAACAAACTAGCATTTAACTGAATATAGACAGTTGTTACACATATCTGATATGGGTTAAGGAATAAACAATAATAAGAAATGCGACAATAAAAATTACAGCTTTCATATTTTTTTAATATAAGTACCTAAAAGTCCAAATAACCACCATTGTCGAAAAAATTAGCTAAAGCGTCGAGTTCTTTCTCGATAACACCTTTCAAATTTGTTAGTATGGGTTTCTTATTACATCTGCAATAATATGTTATAACCTACACTTTACTAATAATGGCCTCCACCTTAAAAGCCCTGGAACGATTCGGATTGGTAGCCACTACCCAATCAGTTTCTGACGTCGAGATTTGTAGTTTTTCTTTTAATTTTAATGACACATCCTTAGCAAAGGATTCACCCAATTACACATGTAGAAAAAATGTGATGACATTTTTATTTTCTCGCTGCAGAATGTGTAGTTCTCATCCTCGTTATTCGACTTCTTTGTATAAATTGAAAAGGTAGCGATTCTGTTGCACAACCATTTTTGCTTTGATGAGTTGAAAGGGGTTTTAAATAATATTTTTGTATCGAAGTCAACCCTCAGGAGACCTTCTCTGTCCAACCGTTTGGTCACCAGCTTTTCCGCTGAGGATTCTCCCAACCTACTAGTTTAGCTCTTAATCTTTTATATTTTATTGACTCTGTAGATATGAAAAAAAAGTTGGCAGTAACCTCTCAGCAGATTTAACATGAGATACATTATTCATCATTTTTACTTTGTGGTTGCTGTAGACGAGATATTTTTTTTAAATGCAAAAATTAAATAATGTAAAAGAAGAAAAAGTTGGATTTGAAATAATCAGTATGTATAGATTTAATTGAAAATAATTGAGCTTTCAATATATCAAATGGACGAAATAGATTAAACAGGACTACGAAGCGTAAGTCAGTTCATAAATTTCTGGTACTCTTGCATCAATGGGAATCCATGATCATTATGAATTCAATAGGGATGATCGAAAAGGATCAATTAATTAATTTAAAAATATAGCCTTCCCAAGTGATGGATCCATGGATCTTCAAGTTATTTATGATTCTTATTCTGTGGCAAATTGGTGGGGATTGATTGATCCTTCCCTTTCTAGAAATTTAAATATCCACAGCTGATATGCTGCCTCTTAGGAATGAGGTCTACCATATTTACTTATTATATATCAGATGTTGTTATTTCACTAAAAAACTAATGTTAGTTTTCTATCGTTTATTTTCACAAGAAATTAACATAGATTTAAAAAATTTATCAATCTGTTAAGGGTTTAATATTTTAAAATATAATTATTAACTTGCTGTAAAACATCAAAACAATGAATTCAAATATGTCGCTCTACATGTTTGAACAAATACAAATCGATGGGTATACATATGACTCCTCTGTCCGCCAAAAGAACATTCACTGTTTTTTATTGATTATTAAATAGTATATCATTATAAAACTTTGTCGAGAAATAGAATTTAAATGCAAAATAAAATTCTTCTTTTTTCTTTTTTTTTGGAAACCTACAATTTTAACATTATATAATATTTACATTAAAGTCAAAATGGTATTAAAAAATGATGCTATCATCGTTACAGTGTTGAATAAGCTATTTTTCTGTACTTGTTATATTTTATTTCTTATCAGTTTTTTACATTATGTATGGCAACTACCTAAAAATGACTGACTGCCAAGCAAAAAAAAGTACAAGTTATAGTGTTTATGATATGAAATAAAGTAATATGTGGTTTAATTTAACTTGAAATGCTATTTATTTATTTTTGGCTATAGTTTTTATTAATTTTCCAATGTTGTTAATTGTGCATACAGCTGTCAAATACATTTTTAAACATATTTGGTTTTGTATAAGCAATCCCTATTTTATTGATCATATAGTCAAATAACGGATTTAATATCGGGAATATATTTTTTTTTTCAAAGATAATCAATTATAACAAGATTAATTACATTACATGTTTACAGTTATAAAAAACTAATCAAGTAAAATTTGATATTTTTTATAACCACGTGGCTATTTTTGAGATTAACGAGGTCTTACTTAAACTCCTCTAATCGTGTAGTAAAGGGGATGGGGGAACGATTTAAAACCAATAAAATTTGAATGGCTTGGAAGTTTAAAAATAAATAAAAGGGTTTCTTATCATGTAAGGTCAATTTAAATATAGCAAAATACATCATTTAAAAAACAGTCATTTGATAAATATAACAAACAAATTTGGTAATAAAAAACCACTTGAAAATAGTAAAAAAAAAGACAATTAAAACAATAAAAACGTATTTCTTAAATGGGAGACAAAAAGACCCCCACATAGGGGAAAAAGAGGTAAGAACTATGTGAAAACGAATCACATGGTTTATGAATTACCCTTAATCAGGTTTAAAATCCTTGGCATAAATTCAAGGGTATTTGTTTTACACTGTGTCTCTTCCATAATGCTACTCATTATATAAAATATTATACTACTTCTAAAATCTCGGTTTGTTTTTATCAATAGTTCAATTTTTGGTGGAGCATTAGGAAAAGTAAAACTATGCCTCCTTGCCCCATGGAACCTTCCCAATTGTCATTATTGTTTGTCTTTCAGTCTTAAGGTTGATTTTTGGTGGAGGATCAGGTCAAGTTGAACTATTAAATCATACTCTACAAAATCCACGAAAAACAATACATACAATAAAGAAAAGTTCCATAAGACAATAAGACATCATTATACTTTGCCCATTTTCCAGCAAAAATCAACCTAATATTTCTATATTTTTCAAATTTAGTAAAAAAATGGATTATAGTGACAACGCGCTCGAGAGTTATTCTCTTGAAATCAATGTGAGTTCGATCCCATGTGATTTCTACAGAAAGAAATATATAATACTTTATGTATGTATGGTATATGGATTTCACCATATGATTCCTATGTTAGATGGAGTAATTGTAATACTATAATGTTTACTTATACTTAATCAGTGCAACTCCATCTAACCAAATAAAGGAACATTTAAAAAAATTGATTTTTGTAAATTGAATATGTTCAAAATTTGGGAGAACCTAAAGGTAACAATTTTAAGCCATTTACAGAGAGGAAGAAACTGATGGCTTCTTGTTTGATATTCATAGTTTCTACATTATTTACTTCGTCCCTAGAGCCTGTTATACTTTTGTAGAGCAGTAATTCTTCATCCTAGTAATATAACAAACAGCTGATATGAGCAAAAGTCCCGTCCCTACGTACTAATACATATGTCTACAAAGAATTTATTTACAGTTGAAATTTCGTCTGAGGTATTTTTTTTTTTTCGGTTTAGGATTTTTTTTTTTTCTTTACGGATGTTTTGATCTAGATCACTAGCTGACACCGTAGATTTGATCCAATTATCAACTAAGTCAATTATTTTTTGTAATGATATACCGACCAACTTTTTTTCAGTCTGAATCTGGGTTTTTTTTCAAAAAATTTAAAATTTATTGTAGTTACTTTTGGTCTGGGTAAATGATCTTCACATCGAGATTAAAACTTTTAGAAATTGATATGAAAAACCAGAACATCAGTTTCTATAAACCCTGTTCAACTCCTAAAAATTTACGTAAGTAAGTAAAAAAATTTACTTTCTTTTTTAAGAAAAAAGTAAATATTTTTTTCGAAAATTTATAAAATGTTTTTCATGGATCTTTATTTAATATAAGTTGAATTAAAAAAGTGTATAAGTTGTCTAATATTTGATTTCTTAAAGAAAAAAAACTCCTTCAACAAGAAATTTTGATGTCTCCCAAAGAAAAGTAAATAAAATACTTTGTTTAAAAGGTTGCGTGACTTAATATGCAGATTGTTCCTAAGATTAATTTTTTTTCAATTTTTTGTTACAAGGCCTAAACTTAGATTTTTAAAATTTTTAAAGAAACATCAATTTCTCAATGATATAATTTAGTTAGCAATTAATTTTTAATTTACTTTTCAATAAATCATTTCACAATATACGTTAGTGACTCTCATAACACAGTAGAATTTTGTGTATCCCCAATTAAAAAAATCGAATTTTTCTAATTTATAAATTATTAAGATTATATTTTATTATAATTGCTTGAGGAGAAATGATTCCAATAAGATCTGGTAAAATTATTTTTTATTAAAATGCAATTATTGAGGAAAACATCGTAAACTTTCTTCCACTTTAAATAGTCTTTGAATTATAAAATAATAAAAAGTGGTTTTTCTATTCAAACATGTTGTACTAAAAGTCAATTTTAAATATATTGTAAAAATATATCATCTTTCATCTATGATAAAAAGCTTTAAGTTCATATATATTTTTATAGATCAAATCTTCTGTGGCAATTTAGCCACCAAGTAGTCATTGCTACTATTCAATTCTTCTTGGATTACAATTGATTTAGCAAAGACCATCTCCTTCATTATATCGGGAATTGATTACGTCAAGATTGTCAGTATTTTATCAACGTAGAATCACAAAGAAAATAACCGTAGATAATTTACTTAGTCAAAGTGTCTTTTATAAGTTAAAAAATCGAATTCAATCATTAACCTCAATTCAGCGTTATATTCATGAAATGATTGATAAAGGTATGTTTATTGTTCGAATATTAATCTGTATATGTATATATTATACAGTTTGTTTGTATGGGTCTTGAATGGGTGCCCACATTGTTAAGCCTAGTAGGCTGAAACTAAAATGGATTTTCCAAGGAATACTGGATTCATGGAAAATATAAAGTTTGTTAAAATTTGTCTGAAACTTCGTTGCATATAAATTTTGCAAATAAAAATTGATGTCCAACTGAAATATCAAACTTTTTTAATATTTTTTTATCAAACGTCAATTTTCAATTTATAAGAAGAAAATACAAAGAAACGAAGTGTCTCAGACAGAAAAAATTAAATTTAAACTTGACCATTTGCTATTTTTAACTTCTGAAAAATTTTATAACATAATTTTTTCAATATTTGCAAAAAAAGAACAAGTTATAAACTTAATTTTTATGACCACATTATTGTCTAACTTTTTTTGGTTTTGCAAGTACGAAAATAGTCTTTTTAGGTTTGTGTTCCTCTATACAATGCCAATAAATGATAATTATAATATTTTTTTACAAAATTAGTTCAAAAGCGTTTTTTTGTAATTTTCTTTGGAAATTTCGATTTGGAATTTTTTTTTAAATAATAAAAGATAGACCTTTCGATAGGACAAAATTTTTCGGAGATATATGTTGGTATATTATTTGATGTTGTTATCACACTTTACATTTTGCTTCTTCTTCCAATGTATGAGTTGCTTTTGAATAGAGATGATGTTGCAATTCAATAACATATTCACTTTGGCTTTGTAGAATTGATTTTGAAAAATAATGTTGGCACTGACTGGTTTTAACATAAATTCATAAATTAAAACAAGAACTTATAGTTTCCCAAGAAATAAAAGCTGAACGTGAATTTTTAACATAAATTTATGCGATTCTAATAAGGGTTTTTTTTTTTAGATACTTTTGATGTAAGAACCAATAATTTGGTATTTATTTGTCTGTGGATATATTTCTCACACTATTTCATAAAAAATTAAAAGCCACCTCAGAGCAACTAATTGACTTTTTGTGATTTTTCTGATGAGAAGACCTTTACTATTGACATTGTCTTCAACAGGCAGAATGATGGAGTAGTGGCATTGGAGCATTTAGCAGAGGAGCATCGATATGTCTCCACCAGCAACCCCCCCTATTTTAATGATGATGTTATGCCTTGTTTCATTCAACGGAATGACCCTTAATCCCATCTGGTTCTCTTTAGAATACATGCTGTAGGCTGATGAGTACGCCAAAATTCTGGACACCAAATTTTCCCATGGATCAAATCCATCGTTAAAAATTTCCCAGGGGGTGTTAACAAGATGGAGCACCTTGCCACACTGCTTAGAAAAATCCAGATTGGCTACAGCCCAACATGCACTTTTGGGAAAATGACTTCTGGCCATCGCAGAGCCCAAACCTCAACCTCTAGACCATTCCCTCTAGGCCAATATTTAGTCCCAGGCCTGTAGGATACGCCGCTACATCACCCACGTCCTGAAGACCTCCGTCAACCATGAGCCTCCATGAGCGCTGAGTTCATCCAGAAGTTCATCAGCAGCTCCTTCCACCGTCTTGAGCTCAACATCAATTTGAAAGGCGGATAAATTGAGAAAAACATGTTAATGTGGATTCAATTAATAATTAATAGTAAAATAAACTTTGTCCTTATTCCCCCAGGATCTGACATGGACTTCAATACTTTGTGTTTTAAAATGTGTAAATAAAAATGGTGGACCCTGTACATAAAATGTCCAATCACAATTGTCACTTAAGAAATTGTAAAAGAAGCCTGATTCACGACAATACATCCTTAAAAAAGAGCGAAACATTTTAATGGCCTCCATTGTTTAATTATATTAACTTATATTATTAAAAATGTATAAATATCAATGGACAAATAACATATAAACATAATTTTATTTGTACTAATAACTCTCCCTCCTCTTGTCATATTGAAAACACATGGAAAAAAACTTGTTTTCTATTTCTATATTTGTCTTGTTCTTATAAAAAAATACCTTGATGTCATATAATAAATTTACGCAACAAATATGAAAGGCATCCTACAGAACCTCTCATTTGTGTTATATGTCTTATAAAATTCATGTTTGAAATTATTTTTTTCTTTAGAAAACAATTATGCATTAAGATCAAACACAATTTTAAATATAGCACATAATTAGTAGGTATATATTTTTCTTCCTTTTAAGAAACATTAATTTGAATTACATTTTTCATTGTGGTTTAAACTAATTATGTTGATAATAAAGATATATACATATATATTATTATTCGAATTAGGTTCAAGAATATACCAGTTGGTAATTTTACCAAAATTTGCATTTGCGACCCCTTAGATACAACTTTTCTCGGTCCGGTTGCAGAATTCAAAATAATAGCTAGATAACTCACTCTAGGCGATAGGTTAATTTACTTAACCTTACATTTAATTATGAATTTAAGTGGTTCAAAAATTAATCTCTTGCCAGAAGTAAAAGGATTTTGATTTTTAAGAATATATTGTTTTCATAGGAAATATGCTACAGTTACAAAATTTTAGAAACAGTTTATCTGTGAAATTCCGCTTTTTAAGGCAAGAGAGTATAATAGAGTTGAAAAAATATATAAACCTTACGTTCTTTATATTAGATACAGGAAGGAGTGGTGGTCAATATTTAACTACTCAATAGTTCTCCTGCTGTTTAAGCCTGCGACTCATGAAAGCTAAGTCGAATGTATACATTTCTGGTTTATTATTTATCCGTCATATTGATTCGGTTTCTATATATTCTTTAGGCAATAGCCTTCTCCTTATTAGGTCTACCCCTCGGTTAAGATGTTACAATGGTCCAAAGTTTAAGGGAAAGGTGAAATTTAAGTGTTTCAGTTGTAATTTTTGTTAGCATACATATTACTAATATAATTATTATTAGCAATAGCAATTATATTTGTAATTATGAAATTTTATTCAAAAATTTGCTAATGTAAAGACGAAATTCTCAATAAGTTGATGTAATTTTTCAAGATTGAATCCATTAGATTAAATTAAATATATCTCTGAATCATATCTATATTCTCACATCAAAATGTTAATGATACTGGCGATAGATTAATTAATTAACGGGCTCCAATCGGGGTCCCAGAGATTTTTTGGGATTTTCAAAATTATATAATTATCTTACTTGAGTCATATAAACAAGTTATACAATATATATAAGTTGCAAAGTTTAATTGGTAACATATTTTATTTTATAATTGTGGATGATTAGTTAACTAAGCTATCAGTCATTGTATATTTTGCAAAGGTTTTAAAAATTTTATGGACAATTTCATGGAGGTACTCATTTTGAACAAACTGCTCTAATTTATAATTATAGCATAATTACAGATTTAGTTCTCTAGCATAATAAACCCTTGAGTTATTTGCGTACAAGGGATTCTACAAATGTCAGATTATGAAAATGATGAGAAAAAATAGTTTTTTTTAAATTATAAATTGAAGCTGATTTCTATAAATTGCATAAAATAAAAAAGCAAGAGCTATGTTGCAATTATTTTGATTATGTAAAATATTCCTCCAAACTATTTGTTTTTGGCAATATTTATTTTCGAAGGAAAAACCACGTTTCTCACTTCTCCAACGTATGATAGCAACTGCTTGTTTAAAGGAAAAAAACATTAAAATCTCACCTCTAAAATGAAGACGCCCACTTATCCACTATTTCTAAAACCTGATTGTCAAGCACTACAAAAAGGAAGTTATGTTGTCACACCTAGTATTGTAGGAGATTAAGTTATAATATGATTTCTCTAATAGATCAGAGATTATCATCCTCACAGCCCTTTCCAAGCCTAAGACTCCGGTCTTCTTATAAGCCACATTTACAATTTTCTTGTTGAATTAATTGCTCAAAATCAAAGGTTTAATTTTTTTATATTAAGTTTAAAAATGATGATATACATTATACAACTGCATAGAATATTGTTTTTATTTAAATAATTTGTCTAATACAAAAGAAAGAATAATTAATTTTATTTTGGAATAAGACTATTACAATATTCATTATCAAATTCATGTGAATCCATTTGATGAAAAAATATTTTTGGACGATTATGAAGAAAAAATTATGAGAAAAATATGACGCCAATAAAGTATGTAATACGTTTGAAATCCATGACTTTGTTACACATTTTGAAGTTATGGCTTACCCAAGTTTGAAGATCTTTAAAAGGGAGCTGAATATTCAGGGACTCCCAAATGGACATTCTTGCCTTCACAAGTCTAAAATTTTACAACTGTTATTTCTGTGATAGGATATACAATTGCACCAAAAAATATCCAAGTCGGCGATGGTGATTACAGAGGGGTGTGTATACTTGACACGGAACATCTAAAAAAAGTTGGTGAGCTTTTTCTATACTTTATGTTTGCTTGTTAACATAAAAGGCCTCCGCTATAAATTCCATTTATGCATCATTAATTTGAAAATAAGTAAACTCCAGAAATTTTCATTTAAAGAAAATAAGTAAATTAGGGCACCTGACTCCAGATGTGGGGTCAAATGGGTGTATCACCCTTTTCTTGAAAAAATGTGTAAAGAGTCTTACCCTTATTTTTATAATATGGTTAATAATATTCATTTCTATACTTATCTTTTTCTGTAATAGTCCATTAAAAAAACGAATTACTGCCTATTTTTAAATACTATTTAATTAATTTCATTCTATATATATTATCCTGGTTGGACGGTGGAAAAGAAAAAGTGATTTGTTTAGATTTTTCCGAAGTTAAATAGGAAAAAACCTAATAGCTTTTTAAATTATTATATTAAATGAGCCTAAAAAAAAGCTCTATATATTTTATTCTTTGAGCTCCAGGAACTTTAACTTGTTTAATGTTTAAATAATATTCAGTTTTATATACTTGTATTATATAACTTTTTCCATCTTTTAATATAACTTTCTATAAGACTATAAAGATTTTGTCAAAACGTTTGTTTCTATAAGATAACTTTTTTATGGTTATATATTTGGTTTGTTTTCTTTTCTTTAGGCGCATCTATTAATTTATAGAGCACTTACTTTATAGTAGACATAAAGAACCGTTTAAAAAAAAAATAGCATCAATCTTAAGTATATTAATACGAATAAATATGGCTTCTTAGAAGATCAATGTCAGAAATATTCCCTCCAGATTATTGCCATGACAAAATTGTCATCTTAATAAAAAAAATCTCCAAGAAAATTGCCCACAACCACACTATATGTATACATAGTGATTCACCTACTGATCTGTGCCATCTATACACAGATAGATTGGTCAATCCCATCTGTAAGCAGGATCTTAATAAGGATCTGTATATAATTTTCCCATCTGAAGAAAAATTGTTCAACATATAAAACGGTCATGTAAGCCTGCCGTTGTAAAAAGGTATTGGAAAAGTAGGAGGGCACTTTATGGCTCTTGAAGCGGCAGTGAGGGTTTTTAATCCAAAGAGCTAAAGAGGGAGTGGAAAATAACATTTACACAGGGCAATGTTATTTCATCTTAATATTTAAACATCTTAAGTGCGGTCCGTTTATAATATAAAATGTATTATTATGAATTTAAAAAAAAAAGAGTTTTAAACTTCAAATAACAAACATACATGAAAAAATTTGTATAAATCAGAATTTAATGGTTTTTAAGTTTCGCAAAAGTAGTGAATAGCACTAATTGTCATTGTAAAGAGATTTTTTTTCGACCTTGCAAAAAAAAGTTATGGAGATTAATGTTGTCGAAAAAATAAGCCTCGATAACTGAGTCTTTCATGTAAAAATTAAGTAATATAATCTTCCGAAAATTTGAAATAACACAGCATAAAGTTGAATTTTAATTTTTTATATACAAAATGCATTGTTCTTTTCAAACATTGAAAATTGACGTTTGATGAAAAAAAGAGAACTTTTTTTTCCAGAAAATTGCAGATATTTCAATTAAATATTAATTTTTTTACGTCAAATTTATATGCAAACAAATTTCAGACATATTGCTATCAACTTTATTTAATCTACAAATCCAATATTTCATTATAAACCCATTTTTTGCACCCGAAAAAAAAGAAAGTGCAATGTTTACTGATTTCTTTTTTCCCCACAAACTTTTATAATTTTGAATAAATTTGGTTTGGGTACAGAATATGCCCTCCTAAATAAAATAATATGTATAATTTGGTACCCTGTCTTACCATGAACAGGATCAAAAGAGGCGCCCATTCAAAATTTCAGGCTCCTAGGCCCATCGTTGTGAGAAACCACAAAGGACTCACACACAAACGTTATTATTTATAAACAGATAAAAAATTATATAACTTAGTAAAAATATTTTATGTTATTATTATATTTCATTATAATGAAAAAATGGATATTTTTTGCAAGATATGTAAGATTAGATTTATTCCGTATATCTCATATAGATTAATAAACCATCGACATTGTAAACAAAAATTCGAACTATAGATGTAAAGACCTATATTACTAAGGATCCTCATACTGCACCGAGTAAATAAAGACCAGCACTCCTCTACCCAGGATGGCATATGCAACCTTCCATGCACATGAACTTCATCGAATAGACGATTTTTTTCATATAAAATTTATGTGCCCTCAATTTGTGAACGCCCTTTTATGACACGGTTATGACACGGTTTGTGTATTGGGTAAAAATAACTCTTCAAAAATTAAACGAATCTTATTAAATGATAAACACTTGGACGATTATAATAATTACGTTACTTCAATTTTGTATAATTTCTTTAACAAAGTCATCCATTTTGCAGCCGTAAATATCAATTAAAATTCTAAAAATACTTTAATTATATAATAAATCTAGGAAAAATACGTGCTTGTTTTAAAAAGATCAGTTTGGCGTTTCCACAAGATATAATTTATTGTTCCTTGAGTAGGGACATTAAAGTATTATTTTTTATTTCTATGATATATTTACTACTTTATGCAAGTTTTGTAGCAATCAGTATTTGATGAGATTGCGTGTTTTATACTGGATAATAAAACACGAGCTATGGTATTTTAATTTTGTAGCTACCGTTGTATGCTTAAGTTCTCACATTAAAAATATGAAGAACCAAGAAAATCAAAAAGAAAAAACCAAGGGTTGACTTTTAAGAAAAAATGTTGATTAAATTAACTAAACTTCGATTAAAAATTGCTAAATTCACGAAAGAATCCTAACTAATACATTATGAAGAGAAATAAAGATTGACATATATTCAGATATAATATCTCAAAAGCAAACTTAAAAGTAACGACGATTAAATGAACATTCAAAGAGATAAGGAACATTTGTAAAAATAGCGGGGTTTATAATATCCCAGTATACTAACGGCGGGTAAACACAGCTCTATGTGTGACAATATTGAAGGAAAAAAAAGTCCTTCTACATTATGAAACAACAAATTCAAAATCATAGCATTTCACATAAGGATAATTTTAATTACAAACTTTTCAGCCGACTTCTTATTTTAATCCTGTAATTTGGTATCTTAATCACTCCAGCGTACAAAGTGTGCCTGGATCGAACTAATAAAGGAGCTAAGTAATTTTTTTACCTATATTTATTCAAGTAAAATACAAATTACAAAAGCAATACTTAAGTCATCCAAAAATACTTTAAATAATATAATTATATAGGATCACTATTTAAAAGGCTATAACAAGTAAAAAATAGTTCAAAACACACATTTTGACACTCCACTTCTTTATATATGTATTTAACCAGTATCCCATTCTCATCAAAACTATCCATAATTGATGTGGATTTCTAGGCCAATTTATCCATTCCTTGAGATATTGCATTTTTATTTGTCTTTGCTGCATACAGGACTGATATTATTTTTGTTATCCAAGCTTCTATTTTAAATTTTTCTGGGTAACTTGACGCCGTTGACACTAGCCAATCACCTTTTTGATTCTGCATTTCCGTTTTTTGTGTACCATCTTCTCCACACTGTCAATTAATTACCGCACAGACAGACATACGAAGAAGAGTTTTATAAATTTTTCATTGCCAAGGCACATAAGTACAGTGTTTATTCTCCACTACTGATTTATTAGTGTTGAGTGAGGGTGGGGCCATTCGATATCAGAACCAAGTTTGTTACTAAGAAGTAAAAGGGTTTCTCAATACTCTTTTCAGATCCCCGTTAAAGCTTAAGATCTCCAGTCTACTGCAGTGTCCCCTAACAATTGACACACCACTGTCCAACCACTGACATTTTGGCATTTTCAATGCCTCCCTTATTGTTTTTGAGGTATTGTCAAAGTAAAAAAAAAAATTGAGTCGATGGGTAGATGAATGCTTTGCTATCATTCCATTTGTTCGTTCTTACCCTGACATCTAGTAGTATAAAATTCTGAATGGGACGACCAGGACAGTACTAATGATATTCTTGCATTGTTGTCGATCGTGTCCCAACAATAAATTCATCCTGCAATTTGAAGCAGGGATTCAAATTCATAGTTGCAACACTCCACATGTTCTGTAAAAGAGGAACTATGGTTCTTTCCCACGAGTTTCCCATTAAATTTCAGAAATATCTTAAGCACTTGCCCACTTTAAGCATAAAAGAGTTAAGTTTTGATTGATATCATCCAGTCACATAACTACTTTGCATAACACTAACGAAAATAGAAATATAATCAAAATTTAACTTTTATTCAACAAAAGCTTCGTAATTGTGACCACATTATGAAAGATTGTACATAATAATCGTATGTTTTTAAATTTTCTCCAGATCTATGAATACAGAAGAAGACCATTAATAGAATAAAATAAGATCAATAAATGTAGACTGTCATTCCAAAACAACCTAGAATGATTTTTATCAAAATTGAATGAGGATTATATTTGTGTTTTTTTTTAACGAATTATCGTCAATTTCTATCAACAAATTATGCTTATCAACCCTTTAGGAGGGGTCGTAAATTGCACTCTAAAGTATCCTAAATCTATTTTTATTAAACAAAAGTGAGAAATAATTATATCTTATTTGAAAGGCCATATCAGGCCACTATTTTTATTTAAATAAAATAAAGGTTTCAATCTATAGTTTAACTTCTTGTGTATCTTATCTCATTTCAGTAATTGATATACAAGGCCTAAAATTGACTCAAATATTTCGATGAAAAAGTTGTTTGAAGTAAGAAATATATCATGATTTCCTTATTTTTATCTTCATGTTAATTTGGTTATATTTTTGCCCCTTTTTGTTGGTTAATCAACAGGATTACAGCAAAAGTTACGAATTGATTTTGCTCAAACTTGGTACAAAGATTATATATGATCATAGTGAGAGAAAAATACATTTTGAGAGGTCAAAGAAACCAAAAAAATAAAAAAACATAATTTACGATATTTTTGTAACAAATTAAGATACATTACTACATTTGACTTTCAACGCAGGGTTTACACTTTACCGGGTGTCCATTTTAATTACATTTGCATTTCTTTTCATAAATCTTCTTGGAGAAGTTTTAAGTTAAGTTTATTAATAATAGTAAAAAGGTAGAAGATACCCGCGTACTAAATATCTGCACAAGAAATAATAAACCTACCTTAAGGAAATCAGCTTAAGAAAATATCAAATCCTGCTTGTTTCCAACAACAAAAAGTTGTTCTTTCTTTTTAGGACAAATCCATGTATAGTTAACAGAAAGACATCACTTTAGAAAGAAATATATACAAGTTTATAATTTAAGGAAGTCCTTTTTGGGGTTTAACAGTAATACATATTTATACAAAGAGCAAATATGTTTGAATTATAGTAAACTATTTTTTCAACTTTGATAAGCAGGATTCCAAACAATGCACTGATGTGTTATTTGTGAAGGCATTTGATAATTAAATATACCTCTAAGTATTTGTTTTATGGTATGTGTATTCACCCTTATCATTTGACGAAACAGGGCTTTTGTTTGTTTGTTCTAAATTAAAGGTATATTTAATCATATTTATGTGAATAAAAGTTTTTTTGATTAAAAAAACATGTTGTTCTAAAAATAAAAGTGTGAGTTGAATACAGATGGTTTTTTATTGAAAAATATGAAGCAAAAGGTTTTCTTTCTTTTTTTGGAGACAGGAATATCAACTGTAAGTAAAAATAAGATTATTCCTAATCATTTATTAACTCTGATTTAATAAATAGAAAGAAGTTTACAGAAGGGTGGAGCAAAACTTATTGAAAGGGATGCTAATTGACAGCATTTTTGCTATGTTAAAAAAAGAAGCAGACAATTATTATAAAATCTCATTGAAGACATATATATTAAAAAAACCTCCACCGCACCATATTGATATTCTGATCAAACTTGAAATTCTAATATCATATAAAGGATATTTACATCCAATTATAATATATAAATATACCAATATTATGTATAGCCTTTTAGTTATCTGTGGTCCTACGCAGAGAGTATGGACAACCTCGCTCAAGGTCACTTCATGTGCAACTGATCAGCTATGATAGAAGCATAGAACGCGCCCAACAACAAACTTGATGCAATATGTCACTATTCTAGTGGCATGTACCTAGTAGAGTGCTAACTAGACACAAAAACGATTCTGTTTCTATCCAATAACGAATCGATCAAAATTTAAAGAGAATTAGTGTGGAATTTAGTCGTTTTTTTCTGACAGAGTGGTTGAGAGATACAATAAAAAATATACTTTTTTTGTTACAGTTTGTTGTGTCATCTTAGATTATCTTATTTTAACTATGAAATTAAATTTTTATAGGAGTTTACAAGAAGCATAGTTAAAACTCTCACAAAAATAAATAAAAATTAATTTTATTCATGAAATAAATAACAATATGTATAACTTTTTCTTCTAAATACGTAATTAATATATATATTTTTGTTCAAAATCCTTTATTTTAATTTAGTATTTTATAAATTAAATTAAATAAATAGAAAATCATAAAACAGTCTAGGTTGGTATTTCGTGTAAAGTGGACACACCCTCATGGCATCCTCCTCACTGATTTTTAAATTTTTGGTCAGAGTGTTCATCAAGAAAAAAGAGGAATTCATTAATACACCTATTATGACTTTCTCCAATTATAAGCCTAAATGAAGTTGATCCCATAGTAATTATATTTAATTTTTACAATCTTACAGAATATGAGTAGGTTAAACTCTTTAAAAAAATTCCAAAATCAAGTTCGTTTCATTTTTCAATATTTTGCAAAGATATTTTTATAATAAATTTTGAAAAAATACTATCTTTCTCTCATACTTAAATTAAAGCTCTTCTGATTATTTAAAAAAATAAATCGTTTGACTATGAATTGAGTTAGATCTTATCACAGTTGAAGATTTTCAAAAGGGCCCAAACTTCATGGTCCCCAAACAAGATCTCGTTTCCCATAGTTTTTATAATGTCACACTTTATGTTTTTTGATATGATTATGAACTTGATCAAAATTTATGAAGTGCAAAACGCAATCATGCTTTTGAAATGTTTAAAAATCAGTATTTGTAAATATGTGGAAATTTGAATGCAGTTGTTTAAAACGTTCTTTAATGAATGGAAGTAAACATTATTAATTGAAAATTTGATAATATGGATAGATCAGAAGTATGTATGCAACCTGCAGTCCTCAAAATCGTTTTTGTTAACATACAAGGAAAGAAAAAATTTGACTTAAACTTATTGTAGCTACATGAAATTTTGGCATGCTAATTACCTTCTAGAAAGTGAAGATGTATTAATATTCTTTTGAATGATTAAATACTAAGAATCAACTACTCTAAATCAGAAATAGTCAACTCTCATTAACGACTGAAGAAATCAGTTTCATATCATAATTTTTTAATGAATCGTCAATTTTTGTAAAAATAATTAGATCATTGTGTTTTATATTTGAGTAAATAACATGAAATGGTTAGATTATATGTTCCTCATTAGTTTGTACAACCCTGACATAGATTGGGGTTTGACAGATTCTTTCACTTCTTTAGATAATTAATCATTTTTGAATAGATCCTAGGTAAACAAAAGGATCAATGAAAAAATAAATATATGAGAAAAAAATCAAGGTCAGCTTTACGTTGGATACTAAAGAGCTCATAGTAAAAAGTATTATACAGGGTGGTAATTGTAAATCCAAAAAAATTAAGCCTAATGTACAGGGTTGGGCGTAAAATGTGAACTCTCGACCCTCCGGGCCTCCACGACCTCGGTCATAAGATGGTGTAGGCTACTCGTATATGAGAACAAACCTCTTTCTACATTTGCAGTCCTCCTGATGGTCCTAGAAGCCATGTAGAAGTTGTTGGCAACGCGATTCATTGATTTGTTAGGGTTCTTCTTGATCTTCTTCTCCAATCTGGACAGGAACTCCGGATCCCTCCTAAAATCATGCTCTTCACTTCCTGCTTTTCTGGAGACGTCTTTTCCATCATTCTTTACCTTGGCCACCTTGAAAACCAGGGTTCTGCTTAACAATGTCCATTACCCGGACAACCTCAACTTCAAAATCAAGGAGATCTGAGACTTTTTTTTTTAATCTCCCTTTAATTGGTCAAATAGTGTTGCACTCTATAAGTAACCATTATTTACTCTCTTTGACCTAGGAAACTTCATTGAAATCCATATACATAGTAATGTTTATTTCCTTCTCTAGGAATGACGGGGAGTGATAACCTACACACATTGAGTTTAAGATAATAATTTCTGCCCAGCGTATTGTCCATAGAGCTACGTCCTTCCATTGTTTTTTGGCATATAATGGTTTTTTCTTTACACCGATCCCAGTTTTAGTTAAAATATAGCTATTCATTTTTATAACTAATAATACATATGAAAAAGAGTCAAATTTATCAATTGGTATTTCAATGATTGCAATCAACCAAAGTTATATATTAAAGTGGAAAAAAAAGTTTATTTTGACACAATTTCTCTGCATGAGTTCAATTTATTATTTGAAAATACTAAGATTTATTTTTTTGATACAGTTTTGTCAGCTGAGTCTGATGAGCACACTTGCATAAGCAATAACCTCAAGGTTGCCCAAATATTGAGGTCCAAGCTTGTTCAGGATATAAATCCCCACCCTAAATATCTTAAAGTAGAACAAAAGTACCATACATATCATAAAAAATAAACACTTTATTGTTGTGTTTCCAATTACAAATAGTTTTAAACTAAATGTTTGTTTTTTTCTTAAAAACAATTTTAATATCTAAATAAATGCTAAAATTAAACCCTGGCCATAAATATCAAAAAAGTAAAAAATTTCAAATAACTTTATTTTATTTATTTTTTTTACCTAACTAAATGTTTCTTTAATTTTGTAAGGTGGAGTAGAGCTCTTTGAGAGTAAATAAAAAATATAGTATTGCAATGACTCCATTTTATCTAGGAATCGTCTTTGAAGTCCACATACGAGGGTCGATTGAAAAGTACGTGTAAAGTCCAAGAGTTGCATTACTGGCGTGTATCGAGGCGTTAGTTAGCAGCATCTCTTGGAAGAACATGCACCAACTTTCGGCCAGATCCGTTTATTTCTTTATGTTTGACATTCTTTTGAATCGAGGAAGTGGAGTTACTTCCTCAAAATGGACGAAAAGGACAAAAAAATAAAACTTCAGAAAATAAAATTTACTTACCAAAAATTAATTATGGAGCTCATTTCGTTTTCTTACAAAGTAGATTCAGGGAAAGTTGGGGGAAAAATTTGAAATGCTCAACCACCACTCAAGAAAAAAGAGATCCGAAGAGCTTGATGATCTCTTAGCGAATGAAAAAAGGGGTTACAGATAAATTTAGCTTGCCTCAGGACCCAACAGTTTATCTACACAACTTGTGGTCCAGGGTGTATTACAACATGTTTAAAGGGTTATTTGGTAACTAGAAATGCGTTGGTGGTGGAGTTTAAACTGCTTTTGGGGACCAGCACTTCACTTGTACAACCTAAGGGCCGGGTGTATTTTTGGATATTAGCAGGGTTCTATGCTGGCATGTTTCTCATCATTCAATGGTTTTATCATTCAATTAGAACATAAATTGCAACAAAATTGCATACAATAACTATGTCTTGCAATGAAATTACTCACAATAATATTCTTTAATATGATGTTGATTCACGAAAATATTAATCAAAACGATTATGTCTCACAATGATAATGTAAACAACCATTTTGTCTCACAATGACAAAGTAAACACCGATTTTACCACACTGCGATATTACGCCAACGATTTTGGCATTATCCTTTTCACCACAATCATTTTACTATGAAATGAGAATAAATAGGGATTGATATAAGCATGGAGTAGGTTCAATGTCGGGCAAACCCACCAGTTCTGCAATATAAGCTGAAGGAACTTTTATTTATTTTTTTTTTTAATTTATGATAATTTTATTTTACATTACAAAATATTTACATAATATATATCCACTCAGTAATAATTAACGTCTCTATAAATAATTTATTTATTAAGGCATAGTTTGTAAACTAATATTATATTTAATCATTTAATAGGATTGTTTTTCAAAGGGTACATAAATAAATAGATAAACACTTGGTTGTCCTTGATTCTTTGAGCATTCTGTTTGACATTGAACTTAAAATATGTATGTACATATATTATCAATGTAACTGCAAATATAATTAATTATATATGATTACAAAAAAATATATAAATATATCAAAAGGAACATAACTTTGATTAGTCTTGAATCGGTTCATAATATGGGACTAAAAATCGGCCCGTCCATGTTCTGGATCTTTCAAAAAATGTTCTTAGTTTAAAATCTCCTTTTACAATGTAAGTTTTTTTTATTAAGAAATATTTTTCCATCAACAAAGTTGAGTATTATTAATAATATAACTTCTGTTGAAATAACTAAATAATTAATCTATACTTTATTTTGTAAAATTATGTAAATTAAAATTAGTTCTCAGTAAATTAGAGAAAATCAAAGCAATCATGAAATGGTGCAGTTGGTAGTGCTTCATAAGCATATTCAAGCATTATGACACCTGAGACAAATGAATAACTCATATTTGAAAGAATATTCAAATACAACGTCTAATAAGGAGACCAAATTAACCAAAGTCCGGAGGTACATAAAGATTAAAGGAGCATATCGACAAGAACGGAAGTTGTTGAAAAATTTAATCATACAACGGAGAAAATTCTATTATTAATGGATGAATCATCGTCAGAGATTAAAGTCGAAATACATAAAACCATTTATATAAAAATTAAATAAGTAGAAAATGAGGGTGAAGTAGATCTATGTTTGGTATCAAACTTACCCAATACAAATGGTGTTCCGATTAAGACGAAATATAAAGCCTCATTAAGAATTCATATTCAACCACACAATCAAATCAAAGATGAGATTATAATTCAGACTTTCGTAAACGGTTAGAAACATGAAATAATTATGTAAAATTAACACATAATCTTATAAAGAAAAACTCTTGAAAGAGCAAATATAAATACTATGGACATGTTGCTCAACTGAATTTGTCACAAAAGTACTAAACATTGTAGATGTTCCTGCAAAAACAAATAAGGCTATAACTGAAGTAATAGAAGATATTACTGAATACCTAAAACAAAAAAGGCAATTAACAGCGACTCAATACAAATTATTTAGAAGAAAACACAGATATACCTAAACATTCGATTTTTTTTTTTTTAAATACCATCTAAAATTGTGTAGAATAGAATATATTTTCAGTTAATTAGAGAACATCAAACTCATCATTACTGACAAGATGACCGAAATTGAAGTGAAAAGTAAACTCGTGGTTAAAATGTCATCCTGCGATATTCCATGAATATTATGAGAGATTTCTGCAAAAGCAGTAAGTCAGTTTAGCTTGTTATAAACCACGATAATGTTCGTGGAAATGTTGTCAGAAAGCCAGGTAAAGAAGGAAAACAAATATTATTTATTTTGACCAGCAAAGAACTTAAAAGCATAAACATATAGTTAGTACTTTTGAAATATAAAAATTAGCATTGTTAGTAACAGGAATACATGTTAGGTTATAATATTGATATTTTAAAAATAATATAAAAGTTAAAAAAAAAAATCAAAAATGTAAATAATCAGGAGGGGTGAGTGAGGATACTAGTTAGGAACGAGACATGTTACAAGGCCAATAACTTTTAAATGTAGTTATTCAAACCCCTTATCCTTATACAGTTGAATTTCTTCTTTTGTTTATCAAATCAACATAAAGCCACACACAAAAAAAAATAAAACAAAATAAGTAAACACCCTAGTTCATTAAAATAATGTCTTGCAATATTTAAAATAGATGGACAAATTTCCATTTTCTTTGCCTTGATTGCATACACACAGTACTGTAATTTTAGGATTACTTTTTGTTATAAAAACAAACAAATCCTGTCATTTTATTGGCCTCCCAAACCCCACTTCTAACTTTTCTGCCAATGCGTCAGTGTTTTACATTCATATAGAATGTGAGATGTTGTCTTTTACTCTTCCCTACAAAAGTAGCAAAGTGTGTCCTTGCTTAAAAATGCTGACACTTCCAGGGTTCCAGTGTGATCACATGGTAAGAACCCCATTTTTAGAAGGAGTCAGCAATGGGTTCTGGAAACAGTTAGAGGATGAGCTCTCAGTTAGCTCTATGTTTCTTCTCTTTAAAACATTTTTAATCAGTGGTACTGAGGATTCACACCACATTACTTTTATTGATACAACTTTTATCTTAGCGAGCTGCTATCTTAAACAAACCTCCTTAGTAAAATCAGAAGTATGTCCATGTCGTATTTTCTTCATTTTAGAAATGTTTTTCTGCGTCATCATAGCTAAAAGATTATCTTTGTAATTCAAGAGACCATCCAAGAAAAAACCGGCATTTTCTAGAGAGAAGCGGGAATTTCTATCAAGGCACCTTTTAATGGAGCGTTTAATAGAGAGATTTTAATATTATTTTATTAAATGTCATAGTCTACCATGTTTGAAATTAACAAATGGGAGTTTTGACATGTTTCCCCTCCTGTTGTAACATTTCTAATCCTACCCTTTACCATGCCTCCTCCTCCTACCTTGTATCCTCCTCGTGTATGAAGTATCCTACTTTTTGTTAGTTTCAAAAACACCAATAAATGTCTATTGATTATTGTACTATATCTAAAATAATTTGGAATTATTTATCTTAAGTAACTACCTCAGTCATATTGCCGGGCGTTGAATTATCTTTTGAATTGTGAAACATACAACAGCGTAATATAAAAATTGACTTTTTGTAACATGTATCCTGACTCTCTCCTATACTGGTAGTTGCATAAATACGCTGACTATTTGTAGCAAATAATTAAATGTGTAATAAAATTCGTATGACGTATTTATTTGAGAATTATATAATAGAGAATTTGGTCAGTTATAAAATTAAATATATTTACTGAATATAACCGCCATCAGCTGCTATGAAACTCTCCAAGCGCCTGCGGAAGGCCTTGCACACATTGATGATGTAATGGTCTTCCATGGCTGCCCATTCCTCATTGACGCTGGCCTTCAATGAGTCCAAATTCGAGTGGCAGGTAGCACAGGCATTCTTCTCAATTTTCCACCAATCACTGTAGTCAAGGGAATTCAAATCAGGTGATTGAGGTGGCCAAATGTTTTTGTTCCAAAATGGCATGTTGGGAGCAAGCCAATCCTGAGTCCTTCCAGAGGTATGGTAGGTTTTTCAGATCTTTTCCCTCCTTGACAAGCTTCTGGACCTTGGACAATGTAGTCCTGGATAGTCCAGTGTCCTTGATTATCTCCTTGACCGGCGCGGAGGAGAGTGGCAACCATATGACGTTTGGCCTCGTCATTCATCGTAAACGACTTTGTTTGATGCGAGTAAGAAAAAAAAGCCAAAAGATTTACCAAGTTACTTGTGGTGGAATTTTTTATTTCCGGTTACGGAACCTCGATATATAAGCGTTTAAAAATTAGTCTGCGTATTTATGCAACTACCGGTATATTCGAAGGTCGTTTGAAAAGTCCGGACAAAGTCCAAGAGATGGCATTACTAGTGCGTATCAAGGCGCGTATCAACTATACTACTTAATTAGTAGCATAGTTAATGCTATAGTTAATAGTGTCGTAAGAGTGTTCCGTTTCGTTGAAAAGGTAGTCTATGTCTGGTGTCCGGGGCGAGGGAGACAGGCTTATCTTTTTCTTTAAAATTTGGTGGAGCGTAATAGTATTCTTTCAGGCAAGTTTATGAGAAGTCTTTTGATTTTGCAGAAGTTATTGTCTACCAATGGGGTTTTTTTTTTTTTTTTTTTTTGGTAAAAAAGCTGCTATGAAAGTCATTAAAAATCGGATTTTTACCAAATCACAATGGGGATGGACATAAGTATGTCAGCAAAAACAATGAATATGATCATAATAGTGGAATTTGGAGCTAAGTCAAGGGCCAATAGGAAAAAACATTCGATTTCAACATTTGAAGACTTTTTTGGGAAATTATAATTGTAAGCCCTAATCCGGCTTAATTCAGAAATGAGGATTCGACAACGGAGAAATTATTGCCAATGTCCTTGTTTATTTTCTTCTTCCCCTTCTCCCTTGTCACAGCTGATTTTAGTTGATATAACGAAACGTCCTAACAGCTTAGCTGCTCTTCCCTAAAACATTATACCATGTTGAATTTTGTTTTCTTTTAGCATCCTCAAAATGAATAATATTTCCATCGCAAGATATATAATCACCAAGAAGCCTGATGAGGTTTGAAAAAATTAAATTCCCTTCTATGACCAAACATAAGCTAATTTCCAATAAACATTTATCTCAGGTGGACAATTCTACAAAAGTTTTATTTTCACTATCATTTATACCATTTCCCAAAAATATTTTTGAATAAAAAGAAAGCTCAAGTACGTCATTATCACGCAAAACCTTCAATAACAAAACTTGCTACCACTTATTTAACTATTTTACTTCAAATATTTTTTGTATTATATCCCTGTGTTATATTTAAGTTTACACTCAAAGAAATGCTTACAGCTCCAGTTTTGATAATAACTTTTACAAAAATGAAATTGTGTTGTATTTTAATAATAATTTGCAATTTTTTATTTAAATATTGGTTGTATCTTAAAAAACTACTACATGAGCCATAATAATTCTTGTGTTTGAAACTATCGTACTCTAGAAGACCATAATCGAGATTGTCAAATACCTCAGGATCAACTGGATGGCCATTAATGTCAGTATAAGAAAATAATAAAGTCAAGGAACACACTCCATAAAGTCTGGTAGTGGTTGGAAACAAAGAGTAAGAACATAGACCATGATTATGCCTAAAAACCACGTTGCTAGAAATCCAGCGAGGACGATTCTCAGTATAGCCAAGAAGATGTATATGAGTTATGTTACGCTCTGAAGGAGCATTAGTGATGACTCAGAAGTAAAATCAAGAGCAGGGAGGAAGAATTCTCTGATTACGACAGGAAGAGAAGAGGTTGTCGAGAGCCAAGCTTCTTTTCCGAATGTATCTCAGGACATGTGGCCTCTGAGCTCCTCCCCCCCCTATCTTAATCCTTCGAATTATTCTATCTAGGCAAAAGCCGATGGAACTGCCTGCAACAATCCCCAAAAGGGGCTGTGATATCTTTGGAGTCCGTCAGTAAGTCTGTATAGGCTGACATCGATATGATTTATGTGGCTTTCAAGAAGAAGGTGGAGCCGTCGTTGAGGCTGAAGAGGACCATGTTGAATAAAAAATGTATATTTCAGTTATAATTAAGAGGAAATGAACTTAATATTGTTGTTACTGTCTTCACCAATAAGTTTTTAACAAATTTTTAAATACAATCTTCAGTATAAAATAAATATGACGCCAGGGGTATACCACATTAGAGTCATTTTGGTATATAAATACGTTCTTAGAATTTGCTGTGTGAAATTTATGAAAAAAATGTCCTCTTGCTGAATGATTTGTTGTTAAAGGCACACGCAAACTTTTTATTTGTTCTTCGTCAGACAAAGGGGAAAAAAGTCTTTTTCATATGAATTTTATCATCACAATATATTTTTTTTAAAAAACATCATCTCATTGTTATGTATCTTTGATTTATGGGTTTGATGTCCTATTTGAGCATCCTCACACACTTGCAAAAAAATAATATATGTATGTACGATTATACAAGAAACTGATATATCTTAATCTAATTTATTTTGAAGAAACTAAAAAAAATTGTATATTATTATTTAAAAATTACATTTATGAAGACATTATATGATTACCAAGGTGTAGTGAAGAATGTTCGTTAATCAAGTATGCCTTTGAGCATAATCTTACTATTAAGATATACTTGTCTCACACTTTTTTCTTTTTGGCAAACACATTTTGTTATCTGGGAATAATTAATCATAAAAAAATTATGGGTCTATTGTTGTACGAGTGTCGTTTGAAAAGTCCATGCAATGTGCGAGAGATTGAACAACTGGTGCGTATAGAGTATATGATTAGTTGGTAGCAACTGTTAAAAGAATACACACCAACTTTCACCTAGATAAGTCGATTTTTTGTCTGTTTGGATGTTAGAATAGGAGACAACAATACATCATCAAGACAACACCAGGTCGCACACATCTTTGGTATTGCACCAGAAACTCCGGGAGCTCGAATTGGAAAATCTTATGCATCCACACTCTATTCTGGACCTGGTACCAGGTCACTACCATCTGTTCCTGTCAATGGCCAATACGCTTGGTCTGCAAATTTTACCAAAGGGATAAAGGCATCTACAGGAAGGGCACTATGAAGTTGGATTCTTGTTAGCAACAAGTTATAAAACAGAACAAGGCCTATTTGGCTTAAACCGAATGATTCGACTCTTATAAAAAAAAACTCATTATACTTATTTTATATGTTTTTTTTATTTAACGGATCCCGAAGTTAACCCTCACTGAACTTATCCTCCTTCCTAGATTTAACAACTTAATGTAATACAATAAACTGCATTTGACATGATTGCATCAGATCATATCGTTAGTAGTATGTAATTTTATTATACCTTATTAAAGGATACTTGTATATATTTTATAGCCTCATTTACGAAGCTAAATTTTTATGTACTGATAGTTAATACTCATTTATGATTTAAATAGTGCGTATATTATAGTTAAATATTTATAGCCGTCTATTATATGCGGAGTTTTTCATAAGTTTGAAAGATATTCTTTAATACGAAAGTTAGTCAGAAAAAAACTACATTTAGGAAATAGTAAAAATAAAATTTGTACACTTTATTGTTTAGTTGTTCTTTTAAAAATGACTCATTTAATGTAATGGTCGTTGTTTGCCAAAAAATCCGATAGACGTGAGTACGTGATGTACAGATATATTTTTCTAGAAGTTGCACCTACGCTTCTTTGATGGCATTTGGGAGATATTCGCAATTCTGATACACCCTAACCTTTGACTCCAGAAAACCCTTTATAAAATAATCAAGGGGTTTTAGAACTGGACTCGAAGGAAACCTTTTTGGTTTTCCCAAAATGGAAATGTTTCCATCTTGTGATTCCTGATATTTTACCCGTATGAATTGGAGCTGTTTCCTGCAGAAAAACGATTTCTTGTTATCTTTGGAATAAGCCAAGGAACGACAAGTTCTTCCAAATTTTCTAAATCTATTCTTCCTGCTTCAAGAAAAAGTTTCCGTAGAGAACCTACAGGAATCTTTCCAGCTGAGCTTTAAATTCTGGTCATACCCTCAAAGACTGTCAGTTGTCTCGATATGGGATAACTTGTTCGTTCAAGAGAATTTGATTTGAATTTTTAGGCAACATGATTAAACTTTTAATTGATATGCCACTTTTTTCCCTGTCACTAAAGACAATGCAGGGCTTCCCAGTACCAATTTTCAACAATTTTTCAATTTCTCCATTCTTTTGGCTCGTATAGTCTCTATTAATTTTTCAGCGCAGCGTAGTTTAAAATGTTTTTTCTTTAAGTCACTTTGAAGCAACCTATGTCTTGATGGCTTAAAAAATTTCCTATTCTTGTTCCCATTTTGGACTTCCCCGTTTGTTCTCCGTGTCCATGCTGACAAAGGAAATCGACTGCATTGCATATCATCAAAACTACTACTCTTACGAAGCTTCAATATTGCATATGCAATGGTGTTAAGACTTAATGAGTCACCAAGGTTCTGGTTAAGTTATGAAAGCGTCATTCCTTCATTGTATAGATCTTCAAACCAGATTTGTTCATTTGTTCATGATGACGGAAGATGGGACTTTTTTGTTCACCTTTTTTTATCTTTTGTTGATCTGAGGTTGAGTTGAAGCCAATAAGATTGCAAATTGATAAATTAAGTGGTGATTTTTTTTTTGCTTGAATAATTGAGCCTTTAAATTTAATTTTGTAAATTTGAGTCTTATTTGAGACGATTTACATTCTATTCATTTATACAGTGTGAATACGGAATTAGTAAAGGAAAAAAAAGTTATTTTTTAAAATTAGTATTGCAAATAAATGATATTAATATCTATTTTGTTTCTGGTCCATCAAAAGTTTAAGACAGATTTTTTCATTCTATTGAATGTCTCTTTAAGTTTGTAATTGATTATTATTTGGAAAGACGTGGTCCAAAAGTTTTGGTGGACAAGAAAGTCCTGTCAGGGCTAAAGAGAAAATCTCTTCTACTTTATTATTTGTAGTCTTACCTTGAATATTTATTTATACAAAAAAAAAAATCTTGAGTGTTAATCTCAAGTTTATCATCTCGTCCAAGTTATTTATTTATTAAAAGGACGCAGAATTTTATTAATCATTCATGGACAAAAATAGTTTGCCATTATTTTTAACTTAGTGTAAATTAAAGTATTTGTTACGAGCGGTAGTAATTAGTTATTAAACGTCGACGAACATACAAATTTTGCTACAATTTTTATATAAGATAATTTGAAGAAATCCTTAGTGTTACTTGACTTGTTAATGAAGCGTCACATGTAACTACTCAATACTTGTATAAACTCTTATGTTTTCTCCCCTTACATAAATCATATAACAGGCAGCGGATATTAACAATAGCCTTAATTCAGTAATACCATATGTTCACTCACGCATTCTGTTTACGCTCTTACACAAATCACAATCTTAAATTATGATTCACGGCTATGACAATGACGGGTGTTAATTGATTGATGATTCAATTTGTTACATGCTTTATTTTCATATAATTAATTATTATTTTACGAAACAACTTTACCAGTAGGTTTCTTTAAAATCAAAGTGAAACCGTAAACTGGATATATGGACAAATGAGCACCTGAACATAAACTTTTTAGACAAAATGAACAGAAAAAAGGTAAACGGATCAATTTGATAATTATGTTTCGACATAATCAAAAGATCATGCCATACATTCATTTATATATCTGTCTTTATGGTAAGAAACTATAAAATTAGCTAGAAAAAGGCCCTAAACTCAAGGGGGAAATGATAAATAAATAACAACGTTATTTCCAAATTTTGATGGATACGAAACTTGTCCGTTAGTCGTGTTAATTACTCTATATATAACTATGGAGGGTATTTTAGTGGAGAATCAGATGAGAAAGTAGCTGACAGACTTATGACATTTCTGAATAAGGATCCTTTTTAAAATTCAGCTGCCTATTAGATGCTTTAAGGGATGTGTATATATACACATAAAAGCATTTTATAACACATATAAAGACAAAAAATCTTTAAGTAGGGAAGAATTCATCTTTTAGTGAAATATGTTAAACTACGGATGATTCATAAAAAGATTAACATAATTGCAAAAAGAACAATAGAACCAACCTTTTTTCGTTTTTCCCCCCTTTTCTAATATTAAACTTGATATTTTTCTTTACGATTTCCCCAAATCGGACCAGGTTTAAATGAGAGGGACCCTTTTTATGTTTTATTTTTAATAAATTTTTTAAGTAAATATTTATTAAATTTGTTAAATTGACTCTCAGCAGGGCACTATTTTTTATAATCAAGTACAGGTGTGGAAACAAATAATCCCAAAGTCTCTTCAAAAATCGTCTCCATGAATTTAACCTTCTAATTGAATTAATAAAGTTAATTATTCGAGGAGTAGAAAAATGATACGTCTCGAGTAAAAATAATAAATTAAAATAAACTGCACTTTGAGCTTCTTGAATAAAAAACAAAGGTACTGAGTCTATTTTCCATTCAGTTTTTTTTTTTTCATTAATTCGCATGAATTTACTCTTGTATTACTAAAAGCGACTGACAAGTCCGTAGACTATATTGTGGCAACCTGCGGCAAGCTTTGACTTCGTGTGGTCGATGCGATAGAGGCTGGAGGCGGCCATATTGAATCATTCTTGCCAAGATTGATTGTTAAATGTTTTTCAATAATATTTTTTATGATATTTTTTCATAAAAAGTTATTAAGGTTTTGGATTTGCTTCTTGAACGCGGATTTTTGTTGTTGTTGTACTCTGTTCATAAAACAAACAAATGATTGCCCTTGGGGAGTATGGTGAGAATAAAGTGATCCAAAGAGGATGGAGTGTGATGAATTATATAAAATTGTGGGAATTAGAAAATTAAGGTATCATTTTGATAATTGTATACACATTTAAAAAAGGAGCTGTTGGTTTGTCCCGAAAGATCTATGAATGTATTTTCCCAATTGGTAAAAATATATCGAAGGAGAGGATCAAGAACGAAATAAATTTATATATCTTATATAGTTTTATAGTTATCAATAAATTCAAGATGAGATTATTAGTTAATAAAAGTGCAAATAAGATTTTAAAAAGCATTAAAGCTTACTAAATTTATCATTACACATAGTACGTTAACAATAGCCTCATTATAAATTCGCTACCTACAAAATAATGAGTGAAAAATAATTCTATAAGTATTCACTTGTTCTTGCTTTAGCAAGAATAGGATGATTTTTTTTTAATTTGCTCATTCACGAAATGGAAGAAGGAGAATAAGCCAAAATTTTGCAACATAGATGATTGACATTTTTACTCGTTTTTGCACATAACAAAGCCTAGTATGATTACGCTTTAGTTGGATGTCTATCATTTATAGACTTTTACCGGTCGACAAAAAACCAAAAGCCCCAAATGTAAGTGTTATTGATAAGAAATATTTGGTTTTAAACGATTAACAAATTTTAGATACTTAAGTAATACCCAACTACTCTAGTAATTTGGCTACCTGTGATTTTTTCAAGACGTATTCCCGCCTTTTTATGTTTTTATATTAGAGGAGCTAACATTACCTTTGGTCTTTACATTTAAACCATTTCTTTCTATCTATCGATTGAGTTTCATACATTACTTCAAGCCTTCACTAATATCATGACTATAAATATGGAGCTACTAGTCAATGAGTCAATTGCTATAAAAACTCATAATCCTATATGTGTCACTCCCTATAAATAGTAATGCATAATATGCCGATCGGTCCATTAAATCTGACCACTTTTAATTTTTAACTTCAAAAAGATATAATTTATTAATTAACAATTTAATTTCAACAAAGCTAATACTGTAAATACCTAGATGTGTGTCTGAGCTCTCTTAATCATTAATGTAGCCGTCCGTAGCAGAAATAATAGCTTCCAGGTAGTGACGGAAGGCCTGGCAACCGCTGCAGATGTAGTCCTCCGTCATGGCGTCCTAGTGCTGCCTGACAGTGGCTTTGAGGGCCTCAGTGTTTGGATGATGGACACTGCATGTCTTCCCCTCCAACTGCATCCAAAAGGAGTAGTCGAGGTTGTTGGATTTTTGACTGTAGGGGTGTCAAAAAAGAGTTCAAAAGACTCATTCAAAAAAGTTTTGCCACCGAGGAAATAGGTTTATTTCATTGCTGCTGTCAAAAGTGGCATTTCCACCTTCACAAGGCTCTTTCAATCCACTTTTTATAGGTTTCTGGAGAGTCTGATGTGAAAAATCTATTAGATCTTTTGCATGGGCCCTCCTGGACTTGACGAGATTGGCCTGGGCTATTTTCTTTTGCTCCTCTGAGTACAGTTTGGCACTTTTGACAGAGCCGTTCTTCTACTCCAACGTTTTGGACTTGCTAACACCGTAGAGTGTTGTCCTGGAAAAACCCAACTACTTGGAGTACACGAATGGAAATTTGTCGATCAAGTTCGAGAATCAATTTTAGGTTAAAAAATATATATAGAAATATGAATTAATTTCAATCACTCAACCTTTATTCATTATTAAATTAGTATGTGTTCCGATTTCAATGGACCACCTGGTACTTGGAAGGAGAGTAGGTTAGATATCATGACGTTGTATTAGATTAGCTGCAATTAACCGTGATAGAAAGGAAATAAACAAAAGTTACATTCTGTATCCAGTAATTATTGCACGAGAAAGAATTAAATTTGTATTTAGGCCATGGAATATTGACCAAATTGAGGAGTGCGTAGATTTAAAAAAGAAAATATCTGTAGGTAAAAGAAAAATATGAATAGTTTTTATTTTAATGTCTCTCCGGATATTGACAATTATGACAGTCAGCAAAGAGCACTATAACTTATAGGGATCCCTATCAGCAGATGTGTCGTCTCTAAAAATTACCATATTTACAACAATTGATGCAAATCATGTGTATTTTATTAGCATCCTCATTTTTTTGTAATTGGTAATTTGCAGAATTAAATTAAATTTATCTAGCTGTTGTCATTAATACTCATCTCCTCTGTTGTGATTTTCGTTTCTTAAAACATACAATCATTTTCAAAATCTGAATAAACATTCGTGTCTGCTTATAAAAGACGAAGAGTAACCTTCAGGATTTCTTGCGGAGTTTTAATTGTGAACCCTTGTTAGAATCAGATTAGAGTTGAGGATCGACATCAGAATAATAACTACCAATGCCCCTATTTATTTACTTCTCCCCCTCCAGCTCGTCCCAGCTGATCTAATGAAACGTCATGACAGCTAAACTTATCTCCCCTAACAACATTCTTCAAATTGTCTAGGTTAATATCGTTATTTTCGGATTCTTCTTTTTTTTTAATTTATACAAAATAAAGGGTCGTTCAGATAAATCCAGACCCATTGAACTACATCCGCATCAATAAGGGAAGAAAGTTTTGCATTTATTTACAAGTTCTAATAATAAAAATGAAAAATTCCATGCAATGTATCCGGTATGTTCGCCCATCACTCACTCGATAAGAGGCTTAAGTATTTGCAGTCCTTGACCACGTTTACACGGAGGCTTTTTTTTAGTACTTGATGATGGAGGCCTTCAAGGAGTCGATACTGTTGTGTGAATTGGCAGAGACCTTCCTTTCTAACTCCCCATAAAAGAAGTAATCCATGAGATTCATATTGGGGTCCAAAAAGGGATTCACAGTATCTTTCAGCATCCACATTCTCTTTTGGCTCAAAGAAAATCGGGGGCATGACACTTCCATTGCTTCCAATGACGTCAAGGGCCATGATGCAGGACGAACTAATTTAGAAAGAAATGGGACACATTAGCTCTCTCTCATCTGTGGCCAATCATACGTCGTTCTGGATGCTGTAGTAATTTGAAAGTCTATTGTTTCTCATTTTCTTCTGTGGGCAGACCAGGTGGCTATCAATATATCTGTAAGGATATGTATTTTTTGGAGGCGGTAAGATTTAACCTTCAGTCCAATGTTTATAGGCCTGGAGACTGTTGCACGGCTTACTTTATGTATTTTGGCAAGAAACTTAATCAGAGCCCTAGAAGATGTCTTCACGGACCGTTTTAGGCCTATGAGGAATATGGGAGTGCGTTTTTTATCACTCAAGAAGTTCTGGGATTTTTTTCCCCCTCCCTTTTGCAGTGATTATAAGTGCCGTGTCCTAGGCATGCATATTCGATGATGGTGATCCTCCGGTGGTCCTTTATCATAAAAACTTGTTTTGAATTGAAAGTTGTGCAACTCATTTAAGCCAACGCAAATCATCTCACTTTAAAATTGAATTAACCGATTTAAATGTTTTCATTCTTGTTATGGATATAGTTAAACAGCTTTGGAAAATATAAGTTCAAAAAATATCGAACTCGTCGAAATTAATATTTTTTACTACTATATCTACTTACTTAAATTCATTTTTCAACTTTTGGCTCTAATAATATTTTAATCAAAAATAAATTAATAGCATAGAGTTTAACAGGATCAATATTTTTTTAATTTATCCATACATAATACATCTCCCTATTAAAACTTTCTACCTCTCATAATTAACTTCATTTTTTTTTTTTTTTTTGCTATATATTACAGGCATCTTATTTTTCAATTTTATATTAATATTAAATGCATTTTGAGTGTACTTTTTATTGCAATTACAAGAATTGAAGATCTAACGCAGAAAAAAATATGTAATAAGCCCTAAAGGACATCAAAAGATGTTCTTCTATGTTTATCAAATATCCGGCATTGAGAGTCATTAAGTACCTATGAAAAGACAGAGTTTGCTTTAAAAATATACCAAGTGGTTCGTTCAAATCTAAACACTTTGAACTTTAAAATCCAAATATATGTAATTTATTAATTAACAATAGAATTTCAACAAAATTAATTCTATAAATAGATGCGTATTTGAGGATTCTTAGTCACAAATGTAGCATCCTTTAGCAGCAATGGTGCCTTCCAGGTAGTAGTGGAACGCTAGGCAGCTGCTGCAGATGTATACCTCCATTACGGCGTCCCAGTGCTGGATGACAGTAACTTTGAGGCTTTCAATGTTTTGTTGACGGACACTGTAGACCTTCTTCCTGACATGTACAGTAAAAGTGTTGTCGAGGGAGTTAACAGCAGGACTGTAAAGAGGCCAAAAGTGTCAAAAAAGATTTCAAAAAAACTAAAAAGGCTCACTCAAAAGAGCCTTGCAGCGAAAGAAATGGGGTTCTTTCATTGCTGGTGTCTTAAGTGGTCTCTCAAACATCACAAGGCTCTTTCCAACAACTATGTTGATAGCTCTTTAAAGAGTATGGTGTGAAATCCCAAGATTTCGTGCGTAGTCCCTCATGGACTGCCAGTACTTGTTAGTTTTCTATAACTTCTGCGGGTTTTTTGGTCTTTTTGACAGAGCACTCCTTCCACTCCAACGTTTCAGACATGCTGAGAGTGTAGACATAGATTCTGGAGACGCCCAACTACTTTGAGAGCGCAAATGCTAATTTGTCAATCACGTTCAAGTCACTTATTCTCAACTTTTACGTAGGCTAGAGAGCTAAGGTTTGTTTTCTATTGTAATTCATTCTTTATGCTTTAATATATCGAAATACAAATTAATTACAATCACTAAACTTTCATTAAATATGGAGCTAGTAAGTGTTCAGATTTCAATGGACCACCTGAACGATGTCACTTTCTTTTCAAATATGATGTGCTGAGCTTTATGTACAGTGTACAAAGTAAAATTGTTGAACTTTTGATAATGGAGAAATATGGTAAAATTTTACAATAATAAAAGTAACACTACATAATTAACATCACAGACTTCTTCATTGATAACATTTATCTTTCGATTTGTCAATATGATGTCCATTGGCAGCTTTCATGACCTTCAACAAAGGATTTAAGGCGGAGCAGAACTTCTTGAGGAAGTGTTCAGACAAGACTACCAAATGCAGCTCAACAGAAGCCTCAAAGTCATCTAAATTTCAGTTAGGGGTAACAAAGGCTCTCTTCTCAACTTTATCAAAACGGCATAGTCCATTTTTCTCCCTCTTAAACATATTTCTATTTGTCAGGTTTATTATGTCACAGGGCATATGTTTTACAACTCTGCACATTTTAACCATGTTTTTTTGTTTTTTTTTGCTCTTGAAGATAAATAATAGGAACATATGTAAAAAACGATATGCATAAAATATGATACCACATAAGAATTTCATGTTCGATAAATCCCTACAGTGAGGCTAAGGAAGTAAATATATAGGGGCGTTCAGGTAAGTCAAGGTCATTTTCAACTACATCCTGAACAATAAATAACTGATTTCACCTAGTTACTTTAATTTTAAAGTGAGAAATAAAATGTAAGCTTTAAGCATGTTGAGCAATTAATAATTCAAAACAAGTATTGATGATAGAGGAGACCCAGAGGAACGCCATAATCGAGTTTACTTGTGCAGGACACACCCTATCGTACATCAAGAAGATGTCCCGGTATCCAAAGACTATAGTCTACCATACATGAAGTAAGGATGTAATCATGCACTAACTAGAAAATGTTATTGTTGTTCATTGTAGCTGAAATTATTTATCTTTAAGAACGACACTCCATTTAATATTTAATAAAGCTTGAAGATTTGCAATAAATTCCTGATATAATTTATGATTATCAACAAATAAAGTTTCAGAAAGTAAATTATTTATATAATGGAAGATGTTAATTTATATCAAGTACTGAAGAATTTGAGTCATGGTGACGGTTGTAAAATTCCGGTAATTTTCAAAGATGGATCTTTTCTATTGGAGGTAAGGGGAATTTTCGACTAAAAACTGGGTTTAATCTAGGAATTGCCAATGTTGAAGAGTGGAGACAGAAATATTCTAAGTAAAAAAATATTTTTTAACATATTATTACATAAAACAAACAAATTAATTAACAAAATATTAAAAAAATGTCACTAAGAAGATGCATCTTTTAATAGTATTTCTAAATATTATACGATTGAATCAATTGAAAGTTAATTAAATTGAAATTGAAAGTAATTCGTTATTGGATTTTTTACATTCGATCGTGTGCTGCCTAATATTAGTTACTATCTATCTTAAATACGTACAGATATAAATATTTTGAATAAGATAAAACCCTGGAACAACGAAAGTGAAAATATAAAATAATTCAAAAAATTTTAATAAAAAAATGAAAATTGCCAATGCACAAAAAACAAAGAATTTATTGGACATAAGTTATAATAACTGTTGTAAGAAAATCAATCTTTTTCTGTACTTAGGACTATTAAAACATATTTGTGATGGAGGAAAGTGGGTCGAAAGGGAAGGAATTTTCAGTGTACTCAGAAGCTCACTATCTTATGGTTTTAGAGTATTAACTAAAGAAAGTCTAAAGTATTGTTCTTTAAATGTGTAAAGAACATTTTAAAATCACATAAACTACTCATTTGAAAATTCTAAAAATTCCTGAAGAAAATTTATATGGAAGTTTTGGAAACTTTTTGGAACTTAACCGAAAATTCCCAGCCCTCTATTCATACTCCAAATACTTCCAAATAAACCCTGGGCCTATTTGTTAATAAAGGCAATATAAAAACACCTGACAGGTTATATATCGTCGTCCCAGGGTTCGTTTGAAGTATTTTGAAGGAGCCTAAATGCTTTGTGATGTGTTGGTGGCGTTTTTTAACTTGCTTGGTGTCTCAGGGGTATTTTTAATCAATCCATTGGGCACGTTACTTTTTTTAAGTATACGGAGGGGACAAATTGTTTTGGGATGTGGTGGCAGGGGTTTAGATCTGCTTAGTACCTCTGTTATAGTATCAAACAACCCATGGACTCGAGGGTTCATTTTAAAGTATTCTGAGTTGTCCTAAATGTTTGTGAAGTGGCGTTGGTTGTTTTAAATCTCCTTGTTGGATCTATCATTGCACAAAACACATTTTCGGCCGAGGAATACCGATTTTGAAATTTTTGCAATCGGAATTTTCTCAGTGTCAATGTTCCACGGGTAATTCCAGAGTAATTTTAGATGCAAGGATGGCAGATATGCTCTGCGGCAAAATCTCCAAGAGCGAAGTTACAACGGGTAAAATTTATGGAGCAAAATTACCAACATGTAAAATGTTTTCGGCAAAATTACCTTAACCCATATTTTACTTCATAAATACATACAGCTCAATATTTCATGAAATATTTGTGTCAAATATATGTTTTTTATAACTTTTTTGGATGAATTGAGTAATCAAAAGATATCTATTATATATAATAATCTTCATTTAAATTCAGAGAATTATATTGACCCTGATATGGCCTTACAAAAAAACATAATTTATTAATTTATCCTTCCTTTCTAGTGACAATCAATTTTTTGCTACTTCAAGTATAAATGAATAATAATAATTATTTGTGAAATAAATTAAATAGATATTAATTCGAATAAGAATACAAATGTAACCCACATTCAACATGTTTGTGACAAATCATTGTAGCTTGCTTTTGTATTAATATTCAATATACTATTTATATTTATGTATATTGTTGAGCATTAAAACATGAGGCACGAGAAAGTCCTATAAGGTACTTTCCCTTATTAATAAAAATATTTAAATTTTAACTGATTGTTTAGTCTGCAACATATGTCGCCTAAAAACATTTTTAACATATTATATTTTAAATATTTTTTTGCAATATTTTTTTGCTTTACTTTAATTTTGCAGGCCTCAATGGTCTCATAATATTTGCCCAGTCTTTGATCTTACTGACACTCATATAATAGGGGAATCTGACTTTGTTCAAAAAAGCATATCCTTTTTTTGGTACTGTGTATGAACCTAATCAATAATACGTTAGCAAAAGAGAATAAAAAGCACCCCGAAACCTCGTACATTCAAACGACTTCATGGGATGAAGGAGAAATACATATAACGACTTAGCACTATTTTATGAAAACAGTTTGCCTGATATACTTTTGTCAGAATAGCCATATACATAAAAAAATTACTTTTAAAACAATAAACATTGTTCGCAGGGATCTTTTTCGTAGAACATCCATATATATCGATCTCTGTCCACTCATAGTTCCATTGAGTTCATATTTGTATATGACTTTGGAATATATATGATATTCAGGGATCTCATCTTTTTGGAAATGGTTTTTGTGCCTGACTCGGTGGATGTCATCTCATTTAAACGAAGTATCATACTCATATAAATGTCCATGAACATCGAAATTGGTTACTTCACTATCCATTGGTTAAAACACACATGGGTCGCACTAGATCTTGTTTTGAATCATTGTATACTTCTATCTGAGCCCTAAGAACATATTTGTTGAATAATAAGGGAATTAAATATACCACGAGTAGCTAAGCCACTTATCATCCTTCATCTGCAGCTTCTTACAATGAATACTTTATTTCGTCTACTAATATTCTTAGAAAACTTTTTCGTTGATTTGAGTCCTTATTCAATATTGGTGAGCATAACAAAGAAACAACTCATATCTATGACATTGAATTCATTTATAATGATCTCTGTGATTCTAGACAATTCATCCTCGCTTCCGATTACAATATGTATTACTTGTGAGTCTCTGCGCACATTGGAAGAAATATGTTGAAAACGATGTTCCACCATGAAATTTAATGTGTTATCTTTAAAAGATATCCCTATCAGCAAAGTCGCAAAAAAATATTCCACAATTCTAGTACCAACATGCATATATACATACATAGTTCATTTGAACTCTTACGTGGTAAATATATTAATAAATTATTTATGATTTTATATCTCTAGTAGACTTATATTGGAAAATATGAATTTTATTTAACATATTTTGAAATTTTCGAAATATTTAGTGAGTCAGGAGTCATTTTCTGTATTACTAAATCCCTTGGGACCATATTTAAATATCACTCTCAGGTTGATTTTGGATCTCCAGATCAATATTCAATAAATCAATTAATGATGACACTAAACGCTTATGATAAAATAAAACTGGATAAAAACTATTGTTTCAGTATTCATTGAAATTTAAGGATTGATTAAGTATCTTGACAATTGTAAAGCATACTAATACCTACATATGAAATTAACACTTTAAATAATTTTCTTATTTGTCAAATGTAAATAATTGAGTTTATTATAATTATTTTTTTGGAATTGTTTAGCCCTATAATATATTTGATAATTAATTAATTTGCTATGATTTAGTTTTATTACAACTATATACTTCTAAATGTCCAGATATTTAGTAAAAAATAACGATTTTCGTTGACTACTCTCATTGGTCTAGGGTTTATTCATAAGTGTCTTGCATTGAAACCCATTGATATGGTGATAAATTGTTTTTTTCCAGTAGTTACAAGGCATCAAATTCCAAAATAAGTCACTTTAGTGTTTATTTTTCCTAGTTTGTACGTTTTGTTATTCAATATTGTCATAAATTATAAACAACAGGTCTATATTTAAGATAATTATATATTCAACAAAACAAAATCCACAAGAATACTTTCATTAATTATAATATTTTAGATTTAAAAGAAGAAGGTTTATACTTCCTGGGAATTCTTGACGTTAAATGTGATGAAAAGCATCATTTGGATCGTTTTATAGTTCGGTCAAATTTTCTAGGAAAATAGTTAGATTCTGAAGTAAATAGTAATATTCAAAAATATATAAAAAGTACTTCTATTATAATAAAAACTTAAAAGTGAAAAAATGATTCAAAAATTCAGTTAGTGTTTACATGACTCGACGATACCCATTACTTTACATACATATTCGATAGTCGACATTTTAGAGCGTATTGCATCTTTTACATCAAAATTATCCAAGCAGAATTGAAGAAACCAAGATACCTCGTAATTTGATTTTTCAGTATCAGATCCATAAACTATGACTATTCACATTATCAGTCACCTTATGTTTGTTTTTGGTTTTATTGAAGAAAAGCTATAAAATATGGAGCATTTTCTTTTTACTGGTGTGCATCTTTGACGATTACTCAAACAAATCTGAGTCAAAAAATCAAAAATGTATCTTCAAATTTGTTTACTACAAACTCTTATATTTATAACAACATTAAGTGTAATCCGATCATACTATTCCAGTGGAAGGTAAATATTATTTAAGCCATCTATCGGAAAAATTATTGTTTTTTTTTATTCCACCTAATACATTAATACAAAATATATACATTTAAACAAAAAGTCGCGGGAAGAAGTGAGAGTCCTCTGTCATAGGGTCCAAGTGCTGGCTAACTGTGACTGTACACCCACACAAGTCTCTTTCCAACTACTTTTTTCATAGCAGTTTGGTATCAAACACCAAGATCTCTTGCATGGGTCCTCATTGACTTGAGGGGATTGGCCTGGGCTGTCATCTTGAACTCCTCCAGGTCCAATTTGGCCTTTTTGACAGAAGCCTTCTTCCTTTCAAACATTTTGGACTAGCTGACGGTGAAGACCTGGAGACCCCCAATTGCTTGGAGTGCGCAAATGGAAATTTGTCGATCACGTTCAAGTGTCATTTTATCGAATTTTATATAACCTGTAGAGCTCTTATTTATTTATTTATTATTTTTTTTCTTGTAACTAATATTTTATGCTTCAATATATCGAAGTATGCATTAATTTCAATCACTCAACCTTCATTAATGATTGAACTAGTTTGTGTTCAGATATAAATGGACCACCTGGTATATAACATATTTAATTTTATATGACGTTATTGTTCCCATAATTACAATTTTCATAGACAACAGACGTCATCCGCAATTTATTTAGAATGGGTCTAAACTGATTTTTTAACTTTTGTTTTTAGACGAGTCCAAACCGAACTTCCATCAAAGACCAAGTCAGTTTTGTCAACAAAAAATTATAACAGTCTAGGATTTTTAGACCGAACGTAAACAATATTGAAAGTGTAATGTTATATAGGGTTATTTTTTGTTCTTTTTATTCGTTTCTATTAATATGTCAGTATTTATTTAGAATTTCAAGTCTCTCATAATAAACTTACATGACAAACTTAAGTGCTTTAATGATTTTTTGGGCAACGTTATCACCCTAAAACAACATACAAGTATATTGAAATAATGATATCTGCAGCAATTATATATATAGATCTAATATGTTGTTTTTATGAAGCTTACTAGAACCAAAAACTATTACGATATGTCTTTTACCAACAATAATAGACAATTCAGTCTTTATGATAATGTGAGACAATTCCTTTCATGAAAGGAGACGTGCAGGGTAAAGATTGCTCTAGTACTTAGCTTCATGATGCAAAAAAATATAGACAAGAAACGTTAAAAAACGATTGTTGTATATAAACTATCCTTGTCATTTAATCGTTCACTTTAGCTCCAACACTTTCACACATGACCAAGATATTATCGTAAAAGATATCCATATTAACCCTCTTTTACTTTTTTTCTAATTCTAACTTTAAAAGTGGAATAGTAAATCTAGCATATCGTTTAGATGGAAATTGTCTTAACATGTTTTCGGTTGAATCATAATTAGTTTAAATGTACTATAAAAGATCGAATTTTTATTTAAACGTTGAAATAACCGTACAATGAAGTTACACATTCACTCAAATGGTTAAGGTATAGATTTGGAACGTCCTGTATTTTTACAAACAAGTCACAGGAAGATTCTGCGGAGAGAAATTGCTATTGGAGACCTCGTTCCAACTATTCCAAAAATGGTAACAAAAATTATCCCGATCCAAAGATATTTGGAGGAATTTTGAAACCGAAAATTAACATGGCAACCCTAACAATTATAAAGAATGCTTTATTGGAGAGACAGAATAATGCTCAGAAAGTATCATTAGATCAGCTACAATCAGCTTTGACAAGGGAGGAACGAGAAAATGATATAAACATGAGCATTTCCTAGAATTACTCCGATGTTGATCCCCAATGCAACTCTGAGTACAAGAAGGACTTACAATTATAACTCCACAACAAATCATCAGGGCCACTCTCCGTTTTTTATGAGCACACACGAACATTAAATCAGGTATTGAAAACAATTGATTCTATTTAGAAAATGGTGCAGTCTTTTGGAAGTTGTTACTAAATGAAATTGAGATGATTTAAAAAAATAAAGCTATTTATGTGTGAAGCCTGGGACTTTATGGGTCATGTAGCATATATTTTATACACTTACAGTTCTTAGTACATTTTTCAATGCTAAAACTTTGGAAACAAACAGAATAAACAATGCAATAATACCCTTTGTAAGTAATAACATATTTATTTAAAATTTTAAAAACTCAAAATTATTTTAGTTCAAAAATTAATGTTTGGACTTAATGTCAAATAAAAAATGTGAATAAAACTAATCTTTGCTTAAATTTGTAGTTTGACATTTTAGAATGTGAAGTACAATATGTTCGGCCCAAATTATACTTTTATTTATTATTGATTATCTTAAACGATAAAATGACTAATTTTGGAATAGGACAAATGCCGTCTTTATTCCAAGTATCTAGAGTTTCAAGGTATAAATAGAAAGTGTAACCACGAGTCTATGTGCTCATAAATGACGTAGAGTAACGTTGAGAATTATAAGTAATGATTTAAATTTTTAATATTTTTTTAGCCGGCACATTTTTTTTGGAATTGCTCATTTTCCTTGGCTGTTATCATTAATATTAAGCTCTTGAGTAGTGAACTTCCTTTCCTTCTATTTTCAATAATATTCAAAACCTGATCTAACACTCGTCTGTACCCATAATCAAAAGGAGAGTAACCTTAATGATTTCTTTAGGAGTTATAATAGTAAATCCTTGTTATACTCGGAGTAATTCTTGCATATGTCCTTGTTTGTTTCCACTTCTTTTCTTCCTCGTCACAGTTGCATGTAACTCAAATTATAAAATGACATAACGGCTATGCTGGTCCCCTCCAAAACATTATTGTAATTGTCAGAGTTACCATCATGATTTTCGCTTTTTTTTTTTTTTAGATGCCTAAAATACACACAATTTTCAACACTAGTTATAAGTGTAAGTCCTTATTGGACTCAGAGTATAATTGAGAATGGATATCCATGTCTATGCCCTGGCTATATACCAGATGGTTCATTGAAATATGAACACTTACTAATTCAATTATTAATGAAGGTTTCGTGGACGGAATTAATTCGTATTTCGATTCATTCAAGCATGAAAAATTAATTATAAAACATAACAAATCCGAGATCTCAATCTAACGTACAAGTAGAAAAAATTACACATGAACGTGATCGACAAATTTCCATTCTTGCACGCCAAGCAGTTGGGTGTCTCAAGGACCACCGTCTACGTCGTCAACAAGTTCGAAACGTTGGAGAGGAAGATGGGCTCTGTCAAAAAGGCCAAACTATACCCGGAGGATTTAAAGAGAAAAGCCCAGGCAAAACCCTTCAAATCCATGAGGGTTAGTGTAACAGATCTTGTGTCTTAACACCAGACTGTCCTGAGAGCTATCAAAAAGTGTGTGGAAAAAGACTTGTGAAGGTGAAGAGACCACTTTTGACACTGATAATGAAAGAACCCCATCTCATCCGTCGCAAGACTCTTTTGAACTTTTTTTATGATACGTTTGTTCCCCATACACCCCTGATGGCAACTCCCTTAACTACATCCTTTGGATGCATGAAGGGGGAAATCCTGAAGTTTTCTTCATCCAAACACCAACACCCTAAAAGCCACTGTCAGCCAACACTGATACCCTACGACAGAGGACTTATCTGCAGCGGGTGGCAGGCCTTCTCGCGCCGCCTGGAAAACATCATTCCCGCTATGGGAGTCTACATTATTTATGGGGTTTTTTTTTTTTTTTTTAATTCCATTCTTAATTAATAAATTATATCCTCTTGATGTTTAAAATTCAAAGTGTTTAGACTTTAATAGACCACCAGTTAAAACAAACTTCTTTTAGTAATACTGAGCAAACAATACAAGTAGAAATGATAACAAATGGTTAAAAAATGACAATTATAATATATATGTTTAATTATTGCGAGTGCTATTTGATGGAAGATCTTCCATATATTAGCCAATAGGATGATAGTTCCATGTAACATTACATATACCCCTAATATATGGGTAGAATCTGGAAATATGACAAGTATTTGATGTATATATAAGGGTATAATATGAACTAACGCAATAAATTTTAAATGCAAAAATATATGTCCATATTAATATATATATACATTTCATATATAATTTATTGAGCCAAAAAGGATTGTAAAATATATGATAAATGTCTTTATTTACGAAGATTTTGAGTGAATGATTTAAAATATTTATATACATATGGACTTATGGACTTGAAAGATGGATTTAGAAATACATCAATAATTTTATATTTTCAATAATAGGCAAAAAAATAAAGTTAAAAAAATATGTAGACACCGATTTTGTAAATATGGCCAGCTTTATCATTAATCAGAACCTTTTTACGTCACCTGAAAGCCACGGAGGAGTTGATGATACACTCCACTAACAAATTGTCCCTTACAGCCTCTATAAATGACTTCAGGGAGTCCACATTCGGGTATAAAGTCCTGTTGGCTTCCCACTTCCTAGTGCCCCATATACAGTGGGTTCAAATCTGGTGAGGAAGGGGACTTTATCACTTTGGATCAGAATCGAGTCTTGTTATCAGTGCAGAACTTTAAAACAATTGGCTGACGTACGAGAGGGGGACCATCCTGAGTCCTCACCTAGTTACCCTCCGGTAGTTGGTCTTCAGCCATGGCAAGATGGTGTACCTAAGCACCTTAGAGTAGGCCTCCTAGCCGATTTGCTGCCGATCCCTGAAAAAGAACGGAGGTATCTTCTTTCTATCAGAGAGCACAACGCCAAAGACCATTGTTGGGGCCGGATATTTGGTGTAGTATACCCCTTGTACCCCTCCTTTTGTTTTCTTAAGCCAGCGGTCGTTCCGCCGGTTATGGAATTGACCAACTGGAAAATTTTCTTTGCCGGAAAATTTTCACAATAGACCCATATGCCTTGATCCATGTGAGGATTTTCTTGAATCTGTCGAGTTTCTTGGATATCATGCCCTGTATCAGAAGTTGGTGTGGGTTCCTTGCGAAAGAAACTAATCCCAGATTCTGCTTTATAGCCCTCCTAATTGTCCTACGATTCACAGAGAATTCATTGGTGAGGTGATTCATCGACTTAGTGGGATCCTCCTTTATATTCTTCTCCAAACTTAACAAGAACTTCGTATCCCTCTTTAAATTATGTCCTCCACTTTCTGACATCCTGGAGGGGTCTTATCCATTTTTTTCCCCATCTTGGCAACCTTAAATACCAGGCTCCTAGAAAACTTAACAATATCCATAATCTTCATCTCACTAACTCCAGCATCTAGGAAACCTGCTTTTTTACTTATATATAAAATATAATATTTGAAACATTTGAGTTGATAAAATTTTTTGTAATATGGTTAAAAACACAAAAGAAAAAACACAACATTAATAAAAACAATCATTAACATTCAATATATAAAACAGATTTTCGGTGAAGTTTGCAAATTATAATTAATTATCCTTTCCTTTCCCTCTTTGAATGTACATATAACATATATACTAGGAAGACGATTTAAACCTGTATATTGGATAGGGAAGCTACCAGGCGACTGAAGATAAGAAAGGATCTCAACCCAGTTTTCATAAATATTTATCTATAAACCCCACTGCTCAAAACAGTTGAAGCACCCTCAATTGTCCGTCCTACCGTCTTTATTATAGAGCACAAAGTCTGGGTGAAGTATAAAAAGTAGAAGTGATTACTTTTTCAGCCTTTTGGTGTGCCCGAGTCGTCAGTGGTATAGCCACCAGCCAATCATCTTTTTTTAGTTATATTCCGATTGCGTCTCTAATTTTATGTTTCACGATTTCCCTTCCAGGTATATCTCTACTACATTCCAAAAAAGATGGAAGGAGGACTCCGTGTCATCCTTGCTGAAAGAGCAGATCCTCTCTCCATTTCCTCTTTTTTTTACTCTTGATTAGTATAGTTTGTTTATGTAAAATAGACGGTGGAAACAAAATATCAAAACAAAATCAGTTAACATTTTCATAGTTATGAAATAATAAACTTCTATCAGCAGTCCATGTCTTGCTGCCTTAACCTCTAAAAGGATTTTTTCATGATAAAAGGAGAGTCACACTAGCAGATTTGTTGGGGAATCATAAGTATAATTGTAAAAAATATGAAGGAAATATCCTTCATGTAGGTTTATGGACTTCAAAGAAGATTCCTACGTCAGATATAGTAAATAAAATACAATAATGTTTCCATATACTTGATCAGTCCATCACCATATGACCAATTAAAGGAACATAGGATGAAGAAAAAAAGATATTACATTAAGTAAAAAGTTCTGCGTATTTTACCACTTTATTTTGACAATAAAATTAACTTAGTTAGGATTATTTAATTTAAATTCTTCTAAGCGGTTTTCTGACCAATTTTCAGTTCCTGGGAAACGGAATAAGTGCTCTCACGTCGATCCAACTCAATGATTACCATTATTTTAAGCACATTTTGGACGTCCACATTACCAGACCGGAATCATTGGCACTACAGCTTTGCTATTGCATTAGATACTGTATTTGGTGCATAAATAGCTTCTTTTTTTTCGCATTAGTCGTAGCGATAATGTAGAATGTATGGAATTTTCTCTTTTTTTACTTCCATTTTGGAACGCTGTAACACACCACTGGCTACACCAAACTCAAAAGTGTAAATTAGCTTGTTTTAAGTGTACGCTTAACCTTTATGAACCCTTTTTTTTTTTTTTTTCATGTAATATCCTGAGATATAATTCACAAAATACATAATGCGAAAACTGCTCAGAACTTTTTAATTAACCTAATACTACATATTTCAATCACATAATTAATAATAGTAACAGAATGAAGGTCGCATGATTGGATTACAACACTATGTATTTTTGATCATCTCCATATACTCAAAAGTAAATTATAATAAACCATTCTAACTTAATAATAATAAAAATAAACTGCATTAAAAACAAAGGTCAGGGTCATTTCAAAAGAAATTATCCTGAGTAAATGGGTTTTAATCAAAATTAATATGTAATATCGTTGATAGTATAAATACTTACAAATGAAATTTTGGATATGTAACTCAATCCAACTCGTAGTTTTGAGGGTTTTTAAGATGAACAACTTATAATTTTGATGATTTTATAATCAAATTTATTATATTTCTTGAACATTTATTATATTTTATTATAAAATGTAGATTTGATAAAACTACTTTTTTAATATATAAATGAGGTTATGATTTTTATAAATCACACCATTTCTCCAAATTCTATGACTTTACCTCTTTACAGTATAAAATACTAAAGATTTATAAGTCTTCTATCCTTAAATGGTTAAAATTTCAAAAAAAATTAAAGATTATCAAAATTAAAATAATATTGATCCAAAACTAAGATCATAGTTTAGTTATCCATATTTGATAACAAAAATTTAAAAAAAATTATATTTATCTCTGATATATTACATTGGTCTATCAATGTTTCGGTTAAAATAATTAAATTGCTAATTTCTTCATCAAAAATAAGTTGTATTGCTTTTCGATTGAGACGTTTGAACTTTTTATATTGAGTAATATATATTCAATAAGAACATATATATCTCGAAATATGAAGAGTGATGTAAATCCTTTGATTTTTTAGATGACCCATTTTATTTGAATTTGTAATCCGTATAATGAACTTTCTTTTCCTCAGCAGTTGTCATTATTATTTAATTCTTGATTAGTGAACATCCTTTCCTAAATAGATTCAATCATATTCAAGACCTGATTTTTATTCGTGTGTACTCATAATAAACGGAGCGAAAACCTGAGGATTTGTTGCAGAGATTAAATTGCAGGTCCTTTTTGGACTATGAGTACAATTGGGAATTGACGTCAGAGGTAGTTATAACAAATGCCCTTGTTATATAATTTTCTTTTACCTCCCTTGTCACATCTGATTGTATTATATCTAAATATAAACCAATCACTAGTGAATGTGTTCCAGAAAAACGGAGATTCACACTTAGTATTTTTGAGGAGTTCTAAGTAAAAGGTTAGTTGAACTCCATGTAGAATTGAGGATCGAAATTGGGGTCCTTCCTACCAATGAACCTCCTCTATACAATATGGGATTTTTGTTCATTGATTTCCACTCATTGCTGCTCGCAGCTATCTAATAAAACGTTTTGACAGTTAAGCTGCTCTTATCTAAAATATTTTTCTAATTGTCAGAGTTACCATCTCATTTTTAGGTTTCTTTTATTTTCAAATATCGGCAGATCATATTTTTCACAACTATAATCTAAAATGATTATTTTTCAAAAAAAAATAACGTCTGAAAACAAGTAGTACAATAGCTATTGATAAAAATAGGGTGTATTTTTGGCATGTTGAAAACAAAAGACCAAAAAAGAAATGGTGACCCTGACCATATGAAGAATGTTTAGAAGGAGAGCAGCTTAGCTGTCATGACGTTTCATTAGATTAGCTACGAACAGCTGTGGCAGGGGAGGAGGGGGAAGAGTAAATAAACAATGGCATTGGAAAGAATTCCTCGGATGCCGATCTCAATTCTACTTTGAGTTCAGCAAGGACTTACAATTATAACTCTGTAACAATTCTTCTGGGCTGTGCTCCGTTTTTTATGAGCACATACGAATTATGGATCAGTTTTTCGATATAACTGAGTATAGTAGAAAAATAAGTTGTCTAGTCAGGAGTGAAATAATAATTACTGCAGTGAAGGGGAAAAATCATACCTGAGGTTAACAATTCCAAAAACACATTTGTTGGAAATGACTACGGATATAAAAATTATTCGAATCCTTGTGAGCATTGATCCAAAAATAAACTGTATATGTTTGTATCAGCAATATATAAGTTCTCTTATTAATTATTTCTCCTTATTTTGAAAATGCAAACGTATTAGTGAGTAATGAACACTATTGATTATTGAGTTATCTTTTTCAGTAGATAAGTCAGACGATGCCAAAATATACTTTTCTTTTTGATTTACACTCACGAGGATTTACACAATTTTCCCATTCTTTTAAATGGGTGCATAGTTTGTATTTTAATGAAACATTATTCATTTGTATTTTGTAGATATATTGAATATCTACTATATATTAATCTAAAACATAACGCACAAGTTCCAATAAGGGCGGAGATCTCATTTTGTTAAAAGCCTTCATCCAGGAGAATTGATACTGTATCAGTTTTCCTTCTTGTTTCGATGTTTCTTATTCGATTTTTTTCTGTTTGTTTATTTAGAAAGTAAAATATCGTAGCTGCTACTCTTATTTTATCGAAAAACATCGATTTTATATTTAAGCAAAGAAGTACTCTTTAAGGTTGACCCCCATCTAGTATATAAAAAGTTTAATAATTCATAGACCTATTTGTGTTAGTTAGTCTATTCTAATTTCTGGAATGAGTTATAATGGCTAAGAATTTTAACTATAATTTAAAAACCTATATTTAATTTATGAGAGCTATATTGGCCCTGATATGGACTTTCAAATACATAAAATCCATCAATTTAAAGTTCTTTATTTATGATAATTAATTTTGGGGTACTCTAAGTGCAATGTTGCAACGCAATCAAAGGGTTTATTAGAGTAACTCGCTAATAGAAATTGACGATAAGTAGTCAAAGAATACAAATGCAATCCACACTCAATTTTGAGAAACATATTTCCAGTTTGTTTTGTGTTGACGTTCTCCATGTTCTATCTTCTGGAATTATAATATAATGATAATAGGTATGTAAATTAAAAACACTTTTTATTTTGTAACTAATATCAATATCTTGTTCGTGTAACCTCATATTAATCCTTTATTTTGTAATTTCATATGAAATAAAAAACAACCTTAAAGTATATTTATAGATATTTGCAGAATATGCATGATCACCGATTAATAAAAGGTGATATATACTACCATGGAAATGCAGTATGCATCCCCTAATCCCACTCTATGTATTCTTCCTAAAAACTCTTCCTAAAAACAAATCCTTTATGCAGCTAGGCATCAAACTCTAATAAAACTAGTAATTTAATCTATTAACATAAATAACTTGATTTTCTCTCTCTTATTACCAAACACAATATAGGGAAAATATTGTATATAAAATAGGAGGTTTTTAACTGTAGCATAAAAACGTTACATAGATGAAGAATTAACTTCACATTCGAATGGGTATTATACATTCATATACATTCAATTGTAAGATTTATTATTAATTCAAATGGTTAAATGTGGTATATAACTACCAAAATTTAATATAATTCTTTGGTATTACACAATGTATAAATTATATACACATACAAGGTTGGACTGAAAAGTTTTTGACCTAGAGATAAAATAAATTTTTTCTTCCTTTTTTAATTCATTTTTCAACATTGTAACTCTACACACTTCTCCCAGCGATGTTTCCATCTCTGTAATCCCTCCAAATAGTAATCTGCAGTTTTCTTTGCAAAATAATTGTTTAGGAGACATTTTTTATTCTTTCAGTTCGATTACTCCGAGTTGGATAGACTTAGAGGCGTCAAATTTTTACATAACAAGCCTTTATATGATACTATTGTTTGAACCCTCGAATCTGGGTTTGTAAATCCTAAGCGTTTTGTTTAAAGTGCAAGTGTTTTGTAGTTGACAATTTGAACAGGTTTTTTTATTATCTAAGACTGTTATCATTAAATTAGGAATTTTGAGCAATTTTTTGCCCAAAATCACCAAAACAGAGCTCGTAAGCATTGAAAAATTAGTACCCCAAAATATCTTAATTGAGCTATTTGTATTTAAAGAATAATAAAACTTTATTAGGATAATTCAAAGCAATTAGTGATATTCTATATGTTCATAATTAATTCATCAATTTTGCTAAATGATGTCGACAAATCAAGATTGATTAAAAGATTTTCTATCGTTTTTTTGATATGTATTTATTTTTTTAGTTTTAAAATTACAAAAAGACGTCCAAAGTAGCAGTTGAATCGAATTTGAAGTTGGTGGTTTCTTAAGAGGAATGCATGTGAGCAAAATATTCATAAAATAGTTATTTCCTAACATTACTTAACATAACTATCCCATGTTTCAATCATTTAAATAACTCTTGGTATTTTATGACCTTTCGATTTTGTTTTGCAATTTAGAGGGGATATTTGGCTGATTTAAGGTCCTAACTTTGATTGAAGGATCCATAGAATCTAATCAAAGGTATCTCTGAATAAACATATACTTGATCTTTAATTTTGGCAAGCTCTCCCTGCATCTGAATCAACTCATCCACTTCCTTCGTATACCCATCGGAATAAAAAAAAACCATATATTTAAAATTTTGAGCATTTCTTCACTCTCAAATTGGACACCAAAGACATACCTCTCAAAACATTAAAAAAAGGAAAATCATTGTTTTCCCTTGGTTTAACACTAATTATATCATCGAATTCAAGCTCCTTACCCCGAAAAACAAATAATTTGTAACCAAAATAATACTTTTATCATAATTATGACATCTAAAATCTATGATTAAGTTTTTGAATATGTGACCGCCACCTAGTGGTTCAAATTTTAATAAGGGCCATATTTCGCTAACCGGTTGACCAATTTTAATTTTTTTTTTTTTTGAAAATGTATGTTTAACTGCATACACGCCATTCTTAAATAATTCACCTATGGGTATATTTAATTTTTTGAAATATAATGAAAACCCCCATATGGTATATATACGTAATTAAGATAATTTGCAAATATCTTGCAAAACATGGTAATATAATTTAATATTTAACAAACATCCTATATTTTTAATTGGTTATATGATTTATTATGTACCAGAATTTTTTTTTTTTTCATGCAAACATTTCAAAATTAGACTTAATAATTCAAACCATTATTACCTTAAATGAAAATAATAATATAATGGATTTTGTTGTTCCTACCTCAATATATATATATATTTCAAATATACTATCTTTCTTCTTATATTTTCGAAGGGAGAACATCTAAGTCTAAAGTAATAACTAGTATGTGAAAGACAAAAAGTAACACTGGGGATTTGTTGCAGAGATATAAACGTGAGTCCTTGTTGGAATATTTTTAATCTCTTTATAGACAATCGTATAAACACCTGAATTAGATATATTTTGTCCATTATAACTTCAAATAAAATAAATTTAATGAAGTTGTTTATAGTTTTTAGCTCCCGACCATCAAGTTCTTTCTATGGTCTCAATATCAAACAAATAGTTTCCCTACGGCTAGAACTCATTACTTATAACCCATAAAACTCAATTCCTGAAATTGTAAAGCTATACTTTCATAGGATAAACATAATCCAGCAATTATCAAAACTATCTGGAGGTTAAATCATAAAATCCTCTAAACAGATATAATCTAGATGAAGTTTACAGGCAAAAACCTAACACTCGTGATATTGTACTTTCATAGCATAAAAAGTAATCCAGCAATTATGAAAAATGTCCTGAGAAAGTTCATGAATATACTCTAAATAAGTTTAATCTTGAGTGAACTTTTGGTTCAAAACCAGTAAAATTCAAAATTTCGAGGAACATGGTGTTGCTTGTATATCAATTCGTCGTGTATCTCATACTTATAAATTTAATAAATTATATTTTAATCAATAACAATAATTAAGGAAAACAATATAAAAAGAACTATTTTGCAAAATTTCAAGTTTAAATTTTAAGTGTTCGTCGTGGATTATAATCTTTACTTTACTTTTTCTATTTTTCTATATTTTGGGGGATTGATTTTAATCTTAAAATAACTCTACTATTCATTTTTGTATTATTTTAGACATAGGGTTTAAATCTGTAAAGAAGTAAATTCTTACAAAACTTGAAAGTGCGGTAGAGCCCTCCAAATGATGAAAAAAAAATTATTTACTATTTTTGTAATCTGTGTAAAATTATGCAAATTCTGATACATCTTGTGTTTGCATAGCTAAAAAACAATAAAATACATCAACGAGAATTATTTAACATGAGCCTATCTGGCAGATCAGATATATTAGTTCTTGTTCTTAAGATATGAAGTTCATGAGCCCAAAGGCGCCCACATCTAAATGTCACTCAAATGTTAGAATTTTTTATTCATAAACATATTTTCACTATTGGAACCAATTAAAATGGTGAGGAATGAAAATAAAAGAAAACATTAATTTTTTAAACTCACAATAAGAGCCAGACTAACATACTAAATATAATTGAATAAATACTTGATATAATTTATGTATTTTTTTATAGATGAGCAACTCCTTTAAACTTCAACTAATACACTTTTTATTAATTAATTAATATGTGATGCTTAGGAAAAATTAAAATCTTAATTATTAGGCAGGAATTACCACAAAAGTTGAGAATTGTATTATTGAATTAGTTTGTACTAAATAACCCTAAACTAAAATCGTGCATCATCACTTAATCAAAACAAATGCCTTAAATATTACAAATTTATTTATTTTTGTGGATTGCTCATTTCTAAGTCGCATATCACAAAACAATCCCCCTTTTTTAGTACTCTTTTTTTTTTTTTTTTTTGAATAGCTCAAAATTTTGTTGTTAAAAAAATGCGTATTTATAAAAATGTAATGAATTGAATTAATACTAACTTTTTTTTAATACAAAAAGATAAGCATATTTATCACGCTAAATCCGTAAAGTTTTGAAATTTCTATTCATAATGGCAGAACAAAATGCCGATATAAAGAATTTTGAAACATTTACTGCGAGTAAAATATCCGCAATAACAAGAATTTAAAAATGGAGTAGCATTTTTCATTGTCAGTATTACGAGTGATGATAATCTTTAGAGCAAAGTTTATTTGTATCTATAAATTTATGTTGAAATGAAAAGCAGTCCTTTTGATCAAAGAAATAACAATGCAGTATACTAGCGCGCGTATCGAGGATATATTTAGCTAATAGTACATAGACCGATCTGGTAGAAATTTGTTGGGTTCTTCCAAAATGCTATTAATGAAATATAACCTCAATACGCACAAGTAGTGTAATCTCTCGGACTTTGAAAGGACTTTTCAAACGAATCTCGTATAGTGAATTTTGAGATGCTAAAGTTTTAACATTAGATAATAATTAACAGCAAAGTCAAAATTGTATAAAAAATTAAGTTAAAAGATCTTGTGGTAAGCCCAGTGCCCGTCTTATTTCAGTATGTATGCCTCTACAATGTACATATGTTACTATGGGTATTAGTATTTAATGGTAGCAATAAATAATAACAGATTCCACCATATGCTCTATTTTATAATAGAAATAAAGTGAGTGTTTCTTTTTGGTATGTAGGTATTTGTGGTATTGTATAACAGAGGAACAATACTCTCAGGTCAGCATTTGCTTATAAGATATTTTATATCTCCTTGGTTTATTCAACAAAAATTACCATATTTGATGTAGTATATAAGCCTTTTGATGTTATGATCCAGATATGAGAAAAAATCAAAATATTGTATTCATAGTTTATAAGACTTTTCTTGAGTTTAATATTTATAGGAAGCCTTCAAGTCCAGGTCGAACTACGAGTCTTTGCTATCAAATCCAAGACAAGATTCGAATTTTTATTGTGAAAAATTTTTAATCTCTGTATCGATCTTCTATAACAACCACTTGATTAATGGATTGTTTGATTTTTCGTACTTTATGAAATTAGAATTACAGGGTTGAGTTTATCTAGTGGTACGAGAGTAAAATTTAAACAATAAGCTATTCAATATGTGACCCCTCATCCCTAATAATTTCCGCAATACGAGACCTCAATCCCTTGTAAAACCTGTCTATGCAAACTGACTCTTGCTTGGTCTATTCCTTCTTGATGGAATCCTCTAGAGAATGGAAACTCCTTTAAGCACACACTCTCGTCCAGATGCGTTTAGAAAGAGCAATCCAAGGGATTTGCGTCTGTAGAGGAGGGTGGCTACATGTTGAGGTCCCAAATGTCCGGAAAGTTGTCTGTGAGGAAGGCCTTGGTCTTAGCAGCGTGAATATTTGTAGCTCCATCTTGAGCGAAAACAAAGTTTTTCTTTCGGGAAGGTAGCACTTTATATCCAATAGTTTGATGTAAGCATCTTTATTGAGCTGTTCCTTCCACTCTACAAAAATAGGAGGGCAGATTTTGCCACTGCTGGCCACAACGCACAAAACCGATATATTGATTTGTTGCTTAGAAATTGACATTTTTATTCGAATTTACTTGCAAAATTTTCTTTCATATGTTAAAAAAATAATTTTCGTAAAATAACTCCTTTATAATTAAATTTGTAACTTTTCCAAAAAGTTGTCCTTTTCACTGCTTAATCTACGAAATTTTTAAGCTATAAAATTATCACATTGAAGATTCAAAAACTCATATATCATATATATGTATAATATACGAGTATCTGGTGTTATAGGGAAAAATACTTTAAAATCAGCCCTTCTCTCTCAGCAGCACTTGAGAAAGTTTCAAGTTTTTAAGCACTCTCTCGATGCATTATCTTAACTAATATTATAAAGTATAACTGCTTCGATTAACCAAAAGAAATCTTTCAGTAAAACTTAAAGTAAAGTGTCCTTCATGCACAGTAATAATGGTATTTCTCAATCTTATATAAGCTTAGGATGTATCATATATATGATGACGACATCATAGAAGTATTCATAACTCTCCAACTTTGCTTTCAAATTATATATGAGTGTAACTTAAAATTTAAAGATATGACGATATACATATTTAAAACACTCACCCTCAAACTACAGATGATTAAAAATGTCTGAATATTTAGTAAACATCTACATCGTATTGATTCCAAATACCCAATTTTGTAAATTTTCATCATTTATTGATAACTTCAATATCATTAAACCCCTTAATCGAAGTGCGCAAAGGGATGTTTGCCTATTTATGGCTTTTTAATAATGCTGAAAAGTATTTACTTTTCATTATCTCTTTACTATAAAATATGAGTACTTTAAAATGAATACAAAAACATTTTCACGTGAGAAATAATTATCTTTTTATGAAAGAATATAGCTGAATGCTTTAGCACACAACTCAAAGGGATTTTTATTTTTTATCTTGTATAAAACGTTACATAAGGATATTTTTTTGATGGGTAGAAAAGTATTAACTAAAAGCAATACATACATATTTGAAATATAAGCAAGTCATGTAATCAAACAGTCTTGTATAGATATTGACGCTATATAATTTCCTATGAGACCTTTTATAATAAATGTATTCTCTATTGATTTTATTTTTCTCTGGTATGAATAAAGAATATAGAAAAAGGTAGAAATGGTCTCAGTCCTTGTATTAGTAAATAACAATTAGCATGAATACCCAATATTTTCCCTAATTATTAGACGTTGACAACATGAACAAGCTTTTTTATTTTCTGAAGCTGCTACCACCATAGTTTAATTCTTGTGAATGGAACCTCTCAGTATAAAGTGATCACTAGTGCATGTGCTCTTGAAAGAATGAGATTAACACTTAGCTCATGAATTATAAGAGTAAGTCGGAGTAGAGTTATAGATTGACAGTTCTGTAATTCCAGCTTTTATGTTCTTGCTATATGGGGATTTGTTTATATTTTTTTCCTCTCACGGCTGTTTGTAGCTGATCAAAATAAACGTCATGACAGCTAACTCTTCTCCTTCCAAACATTTCATAAATTAGCAGGAAACTCAAATAAAATTTGAGTTTCATTTATTTCTATATACTCCTACAGGAAATATTTTATGTATCATGGATCATCAACTAGACTTATTACTGGAGTTTTAAATTCTAAACATTATTTAGTGTGTGTCTTTTTTTATTTAGTAATCTAAGCAGTGTTCGTATTACCCTAGCTGTTTTGAAGAATATGGGCACACTGAGTTGCTTACGCACACATATCTTCTTTTTTTGATTATTATTATCCTTCAGCCCAACTTTTCGGTGATGGGGTCATTCCATGTCAAATCAACGAGGGAAGGTGACCCGAACCTCTCAGATTTGGATGATTTTTGTCACACAAGCTACAACTCATGAGTAAATTTAGTCTGCCAAATTTCCCCGCATAATTCTGAGTCATTTCTGAGATATAGATACTCGACACAGACCAGAATTTTCAACGTCCTTTCATGTTTTTTTACCGTTTTTTATCAAAAAGAGCGTACCTCTTGAAATTTGGTTCTTAACTATTTTGAAGTGTGGGGAAAAATGAAGTAAATATTAAAATATTTAATTTCTTATGATCTCTATTTTTTCTACTTTGGATCAATATTATGAATTACTCTAGTTCAGTTTTCTTTTTTCAGTCTATATAAATGATAAAATATGTTTAAGTTATAAAAATGTAAGTAAAATGGACCAAATTTCTGGTGCGAGAGTAACCTAACTTTGAGATCCCACCCTGGGAGCTGTGATAAAAAATCCGGCACGATTTTTGGCAAAGTGATAGCCCTATTTATTTAAAAAAATGTGGACACTGTTTAATATTCATAAGTATCTCAAGTACTTGCTAGTTTATTTCAGATTTAAAACAAAGTCAAAATTAAGGTTATAAGAAATTTAAATATTCCAATTTTGACTTCAATTTTGGAATCCTCTTAATTCAAATTAGTTAAGTTCCAAGTTTCATGTGTCATACTTATTTTGTAACTATATTAATCATAACAGGTTCAAGCATAATTACGAACAGAATAGGTTTCAAACTAAAGGTGGGATCCTTTTTGATACGAACAATCCGGGATGGGAGTTGCTTTACTACCGAGCGTCGTTTTAGTGTGTATAAATTATTATTTCTAAATATATATATATATATATTTTTTTATTAAACCTTTTCTTTAAATTTGTACACAACTTTGTTGACAAATTAACTAATTTACATTTTTTCAATACAAGCTGTCTGCAACGTGAAAATTCAAATCAAGTTTGTTTTAGAGTTAAGATGAAAAAGCAAGAAAGAATATAAAGAAATATCATTCCAATTTTTGATAATTTAATATCTTTTATTTCTCAATAGAAAACTATTAAAGCTTAATTTCAAACTTTTTATGTTAATCGGAGTCAAAAACTTTCCATGATTAATGATACATATATAAGTATCTATATGAACTTTATTGTTTTTCTTAGAAGTTGAAAAAATGCGCTAAATGGGAGAATTGTATATTTTTTTAAATATATATATAACACTAAATTATGGTAGTCAACAAAATATTATTTTATCAAAAAGACTATTTAGGATCCATATTCGAGTAATATTGTGGGTATATGACTCTTTCATCTTTTAAAATGAGCAAATATGAGAAAGAATGTTAAGACTTTAAGATATAAACTCTAAATGGACTTTTCACCCATTCTATGGCTGTTTTTATTCACTTCTGAGACCGAAATATCCTTGTAATCTATATTTGTAAAACATAGTTGATTTGTCTGTTGGTCTGTGGGGGACTCATTATTGAGTGTGCGCTGAATATACCGGGCCACCCTTTATAATTTACCCATTTTAACAAAAAAAAGTATTGAAGTCCATGGCAGGACCCTGGGCGAATTTGGAAACAAATTTATTAATTATGAATTGAAATCCAAAGAATATGGATGTACTAATCACTCATGGAGGCCCAGGCCTGGTTGAATGAGGTCTTGAGGGCACGGGTGATGTTGTGGCGTATCCTGCAAGCCTTGAACTCTAGGTATGTCTAGATGGAATAGTGTAGGTGGCTGCAGTCTGGGCTCTGCGGCGGCCAAAAGTCATTTTCTCAGAAGTGCATGTTGGCTTGGAGCCACTCTTAGGTTTTCTTTGCAGTATGGGCAGGTTCTCTATCTTGTTGGAACACACGGGGAGAACTGCTAACGACCGATTTGATTCATGAGATAACTTTAATGTCCATAATTTTGACGTGGTTGTATCCTAAAGGAAACCTCACCGGATTAACTGCATTCTTGTTAGATGCAACCAGACCTAATGTCATCATTGAAGCAAGGTGTTTGTTGGTGGAGACATATCACTCCTCCTCTGCTATATCCCCAAATGTCACTACTAGATCATTCTGCCTGTGGAAGTCAGGGTCAACAGTAGAGTGTTTGCTATTTTTTAAAGTTGACCAAATTCAAAATTATCATGGATCACGAGATGTGTTTAGATGTTGGTAATGACTTCCTAAATTATTTTTTCTGTGCTATCAAAAACCGTTACCCTCCATCTCGTCAAAGTTCCATCAGTCCGGAAGTAATTCAAAATGAGGTCAAATTAAACAAAAGAAAAAAATCTTATTACAATTAAGGCATAAGAAAAAAAAAAAAATTTATAATTTTTTTGACTTTATTATTTAGTCTGTTTTATAAGTAAAAACTCACGATGTAACTATTGACGGCATACAGATATAATTAAATAATAATGGATTTTCTATTTATTCAACTATTTATATAATTAAATTTTTTCAAGAACAAGGTACAAATGGCGATAAATATACATAGTTTTTAAGTCTATAAATAATCAGTGAACTAATTCATGAAATCAGACTTTGGAAAGTTTTTACTCAATTTTGATCTTGAGTTATTTGTAACAATTAAATTTTTGTGTCTTTTCTCTTTATCATATGTTTTCTAGGATTCCTTCGTTGTTGATGCTACATATCTTTCAACGATTTGAGAATCACAGATAATATTTGGTAGAGCTAAATCTTCACCTTGTGCATATTTTAACAATTCCTATTTAATGTATCAAATATTATAGTATGTTAGATTTAAAAAATTTTAGGATTGGTATTCAAGTTGATTAAATCTAGTGAACTAGTTAGACGCCTATTTAGAAATTATTTAGGTAGGTTTTTTTTTTTTTCTGATTTGAACTTGTTTTCTTTTTTTACGATCTTCTAAAACGATGTCAACTGGTTTAAATCAAACAAGGCACGTATAAGGATGTTTTCAGGATATGCAAAATAGAAATTTGTCTTGAATAAACAGATTTCTTAATTTCTTTCTTCAGGGTTGAGATGCTTTTTTGCTTGATTTATTGAAAATAAAAATTGTTTTGTCCGTGTTTGATATGAGGGAAACTTTATATGAAGGAAAGTAGGACCATAGACATTATAATAAGTCTTTTAAGCTCCACTGATGAACTTTTTGAAATGCATAATCTTAAAAGGCTAGAGGCAGTAATCATCCACAATAGGGTCCCTTTTTTTTTTTTTTTTTTTTTTTTTTTTTTTTTTGCACGCTTCTCACAGACTTTTCTTTGATGTTCCGTCATCAGAGTCCATGGAATATGTTAGCAATTGAGGAATTCAGCTTTTTCTTGAAGGGCGACTTCAGGGGTTTGAGTGACACGGAGGATTCCTCCGTTTCCGGGAAGTGATGAGGTCTTACGATAACTTCAACCGCATAGAGATATTGTAAATTGTCTCAATATACTCAAAGATAGCCTTCTGAGACAATGATGTTCGAGAACTGCGACTATCTCAATTTTCTCCTCATACTGTGTCCTCATGGTGGCGAATAGGAAAATGTTTTGCTTAGCAATCGACAGCTAATTATGTGTTCTACATCGTTGATTATAGGAATATTGTAAAAAATGACTCTTAACCACTCAAAATTTGCATAATCAAGATGCGTAAATAATAACAATAGGCCTGGTGCTATAGCTGCATTACTACTTGATCAAAGAAATAACAATTTAGTAATGATTGTGCTTAGCTAAAGCTCAGTGCATTATTAAATTTTAACATTAAAGTACAGGGGAATATATTGTGAAAAAACTTTTTCACTGACAACTTCATCAAGACTTAAAAAATAAAAATGAGGGTTCCAATAATGTGGCTGGATATATACAGATTTTACAACAGAGTGGTCCAGATAATTTGGAGACTATTTAAAGGCTTATAACGCATGAACTTTATTTGGGTCAAACCATATTTGATTTATTTATTTGAAAGCTACATTTAATGACAATCAATTATTAATAATGAGATCATCCTTCCCCTATAACTTCGACCACACGGCGTCAGAAGCATTGGCAGGGCCCGGCAACTTCGTACAAATCCAGCTTTGTCATTACTTGGTACAAGGCGTCATGATCAACGCTGGCTCAGATATAGAAATAACATGGGTTCAGATCCGGGCTGTTTGAAGGCCAAAAATACGGGTTCCAAAAGTTAGGAAATTCTATTGCAAAGACATCCTGCATTTTTTTTTGCATTTTTGGCCGGTTCACTGTATTGTTGGCAGTTTTTTTCTTCCTTAGGTTACTTCATTCATCTAAGGAATGTAAATTAATATTGTAAAACTAGACACAATATCGACTGACATATTGATCCAAATTGATTTAAAAAATAACCATAATATCGGCATTGGACCGAGTCCCAAATATATTTATAACTACCCAAAATCCCAACCAACACACCATATTTTTTTTTAATTTAACCAGATTATATTTTTTTATAATAGAATTTTTTAAAGGTTATACCTATTTATATTCATTCACAAAACTTTATTTAATGAAAAAAATATATAGATACCCCATTGTAAAGAGTATCCATTTACTTTTTTAAATTTGCATTCAAATAAAAATCAAGAAATCTTGAATGTTCAAAGTTTTACTATAAAAAGTCGACAATAAAGCTCTATGGAGAATTTAAGAGCATCATCAATATCCCTTAAACATAATTCAAATATTAAAGGATTAAAATAAATGATTATAATAAAATATTGGGGATTAACCATTTCTAAAATGTTTTATTGAATATCATGACAAATAAAATATTTATATATAATTTTAAACTCTATACTTTTTGGCTTGTTTTTGCAAGTATGAACGTACCAAGCTTTATTTATGCTTGGTAGTCAGGTTTGATTCAATTTTACTGAATTGATTAATTCGTTAGATATTTCCAAGGAAAGGATTTTGGAAAGTGCGAGCAAAACACAGGAGTGAGACTTATAATACAACTGAATTAAGAAGATTGTTGACATCAACTGCCTATTGTACGAATTTGAAGTCAGAAACTGAATTATTGTTATAAAGAGGAAAACCTTTTGAATTTAAATTACTCGAAGCTTTAGTACATGAAAAGTATTATAATACTTATAAATAAATAAAACTACATATTTATTTACAGTGTTTTGCATCATTTAAACAATTTATTTTTTCAGGCGTAGATGTAAACACCACGACAATCTATTATAAATTGAATAAAAAATATAAAAAGAGCTGCCTAGCCAGTGGACAACGCTCTCGGGAGAAATAATTTTCTTGGATTCAACGTGTGTAGCTTCGACACAAAATTGCTAATGGAAAGGAAATTTGCATTATCTATATGGACTTACTTGGTCAGATAAAAAAATTGTAATACTATAACCATAGATGAAAATCATATCATATTGGAAGTGGGTCTTGCTATTAATAGTTGCTAAGTGAATACATGTTTTTTTTGTTTACCTAAGCTGTCATCATTATTATTTTATTCTAGAAGAGAGAACAATAAATATAAAATAATCACTAGTTTGTGAAAGACGAGAATTAACTCAAAAATATTTGTTGATGAGTTAAAAGTGTAAGCCTTTATTGAACTCGGAGTATAATGGAGAATCGACATAGGAGAAATTTTTCCCTATATCATTGCGGGATTGCATTTATTTGATTTATCTCATAGCTGCTCACAGCTGGATGAATTAAACATCATGACAGCTAAACTGCTTTTCTCACAAATATTCTTCAAATTATGAGGATGATAACACTAATTTTCGGTTTTCATTGTTTTGAACATACCACTGAATAATATTTTTTCCATTTATGGTTTGAATATTTACTTATACTTATCGGAACAATGAAAGAAAATCCTTCTAGAAAGTATTATTTAAGGAAAAATTATATTTAAATATATATTTATATCAATATAACTATGTTATTATACATTTTTTCAAATGTACCAAAGATAAGTGGGAATTTGCCGCCACTATTTTTCCAAATCCCTACAAAATTCCCATCCCTATATATTCCATAGAATTATCTACTTATAGAATAATCAAGCTTTCTTTGTTTTTTCTTCCAAATAGTCGAAATCGAAAAAGAAAAAGAGAACCGCTTAGGCATTTAGTTTGTTGATGCACAAATTTGATTTAATATTGTCAATTTTTTATATGAAGTTTGTTTTTCCCCTGTGGCTTCTTAGTCTCATTATAGCTTCAATTAGTCAAGACGTCATCTGTATAAGAATTTCTCATCTTCAATGTACCATGCCTATATTCTCACAAAAATAAAGAGGAATAGAATGGGCACTCGATAGAGCGCAAAAACCCTCACTTACAATGAAATTGAATAATGTAATACACTCAGTAGGATTTAGAAAATTTTCCCATCACTTATAATAAACTCAGTCAGGGAGTTACCCCCTGTTGCATTTTTCAATTACTAATATAAGTAAATAACGTTCATACCTCATTTTTCTTGCACAAAAGAGTATTTGATACAAACAAACTAATTACAGATTCAAAGGTTATCAGAGCGTAAAGTACTACCAGTATAATGGGACACCAGTCTCCCGTCCTTTGATTCATTCTTCATTGCATTATTTTTCATTATATTTAAGGTATTTTTAAAATATTACAAAGAATATTAATAGATCACTAAAATAAATAAAAACATTTTTTATTAGAACTTTAAGTTCGAGCTATATAAGTTTTCAAACTATGTAATTTCTTTGGATTTTGAAAAAAAATATCATTCAAGCGATCATATATTTTTTATATATGGATAGTTTAAATTTTTAATTACTTACTTCATATTTGTCTAGTATAAAAAATAATTTTTGAAAATTTGGCTTTGTTTCGATGAAAAATGAAAAAGTTAGGGTAGTTTAAAATTGTGGTGTCCTTCAGAGTTGGAAGGCTATATTTTTTTTTTTTATCAGAAAGAAAAATTTGTTCAAGATTATACACGTATCATACTATTTTTTTTAGAGGATCCATATAGAAGTACACTGATTAAGTCTACAGATTTAGCATGTAAAACAAGAATGAACCTCCAACAATGTAGGAAGCAAAAATATAGAAAATCGAACTTTGGTTATTTGTACCTCTTGTAATATTGTCTTATGCTTGGTAAGAAATATAAATTGCTTTGTTATTTTTCATATGTAAAGCATTTATTATATTAATGAAATGTAAAATATTACCTGTTTTAATTAGAAATAAAAAGTATATTAAAAGAATTAATAAATATAAAGAATTCGACTCCATAGCGTAACTTCATATATTTTTTTGTATATAATAAAAGTTACTGATCAAACCCAGTGAGGCACGAGTGTCCCATCAAATTCAGGTGAACCCATTGAAGTTGTTTATAATATTATTTTTAATTTTTTCTAGTGTGATCAAAAAGATCAAGAAAGGACTATACTTACCTTTGATTTTCTTTTCAATTCCGTGTGGGTCTGAAAGGTTTAAATATGGAATTTAAAATATTTTAGAAAAGAATTTGTTGAATTGCATAATTAGACAAATGATTTCCCCTCAATGGGCATGCCATTTAACCTACTAAATATACATTTACGTAGTCTCAGTATGACTCTGAAGTTAATAGAAATCCCATTCAAGAAACTCTACTCCTTCAATATCTTAATTAAGTTGAATAAAAACGATACCCTTCCCATTTTTCTTAGTTATTTTATTTTAGGATTACCATTAATTATAATTTCATGTTTTATAAATCATCGATAATAATTCATGCTTCTTTTTTTGCATTATGTAAAATATATTTCTAAATTTGTCCCATCTAGCTTCTTCATTAAACAATTCACATATATTTTACTTTTGTTTTTGTACAGTGTGTGAAGTAATGTCGTGGACTATTTAATAATATAAAAAAATAAGCTAAACTATTGCAAGAATGAAATTGAGTAAAGCATTGAGACTACACGCCCAATGGAATACTCAAGAGGAGATCAATCTGGGGAGAAATGTGTCCAAAACCGACATTTATGTTTGAAACAAATCAACAATTTCTGGTATCTCATTACCTCGTTGGCCTTGACCTTGTATATGTATACTGTCCAATGCTGGAGGCACTGATACCTCCCGATGAAGCATCGACTTCTACTACTAAAAATTTGAAGGTATATTTGAATATGGTTGTGGCTAACTTGACAAATATTAGACTTGACTTTGTTGCATATATTTTGTTCCATTTGACGTCATTACCAATAACAGCAACAATCAATGTTGTTTGTATAAAGACCCCCAGAGCCTCTTCCAAACGTTTCAGATATGGCCTCATGGTAAAAGTGCATTTTAAATAGCATGCATAGATTGTTATGCATTAAACAAAAGAAAATATATTTTTTTACATATATGAAAGTGACTTAAAATGTACACTCTTAAAAAGTCGAGCAGGGGGCTAAAGGGTTAAGATTTTGAAAAAATCTAGACTCAAATATTCAGGCAAAATTAGATGCTGCCCATCCTCCCCTGCAAAAAAAAATATATATATATATTTACGGTTAGGTGCATATCAGTGATGAAAAAGTTTAAAATCATTTTTCTATGGCATTATAACCAAAAAATATATATCCATTGTTGTACAAATATATGACCACAGACACGTTTGCTACACTTTTGCAAATAGTATATTTTTTTTATATTCAAAAGCTGTTTTCATTATTCTTGAGAAGGGAAAATCTAAATATTAACTTTATATGCTCAGGTATAGCTGAGCGTGACACCGAGGGTTAAGTTAAAGTACCTGTTTGACTCAAAGTGGAATTGAGAATCGACATGTGTATAATTCCTGCCCACGACCTTGCCTGAGACAGAGCGGGATTTGTTTTTAATTCCATCCTCTCATAAATGATTGTAGGTAATTGGATAAAACGTTATGACAACTATGCCTCTCTTCTTCCAAACATATTTCAAATTGTTTGATTGACCAATGTTAATATTGTTTTTGTTTTTTTAACATAGTGGTAGATCATATATTTTTCCATATTTAGTAATGATATTATCCTTTTATCACATGATTTTGGGTCTATTTATTTGCCGTCTTATAAAGCAAATAGATTTACAGACAATGTGGATCGCTGTTTGTAAGATTTTTTCTTTCTATGGATCCACTACTAGTAAATGATCTTTTCTAAAGAATTTATCCTTGGAATGTGTTATATGTCAACATAAATGCAATGTTGATCATCAATTTATTAACAGGGAATTTTCTTTGTTGATTGTTCCCTCCCATCTTTCCTATTGAGTCAAGAGCAAAAGTGAAAGAGTTAAAGTTTATTTTAATTCACCTCATTCTCAGTAAGCACGAACCTTCAAAAGACGGAAGTCAAAATTTCATGACAATCTGTTCTTTAGTTTGTGAGTTATTGTACTAGCTGTGATTCTAACCTTTTTTATCTCCAGAACAATGGATCAACGGCAATTTAGTTATTAAATCTCTTTCCGTGCTGGGGAATAATACAGTTTAAGCTCAGCAAGGGCTTGAAAATGTTATAGGTACTCCACTCTGTCAGAAATGACAATATAATTTTGGTTTTGCTGGCTTCAAACATGGTTGTAGAGACACCAATGATGCAGAACAAAAGTGGATATACAAATAAGGTGGTAACAACAGAAAAAATCAATCAGAGCGATAGACCCGTTTTGAATGATCGGGATGTGAATTTACATGAGTAAAGTGACATCGTAAAGATATTAAAAGAACAGTTGCCTTTATATTGCATAAATATTTTATCCATGATAAAGCTCCGTTTAATGTGGGTGCAGCGTTTGCTCACTTTTGACCCCTCCCAAAAAAACGTGCTCATGATTAAAGACAATTTTGAACTAAAAAAATGTGTTTTCTTTGTGAAGCCCCTTACTTTTCAGACCATGAGTTAGATATGGAGCGGAATTTATTTTTATATTATATATATCATAGTTTCTCGCATCAGCTAATCCAACATAACTTCATGACAGCTGAGCTGTTCTTCTCCAAAACATTCTTCAAATTGTCAGAGTTACCATGATAATTTGCGGATTTTTTTGTTTTTTTCACACCGACAGGTCTTATTATTAAGAACTATAATTATACCCTTTTAAGTTTAACGTAATTATTACATGTAATTGGACACATTTTAGATTTATGATCTTATTCTGTTTGGCATTTCCCATCTGTTCCAGGCACAACAGACCAAAACATAAAGAATTAAAGTCTTATAAATTATTTTTGACTACATGATTCTAAAATCTGAACTATACTACCATAGGCTATTAAATTTATAACTTATTTTGTCTCTTGCTAGAATTCTTTAGATAGTGAAATTGTGTTAGTGTATGCATTGAAATTTTAGATGGAGAATCCCATCATTTTTCCAACAGAAAATAGCCCGTTAATGCGTTTTATAGTAATACAAATTACATATTTTGATCAAAAAATTCCAAGGGAACATCAATTTGTTTAAACAAAAATTAGAAAACAACGTAAAAATCTTATTTATTAAGGCAAAATATCCTTGAGGCGAAATGACTTTAAGGTAAAATGTCCGAGGCAAAATGACGTAGCGCCCTTTAGTTAAACCTAGGTCAAACCGGGTGGTCTATTGAAATCTGAACACTTAATACGAGTAATTCAATGATTAATTAAGTTTGATTATATATGTCTATATATTAAAGCAAAAACAATTACTTCAAAACAAAATAAACCTGAGCTCTCTACAAATAAAGAAAATGACACTTAACGTGATCTTCGAACTTCCAATCGTGAACTCCAAGTAGTTTGGCGTTTCCAGGACCACCGTCTACGCTGTCAACAAGTACGAAATGTCGGAGAGGAAAAAGTGCTCCATCAAAAAGGACAAAATGGACCAGTAGGAGTTAAAGAAAACAGCCAATGCCAATCTCATGTAGTCCATGAGGGCCTGTTCAAGAGATCTAAGGATTTCCTACCATACTGTCCAGAGAGCTATCAAAAAAGTGGATGGAAAGAGCCTTGGGAGAGTGGTGAGGGTACTTTTGACACCAGCAATGAGATACTCTTTTCAACTCTTTTGGCACCCCTACAGCCCTGATACCAACCTCTTCGACTACAGCTTTTGGGTACATGTCGAGGAGAAGGCCTGCAGTGTCCGTCATCCAATCACTACGGCAACCATTAATAAGACGCAATAACATAGTACTATATCGGCAGCGGGTGCTAGGCCTTCCACCACCGCCTGGAAGCCATCCTTGCCTCTATGGGCGGATACATTAATAACTAAGAGAGCTCAGACACCCATCTTTATATGGATATCATCAATTTTATTAAAATCCTATTGTTAATGAATAGATTATATAATGTCGAAGTTTAAAATTTAAATTGTTTGGATTTTAATAGACCACTCGGTACATTGAATTTCTTTCTACTTTCTTTATATATCTTATTATATCTCTACTTTTTTATTCATTTGTTGTCTTTATCTCTTTCTCTCCCTCTCTCTCTATCCTTCCCTCCCTTATTTATATGAATTAATTATTACCTTCTGTGTCTAAGTTAATTAAGTTTTTTTTTTTTACTGTGCGGTAAACTAAAATAAAAAGTTAAAACTTTGATTATTTCCTTGTTCTCTTTTTGTTTATGAATACAACCAAGCCTGGTGTCTTTTAAATTCTTAAATTTATTTATTCAAACTCATGAATATAATTAGTATTTTGGTCAAATCCTTGAATTAGTAATTGCTACGTATATTAGGGTTGTCCTTATTTATACCTTAAAATTCAAAATTGTATTATTTACGCTACCCTATCGGCTTTCCCGGTTAAAATGTATAATTGCCTACTAAATAAGTTCATTTAAACAACCTTCAGAGATGGCAGCCATAGCCTCTTTGAATTTTGACACCAAAGTTGTGAATTTCTAAAATATTTTGGGGACATTCTTATTTGTAAACAGAAAGGAAACATATGATAAATTTAAATTTGTACCATAAAATATATCCCTGTGCAAAAAATTTACCATTTGAGATACATTCAGAGGTGGTGGTCTAGGTTACTTTTTAAACTTTTGACATAAAATTTTTAATTGATCAACATTTTTGTACACTTTTATTTATATAGACAAATTAAATTAATTTTTTGATTAGTAGAGGAGAGATATGACAACTATTTAACTCGTACTAGGAATAATTTATGATAGAAATCAGAACCATGACTAACTTTGAAACTTTTGAGAAACAGAAGTTATATTAACAACCACAGAGTCTTATGATGATAGTCATGGTTGCTATCCTCACAAACAACCAGAACCAATTTTTTACCGCAATACATTCTACAATCAATCGCTGCATCAAGATTTTAAGGGAGAAGGATTTATACAACCTCTGTAGTGCGTATATTAAAACATGGAATTTTAAGTATTATTTCTTATGGCAATGCCAATAATTTCAATAATGGACAACTCAGTTGCAAATCTCCAAAATCAACTTTTAGGATAAATAATCATGGTGAGCAATTTCCCATTAGATAGGGAATGATGGAATCAAATGTTCACTCTGTTTCTCCAAGTAAAAATGGGACGCGATATACGTTCGGCCCTTAATATAAAAAAATAGCTTTGTAACTCATTGGAATGTAACGTTGGCAGGAATAGACTTCAATGCGTTTGCTCTTTAAGCTACAGCGTTTGTTGAAGCAGCTATTTCCAACCAAGACCTCGTATGAAGGCCACTATATTCAAGCCTACAAGGATGCCATGTTTAAATGCCAAGTTCATTACTGTTTTGCACATTCTTCAAAAGTATTTGCTCCACAAGGACGAAGATGAGCATCACGTAGAGGAACAATGAGGCCTATCTCTTCTTTCGTTTGTTTCACTATATTATCCCATCCGAAACAAAATGAAGGATATATTAAGTATCATACTTTAATCCATACTTCCCATTCTGTAACACAAATGGTCACAACTTCTTCAATTACTTTTTCGTAATGAGGTCAAATGCTACTCTACAAAATTAAGAATATTTTCTTTATTCTATATGGAAATTCTTTTCTTTTTTTATGAAGATCAGTACTTAATTGGTTTAAGTCCGTTAATTCTAATTTATGCTTAAGCAATCGATTATATAATTATTATAGTTGATTGTTTTACGAAATGAAATCTACATTTTTAGTAAAAAAAAAAGAAAACAAAATTTTTTTACAAGAAATATATTTTCTTCTACAAAAAAGAGTAAATTTGATGGACATTCCGAGGTGGTGACCAATGGGTTGGTTTTTAAATTTTTACTAGAATTTAAAATTTCCAGAAAGTTGGAAACGATTTTATTTGTATACACAAATAAACTTAAAATGTTTTTACCAGAAAATATATTCTGTGACAAAAATATGTGGTGGCATAAATGTGCTCATAAACTTTTGACTAAAATTATAAATTCATCAACATTTGCTGAGGAATTTAATTGTAAAAAATAAATGAAATACATAATAAATTTAATTTTCAAAAGAAAATAATTTGCCATGCTGAAGATTGTAACATTTGAGTGACATTCAGAGATAATGTCCCAGCTCTAAAAAAATTTTGCAATTGTTTTTGTAAGTTTCTCAACATTTCCTAACAAATTTATCTATAAATATAAATGAAATGTATAATAAATTAAATTTTTGTCAGAAAATATATTTTGATACTAAAAATTGTAACGTTTGACCAAAATTCAGATATAGTGGTCCAGGTTGTCCTTTAACTTTATACAGAAGATTATAAATTTATCAACATTGGCTGTTTTTTTTATTTGCAATTACAAATTAAAATCTATTATATATTATATTTTTACCAATAAATAGATTCCTGCGACAAAAATTTGTACATATAAGTGACGTTCAGAAATCGCTCATTAGACTGGAGTTTAAATTTCTAAAAATTTGCATACTAATTTATTTTTAAGCATAAATGAAAAGTAGAATAAATGTAAATTTTATCAATACTGAGAATAGAATAATCCACAAAATAAGTGTTCGTTTTGTTGTACATTGTAATACAATACATACTAAATATTCAAATAGGGCATGATTATTGTTTACTTATACATATTAGTTTATAAACAAAGCAACGGAGAGTGAAACTGTTTTAGAGGAAAATAATACAACTCCCTGAAATTATTATATATATTATTTAATATAAAATATAGGTGTATATTACTCACATAGAGGGCGTTGTAAAAAATTCCTCCGCATGCGCATATTTTTTTTAAATTACAAGTATAAACAACATGTTATTTACCATAAATTTCTAACACGTGTCCAGGGTGACGCCTAGCGGCTTGCTTAATGTTTAAGTACGGCCCACTGCTCATTCTCACTTAAAGTTGTACTTTTTTGAAAGAAAAAATTATAAGAATACCTAATCTTGCAGGCAAGAATGTCCAGTATTATAAAACAAAGGTGATGTTTTCAAAAAACAAAGAACAAAAAAAAAATATTGTGTTTTTTATTTATTCGGCAGAAAAGGTTCGTAACCAATTTTATATACTTTAGTCCTCAAAATGAAAAAAAAGAAGAACGAAGTCATGAAAAGGGGAAAAAACGAAAGATTTTTAGGAAAACGGTAAATTAAATTAACTCAACCTCGATTAAAAATGGCAAAATATACGAATAAATTTTAAACAAGGAATTATAAATATACAAAAAAAATTGCATATAATCTAATTAATTGTTTTAGGAGAATAGTCGAAAGTATTTGCGATAAAATATAAATTCAAAGTAATAAGAAGCATATTTATAAATCTCAGGGTATATAATATCCCAGTTCACTAATAGAGGCATAATATTTCATAGAGGGTACCAACTGTTACAATATTATATTTAAAGGATTGAATATTGAAACTATATTCTAAAAAAAGGTATAGCAACTGAAATTATTTAATCTATAGAAAAAGTTGGTTTTGTACATCACTTTATGTTATTAGAAAAAATTAGAGATATATAATTATTGTTTGTCAAATCTTTCAATATAGAGCAAAACATTTAAAAGCAATGATGGTCTCATTTTGATAAGTATATATTTTTTGTTAAATGCGACTTTGGTTTGTCCGAAAAAAGTTTTCATTCACTATAATATATTAAGAACCACATAACTTCATGTGGTTAATCTGGTTTGAAACTTATCCAAAATTTAGGAAGAGATAGGTGATTAATAAAAGTACTCAGCTCAATTAAACAAAAACTTTTAAAGCTCTCTTATACATTACACATGGTGTTTAAATTAAAGACTCATAACAAATTCCCTGCCTCCCAATAAATGTGTGAAAAAGAATGGCACAACTATGACTAAGAGGATGATATTCATTTAATCCTAAAGTGTTCTTATTTACAAAATGGATGAATGAGACATACAGCATATTGGGAAATTATTGATGAGGAGGACATTTACTCGTCGTCGGACTTAGTGAAAAATAATATTGTTAAACTGATATTTTATTATAAACAATGGTATAAATCCGGGTTTTTATTTTATCTGGACCGTTAATTCAAAATTGGTAGTATAAAAAATAATTTTGTTTCCGTAGCAGTTGTTATTATGATTTAATTCCTGGTACTGAACCTCCTTTCCTTAATAAATTTACTGATGTTCAAAACCTGTTTGAACGTACATGTGTGCTCATAAAAGACCGAGCGTAACCCTGAGGATTTGTTGTGAAGTTGTAATTGTCAGTTTTAGTTGGACTCAGAGATCGACATATGAGTAATTCTAGCAAATATCCTTGTTGATATGTATCCTTTTCACCTTTCTTTCTTGTCACAGCTGATTGTAGCTGATCTAATGAAACGTCATGAGCATTATTCTTTCTCTTCTCCGTAATATTCTTCAAATTATGAGGGTTACCATGTTGATTTTTTGTTTCTTTTTTTTAACATGCCCATTCCGCACTGTATTTTCACCTTTGAGTATAAACTATGTATTATCCATTGACAAAAAGCCAAAAGCTCTGAATGAAGGTTTCATTGAATGTGAATGGTCTATTTTAAAGGATTTTGGCATTTCAACGCTTTATTGTTATATATATATATATCTGTATTTAAATTATTTGAAATTTTTAGTAGTTTGTTTGAGGAGGTAATTATGTTGCTATACCTGCTTACATTGAGAATAACACAGCCCACAAACTCCAGGCCAAGAAAAAACAGTAAAGAAGCAAAGGCTACAATTAAATTGAAGTTAAAATCCATTGGACAGTAAATTTTTTATATATACTGTATGCGTCTTAAGTCCTTGCACACTTTTTATACAGATAATAACGTTTCAATTTCTTAAAAATTTCATAAAAAAGGAGAAATAACACAAAACCGGTTTCCTCCTAGGTGTTTTTTGAAGAAATAAAATCAGCTGTAGGTATCTGTGATTGCACATGACGTTGGGATCAGTTGAACCACCGTATACAACACCAAGAAGCTCTACAAAGAAACTGAATCCATTTGTTAATCGTCACAGTTCGGATAGAACAAAATCGGTCCGCACAAGAAGCCTCATAACGAGTGTGAAGACAAAGATAGACGCAAACCTTTGTGACGACATCTGCCAAATGGACAGGGCCCTCAGGGTTCACGAAACAGCTGTCTGATGTATCGTTAAGGAGGGCTTGAACATCAAGTCTAGGGCTGTCACAAAAGTTCAGTGTTTGACGATTTTGCACAGACAAAAGAGGCTCGAAAGACTGAAGATCCTCCTTAATAAATTGAAGAAACCCAATAGGAAAGTTCTTATTCAGTACATCGCCAACACCCCCAAAAGACACCTCTCCAAGGGTAAAATTCATCGGGGTTAGAAACACCCAGCCACTGGTATGATGCTCGGTGTCATTGGTTCAGACGGTACGGCGTTTCCACCGATGTTTATAAAAGATACCTTGAAGGTAAATGAATATAAAATTATCAAGGCGAAGTAGGTGTTTCCCACCCTCAACCCAACTTACAGCATTCGAAATGGGTATGTACACAGGACAAAGCACTGTGCCACACATCCAAGGTCACCCCAAAGTATTTGAAAACAAATTAGAGGGAATGGATTTTGATCCAAGAAGATGTGGCCGCCCAACTTCTCCAACCTGAACCCACTTGACTACTACGTGTATGTTGCGTAGAGAGAAAGGACAACGCCCACTACCACAGCAGCTGGAGGTCATGAAGGCCAAGGATGAGGAGGAATGGGCCAACTTTCCGGCAGACCCCCTCAGGAAAGTTTTTGGTAAGTTTCGAATATGCCCGGAGCTTTGTATTATTGCAGAGGACGGAATTTTTGAAAATAATATACATTAAAATATCGTTCATCTCCTTTTTTATAATATTTTGCAGTATCATTAATATTAAGCCTAGATTTTTCTTTCTTTCTAATCAAGTAAAAAGTGTACAAGGACTTATTGAAGCATTGGATATTACGCAAGATACTAAATTATTTGGAGTTAAAGTAATTTTAAAGTTGTTATGTAGTTGGTGCATGTATTAAACAATCTTCATTTTAGGCAAGTAGGGACTAAGTTAGTTTATAGACATGGGCTGAACAGTGTTTAATGTACAAAGATTATTATAATAAACTTTTTATTTGTGATAAAAAAAAAACATCAACAAAAAAATCAAAATAATTATCAATCATAAATTTGGTCTTCCTACATACTGAGATGACTGTTATTTGGAACCTGTTGATTGTTTACTGTTAGTGATTATTTGATTTACCCAACTTAAGCAATTGGTATCTTTGCAATTTGTAGGGTTGTCTTCAATACAAACGTAACTGTGGGAGTATTGCCGTACACAATACCCATTCAGGAGTAATTATGACCAACTTCTACCTTTATTTTAATCAAATCCAGGAGGCTACATCCGAAAAATTTTAACCTGGGTTTTGCTTTTTTATGGGTTTTATTTATACATATATTTGGGTATTTAATTATTGATCTCGAATAAATTAAGTGATTTTACATTTGATTCGATTAAAAATGGATAAACAGAAGTTATCAATAACATTATTTATTTGAATTTTCAAATTATTTGACAGACAAAAACATGTACAATACACCACCAGCAGTGTGTGTCCAAATGCGCCTCCTCCCATGCGTCCGTGGAACAGAAAGGCTCATTCTTGTAGTTATTTATTTGTATTTGTATGTGATAGCCCAAATTTATTCATAGAAATAATAAAATGGTCAATATATATATATATATATATGCAACAAGGGATCAAAAAGAAATTGTATTTCTGTCATTTTGAAAACGAAGCATAAGTATTAACTTATTACTTTGTACATTTATTTAAAAAAATACATGGTGAAATAGCCATGACGTAGCAAGTCAGAGGAAGGGAACAACACCTGACAAAAAATACATATGGTCTTTTTGTGTTAGCGAAGTAACGTGGTGCTAGTTTTTATAAATTAATCAGAATACAAACTAACTTATTCAGCAGAAATTTTAAGATATTGTAACTCTCTTTAAAAAGTGATCAGTTATAATAAGTTTTGCAATTTATCTATTAATGTTGATTCTTCTTGATTATTTTATATTTTTAACACCAGAAATACGAAAGTATTTTGGAAATTGGAATCTGCGACATCGGAAAGTTGAAATTCAAATTATCACAACCTTTGAACAACAGGAAAATAACTTCGCCAAATGAAGCAAAGCGATGCAAAGAATATATTATCAATGTGGTATGAAAGGGATTTCGACTTTTTCGATATATTCGGACAATGAACACTTTGGAGTATCATGAAAGTAAATGGAGATTATAAATCAATATGGTATTGTTATTTTTAGGAATACCTTGTCAGGGAGTTGTAGAGTGCAAATCCATCCCTGGGTGTCACTTCTGGGATTTTTTCTCTTAAATATCGATAAACTCTCATAATGACGGATTTTTTCATTAAATTTAATTCTTTTTACGATTTGTTTTCAGTCTATTTTGAAGAAGACGGACCTGACTTAACCAACACAATAAAACAAAGATGCTTAGAGGATTAGTAATATTTAATCGATTTCGTTAGTATTAGAGGCCTCTTCAAAAATAATAAAACAACAAAATTCTTAAATTACCAAGCTTTTACAAAAAATAAAATTTAAAACTAGGAATATTTAAAATAATGCGCTAAAAAAGTTTTTCTTCAACGAAACTGTTTTACAGTAAATTTAACAAATGTCAAATCCAATGTATATTCCTTCCAGTTGGTGTTTTGGACTGAAATTGATTGATTCGCCATTTTTCTCGAATTAAAAGCCTCTGTATTATATCTCATAGGCCGGACTTATTCTCGCACCTGTACTTTCTTATCAGATTTTTTATGTCCTCTCGAATTGAAGTCTTCTCCATTGGTTTCCAAACATTTACCAACAAATTTCATGTGATCACTTATCCGATCTTTTTAATTATTGGATAGGTTTGGCCGACATATTCCTTTGAGCATTTTGTAAAACCAATAACATAAGCAAAATCTGCGTAATCACATGAAACAATTCCTGAGTAACACTAGGTACCAAGGATTTGATAACCAAACCTGGTTGAACATATGAACAGGTTCTATATCCATTTTCTAAATACTTTTTCAACTCCACTTCATTGACACTTCGTGATGACCTACTTGGAGTCTCTGGAAAAACTTTTACGCAAAAAAGTAGATCCCGAGATTTTCTTTTTGATTGTAGGCAAACATAGTTGGCTTTGGAAAAATTATTTCCATTCTTGGATCCAAGGTTAATGCTCTGCAATGACGATGAAGTACGGATGAAATTTGCTTGAGCTCTAGATAATAAGTTATGGCAAAAACTTTTTGAATTTGGTTTTTTTTCGTACTTCATTCCTTTCCATTAGCTTTGCTCTTTCAATAGAAGCATTCATAGTTTTTGGTTGATAATCACGTACTATCAGCATTTCTTTAAGTTTTTTAAAACGATTTACTGCTAATTTCATTGCTGCAAATTCTCAAGATTCTTAAAGACAGACTATAGGGAATATTCTGACACACTTAGGGTGGATGTAATAACGAGGGAGAAGATACGGGATGCCATAATTTCTTTTCTTTTTTGTTACAAATCCGTATGGATTTTCCCATCTCTATGTAAAGTGATGTGTCGAAAAACTGGGTAGACTTTAGTGAGATTAACTTAATTCAGTTGTGACATGAAATGTTTTAGTTCTTTTTTTGTTTCAGTCCAAATTGCAAACAGATCATCAATGAATCTACGTTGAAAATAAAGAGATCTCGAAAGATTTTGATTTGAAAATTTTGCTGCTATTTGTTTAATGGTTTTGTCTATTTTGCCCATGAAAATATTGGCAAGTGTGGGTGCCACTTTGGTCCCCATTCACGAACTGGCTTATCTTCTGAATGATGGACTCATTGCTGGATATGATGGAACATGCTGGTGGAAAACTCTTTTCCGTATGGTCTTTGTTAATTTAATTTAATTCAATTTATGTTATGATAAATTTTTCTTTTTCAGTCTATAATCATGTCTCTTGTTCAAACTTAATTTTTTGTAATAACTCCGTAAGACTAAGTTGTGTTATGATTTTATGGATAATAATTGCTCGAATAAGTTGCTGCGAGGTATTGATCAATCTTTGGGGTGGGCACTGTATAGGTATTTCTATTTATGTATGTTTAAATTATTTATAAGATTAGAAAGGTATACTTTAATATAATGTAAATTATACTTAAATCACTTCATGGTCTTTCCCTGGTGAAAATATTTTCTTAGTTAAAAAAATTGTGATAATTAAATTTCAATTTCTGCTTTTCAATCTGAAAAACTTAAGGATGTTGTATATTACAATAAATTTCCAAAAATAAATTTCGCAATTCACAAATCCTTTGTTCTTAAATAACGGAATCCATAGTGAAGTCAATCACTGAAACCAACCACCTCCAGTTTCAACCATAACCTTTAACCTGCCCCTGAACCTGGTGCAGGCCTTGATCAGAAACTCCTTTCCATGTCGCAACTGTCTCGATATTGGAAGCCTCCAATGAGTCATGAGTGGCATATCCTCCTTATTATTGTACCTTGTCTTCAAGATGTTCCATACGTAGTAGTTCAAGGGGGTCAGATCCGACAATCTAAGAGGCCACATTTCCTTTATACGAAATGTACAAATAAAAATGTTTGGAGTGCATTTTTAGCTGTCAGAACGATGATGATTCTTCCTCCTCGAAAGCCTAGGATACATCATAAGCACTTGATGTGGGCAGCATCGTTAACTCTATAATCTTCTTGTGCACACAATAATGGCCTCACATCGTTCGTATTCAGACGAAATCTCATAGATATTTTATTTTTTCTAAACAGTTTTGTCAGCTGAATCGGATAAGTACATTTTTATAAACATCAATCTCTAGAGTAAGAATATATTGAGGATTAAACTTGCTGTGGATTTATGAACCCCACTTTGTATATTATTAAATAAAGCCCCATTGAAAATATATGAGTACAAAACTGTAAGCTGATATATCCATTAGCTATTTTAGGATAATTAAAAAGACTATGGTTCGAAAATTAAGAAACTTCGTGTACATATAGTTTCAATTGATCAATAAAATATACTAGATTTTGGATATTTAGTGTTTAAAAAATAGATAATATTTTTTGGCCCAGTCAAAATGGCATCAAAAGTTAAAATATTGTCATTCTATTATTAAACATCAGGGCAAATTTATTTATTTCTTTAGAAAGAAATAAACAAATAAATATTTTTAATGTATATATTATGTTCGTATTTATGGTCAGTATTAAAGTAGTGAAGAAAAAAAATAACATTTTTGCTCCAAAAATAGATGAGATACAACGTTGAAAAATGCTATATGAGTATTTTCCATCAATACACATAAATAGTTGTACATATCTTATAAGGGAAAATGGTTGTAAAATAATTTTTTTAAGCTCGAGGGACTTTTAATTATGCTACATCAAAATGAACACATTTATGTATCTTTTGTATCACGAAAAACAACGCCTATAATATGGCTTACATAGTACAGAACATTATAAAAAAATATTGCTTATTATTTGAACGTATTTAGAAATTATACTATTCCAGTAGTATTCATTATTTTGTTGATAATAATCGATATGATCTAGAATAAGGGTTTAAAATTTGTCTTATCCAACGTACAGTTCAGTCTTGTCCCCGCAGTCCATCCTCCCAAAATGTCCCAAATTTTATAGCGCCCCCCACAAAACATCATTTTCACAAATATTATACCGGGTGGAAAATTGAAACTTACACACTTGTATTATATGTATTGATTTGAGAGGTTCTAATTGAGGAAATTCAAATTGTTTTTTATTGTTTAGGTAGCCATGTGTCTGCTGCTTTTTGAAATTTTGAAATCAGAAGAGAAATTTCATTGCTACTTAATTCAAGGCTTAGGGCATCAACTCTTCTTCGTCACAGTCACAAAGTCACAAAGGCTGACTCGAATATCTCGCACGACCATTTAAAATGTTAGAAAGAGGTTATACTACAACAAAACCGTAGAAAGGAAGAGAGGGATCCGGAAAAAAGGTCATCATTAATGCAGATGTCCTCAAAGACATCCCAGATATGGTATCCAGAGGGTTACAGGCTCATGGAACCCTTCTACATCCATTTTTTCAAGGACAACCTGCTAAGAAAATTTTCCCAAAGGCAAAGTCGTCTTTTAGCAAGATAAGGTATCCCCTCACGCTGTAAAAATTACTCTGACCTTCTTAGCTAACATCATCCCTTTCCGGAGCAAAATGATGTGGCTACCACACAGACCAGATGGCAATCCCCTTGACTTTTTTATCAGTCCGCACATCGAAAGGAAGACTTGTAGCATCCGTCAACGTTCAAGCTATGAAGGTCTCTGACAACGAGGAGTGGTCTGCCATGAACCCAAACTTCTTTCAAAATACTTGCAACTCTTTTTGCAAGAGGCTTGTCGCCATCTGTGAGGCCAATGACGGCCAAATAGAATAAACCAATTTGACATTTGCTATATGTCAGAAAAAGAAAGATAAATAAATATTTTTGTTAGATGTATATTTAAAAAAGGCTGGATCTGTTCTTAATTCTTTCCAAGTGTGTAAGTTTCAAGCTTCCCCCCGTCACTAAAGTATTTTATGTTACTATATGAATTAGTTCAATGAAACTCTAAGTATCTTTAACACATGAATATTTTGCTATGATTCTTAAATTTAGCCCTAAAAAAACAATGAAAAAATGACAGCAGATGAACAATAATATTACTTCCCAAATAAAATTATTTTCAGCCTCAAAATCAGTAATTAGGCTATGCTTCAAAATTCAGGTCTTGGAACATTCCAACAGCTAATACCCAGATTTATGATAGTTATTTAAACAATAAACACGAAAACGTTCTTTAAAATTTTCAATTACAGTAAGTTTGGTATACAAAAACTTTTCTTCTTATCTCGTTTTTAGAGTATCATTTATAATTTGAGAGCCATATTACGAAATGAAATAATGATATATTAAGAAATGATAAAAAAAATTCCAGCATTTGAAAGATAAAATATTGATTTAGATATTTTGAATAAAGTTCTTACAATATGGGTCTAATTCTTGAAAAATGGAGTAAATTTAGCATTATATAAAATCTAGAATTATTATCTTTTTTTTTCAATCCTGTTATATTATAGCTAAAATTAAATAATAAATCTTTTATAACAACTAAGAAAGATTTTGTACCCAAAAAAAAAAAAAAAAATTTTGATTTATTTTATCAGTTAGTTTTTAATTTACTTTTAGAATATTTGAAAAAATATGCAATGTGAAGTTGGATGAAATTTTTTCGAAATTAAATACTACAATCAAATCAAATATTTGACATATTAAAATAATTCATAAATATTTTAGGGGCAGGAAAAGCTCAAAAATTTACATATATATAAGATGATCATATGATTGGGGTTGGAATCAATAAATACTAATCTTATGTTACATTGGATATGAATCATATTTAAATAGGAGTTAATCTTCCTGCCTCTAAAATATTATTTATATATTACAATTAGTCAAATAGTTGAGTCAAAATCATAATTAAAATACGTAATTTTATAAAACATCTTTAGATACAAAACTTACTACAATTGAAAGTTATAATAATAAGTTTTGTGTGTTATTTCGATCCACATCCGATACACAAATTAATAAATAGACAGAAGTACTTTTTCGTATTAATATGCATAATGATTTGATTGTAATTATGTTACGTAATTTTCTAAGACTTCACAAAACCTTTCTATATCTAGTGTGCTTTCAATCATTATGAAACGATAGAATGCTTTTCCCGAAAAACCTCTGTAGCGAGTAAAGCGATCCTTTAATTTTCTTGATATTTACACCACGAAAATACAAAAACATGGGGTTTGAAGAGATTCACTACTCTGGTCAAAGAAAGTACGGACAAGGTTCCCGCCAATGCTGGGCCTGCTCCAACAGACACGGACTTATCAGCAAATACAAACTGGATATGTGTCGTCAATGCTTCCATGAATACGCTAATGTCATTGGATTCAAGAAACTTGATTAATTTTTGTGTGTGTTTACATTAATAAATTCATTCCTATGTAAAAAAACAACAATGATAGAACGACAAAATTATTGATTATAATATAACATATATAAGATAATAATTCAAACAAATATTTATTCCATAAAATGCTATAAAATAAAGTATAATTTATAACAATAATTTTTTTTCTTGTTTGTTTTTTTGTAGTATTTTGCCTTAGATTATTTTAAGTTTAAAGTTTTGTAATGATACATTTAAAATAAAATATAGCTTACAAAAAATATTTAGTTTTCAAAAATGATTTTATGAACTTCTTATCGATTATTTTCTCAACACAATTGAAAATAAATCAATATTGCAGCTGAAATAGACAATTTAAAATAAATACTGAATTCTTACAATGTTAAATTTTTACTAAACTGATCTCAAATTGGAAAATTTGTATCCTAGGTTTACATTTAATAAAAACATAATTAACAGTATATATACAATTTTCCATTGCAGCCTTAAGTGGTTTAAAATACATTTTTAGAAATGTACATTTTATAAGCCACGTCAAATGTACGTTATAACAAATTATGAACATATTTTTCTATTCAAAAATTGTTCATCAAGTTTTGTTTTGTTTTTTCATTTATAAAAGTTCATGATCTAAATTTAGTTTTAATAATATTTGTTAATTTTTTTAGAAAGCCCCACAAATATTAAGTACAAGGTCATAGTAAAAAATGATATTTTATATGATCACTAATTTAATCTATAGAAATGAACTATACACATTAATTAAAAAAAGAATGATATACAAAGTTGAAAAATGTTCAAATGTTCGTAGTTAGGATTGTTAGAATTGTTGAAATTGGGTAGAATTTAAAACAATGCTATAGCATCCTCTTTTTGATGACTGTTGGTATCAAAAATAAGCTCACCTGTTTTTAAGCAATGACAATTGTAAATTTGTCTACAAAACTATTCAAACAAGATTTTATATACATTCTATATTGATGTTTAACAAATGAGAGTAAATACACACACGAACTACCCTTTTGGCTCTGGTAGTATTAAAAATTGATTTTAATAAAAATTTCGAAACTATAATAGCCAACAAAAAAGTTAATAGAGTTTGTTTTTAATTTTATAGTTTTTGTTTCTTTATTCAATTTATACATGTCGACATATATATACAAAACATAAAATAATAAGAATATAAATGACCAGTACGAATTGCGTTAGTTTAACACGAATAAGCATTTCAGCTTAAAATTAGACTTCCTAGCCAAGACCTACACCTAAAAAATAAACAAAAATTCCAAAGATCACAAAATTATATAAAAGTATCACACAATAAACAATTTAAGACATAATAATCCATCCATAATTTCCCTCCAAGAATGCATCCATACCTAGGAACCATTGTTTTTAAACTATTCATATATCAAGTTGAATCTGACAGTTTGTATTTGACAATTTCAATAGTACAATCACAGGAATCACCACCCACCATAGGTATTTTAAAAGAAAAATCACCATCTATACTTGATGGGGCAAAACTATTGCTTTTAAGTTTTTCTAAGAATTGTTTCTTCACATTTAAATGTATTGGCAATAAGAGCTTTGGCCCTCAAAAGAGCGAAATGTATTCCCCGATTTTCGGAGTTTTTCGTCTTTGCTTTGTCGGCAAGTATTAACGTTTACCCCCTCCACCATAAAATTCAAGTAAAGAAGAAACGAAAGAGCACTCGACAAAGGGATGCAAAATATATTCCAAAAAAAATTTTTACAATCTTTACAGGAATCGTAGAAAACGTAAATTTTTTTGCTTTGACAACTCCACATAAAGAATTTCCTGTCATGTTAGCCAAATACTTCAGTAGTTTGAATTTTCTTATGAACTTGTGACATATCTTGTTTAATACATCAGCACATGAAAGGAAATCCTCATTTTTAAGTGGCAGAGCCCTGGATGTAAATTATTTCATGCTGATTTTGTAAGGGAAAACAAATAAAGTCCATTATTTAACTGGGATTTTGTGATGGAGTTCAGTTCATGAACAGTAATTACATTAACATTTATTGCTAACATTTTAAAATCCTTAAGGTTGTATATATCCTTGAAAAAATATATTTTTGTATTCATATTGTCACACGATATCAACTGTAGATGTAATATCAAAGATAGGATGTCCGTGCTATATAACTTTGTACAGCTTGTCAAGTCCGATAAATAGACTCCAAAAAACTGCTTTTGATAGGTCAGAGCTGAGCATAATCTAAAAATATATACTAGAATTACACAAAGTTGATTTGTATTCAAGATCTGGTTTATTAGAAATATCAATTAAAATTTGTTTAAATATTTCGTAAGTAACCAATATTATTAAATAATATTTAATTTGGTTTGGAAATAAATCCTCAACCAATATTTATTCTGAGTGTCTTAAGAGTCATAATAGTAAAATTGGAATGAGATGATTTGTGAGAACATTTATTGTACAAAAGTCATCTCAAAATATTGATTGGCACACTTTTTAATCAATATGGGAGCCCTCAGCTCCAATACTTCTCTCAATAAGAGGCCTAAATCACTTGCCAGCCTTGACTATGTAGTCAGATTTGAACTAGTTCCCTTCCTTCTAGATGGAAGCCTCTAGATACTGGACATACATTCTTGTGAGGAGTGGCACACTTCTCTAGACAGGCCTACATAGAGTACTTCCATGCGTTAGCGTCTGGAGAGAAAAGCAGCATATTTTGAGGAGTCCAAAGTACGGAAAGTTGTTTCTCAGAAAAGCCTGGGTCTTAAGTCTAGCTCACACATACAATACGTCTCCAAACGATGGCCTACCGTTTTTGCCTTTTCAGAAATCTTGCACCATCGAAATTTTCAAAATAATTTTATTTGTCTTAGGATAGTCTACCGATGGTGTTGCAAGAGTCGTGCAGGTGTTTTTCGACACCCATTTCATCATTGCACGACGTTTCACCGTCTAGTAAAAATGTATCCTGCGATAGTTGGACGTCCCGAGACACAATGACATGAGGCCTTATATGAAGTCATCCCTGGGATGTCCCAGGACAGTTGTCCGACAATCGTGCAACACTCGTGGGATATCATGACGGCAACCGTACCATTGTTGACAAAAAAAATGCCACGATCCCATTAAATTGTCGCAAAATTACCTTACGACGCCCTAGTGATACCATTGCGACACTATAACGACGACAAAATGTCGTGAGACGGGTTAATTTTTTTGGAACAGTTCCAAAAAATCGTAAGGCTTTTCGACCTCCAAAAATCCTTTGTAAAATCGTACGACAATTGCACAACCTTTGTGACATCCCCGATTTTTTTTTTTTTTTTTTTTGTATAGCAACCCCTCTTAAGGCAAAATCGGCTATGTGTGACCAGTGCAATGACACGGAGCTCCATCTTGAGTTGTCCCCGACCTTTTCTTGGGCCCAAGGTAGCACTTTCTTATGCAAAAGTTCGATGTAAGTATCTGTATTGAGCCGCTTCTTCCTCTACACAAAAATGGGGGAAGGCAGACTTTGCCTGACCTGCCCACAACATCCATTGTTTTTGGCTTAATTTTTTGTTCTGAATGCATGTCTCACTGAAGTTGCACTCAAGCTCCTTGGATATGGCAATGGGGGCATGCCGTGTGAGAGAAGATTCCAAATTTTACTCATCTCTTTTCAAGTATTTTACTAGAGTATTGTTTTTTATTGAATTGAAATTTTATATAAGGCCCTTTGAGTCCCAAAACCAATCTCCTACGGAGATTGAAGTCAATCCAAAAATAAATTTCTTATTTATAAGAATTTAAACCAAGTGTAACACTAGATATGATCAATCCTGTACTTGGATATTAGAGGGCTATACAGAGACACTAAGGCTAATATTCCAGCCCCACGACTTCATTAACTTTTGATAAAAAAATCTATTTTACAACTCATTTATCAATTTCCCTTCACATAGCTCCACCAAGATACTTTAGTAGTGTACATTAACGTTAACGACAATTTATCTTAATTTAAAAAAAAAATGTAATTTTTAACAAAATTCAAAATGTCTTGGTTTATGGGTATTCAGGACTAAGACTAAAAGGCAGCCTATGATAAATATACAAGAAGTAATTAAGAACATTTATTCTCGATATAGAAAACTTTCAATCTTATCAACCACCGGATATTATTTACAGGTATTGAAAGCTGAAAAAATTTAGTCACTTTTTTTTTATAATTTAAAGATTAAAAAATTTGCTTTATGTACTAATATGGTATAAATAAGATATTTCATAAAGAATATTTATGAGTCTAGCTTTCAACATTGAAAATTTACAGTTTAACACGGTTTGTAGTCGAAAATTCAAATTAATTCTGCAAAATTATCGCTGAAAGTTTCCATGTTTGCAATTCCTTGCAATTTTTGTAACTCTGGTCACAGCGACACTTCTTTTTTTTTTGAGCACCAAGTGCATTATTAATATATTACTAAAATACTAACAAGGCAGCTTCCATTAATATATTCTTTTAACTCCATTAAAAAGTCAATTATGCAAAGCGAAGAGAAAAAGTTGGTTAACCGGAAATGATAATATTAAAGTCATTTATATAATAAAAAGCAACATCTTGAGCGGAAAAAAAAACACTAACGACTAGTGTTGTGTCAGTTCTTCTATAATCGGTCCAGTTCGGTTTCATGACTGGTCCTATCGGTCTTTAGGACTATCGGTCCTTGGAATATAAAATGAGCGTTGCTAAGTCCCAAAATTAGGAACACTGTTATATAATTACTTATATAGATAGGTTTATTTATATATATAATAGCAGAGAGTGCCGGCATTGCAGTGCAAGGGAATAGAAAACAAAGAAAGAAGATAGGAGAAAAGAAATAGAAAGAGGGATGAGGGAGTTTTTATTTCGGTAAAAAATAGCCTTTTAACGAACTCAAATTCCTATTAAAATATCATAGGAACATGCTTGGTTATTTTATACGTCTACTTTGTTTAGAATGATCTATTCGACTGTCCTGTATTTAATGTGTGATGATACCAAAACAAAATATATAAATACATATAAGAAATGATAAAAAATTTGGTGGGCTAAAACCCCACCCCGAAAAAAGGGTTAGCGACAAAACGTGGATTGGCCCTTAGAAGTTTTCATCAAAATGTCCAGGGGATATTTAGCCAAATAAGATGTATGAGGTATGTATTAAGATTGTTGCAAATATTATGCAAAAAAAATCCTTGTTTCCATAATAGTGCAATACATACAGGGCCGTGCAGAATTATTTACCGATTTTTGTTCAGAACATATCGCGGACAATAATGACATTTCGAATGACTTGAGAAACAATTTATTCATACATTTTTAGAATAATAAAATAGTTTGTGATCAAATTTAATCAATGTAGCCACCATTTTAGTCAATCACACTGGTCAGGCGACGTCTGAAGCTGCCACAGACTTGCTGGATGTAATCGGCGTCCATGGAGGCCCAGGCCTTGTTGACAGCAGCCTTTAAGGCATTTATGTTCTTGTATCGTTTTTTGCAGGGCTTGGTCTCCACGTGCGCCTAGATAGAGAAGTCTAGTGGGTTCAGATCTGGGATCTGAGGGGGCCAGTAGTCCTTGGGCCAAAATTTCATGTTGTCCTTGAGCCACTCCTGAGCTTTCTTGGAACCGTGGGCACCCACTCCATCTTGTTGAAAATCCCAAGGAGAGTTGCCGACGATGGATTTGATCCACGGAAGTACCTTAGACGCCAGAATCTTTATATAATCCTCCGCTGTTAATCTGTAGCTAGTGGGGAACCTTACCGGCTTCATGGCCTTCCCGTTGGAGGCCACAAGACCCAACATCATCACCAAAGCAGGGTGATTTGTTGTTGCCACATAGCGGTGCTTATCTTGCACATCTCCAAAGCTCACAACACGGCCATTTTGCCTGTTGAAAACAGGATCGACAGTAAAAGTTTTCTCATCTGAAAAAATGATGATGCGTCCAGATGATAACGTCCTCTTGATATCATTCAAGATTTTCTTGGCACACTCAAGTCTGACTTCTCGCTGACGTTCAGTTAGCAGAGGGCGTTCAGTACGCCTCAGGGACTTTCCTCCAGCCCTTTTCAATGCCCTTGAAACAGTTGATCTCGACGTTCCCATCTTTCTGGCCATGTCAGCAATGGACCTGTTGGGAGTCCTCTTGAACACTGCCTTTACTTGCCTTGTTGAGACAGTGGGCTTCCTGCCAGCCCCAGGGGAATGCTTGAGATCACCCCCAGCCTCCAAGCGCTTGGAAACGTTGTAAATTGTCTTCAACGAGGCCCCAACTTGTTCCTTAATGTTGGCACTCCAGCTAGGAGGAGGGCTGCAATTACGATCATTTTTGTTCCCTGATTGGACATGGTATCACGTATGGAAGTTGTTACGCTCTCACAGGAAGGATTTTTGTTTATTTTAACAGTAAAAATACAAAACAATCAGAATGGTTGCCACAAAACCTCTTTAAAAGTATATTTACATAATCGGTAAATAATTTTGCACGGCCCGGTATAATAGGAACGTACTTTACGTTTTACTTAGATAGCAATTATGTTATTTAACAGAACCATTAAAAAAATACACCCTGAATGACATCACAAGGAATCGATTTTAATTTATTTAACAACATAAAGGGTCTGGACAGCAGTCCTAACTAAGGACTGACAAAACACTTACTTCGATTTCCTTACTTCGATTTCCTTAAGCTACGTGGTGTGTTTGGTTGCTTCGTTTAAGGCTATAGTATTTTAATGAAAAGTATCACAGGATTAACTTCAAATCAACTTTTATTTTCAAGTTTTTATTTGAAGCATTAAATATGTATCAATCTTTAAATCTACCTCATATTTTTTTACACGCATGAATTCATCCGCGTTGATTATTAATATTTTAAGTGCATCATTTTTTTATATACGTACAAAAAAAATGATAATAATCAAATTATGATCGCTGCTTTGATATTAAAACAACTTATGTATAAATAAAACATGTGTATATGCTCATACAAGAGACAATTAGTCAAACCTCGCATGACAAAACCATTTATAAAACGACCATTCAAAAATATAATTTGAAAATAAAATTTAATTCATCCCAAAGAATATTATTATAGCGTATTATATATACGTCTTTTTTTTTTGTATGTAGTACGTTAGCATAAAAATAATTTCCAACAAAAAACAAGAACAGGAGAAATTCCTAATTACCTCTACATATTTAAAAACCATTTTCTTCAACGGATTTTCTCCTAATCTAATCATTAGATTCTTTAAAAACTAATGTCAAATGTAAGCTGTTATGTATAATGTTCATTATAATTGCCTCGACTCGACCTGGGAAACAGGAAAAGATCTTGATGACAGTCTCCTGCGACAGATTCTGGAATTCCTGATCCGGATCCTGGATATCAGCTCGGATATTTTGTTGCAGGAGGATTTGGTAGTACGTTGCTCAACTGGGGCCAAAGCAAAGAAGTCCATGGAGTTGAGGTTCGGGGATCTTGGAAGTCAAATACTGAGTCCAACAATGTAAACAAAGTTGAATGTTGAGGGTTTAATACTCTGTTGTTCCAAAAACAAAAAATATACTCAATCTAAATGGACTTCAAAGAAGATGCCTATGTCAGATGGAGTAATTGTAAACCTTCAATATTTACGCATACTTAATCTGTATAACTTCATCTGATAAATAAAAGGAATATTATAAAATAAATAATAATAAAAAAATATAATAAACATTTTTTTTTTGCAGTGAAGCATAGAGCAGAGTTTAGCTGTCACATCCACACTCTTCCATTTCTTTCCTAACTCTCCAGACAAAGACATTGTATAGGCTTAAGAAATTTGCAATCTCAACACTGTATTGTTCGGTGCAGATCGCAAGAAGAACACTCTGCTATGATTGTTGAACAAATACTTTGTTGATCGATGCCATTTTTTAAAAATGACGCCAAACATTTCTAGCTAACCCCCAAAATATCAAAAGAAGGGTCTACCTGCGCAGCACAGCTTTCGCGGAAGATCAAATATTCATAAGCTGCATATCCACAAAAAGCTTAATATCGACATGTTTGAGTCAAATATAGTCTTTGTATGTAAATATGTGGTTTGAGTATATGACTCCGATATGACACTTTTTAAATAAAATTTATGAATTTCTAATTCTTTTATTGTGAGGATCCATTTTGGCTACTTTAAGAGTGCAATTGTCGATGCAAAAAAAGGTTTAATAAGAATAAAAATTTTGAGTTGCTTTTGTGATGTGACTTCTTCTTCCTTTTAAACTATAAAACTTTTGAATTTAATATAAAATTCTTCCTCCGTTTTTGTTCGGTTCTATTTAATAATATAAATGGACTATGTTCGTCTCCAATCCTTTCCAATTCATTATATCTTTTTTCGCAAAAGACTCACAACACAAAAAGAGAGAAGGGAGGCGCAAAAGGAAAGGCGAATTGAATAATAAAAAAGCACGGGCGTATAACTTCCACACTCTGAAGAACTCTTAATAAAAACCGTGCGCTTCAAAAGCTTATACATACAAAAGGGGAATGAGCTAAAACGAATATTATTTTAGTCAATTCTGACACATTAAATCGTGTTATGAACAAAATATAATTTTCTATCTTCATATAAATCACAAAGTTTAAATCCAAGATACTTTTCCTTCAAGAAGTGATGTTTCATTATTACAGACTAAATTAGATATCCAAAAAAAAAAACCATACGTCATGAAATTTTGATTATAGATATATGGAAAACAATGAGTCTATCCTTTCTGTTTCTCATTTTAGCCTCGTTCCATGTCAAAGGTAAGATACTTTAAACATATTTAACACAATTTCTAAAAAAAAGTTGGAAATCCCATATTTAATTTTTACTTTTTTTATCGATTAAAATATGGTGTTTCAGTATTTTTACCCTGTTTGTAGGTTTGAGCCAACTTTTTAGCATGAAAAAGAAAATATTTATCCACATTTAAGTTCTAAATTATAAATTTATTTGTTAATATTTGGATATCTTCTTTTTTACCCGAAATTTCATAATTCAAAATCATAATTACAGCTCCATTAGACCTTCTTGAACCAATTACTCTTTTAATAATGAACCACTTATCATTTATCCTTCAAATAAGTCCCTTTGACATCATAAAAATTGGAAAAAAAAGACATTCTTTCTTTTCAAACAATGCCCATAAAAAATATAGTGGTTTTTTAATCTTTAAAATTGAATTTTCTCAAATTTGTATGATTATATATCAAATATAAGAACATATTTGAAATCAACATAAAAAAATTCAATAAATAAATTAACTTTTTTTTCAGAATATTGATTTTTATCTTTCTCATAAGTTGAGTCAAATTTAATGAAAGATTTAAAGTACTCGAAAATTTCAAATGAAGAAATCTCAAAATTATTATAACTAAATCTGAATATGGAATTTAAAGGATTTTTGAAAAATATAACTTTGTTGAAATGTATAATACTCAGTTAACAGTAATCATTGCATTTATTGATTTTCGACCTAATAGCCTAGAGGCTATTGTCGTCAACTTTTAGAATTTAATACATTTACAAAAAAATAGAATCAAACATTTTAGGTACTTATATTAATTTTTTTTAAACAAACTTAAAAGTTAAAAAAAAATTGTAAAATAGAAATAATATTCACACATACATGGAATATAAAATTAACTAGAAATCCCTTAAGATCAGCTTAACATCTCTTGCGACAACATAAAGGTATGTAATTCCATAAACAAGAAGTTGTATAAAACTATGTTTAAAGTTCCCTTAACTAGGTTTTTGTAGGTAGATGTTGTTATAATCAGAGAGACTGGTTACGAGGAAGAGACAATCTTTGTTAAGTATCCAGTTTGGAAGAGATAGGTTTATCTTTGTGTTTAAAATTCTGTTGGGTGTTGAGAGAAAAGAAATACTTGTTTCTAATCCCTATACTTAGTTTTTTCTTTACACCTATCACTTCTTTATGCATAATATATGCTCTTTTGGTATGCTAAAATCTACGTGGCTTACCTCCCAATTTTAAGAATGTTTAAGAGGAGAGGAATTATGTATAGCAAGGACAAATAGTCTAGAATAACTACGATTTCGATCATCTCCAAGTCCAAAAAAGGCTTAACCTTATAATTCTAGAAAAAACTCTTATGATTAATTTTATTCCTTCATGAAAAACCCAAGAGTTATTACTTTATACTTAGATGTTCTGTCTTCAAGAATTAAATAATAATAACATCTTTGAAAAAAATAAAAACATTTGTATAGATTATCAACTAGAAAATTTGCTTTGATCCTAAGGACATGTCTTATACACCTTTAAATATAGCCGAGAAGAGAGGATCTGTTCTGTTAAATAAACATTGTTAAACATTTTACATTTTGTATTTACTAATAATGAAGAGGGAGTAAAGGATTATAATTGCTTGGGAGACGTCATCATGGAGTGAGGAAGGGTGTTCTTGGTTATTGTGCGTCACAGCGTAATTGATATTAATTTCCCACCTATCCTTATACATTGAGAAACTTAGTCTTACATCAAAGTTTTTCGGATCTCTTTGTCTACTATTTTATGGACTTCGGTAATTTTGGGATATTCGTAGAATAGATGCAACAATTTTACCAATTCTGAAAGACAAAATTAACAGTAACAATAACAAGATGTTTTTAGTCTATACCTGAACAATTTTTGAGTAAATTGATTCTTCAAGAGGACATAAATCTGACTAGAACCTTCAACTGTTTGATGTAAGTGCAAAATATGGGAGCTTTTCAGATATATATAAATATATATTTAACATTTTTTATTTTGTAATGTTCAACTTATCCTTAAGTATTTATTTTCTTTCAATTATTGAGGGTTATATAAATGTGGAAATCAATGCTCTTATGTGGTGTGTTGTGTTGCCCCCAATTGTTCCTCTCCAATTCAGTCTTTAAGAGTGAAAATTTTTGCTAAAACTGGGGGGGAATTGTGAGGTTTGAAAAATCGGTTACTTCAGCATCGTGTATTATGGTCAAAAAGAATGGGATGTCAGCCGGAAATTTAGGACTATTTACGCAGGTATCTGGAAAAAATTGAAGGAAGACTTGTTGAAAAAATAAAATATATAAAGGGCCCTTTAGAAATATACAGACATGAAAATAGACCCAAAAAAGATTGATCTGTTTTTAAAGAAAGTCCATAAAATAATAGCAACACCATTATTTTATAAAAAAAGACGTTATTCCCTTAAAAATAGGCGAACTTATTTATTAAGAAAGGTAACTTTGATTATTTTAGGAGCACATAAAAGGGACACATATTTTTTTATAAAGACAGTACCTTTAAATTAGAGTTTGAGAAAAATGAGATGTCAATGGGAAAATTAGTAAAAAAATATTCAACCTCAAAGAAAAATTCCATCACTGGCTTCAAACTTGAAATCAGTCTATTAACATTTTTAGAAAAGGACTGACAGTTTAAATGTGTATTAAGCTCAAGAAGATATACATATTATATTGTATATACATAAAGATGCATTTATCTGGCAAAAAATATTGCTGTTTTCATTATAGTGCAATAAAATACGAATTAATATTATTTTTAATTAAAAAAAAGGAAAAACGCCCTGATTGACGTCATGTGGGATCGATTTTATCGTATTTAATCTGTTTAAAGACGACGTCTAAATTGAATTTAACATTTTTATACAATATTTCATATAAGTTTTTAAAACTGATGAGTTCTTTGTATATTCAAGTAAAACTTTCTTCTAATTTTCAAAATATATATATATGATGTATATAATTTGAGATGTTGTACAATTTTCAATTTATTTGTCTTAAAAAAAAGTCCAATATTCCTCAGGCAATTATAAGCTTTGCTGTAAAATTTGTGGAATGGCTTATGATACCCAAAAATTTTAGCTATAGTTAATGACTAGATATGTGTAAGAATTTCAAATAATGGAGATTTGAAGAAAAAAATGATCTTGAATTGATGTAATTTCTTTTCCAACTTTCAGTTACACCAATTTTCCAATATTGATATAAGAAAAACAGAGTAATTTTTAATTTTTTAATAGTAAAATTAAAACTTTTTTCTCTGAAAATCTATACATTGGCGGGAGAAAAAATTGCACAAATATGGTGAATGCCAGCTGTACAAAACTATGTCAGGAGATATAATATATTTTTTAAAAGTGCATTAGCAAAAAAAACAAACTCCAAGTATTTGTTAAATATTTGTTTGGAATTACAAAAGTAGCTGTTGTTATGACCTTAAAAGTCTATAAATATCTGGGAAGTAATTATACAAATATGGTTAATTTCATCCTCATAAAATTCGGTGAAAAAATAGATAATATCTTTGAAAAGAAAATAAACAATTTTTTAATAAAATACCCTGAAGAAAAAAACGAGAGCTTAATTCCTATTACATATTTCAACCTCGAAAGTTTCCCCTTTCTCGCTCAGAAAAGAGAATTTGCGAGGCTTGTAGTCAAAAAAATGCAGCTCATTACTTTGAAACTACAATTTATCGCCATTACTTTTCAATATGGTTCTAAAACATTAAATCAAATTATATGCAATAATTTATTTAAATGATATTGCCTTGTTCACGATTTTTTTTATATTCAGACATTTTTAATCGAAGTTACTTGGTTTATTCTTTTTTACCTTGTGAGGAAATGTAAAATTACAGCTATTAGTTTGTATAGTACATGCAACTCATCAAAACGGATGGATACTAATTTGATTTAAAAAATTCGCTTAAGCTAATGCATATTTCTTTAAAATATTCGCAAAAAAACCAAACTATAATGTTTTCACCATAAGAACAAGAAGTTTTATTTTATTGTTAACACAAATTCAAACCATATTCATACGAGTACTTTTAGCCTTTTGATTGGTATTTACAAAAATAAAAATAAATTTAAATAAATAAATATGTAAAATTTTAAAAATTATTATTGTTATATGTTTTGCAAACTTTTTTTTTCAAGGAGATAGAGTAGGTTTGCCAAGTGTTGGGCGGGTCATAAAAAAATAAGACTGTAAAGTTTCAAGAATGACTATCGCAGCATGTATAACGGAGATTACCTATAAAGTTTGGCGAAGAAAAAATATTCAAGTTAAATTATTGTTCGCTCATCTTTTATACAATTATAATTAATAGTCCTTTGTCTTATTTTCTCTTTTTTCTTCTCTAAACTTGAAATCTCATTTTAAAAAAAGATAGGCAAAGAACCATACCAACATACAACAGGAATCATTCTTAGAAATGTACAAGGTTTATTTTTTGTTTTATATGAAACAGTCAGTTAGTTGTAAGTCAAAAATTGTTTTTATGATATCTAACGAACACAATGGCCTTAAAGACCAAAAAAAATTGCCATAACTTTTTTTGAAGCCTTTACAAGCTACGTGAAAAATTTCACCATTATAGATTGTTTAGTTGAGGCGGGATTCCCGGACAAACACACATTCACACTGACATTCACATTTATTATATAGATAAAGACCTTTTTTTTGTTACCAAGTTAATTAACTGCGTCATAAAAAGGATGCCTACAAATTAAGGATTGAAATACGTATTTAAAAACATTATTTGACTTATGTGACTGGCCGCAATTAACTAATCATTATTTCATTATGACGATGAAGTTTAACTACATTGAATGCAATTTACAACACACCCAAAGAGAAATAATTGATGATAAAAATAGACAATCATTCGGCTCCCACAATCAATTTTGCAACAAATAATTCTAGGTTACTATTGTCTTGAAGGCCCAAATATTTTATAATACATGTTTGTCTTTATTTGTTTATGAATGGACTGAAACGAAGCATGATATATAAAAATAATACAGATATATCAATATTTCATAGGTGTTTTTTTGGGGTTTTTTTTTTTAGTATAGAGAACAAGGTGGTGATATATGAATATATCGACATATGTGTATTTCGTAAATTCAGATACAGTTATTTAGCTATACAAAACGATACATTTTATGAAAATATAATAGATAAAATGAATAGAGTAGTTTCATAAATGTGCTTATAAAGATTGAAATTTGATACAGAATACGAATTCTTTTATATTTCTACAACTTTCAAACTACATGGATTAGAATAAATCTAAGTATCCCTTACACATAAAAAATCCATTTATATGTTTTGTGAATGTCTTGCTTCCCAAAATGTGATTTCATACAGACTACATATATTCAACCAGGGAATTCTAAATAAAAGGAATAAAGACGGTATTTTTCCTTTTCCCAAATGAGTGATTTTTTTTCAAATGTTATATACAAAATCTATATATTAAATGTGAATGACTGCTTGTGTGTGTGTACTTCACCTGTACACCCTGAGGGCCAGAGTATATTTTGGATATTAGACGGGTTCTTTGATAACGTGGGTGGAAGAATTTAGCCTGTCTCTGGGACGCGCAGCCCACAATCGTAGGCGGTGGTGTATTTTAGCATATTAGAAGGGGTTCTGGGTGCTTAAAAATGTAGGCAAGGCAGTTTCAACTGCTCTGAGGCCCAGAACTTCACCTCCACAACCTGAGAGCTGGGGTGTATTTTGGGGTATTAAGAGGGGTCCTTGGTGATCTGAGAAAGGGCAGTGGAAAAATTTAACTTACCTCGGGCCCAGAAGTTCACCTGCACTACCCGTGGGCTATGGTATATTAGAAACACCGCTGTGGTAGAGTTTAACCCTTTAACCTCCTGCTCGATCGTTTGGTAGAGCACATTTTGAGTAACTAAATCTATTTGAAAAATTTATTTTCATTTAATTACACCTGTTTCAGCAATCTCTAACATTTGTTTGGTGTATGTAATGCAAAAAAAATCCATATGTACACTTTTTTTAAGTAGCATGCATTGCAAGTTAGACTTTTCACAGGAAGATAGCAACATAGAAATCACTCCTCACAAGAAGACACTTTTGGTGAAATTTTCAAAGATATAAAATCTGTTTTTTCAGCATATTATAGTGTCTATCTTACTGAAGAAAATTGTGTAGCTTGATATAACATAAGAAAAATTTAAAGGGGTCTAATAATTTTTGAAAAACATGCTCAACCAAACGGTAGATTTGACACTTCAAGGTAACGGTAAAATCCACATACAATTCAAATGTATGGGGGACTAAAAATGCTGTTATCTCTGAAATGATACTTTAATGTATATTTCTTGTACAAACAAGTCACGCTTCAACGTGATAGCTGATGTTACCACGAGGAAGAGATGACAGCTGTCACGACGGCTCATTAATTTTAGTAATAACCAGCAGTGCGATGACAGTAAAGCCAGATTTTACAAAAACGGTCTTTTTTTTTTGTACATATTATATAAAGCAGAAGGGTTCTTAATAAAACTTAATTTTTTATGCCCCGAGCAACGCCGGCCAAGAATCTTCTAGTATACTTTATAGTTAAATATGTCCAAAATATATTCTGTTTTACATTTTTAATGCTCCCTTATTGAATATCCCTTTCTTAGTGCACTGGGATTTTTTTCCCTAAACATAATAAAGTTGATTCAAATTTGTGTAAAATCATTTTATAGCCGGAATTTTTTTGTATGATCCAGAAACAAACTTCCAAATAAATGCAACATTTTGCTCTTGTAAAAATGTATTTTAGCGGAATGATTAGTAAATTTTGCAGTTTTAAGAAAAAATTTAGTGAATTTGCTATCTTTTTTCCTTTAGGTAAATACATATTATTTAAATTTCATAAAATGTTTTATCAAAAAAAAAAAAAAATGTTTTATACTTAATAAAATTAAATATTTTAACTAATTTTTTAAAGATTAATTTATATAAATAATCTATTTTTATTCATATTGTCAAGTGCAAAATAATGTAACAAATAGAAAAATATTACAAATTCAAATAATATTTTGAGTCTTTTGATTTATAATTAGGGCAAAATTTTATTCCAATTCAATAATTTCATTAAAAAAAGATCCTTACTTAATGAACTGGGATAAAACGTTCCCCAAAATTTTAAAGGAATTTTACTGAATGATACACGGTAGATATGGACTCAAGAATATTTAAATTTGTAATATTGTCTATATAAATATATATACATTTTGCACTTATAAATATTATACAAAAATTATTTGAAATATGCACTTGAGTTCAAAACAAAGATAAAAATCCATTTTTTTTAAATAAATCTAAACAACGTAAGATTAGAGCATTGACAAGATGTTTTTGTCATTATAATAGTTAAAATATTATATGCAAATTTTAAGTAAAGACTTTTTATAAAATATGAATTACTTTTAAAGAATTTGAGAAACTAACAAGTCCTTAATAATTTTGATGAGGTTGAGTGTGATATATAGAATAAAGCTGATATCACATTAGTAATAACACGTATACCTTAAATGTATACATAGAAAAAGAAAGAAATATTAGAAGCAAAAGGAAGGCTGAAGAGCAAAAAAAATATCAAATTAGACAAAAACCTGCTGAATTTGCGAATAATTCCAAGAAAATACATTTTTACAGAAACAAAAAGGATAAAACACCAAATAAAATGATGTAGACTTGATGTATTACAACAAAAGGGAATTCAACGAAGAAATGCTGAACACTATTAAAGACCTTTCTACAGTTATGAAATATTAAGCTGTATGTATATAAAAAGTGGTCAACAAAACTTTTTCTTTTTGATATTGCTACAAAAAAAGACAAATGGATATTTTTCAATATTTTTTTTTTTCATTTCAAAGCCTCAACATTCCGATTTATAATGAAATACCACTTCATTCATATGGCCGCTGTCGCTGGTAGCCCATACAGTAGCCCATTCTGTCGATCCAATTTTTCAATACATTTTCGATTGTGTGAGCTTCAATAGCTGCAATGCGACTCCAATTTCGTGTTTCAAATCGTCAATCGTATCTCGATGGTTGGCGTAACATTTATCCTTGACAGTTCCCCACAAAAAATAGTCCAACGGAGTCAAATTGAAGTTACGAGGTGGCCAGTTGACGTTGCCGTTTCGGCTTATGATGCGATTGTCGAAGACAGTGCGCAAAAGATCGACTGTAACGTTGGCTGTGTGGCACGTAGCGCCATTTTGTTGGAACCAAATGTCGATGATGTCTTCTTTTTCCATTTGGGGAAGCTAAAAATCTTCCAACATGGCCCAATAGCGCTCACCATTGACTGTAACGGCAGCTCCTTGCTCGTTTTTTTGCTTTCGGCAACAGAAGCAATATTTTCGATTGAGCGCACTGGACGAATACAGGAACGCGTTGTTTTATCCATTAACGAACCAGTTTCGTGCACACACTTCACAAATTTATCCACAAACTGCCTGGAAGACGCTTTATTTCGACAGACGTAATTTTCTTGCAGTTTCGTTTAAAGACTCTCCATTTTGGAAGTAGGTATTGAGTATTTCCCAATTTTCTTCAGCGTAAACTTAACCATTTCGTAAACCGGAAACCTTTTACAAAATATTCGACACAATGAAAATGATACTTCAACTGTCAGACGTCAAAAAAGTGGTTGTTGAAAATGCAACCGCTAGATGGGCCACACGTTATGAAGTCAAAAAATTATGTAGTCATTTTCTCCTTCTCTTCATTTTTTTTCAAAGTTGTTTTTACGTTGACGCACCACAAATACGCAAAAATTTTTTTGTATATCAAACATTATGTAGAAATAAGTATTACATCCTTTAGAAGTGTTTATTGGAGACACAAACATCATTTGAAAAAAGTATTATTGATAATAGAAGTACATATGAGTTTATTTTCAAATCTTTGGTTTAAATGAAATTGGCAATAAGTTCTTTCAACGCTTATTCTCCTTGTGTTATTGAAAGAATATGCGTATAAATAGTACCACATCTGTTTTAAAGCTTTGAAAGTGATAAAAAAACGATACAAACCATTTTCTTTATACTATACACAAACAAAAGCGTACTTATATGTTTATATGTAAGACGGAGTTTGCTTTTCGGTTCTATCGTAAGGGATTTTGTCTAGACTGATTTGAATGTATTATTTTGAAGGAGGGTACTGAACGATACAAATTCGAAATCTATCATTGATCAATATTTTGGGGGATAATTTGATGCAGAGAATGGGTTGGAAATGAAGAAGCTACAACTAAATCGAAGGAAACATTTTTACATCGATAAAGACGTTTGTTTCCTAAACTCTGGTCTCAAAAACAGATTAAGAGAACTCCTCACTAAATTTATTTCCTCACTTGATTTTGACATATCAAAACCTTTAGTATATCTGATGCTTAATAAATTGGAACTTTGATCGGAAGACATTCAACAAAAATGCACACCATTGAGTACAAAGTTTAATGAGTATGATAATAACTAAGTGTCCCCATCAAAGACTGAAACTAAGAAAGGTTGTATTAAAAAAGGACAGGGAATCGAAGGAGGCGAAATAGCAAGAATTCGAACCTTTTAATTAAACGATGATATTGCTCAAACAATAATGGTTACTTTGAACTCACTATGGTGCTTACTCACAGGGGTGTTTTTCTAATTCTGGTCACTTCGTATGAAATATAATGACCAAAATGGTAGACTTCTGAATTTTGGTGACGTGATAAAACTCTCTCGGGAAGAAAATTGGCTTACTATTTATGTATATGCGCCTGGAAGTTTCCCCGAGAAAACAGAGTTAAAAACATTTCTAAAACATTCACTGTTTTCTCGAATTAATTTTAGTCAATAATAATATTAGGTTAGAAAAAAAAATTGTACATAATTTTATTTCTTTGAGTTTGCAAACTGAAGAGTAAATATTATTTTCCTCATTGTTGTCAATATTATTTAATTCCTTAGGAGTGAACTACTTTTTCTAGCACATACAACATATTATTGATATATCCGAAACTGGAATGAACAATTGCGAGTACTCTTAAAAGATGGAAAGGTATTTTGAGGATTTACTGCAGAGTTAGTTTACTGTAGTCCTAATCTGTAGCATTTTTGATAGGTTCAAAAAAACTCAAATTGGTTATCCAGACAATTTGAAGAATGTTTTATGGTACAGCAGTTTATTGGTCGTGACGTTTCATTATCTCAGCTACAATCCGCTGTGACGAGGGGAGAAGAAAATAAACAAAACATCTGGTTTGATAAAAATGAATGATATCTGATGTACAATAGGGTTCACTACTCAGGAATTAAATAATAATTATAGCAGCATAGGAAAAGAAAGTTCCCTTCTCAGGTTGCCTCCAACTCCCAAAAAACGTGAAGCTTTAAATCCAACCCATTAGCATTACTGATCATAACACTCACAGACAGGTCTAACTTTTTGAGACCCAACCTTAAAACCAGTATATATTTTTTATTTTACAATTGACCTAGACCGATTTTCTTTTATGGATTCCTCATGACATAATTTTTATTTGACACTGGTATAGAGCAAACTTTTAGAAAGGTCAAACTTAGTTCGTTTCACAAAAAATCATTATGATCTCAGGCCGTTCCAAAATATTCAGACCAGTATCCAACACTTTTTTTAAAGAAAATCATATTTCTTTGAAATTAAATTTTGATCAATTGATTTTTGTGAATTGTTTTAGATTATAATAGTAATTTATTAGGTATTTATTTGAAAAAAAAAGTGGGTTGTTGATAGGGAATTGGATGTTATCAAAATATGCATTACTTTTTAGAAGGTTTGTTAGTTTCTAACTCTTTCTAAAGAAGTGGTTTTTTACCTCTTACCATTATTACTCTAATTTCAGTATTGTCATCCCCTAAATTATTTTTTGGTTAAAATATTTCATATTTTTTTCCATAATATAATTGACATTTATATTTTTTTAAAGAAAGTGTGATTACTTTTTTTTATTACCAAGATGGTATTTTATGGGAGACCTTAATTCCACCTAGGACAGTAGTTCAACCTTTTAACCTCCATTAAGCAATTTCAGAATATCATTAAAGCCATTCCCGTCAGATATTTTCCTCATACATTTAATGACTTTTACAAAAACGTATATTTTACAAAAATATTATGTTTATAATTGACATTTTTGTAGAAAAGAAATTATTATGGCTATTTTTTAGTCAAAAATTAACCTGCACAGTTTTACATAAAGTAAATTCTTCTTAGTCATTTTCTATGCAAATTTTTTTGGGATTTGTAGATTTATCAAGATCAAATATTTTCCACCTAGCAATTGAACTGCATATAAACATCTGGAAAATACGTCATTGAATGGTTAATTAAATTCTTCAATATCGGTATTAATTTTCATCTTTTCACCCTATAACTAGGGTTATAAAATATATGATATTGGACGAGAGCATGAGTTTTGTAGTTGCAACCTGAACAAGATTGTATATTAGGTTAAGTAAAGAGTTTTGAGCGTGTTTTGCTAAATGTCTTTTGTAAATTATATCTCACGATCAATACATTACATCAAAAGAAACGAAAAAAAATGTATGCTTAAATGCTAAGTGTACTCTTGAAAAAAGTTCATATATAGTTTTGTGTTTGGTTGAAGCATAGAAGTAAAAAAGGATAAAATTAGCGACATTCTTCAATATCCCGACGACCCAGATGAAAAGGCAGAGCAGGCTGCCAAAAAAAATTGTACTGTTTATGGACCCAATACAGTATCGAATGCAACAGCAAAGCAGTGGTTCCAACAAATCCGTTCTGTTGATATGGAGGTCGAAAATGTCAATAAAATAATAGAAATTGTCGAGTTGGACAGGGATGTGAGCACTTATTCCATAGCCCAGAGCCCAGGAACTCTGGATTAGGCAGAAAACCATCTAGAACCATTTCGATATAATAATCCTAACTACGTTAATTTTATTGTCCAAATAAAGCAAAAAAAAACGCTAAGAACTTTTTCCCTCAACTATTATTTTCCAAAGCTTTTCATTCACTCTTGAGATAGGAGTATCTTAGTATAAAGTAATAACTATTGCATGACATCATGAGTATTGTTTATTATTTGTGGAATTAAAAGTCTAAGTCCTTGTTGGATTCGTATTAAAATTGAGGATGACATCTGAGTAATTGCTATCTTTATCCTTGCAAGATATGGAATTTGATTTGTATTTACTTCCTTCATTTCAAAAGCAAATCACAGCTAATCTAATAAAACGTCATGACATATAAGCTGCTCTCTTCCCAAACATTCTTCAAATTGTCTACTTTACCACTTTTATTTTCGGATTCTTTTTTAACATAGCGACAGGACATATTTTTTACAACTCCACTTATAAAAACATAAGTACCATATTTGATATATAAGTTTAAGATTTATTTACTTTAAAAACTTCATTGATAAAATTCCAAATATATAATTAATGAATCATTCAACAGATTCAACTGCCAGTGTTGCAAAAGTTAAAAACACATTAAAATTATAATTACGCAGGAGCAACAATAACTGCTCCGCTAATTTGAATAATAAAAAAATTAAAACCAATAATCCAAAAACTTTGTTTTTAATCCAGACTTTTTTTATCCAAGAAAATAAAGAAAGTATTCATCGACTACGCAAAAGAATAATCGCTCTTATAAGTTTAATACCTTGATCATTATTTCATAATATTTCATTATTTGAACACTTCTTTAGTATCCATTTTTTTTTTTTTTTTTTGAGGGAAGGTTCTTCAAAAGTTTAAAAGTTATGGCATGACTTTTTAAAGTTTTAATTAATGTTTTTATGTCATCTGAGTATGTAGTTACTCCAATGGTGAATATGAAAATTGAGAATATAGGAGGAATTGAAAATACATGTTTCTGCATGGAACCTGTATGATAAATTTAGAAATTTTCGTGGCTATCTATCGTTAATAGTGTGCAAAAATATTTGTTCCGACTACTATTATAGAAGGTGAATTCAAAATAGAATTTTTAAAAGTATTCCATTGATGTAGTAATGCTTTTTGTTACAACTATAACGACTACATCCAGTAGCTCCTTAACACAATAACAAATTAAAATGATTTTTTCTCAAAATTGAGTGTCGATTACGTTTTTATTCTTCGGCCAATGTTAGTAAATTTACATATTACTCTTATTAACTTTTTCTGTTTTCTACAAAAATTATACTCTTGAAGTAGTTAAATCAAACACAGTTTTATGTATAATATACAATGACTATAAATGTCACAATCATGTCATTGGAATATTAGGCTCATAGACATACCGATCCACGCAATGTAAATATTCTTCCTTCGTACAAGGCAGTAGCAAATATTCTTGCCTCCATACCAGCAACTTCCTGTTCAGCAGAACGATCATTCTGAGCCCTTCGTTGTAAAAAAAAAAAAAAAACATACCTGAGGAACCGATTCTATGAAGATCGTCTCGCAGTAGTTGCAATTTTGAACATTGAACATGAAACCACTAACTTTATTAAGGCTAATAAGATAGAGAAGATAATCTACAAATTTGCAAAAGAAAATGAGGCTCGCGAACATTTGCTTCTTTATTATTCTTGATGTATGTGTTTGCATAATTTAGTGTTGCATGAAGACTGTCTAAAAGATAATCATATTTTTGTTTTTTATTATATCAACAATAAAACAGATTTATAAGGGCACTTTAATTTTTCGACGATTGTAGAATAAACACTTCCTTGAAGAATGTCATTTTTTTAATTGAAGACAAACCCTTATTGCTAGTTTCCAAAATGGCAAAACAATGTCCTAGCTGGGCATTGTCGCTGGGGCTCAAAGTTCATTGTTAAACAACAGCATCACCCTCCATATGAGTTTAATATATACTTATATTGAGATTATTTCCTTTTCTTGATTTGTCTAAAGGTTGTTTTTATGTTAACACACAATATTTAAGTTTTATACTCTTTTAAATGTTGGGATGACAAAACACTATGGGGAAGTATTTTGGTTAGGATTTGAAGGGAAGAAACGAGGGATTCAGGTTGATAAATAATAAATGGTAAAGTTTTTAAACGTCTTTTCTTTTTATAGGAACTCTATTTTTTTAAATACATCGTTACCTGTTTACAAACATTTATACTTTATAAAAGTTTTATTAAAATGTACTTAAGAGTTTATACCCTTACCAAAATAAATCCATAATTAAAAGATTCTCCTGATTTAATTATCGTATATACTTTCCCTACTGCGAGTGAGTTGTTGAAAAAGCAACAAAAGTGTGTGGAGGTTATTAATCATTTATAAAAGGTGTTTGTATATACAGTTGACCACAAAACTTTTCGTACCCTCACAAAAATACCCAGAAAACAATTTAAATGTTCATGTTGAATCTACAAATTCTTTTAGAAATTTCCTAGTCAGTCAAAAACTATTAGTAGCTAAAAAATAAATAATTAATATACCTTTTTTTGGAGTAAATTAACGAAATATCATTTTTTTAGTGTTTCAAAAATATTCATACACAAGAAGCAAAATGAGTTAATGCCTTGTAACATGACCTCTAGCTTTCTTAACATACTAAATTTGCTTGGAATAAGTCCTTGCCAAATTGAGGCAAACAGTGGCACCTATTTTTCCCCACTCTTCTAGACAGAATCTCCAAAGGTCATCAAGATTTGTTGGGTTGTCTTTTCCACACTGCTTTTTTTCAATGTAGTCCATAGATTCTCAATAGAAAAAGCTCAGTATTTTTCAGTCGATGACACTAACCTTATGCCTATTGAGCCATTCTTGAACTTTTTTGGAAATGTGTTTATGGTGTTTGTCTTGCTCGAACCACCAATATTTTCCAATCTTAAGAATCTTTGCAGATTGATGCAGATGAATTTCAAGAATCTGGATCTAGTGATCCTTTTTCATAGTGCCATCAATTTTTTAAAGTTCCTCGGTTCAATTGGTAGCGTAACAAGCCCAATCATGATGCTTCCGCCATTGCGTTGAACTGTTGTAAAGCGTTTTTTGGGGTTGAAGGCTTGGCCCTACTGTTACCAAATGTGCCGATGCTGGTTATGGCCATACAACTTCAACTTTGTCTCATCTAAACACATCACAGTGCACAAGAAGTTGAGTTAATCATCTTTGGGGCCATCGGCATACTTCATCCTTGCTTATAAGTACCTACTCTTGGAGAGTGGAGTCTTTCTTGACACACAATCCTAGAACCCATTCCTGTGCAAAACTCTTTGTACAGTGGATCGTCCAACAAAAGTTTCTGTTATTTTCAACCCCTGCTGAATGGATTTGGGAGTTGTTGCTGGATTTCTGCTAAAGTCTCGGACTGCATATCCTACTAATGTTCACCTCAGCTTTGACTCCTACCATGTTGAACAAGAATGGCCAGTTCTTTTGAATTTGGTGATGATTCTTTGGACAGGGGATCATAGGAATGGAAAACCCTAGGGACATACATTAAATATCAATATATTCTCCCAAACTTATACTGAAATAAGCAAAAAATCTTTATGATATTTCATTCCAAAAATAATAATCAATTTAATATAAAAATATCTTATTTTTCAACTTTATTCAATGACATAGCTACTTTTAAATTAATAATTCATATTCAAGTTATCGCAAGATGTTTGGACTAAGCAAATGAAATGTTAAATTGTATGAAATGAAGCATAATATTTACAATAATAAATGCTGTAAGATAAATTATGAGATCAATGATTTGCAGTTTTCTTGTTTTAAAAGGATGATAATGTGCCTACTTTTTGTTCAATAACTGCCTTAATTTTTTAAATTAACTTCTCTTTCATAAAACAAGTAAACACAAATTATTGAGCACATCTTGGACCCCTTAAATAATTAGAAAGAAAATTGGGGAAACAATAAATGGCTTATAAAGAACGAACTAGGTGTGGTAGAACCATATTTTATATTTATTTTTGAAAGTTACATTAAATAAAATTTTATTAGTTAAAATGAGATCCGGCTAACTTGATTACTTTGGCCACATGGTAACGAAAGATTTGAAAGGCCTAGGGGACTTTGTGCGGGTACAGTTTTGCCATTGTTCGTCTTGTGGTTTGGTACTTTTTAATTTACATTAAAGCACAAATGAAAAATTTATAGACTTTATGAAAAAGCACTATATTGGTGCCCATATAGGGCTTTCTAATTAGAGAAAGGTTCTAAATTATATCTAAAATTCTTAGATATCTTACCTAATACCATAAATTTAAATAATAAACATCGAAGTGACTCAAATATGTCTATGAAGTATTGAACGGTATTTATATGAAGCAAAAAAAATTAATTGGGGTTTCCCCTTTTCCATATTTTTGTTTAAAATTTTTGTATGTAGACGCACACCATATATATTTCTTTGCAATAAAACTTCAATTGTGTATTATTTGACTCTACTTTTTGTCATTTTATTTTCTACTATATCCTTGGTTGATTGATAGACTCACTTTATCGCTTTTTTATATGTTTTCTTCTTCTACTGAATATACAGATAAACATACCATCGACGACCACAGGCATAATTGAAAACTATAATTGGATACAAAATGGTATTTTTAATTATATTATATGCCAGTAATTTTGTTGTTTTGTGTTAATGTGAAAAAGAGGGTCGTTTCAAAGGGTATTTTAATAGTGTTTTAAGGTTCTGAATTTATAGTTGACAGTAAACATATTGGCCTTTTTTTGTAATTGTAATTCGAATTTAGAAATTCCTTCTTATTTAATTTTTCATTCACTCTTTAATGGACTGTATAGTGTTGGATTTTGGTCTGATACTCTCATACCAGTTTGAGATTCGTATGATTTTTAGTGGACTGAATTCGAATTCGATATTTTTTTAAAAGTTCAGTCTAGACTCATTTAGAAAAAATAGCCCTCATTCAAAATTTTGTCTAGACCTATTATTTTTGTAGTGGGACAACCAACAAACCAACTTCTAAGTAGATTTAGGGCGGGGAAAAAAACAATTTTTTGAGTACTGGGTGTAGAAAAAGTAATGAGACCTTATAAAAATACAGTTTTGATAGGTGTTATTGATTAAATCTTTAAGTTCCGATTATTTTTGAATAGTTTAGATTTTAAGCTTTTGATTAATGTAAGCGTTGTAAACAAAAGTTCTATATATGTTGCGAGGGAGGAAAGAAGAGCCATCATGAAGGCCTTAAACGTCAGCAAGGCCTCAGTCTGTAAGGTCAGAAATCGTTTGGCTGATGGAGACAACCTTAAGGACAACCCCAAGAGTGGAAACCCCACAAATGTGATACCTGAAGACATCATGGAGACTTGTAAGGTCAACCACCCAACGATGAAGATGTCAGATAATGCCAAGAAGAAGAAGGTGCCTCAGTCTACTGTGGGCTAGGCCACCCGAAAGGGTGGACAGAGGTTTTTGAGAGGCCATTCCTGTTGAAACTTTAAAAAGAACTCCGTCTTCAGCGTTGTCAACAACTCTCGAATGACTTGAATCACAACAGAAACCGGGTAAACTTTTGTCTAGTGAAAAGTTTTTTACCATTGACCCTGTCTACAAAAAGCAAAATGACCGGCTGGTATGCTTTGGCTAGTCAAACAAAAGCATCAGGACAGTCACCAAGAACAAACATCCAGCCTCTGTGATGATGTTGGGGGTTGTTGGATCAACTGGAGGAAAAATGGATTCAATTTGTTTTACTTTTGGATACTGATTACCCACGGACGATTGCTTGATGGTCTTTAAGAATAATGTTGTCCCATAGATCACCAAGACCATGAAGAAGTCCAAAAAGGCTATACACGTATTTCAGTAGGACGGGGCTCCGGTCCATGCAACTAATATTGTACAAGAGTGGATGAACTTCTGGTCCAAGAACCTTTGGCCCCTCAAAACCCAGATCTCAATCTACTGGATACTCCAGATGGTAGCAAATTGAGAAAAGGGCCTGCAATGTGCGCCACCCAAATATTGATACCCTGAGACCTCTGTTAACAAGCATTAGAGGATCATACAAAGGGACTACATTACTAATGGGTGCAATGGGTTCCGGATTTCAGTCTACGGTGTGACATCCTGGTCTGGGCCAATTTGGTGAAGAACGGAGGTTGGGTAACTTTTTTTATCGTTACCCAAAAAGAACTTGTATTAAAACTAATGTACCCTAAGCTTGTACAGGGGTGTCTGCAGGATAATATATTTTTTTCGGAAAGAGTGAATGACTAGGTCTTTTGAATATTCTCAAAAAAATTCTAACTAAAAAAAACAATTTAAAAATCCATAGCTATTTAAATAAAATTATTTTTTTTGAAAATAGACATTTCAAAAATCCACAGCTAGTCAGAAAAAAATTAAATTTGTTATGTTAAATTTTTGGAAAAAAATTTCAAAAATCCATAGCAATTTACAAAAATTAAATTTCAACCCCTAATTCTTTCTAAAAAACTTTCATTGACAAAAAAAAGTTATTAAAAAAAAATAGCAAATTCTTTAATTTGATAGAGGGGCTAGAGGGACGTAGTTACAAGTTATTTATTTCCTTTAACACTAGGAAATAGTCCTTCTATTACGCCCTAAATTTTTTAAATTATCCAATTGATGGTAATTTAGATCACTGGTCTAGAAAAACTCTTTTGAGACCGAACTGGAAAAAAATTTGGTCTTAGACAAAGTCTCAACACTAGTCATATGGCTATGGACTTTAGGTATGTACATACATAGTTGATTAAAAGAGTAAATATGCAATTTGACAAAAAGTGAAGGAAAATAGAAAATAGGATACAAAAACTACTTTTTATGCAAAGAGCTGTTGAGGATTTACATATTATCCAATTTGTATTTTTGCAAAACATTCGTTAAATTCAATATTTACTAAATATTACATAATTTTGTTTGATTGGATAAACTTTAAAATTAAATAACGCCTTCAATTGTGTACAGGCGGGGATTTTAAATCCGGAATAAGTTTAGATATCAATATCATAGAAACACTGTGATCTATGTTTATGAAAATATGTTCATCATATTCAAACCACAAAATTGTATAAGAAAAAATACAAAATCCTTGAGATATCCTCCGAAAACGAACGCTGTGCAGCCACTATTGTGTGTGTTCGAGCTCGGAGCACGTGTAAGAAGATAAGTGAGTTTACAAAGCTTCTCAAATGAACTGCCAATGCATTGAAGGAGTCTAATGGGTCGTAAATACCTGAAAGGAATACTTATGATCGTTTTGAGAGTAAAAAACGCACTCAAACCTTAATCATATATATCCTCCAGAGAAAATATGGTATCTTACCTTCCAAGATGTGAATCATTTAATAACAAAGAAGAGAAGGATAAAGACAGACAAACACAGAGAGATAAAGTGAGATAAAAGGTGTAAAATATGAGCTGAATGCGTGCACAATAAATTCTAATAGGTAATTGACTATTTTTTTTTGTTGTTACTTTTTAAACCGGTATTCATAATTATTTAATTCTTCAAGAGAACATTTAAACTTAAAATAATAATGAATTTAGAAAAACAATTGGAAAAAAATGTCAAATATTAAATTATTTCCAAAAAAAATCAAAAATCTACAGCTATTCACAAAATATGATATTTGTAGCAATAAATTTTTTAAATCCATTGCTTTTCTCAAAAAATCCAAAGATTGAAAGCTCTTTAAAAAAATATATAGAAAATAAATTTTTTTTCTATTCCGAATAAATTAAATTATTTTTAAAAAAAATCAAAAATCTACATCTACTCACAATATATGACATTTTTTTGGGGAAAAAGTTCTAAAATCTATTGCTATTCTTAAAATAAATTTAAAAATAAAATTTTTACGGAAAACAATTGAAAATTCACAGCTATTTAGAGAAAATTAAATTCTTTGGTAAAAAATTGAAAAATTAAATTTCTTGGAATAATTTTTGGAAAAATTTAATTAAACTTCAAATATTAAATTTTCTAATAAAAAGCCAAAATTCCTTCATTTGGGGGATGGGCTATAGTACATCCCCTGGAGATACTCCTGTTATACAACTATATTCGTTTAGCATACACAGTAGTGGTTACACTTATAAATTAGATATTATCTTCTCTAAAATGAAAGATTAATGATAACAGCTAAATAAAATTAAAAATCCTATTCAGATTGCCAAAAACAACAAAACCCTCTTGCAAAAAAAAGTTGAGTATTTACAAGCCTAAATATGAAGGTACTTTATACGACAATCTGCAATGCTTGACATGGTTTTGGAATAAAGATTTATATGTTCGTATTTCTCACATCCCTTGCTTTTAACAATATGAAGGGCAAAAAAAAAACCATAATGGAAGAAGCCAATAACTCTTTTCTGTTTCTTTCTTTCTTCCTCTCTTCTTGATACATGCGTGTATTTTTTGGTTTAAAAAAATACTCCTTTGTAACAAATGACGAATAGCAGAGTACAATATTGAAAAGGAAGTCAAAAGAGCATTGAAAATCTTTGAAAATGATTTTCTCTTTTAAGTTCATCAAAAGGTGATTAAATATTAATATATTTCAAAGGTATATATAAAGATTAATCCTTGTATGTATATAATATTGTACCTTTAGTATCAATAGAATCGTCTAGTATTTTAAACGTTCGTAAGTTGGTAATTCAACAATATTATACTATGAAATAGTTAAAAGTGTTCAATTCCTACATTTTGTTTTTGGATCTTAATTGCTTCAAACTTTTTGAATTTTTGCCATACTTTATTAATAGTTCAATTGTATACCTACCAAGATATTTATATAATAGTTTTTAATTTGTTTTATGCATTGAAATATAGAGTGAAACACCATTCAAAATAAATATAACTCTTTGTTTGAGTAATAATTTATTTTTTTGAAATGATTCCTTTCCAATTTTTAATAAATTTTCGTGAATTGTATAAATTTGTTGTTGTTAAGTCGTTATTTTGGTTTTTTTATATCCTTTTGTCAATTTAGGTAAAACTCTTTGCTACTAATGTAATATGAACTGTTATTCTATTTATCATAACTTCATCAAAATTATTGTGTACAGTTTTGGTACCTAAAATTCTTTCTTAGAAGTTTATATCAAATATAAATATACTTTTTTACTAAAATATCTTGTTTTTTATGCATATATGCCGACTATATATAAAAAAAAATCGTAAAAAAATTTGGGGTAACTTGTTTTACTAGTTACATAACTACATAAAAATAATGTTCACTAACGTAGGATTAATAAAGTTATTATCCAGGTTAGCTCAAGCATCCATAATAGCGGACTTAACATGTTGATTGAAAGTGAATTCGTCCACGGATAACATATACTTTAAACGTCCAAAGAAAACACGATCAAAGAGTAACCGAACTGGGCTGTTTGTGGGGCCCTTTTGGTGTTTTTATTTAGATTGTTAAGTAGGAACTTTATCTTACAATCAAATATTTCCAAGATAAACATAAACTATATAACATCAAGAACAAAATATTTCATATTAATGTATTTATTGAGACAGAATATTTTTCAATTTTGTATCTCATACATTTTTTGATAAATATATGATATTTATTAAATTACAAATATAAATATCATATTTACAATGGCCTTGAATTTAATATTTTTGTATTATTCAAATGAAATAACTTAATAATATTCAAGCTAAATTTTATAGTAAAGCAAGATATAAATTTGAGATATCCATGAGAATTTGTAAATTAAAGAATAAATAATTCCATATTTGTTATAAGATTTTCAAACATCCGGGAAAGAAGCAAACAAAGTTCTCTGATTGAAATTAGAACCTATATTACATAAAGATAAAAGATTGAAAATATATTGCAATTGATAAATCATATAATAATTCCGTAAAAAAATTTTCTTATGTAAAATAATCCTACGATTGCATAAGAAGCAAAATAATCTTATTCAATTTTTAAGTTTAAAAGTACCGTTTGGGCTATTTTTCTGGGGTTTGATTTGGAATTGGTAGTTTAATGTTTGGCTGGTATTTTGAGTGACTTTAATGGATATTTTGTTGCAAATAGGGACGGTAAATCATTAGATAATAATGATTAATTAAGGATCTTTGACAGAAATATAGTGATCATAGCTCGTTGATACATTAGAATTATCAAAATTTGAGAAATTATGTCACTTTTGGGATTGGTCTGATAAGAATGAGTTATTGCTAAGCTGTTAACAATTATCATATATTATTGAATAATAATTTCATTGTTGAAGGAATTACCCAACTTCATTTTTCTGTTTCTTTTCGGTGAAGTTGTTGTGAGATACAATATAGATAATGACGTGACCAATGTTTTTTTAACAGTAATTCTAATATATCTCCATAAAATTGGGTCATTCAATGTCTAAGGATCGGTAATCAGAAAAAAATGAAACCTGTATCCTGATTCTATTAGATTTAAGTCCCAACTTCGTGTAAAATACTCATAAAACTCGATTTAATATCCCTTTAACTTTGGTTTTGGGTCATGATCCGAAAGTTTGAGTACTTGAAATTTACTGGATTCCTTAATGTTATTATTTTTTAATGTTCCTTTTATTGGTTATATGGAGTTGCACTGATTAAGTATAAATAAATTATAGTATTATGTTTACTCCATCTGACCTTAGAATTTTCCTTGAAATCCCTATATATTTATTGTATTTTCTTCTCTAGGAACGACTGGGCGCAAATTAACGCATATTTTGTTCAAGGGAGTCACTCTTCCGAGTGCATTGTCCATTGAGCTACGTCGTTCTATACTGTAATGTTGCAATTTAAAGATCGGAACTGATCCTGATGCAAGAAAACGACTGTCTGTTCTCATGTTACTATTTTTTTTCATAATTCCTTCTACCTTTTGCTCCTTCTCCTAATATACAAAATACTTAAATAAATGGGAATCAGTTATGTTTCTATATATTTCAATTACAACGACTATGTTTAGAACAAAAAAAAAACACATTTCATTTTGATTGTTTTATTTTATAGCTCTTTATATTTTAGCATTTGAAAGGGTAATATTCGAAAGAAAGCAGATTCAGAAATAAGAGAGTATATAAAGTAATTAAGTAAATTAGGCCGAAAAAAATGAGTTTTATTATGGTCGTAGTAAGGAGAATCATCTATGTAGCAGCATAGATTAGGGTACACATATCATCATCAAGTAATTTGATGAAAAAGGATTCACCCTTCATTTAATAGTAGTAATGAATCAAAGTTAGGAAGATACAAAACCAATAAGATCCATCAGCAACACTAGGAGGACGATTGTTTTGAAGCCATATACTTTTCTTAAAGATCTTAAAGGAATGGCGGAGTCATCTAGTAACCATTCATTTTAACATAAACATATCGAAATTCATTCTTCTGAGATGTAGCTTCAAATTAATAATTGTATAAGAAATATATTACTTAAAATAGACACACACATTATTTTATTGGAGAGTATAAATTAGAAACATCATTTTTTATACGAGCTGGCTGTTGAGGGAGGTGCTATACCTCCAATGATGTATAAAAAATGTCTGGGAGGTAAATAATAAAACAAAATGAATGTAGTAATTATGATATCTGTGATGAAGTTTTAGTAGATTAGCCGCAAGCAGGCGTGAGAGGAAGAATATCAACACAAATCCAACTCATTATATACCGGGTGGTCCATTAAAATCTTATTAATTCAATAATTAATGAAGGTTGAGATATTGAAATTAATTCATATTTCCATATATTAAAGCATAAACAATGATTTACAAAATAAAACAAATCTAAGCTCTCTAGCTTACTTTCAAGTCCAGAAAATGACACTTGAACGTGATCGACCAATTTCCATTTGCACATCCCAAGTAGTTGGGCTTGTCCAGGACCACTGTCTACGCCGTCAACAAGTCGAAAATGTTGAAGAAGAAAAAAAGGGAAGAGGGAATTATCAGAGTTTCACACCAAACTGTCCAGAGAGCTATAAAAAATAAGGAGATATATCTAACAAAATCAAATGAAAACAGTGATTGGCACAAATTATATTCAATATGTGAGACCTCAGCTCTAATAATTGCCTCAATACTGGGCCTAAATCTCTTGTAGACGTAGACTATGTAATCAAACCCAAGCTTCGTCCACTCTTTCTTGATGGATGTCTTTAGAGCCTCAGACACGCATATATAAATTAGTTCTAGTGGTCGTGTTTAGAATGGTCTTATGACGTTACTGTTCCCATGCTCACAATTTTCAATCACACCAAACGTAATCAACAATTCATTAATAGAATCAGTCTTATTCAAATAATTTATTGGAATATATTTTTTGTAAAACGGTTTAAACCGATATTTTCTAAATTTAATTGCTTTTTAAATCGAGAACCGATACATTTATATTTCATCTTAATTATGAACCGATTTTCTCCTTCGTCCTGATTTAAAAATTAAAAACCTAATTTGATCCACTAAAAATCATAATAGTATCACTGTATATATTTTAGACGGGGGGTTTAATAGTTTGAAACTGTATTTAAAAACTATACTTTCTAAAAAAAATTAATTTAAATTTTGAGAAAATATATATGTTATTTTCCCTTCTACTTTCCATCACTTATTCTTCGCATGACCTCCTTTACATGTTATATCTTTTATCTTGTCTACTGATAAAGATGTTCCTAAATGGTCATTCATTATACATCATTTTCCTTTAATAAGTAAATTGGACTTGTAACTTCTCTTCCTTCTATAAATCGTACTAATCACAATCGATATTTCATTATTATTAGTAATTGTCCTCAAAAATATTTCCCGCTATGTGTTTTACAAACATTGTTGGACATGTAAACATTATTGACATGAAAATAAAAAAATAAACCCTTAAAAATTTGAAAAATGTTCGGAAGAAGAGCAGGTGTCATGATGTTTTATTAATTAGCTTTAGCCATAGTCATCTATGTGAGAAAATAAATATATCAATCTGCAACAAAATTATAATAATTAGGACTATTAAGTTACTAATTGTAAAAAGCAACGTATATTTTAGTGGCTGGAAAATTTCAAAAATTAAATATAATTAAGTTGATTAGATGACTTAATGCGTATTAAATAATAATCAACTACATTGGATATGAAACATATTTAAATTGAGATATATATTCTTCTAACCTCTAATATATTAATAACTAATTACAATTAATCAAATATTCAACTTAATTATAAACAATTAAATAAACAGTTTTACACTACCTTACATGACATATTTAATAAATTTCTGTAAGAAAATTAAAAGTCACACATATTTTTTGACAGGAATTGTTTTCAAGTTATAATATCAGGGTGATTCCTTATTTTTTTGCTATAATATAAAGCAATTAAAAAAGTTATTGACTTCTATATATGATCCTTTATTTTATTAAATTTTTGCATGACTTGACACATTTTGTAGGAACTGAATTCAAGATTTTTATCCGGCGGGCACATAGTGTTTTTAGTAACTGTAAAAGTAATATTATTGCAGTAATATATTACAAACTATGAGTTACTACCCAGCACTAGTGTCAAGTGAAATAAAATGAGGACCCATCATCTCAATTCATGTGTAAAATTGTTCAACCATGTTTATGTACTTATAGTCATTTTTTTTTTATGATTTTATTGCCTTGAATTATCTGCATACTCAAATCATTATTTGATATTTGGATATTTTCTTTTTATTATAAAAATATTTTTTATCTTCTTAAATCGTTCCATGAAGCGTTTCTTTATTGTGTACTATGTTCTTATATTTATAAATAAATAAAGTAATGATATTTTCATCAAACATAATTAAGCCCCGTTTCCAAAAAAGGACAAGACACCTTTTTTTAACGATCCTCTGCCAGTCGTCGGTATAACTATGTACAGTGATACATGAAGCAAGTCCTGCCACTATATAAAAATAAATTAAACCGCAAATGAACTTGGTTAACCTGAAAATTAGAAGAATGGTTGGGAGGAGAGAAGCTTAGCTGTCATGACATTTATTAAAATCAGCTGCAAGAAGCTGTGAGAGGAAGAAAATAGACATAAATCCTGCTCCTTATATTGCAAGGACATATAGACTGGAAAAACATATACAGTTCCGAAAATCCTTCGAACTTGCATTTTAGTTGACATTGTCTTTCCATTGAAAAATATCACAAGTTTCTAATTAATTAGTTAGTATAATAATTATTAAAAAAGTGCAGTTGGTATGATTAACTAATTTGACTAATTATATTTATACTACTGAATATATATAAAATGGGCACTTATGTTCTTTTTTTTTAAATAATATCTATTTCAAAAGGAAGAGTTATAAGAATTTCCTCCAACATATGTTGTGAAAAATATAATAGAAATGGCTCATCAACATAAAAAAAATTGGTGCAGAAAATTGACAGCTAATAAGAGGCTTATGGGAATAGAGCAAAACAGTTTTTAGATTTTTGTAATTGGTAATTTAAGCAATGTATATTTTTTTATAAAACTGCTGTTGTCATTATTATTTGATAAATCTGTCATTATTATTGTTTTCCAAGCTGTTATCAGTTTTCTTTCAAAGCTATCATAAATATTATTTTTAAAGCTGTTATCATTATTATTTTTAAAACTGTCATCATTATTATTTTCCAAGCTGTTATCATTATTATTTTCCAATCTGTTATCAGTATTATCTGTTAAAGCTGTCATAATTATTATTTTATTATTTCTACAGCTGTTATCATTTTTTTTAAATACTTATAAAACATTTTCTGGTCCCAAAATCAAAGTCAAAAAAGACAATTGCCTCCCCTCATACACACTTTTACGGAATTTTTATAGTTAACACAATATAAGAAATTCATTTTGTCTAAAAAAGTTTAAATATTATTATTTTCTGGAAAAATGAAATTAATTTTTTATTATTCATTTAATTTTGTATCTTTTCAAAAAAAACTATTTGTCCAATTTGGCATTTATAAATATAACAAAAAACTTTTCTGCCACAAAAAAACCCCAACAAACTTGCCAAAGGGGTTGTTGGTATGGCTTTTTTCAAAAAAAATATAACGGACGCCCCTGATGACAACTACATTAATTAATTTGACTCCATCACTCAAAAATCCTTTCTAGTACCGCTGACTCACTCCCTGCTTCCCCTCAACCTCATTGAAATGCCCCTCTGCATTTTTGTCAAATATCCTTTCTTATATATAAGTAATATTGTTAGATTAAAATATTTTATATTTATATATACAAATAAATAAAGTCTGACTCGTGAAAAATGAATTATGATCTCTTTTCAATGAATAATAATGGTATTTCAAAAATAACATATGTTTATAAATGGATGAGTAAATAGAAGTAAAAACGGAGTTGACATATGGTTAATAATGAACCTTTAGACCACTCAGCAAATAAAAAGGTTTTTTTTCGGTTCTTCTTACAATGCCCCATGAAAAAACTTTTATCCTTTCTTTTTCGTCGTTTATTTTTTTAATGGACTTTTCCTTATAGTATACAAAATAAAAGTATTTCCTCATCCTTCTTTCAATGAATCCTTAAACTATCCCGAATAAACAAACAAAGAAACAAAAGAAAAAAACAAGATGACATTCCTTAAGAAATTGAATCCATAGCTTATTGTTGCTTCAAGCTACTTGTTCATTTGAGTGGCTCTCATGCGACATTAGTCGTTAAACACTATTTACACAATCTTAAATTATAGGTTAATGGGAGGAGGTTGAGTTGTTATGTGGAATGATCAATTATGATGTAAATGTAAAAGATATATAGTGAATGTGGCATGATAACTAAATGTTAGGGTTTAATAGATTTTGGGATAAGTCTATGTGTCCACTTTAAGCCCTATCCCTCAAAGATTTTGTTTTACAATGTATTAGCTAGTTAAATGTAAAATATATTCACACTAACAATATTGTATAAAATATACAAGGGGATCCATCCAAGTGTAGACATATATTTATTAAAGTACCAATACAGAAAAAAATGAATCATTCGAAGAAAAATACAAAAAAAGTGGAAGGAAAATGATTTAAATTTAGTTTTTAAAATATACTTCTATTGTCTTGACGAAACGCCTTAATCTGACATCAATGGACAACGCACTCGGGAAAAATTATTCACTTGAACTCAATGTGCATAGGTTTGCACCTGTCATACTTAGAGAAAGAAATAAACTTTATGTATATGGATTTCACAAAAGAATCCTAGGTTAAATGAAATAAATTTAATAAAATATAATGCTTTCTTATAGTTAATCAGTACAGCTAAATCTGACCAAATAAAGGAATATTGAAAAAAATATGTAATGAACTTTACCCCATGAGGTACGTATGGCTTCTGGAGACATTTCTTGGAAACAAATGAGTAACTTTACCTTCAGAGTTTCAACACTAGAATGATTTTATATGATAGAATTATTCTCCAAGATATTAGGTAATGCAAAGTTATTTTGGTTTTAAATAAGGAAAACCCTAGCTATTCTCCTTACACCATTTCAGAACAATATTTGCTGCGTGTTACGGGACTTTGTCTTGTTAAAGAGTTTTTCGTCTTCTCCAAATGTGGTATTGATTCAAGATACCAATTTCTCCTTGAACATCTTCAGATAAACCTGTTGATTGACTTTTACTAACTCTTCCATGACGAAGAGATGAGTTTTTTTACTAATTGAAGTTACCCAACCACAAACCGGTCTCTGAAAAATCCGTTTTTCATTTTATGGGAAATCTTTTTGATCCATTGTAAATATGCAAAATGTGTTTCCTTCAGTATAAAGCTAATTCCAAGATTTGATTGTTCAAAAGAAAGAGATTATTTATTCAATATGTATTGCTCAAAACCAAGAATTCGGATAATATAATTTATCTTTTTGAAAGATTTATTTTTAAGAGTCAAAAACTGTCTACACTCATTTGATTGCCCTGTATCTGATCCATTTTCTTAATGAAGTCAAACATTACAACGTCTTATGACACACATGGTATATTTCTTAATTTTTTTTCATTAAAAATATTTTTGAACATTTCGAAAAAAAAGAAAAAAATTCTACAAGTTCATCTACATTACACGTATACATACATATACAAATAAGTAAATATACAAATAAATAAATAAAATCAAAAAGCAATTGGAATTGAAATACAACATAGCAAGTATTATAGCTTACAATTAATTTCCCTCCTTCAGACTTCTAAAATAAACAGCTCATCAGCTATATGAATTGATAACAAAAAAAAACACAACAAAACACACACTGATCACGCTGAAAATCCAACTGATTAAAGATTACTGGGTTAAAAGTTCGTTTGGAGTTGAGACAGCAACTAAAATTGAAGACATGCAGTATAATCATATAATCATCATTATGTAGAAACAAAAACAAAACAGGAGCACAAAACGTATCGTAAAAAAATTATTTAAAAAGTAAACCTATAGAAAAAAAAACATAAAAGAAAAGGCTGTTGCTCCAAAAACATAATTTCCATTTACATGGATTAATGCAGTCATTCCAAAAAGTTAGTATAATCCCCCAAGAAAAGTGATTACTTCATAACTGTACTGCAATGTTTTTGTATTGCTCAATAATAAAATCTACGGTTTTATAGTATATTTTTGAGGCAGAAGGAAAATGTTTAAATAGGTAACAGGTATATTTACACCCTGAGTACTGCAGACACAGAATCTTCAATTAGAATGAAGTGTATCTAGATACAGCATATTTATAATCATCTTCCTGAATTCCACGCCACTATGATTGATCCCTCACCTAGTTTTTAGGCTATGAAAGCCTTGCAATTACTTATCGCCACTTTTAAAGCCTCCTTCTTATAGGAGTAACGGTTACGAATGAAGGGGAAACCAAACCACACTATGGCCTTTAAGCTACCTTGATCAGTAATCTTTACGTTTAACCTTATCAGTTCCCTCAAAATTTCCAATGCAGGGCACTTTACAAAAGCATGCACCTCGTCGTTAAATAATTTGCCGCAATCTTAACATGGATGAAAATGTCGGATTGTTTTCGTTGAAATCTGGAATTGTGGGGTAAACTTCCTTCCCTCATAGATAGTACGTAATGTATCTTAATATCCTTGTTTTCCGTTTTTGTAGCCGCCTAGTTTGGAGATATTATAGTCGGAAATCGTTGTTGCATCAACAGATCCTAGTGGATGAAAATAAAATTTTAAATAACAAGATAGGAGGGTCAGATGTAAGGCTACTTTTCTTTGCTGAGGAAAAGTAAGCCTTCCAGTAAAAAAATGTTGTGTGGACTCATGTCATGTAGTGTCGTGACTTCATCCCTCAATACAATTTTTCTTACTTTTCAAGCGCTAGAAGATTTTGGAGAAGGGAGTTTTTTTATATTTTTGTCTAATAATATCCACAGTACTGTTTGAGTCGTAGCTAGGTGACTTACTCTACATGACTCTGTGAGCTGCCACGCATTAACTTGGGATATCCCCGATGGTACAATTAAATAGATTTGATCCCAAAATTAAAATCCTAAATATTGCAAAATTAGTTAAATGAAACCTCCACTCCAAATTAGATCTTCTTAGAACATCAATAAATATCTTTAAAAAAAATGAAGCACCAGTCATGTTCTACAGAAAAAATAATAAATCTCCAAGGAAATGGTGGTACATTATTTGCAGATATTTGAGCATAACCATTGTATAAATAGTTATGCATAACTTTTTGTCGTAATGGATTTATATATGTATAATGTGTGTATATACAAAAATACCTTGCAAAACAACCGTTAATGGATATGCCATTTTTGCTTGGACTAGGACAAATAATGAATTTCAACAAAAAAAACGTTATTTGCAGATTTTGATTTTTTTAACTTTTCCTTCAAACTTTAACCCAATGCAGGGTAGGGTGTCCCCGCATAACGCAGTTTCAAACCAGGAGGATTTTGCATAACAAGGTGCTTGGAATTATTCTGAACCCATGTATAATGCGGTATATTTCCATCATATTGCGTGATTTTTTTTAATATTATGATAATAAATTATAAAAACTATATATTTAGGTAAACAATCCTTTTTGTAGTTATTGTTGAGTGCGTTGATACTATATCTATATATTCAAGTGTATCATTCTGTATAGGGGAAGGTGAATGTTGTGCAATTATTTATTTGATACACAGACTTAAACTTTTGGTTATTATTTAACATACAAACTTGCAATTAAAAAGATTAATATATAATAATTTAAGCAATTACAATAGTGAAAGTTTGTGAATCTTTTGTGTGGTTTAGTTGAAGATAGAGCTCCTAAAGGCATACAAGTGGAATGAGCATGAAGTTTGCTTACCTCGAATAGTTCAGGATAAGTAAAACAGTCTACTAATGTATATCTTTGAATTATAAACTTTCAAACAATAACAACAGACCTTTCTTCTTCTCGTAGTCTATTCAAATATATTTAATGCAAGCTGGAAATTTCCCTCCAAAAATTAGCAGCACTGTTATTTAGATCATTTTTATTATGATACCCAAGTTTTTCTCCTGTGTATTTATAATAATATCAATTCTTGCTTCCTTCAATATAAAAGGATGTTCCAGAAAAAAAATTAAGGTATTTCATTACGTGACCATGAGATACAATTTGAGTATTCAGTGTGTTGATAACATTTGACTGAATTGAGTGAAACATTTGTTCTTTTTGTGAAAAAGTATTTAAGCAATAACATTGAATCAACTAAAGAGCCATCTCACGAGTGAAAAATAATCTATGTCTGTATAAAAAGAAGTTACGGGGTGCACTTTATATAGTGCACCCTGATATATAATGTGTATCATATATCAATACCGTATAAAGAAAAAAGGGGGTATACTATACAGGGAGCACTTTATAAAATGAATTCAATCTTGCAAACATGTAGTTCCACTCAACTTATATGTAAAAGAAAAACTTTTGGTGAGGTTTATCAAAAAGCTAAAGTACTCTGTTGCTCTTTAAATTATATTATTTTTTTGTCTCAAGCTGCTATTATAATTTTTTTATTCTTGAGGAGATAAAGTCTAAGTATTGAGTGAGCAGGTACGTGGGAGTGTTCTCATAAAAAACGGAAAGAAACATCAAGGATTTATTGGGGAGCTGTCTTCCATATTATTGAAACAATGTTTGTATGTTTGTCGATCCCTAATAACTCTGGACAATGCCTTGTACTACCCTAGTAATTTACGCGTAAAGAAATATAAAATTGATAAGTGAATTGTCACTGTGGAGCAAAATAATGTTTTTGCACATAAATTTGATTTCTAGCATCTTTATATTAAGTTAAAAATGGTTGTATGCTTTATTTTCTAATATACACAATATTTTTGGTCTTGCCACTTACAAATTGAATACTATTATTTTCTTATAATATTTTTTACCTGTTTACTTGCAATCTAAAATTGATGTTATAGAGAAATTTACAGTATATTTTTTAGCCTTTAGATGACATATATTATTAATAAATTGTAATCAAACAAAACATATTCCATAGAGAAATATACACTTCCCATGTGTTTTTTGCTTTGATAAAAAAACATTTTTTGAAACTTTGATAGATAATTCCAGATTTTGATACTAGTTCAGAAATGGGATGAAACACCATCCCAAAAAAATGAAGTCAAGAGGTATATGATAAATTGAGAACAATGGATCACACAAGTTATTACAGTTAATACAATGGTATTATAATTGATTTTTGTGCTATTTGTAGAATATATTAGCTTATTTAGAGTAGTATTGTGAAAGAGTTCCTAAGGTGGATGGCTAGTGATGAAGTCGTGTACATTATTGGAATTGGTAATCTGAAGAAAAGAATTTTCTTTTCTTCGACTGTTGTCATTATTATAGTATTGCCCCCATTAGTTGTAAAATTAAAGTATTTTGTAGTTGAAATACTATTTGATAAAATCCCTGGTTCGAATCATTTTGATAAGATGAATTTAAGAGAGTCTTTACTTACATAATTATCATTTGAATACAAATATAAGAAATGGAATTAATCAGCAAAATTAAATATTAGATATTTAATTAAATTTAAAATGAGTATGTCCGCTGTTTGAAGAAGCTAATGAGTAACTAATTATTCATTTAGAGGCTAACTAAAACTCCATAGTAGAAAACACTGTATGGTTCATTAAGTATGGATATAAGAATTGTGAAAGGTCAAATCGTGGACTTTTTAATAACGTACAAATAGGGTAATCTTTTTCAAGAATGAAGAGAAGTAAAAGGTTGGTGCTTTGTCACAGACTTCTTTAATAATATATTATTATATTTATCGAAATGATTTCATTTGGCATTTACCATGGTCTCCAACCTGGAGCTAAGAAGATGCAACACTTCTCCATGAAGGTTTGAAACATGGCCGCCCACTTCTGTTCAATGGAGGTCTTGAAGTCATCCAAATTTTGGTGAGGTTTGGCACAGATTCTCTTCTCGACTACACCCAAAAGGGTACAGTCGAGGGAGGAACAGTGAGTCAACAGATGCAAACTGTTGACACATTCTGCTTTAACTTAGACAAAATTTTGGGACCCTTGTGACCAAGTTAGGGTTGGTTGCTGTTACAAGAAGTTGCCGATTTCATCGTTCATTAGAGGACTTCCACATATCTTCTCACAGTCAAATCACTGACATTAAGAGCTTTCGCGTGCTGCTTCATCGACTTGGCTAGACTTTTGGTGATTTCAGTGTCCATGTCCTCCATGATTCCAATTTTTCACCGTCTATTACTGCCAGAGGAACTCTCAAGGCTCTGACCGGAGCACACTATGTTTTTTTGTTTTTTAAATTGAGTCTTTATTAAAACTTTATACTACAATTTAAAGACTAAAATAATAATAAAATACATCAAGAGGGATTACGTTAAAATTAATGATAAATAAACGTTATAGTTTAAAACTAACCCCCTAGATCAAAGCCCAACCCTTCAATATTAACAATTTATTTTTATTACAGACTTATATAAAAATATACTAATCTCTACCACTACAAATTATGAGTATTTAAAATATGAAAATGATTAAAATAAAACCGACAAAAAACAACAACTATGTCTCCGATATTCTTGTTCTAATCATAAGGTATCTACTTACAAAATATTTCAGGGTTGAGTAGAACTTACATAACCATTTTGGGAAAAATCGAACAATGTCTAGAGCGTTATTCCATTCTCTGTTGTCGTTCTCTGTTCTCGTAACGGGGGGTCCTAAAGGAAAAGGGCTGCGTATCTTGCTGCAGATGCAAGGAAAATGAGAGAGTGCAAGATTATTGTACACCCAGAAGTGAGGCAGTTAGCTATGTATGTTTTAGCGCTAACTAGAGCAAAACAGACAGCCCTAGTTTCTGGGGTCGCCTTTTCCTGCCCTTTGGGCATTCCAAAAAGAATGTATGCAAACGAGTACTGGGGAAAGTAGTCACACCCAATGTAAAATCTCAATATTCAAAACAATTAAATGTCGAAGGCCATATTTTAATCTAGTAAACAAGACACTGTGAGCGTCCTATGACCTTCTGGATCTCCTCGACACTCTACACCTTTGTCTTTTCGCCTCCATGCTGACGATAGTCGATTCTTGAAAGCTTTTTTATTATTGTTTATTAACACGAATAGCCCTTACCAACCTAATAATATTCATCCTTAGGTAATCTAGATTAATTTAAGGTCAAGTCTACAATTTTAGCTTCCACATTTTTTTTTTTCAATATCCATTATCCGTTGATTTATTAAAGGAAATGATCATGGTTGAGAGGCATAAATATAATCTTAGGTTAATTTACATAGAGAAAAGTTCATATACGTATACAAGGGATGCAGTGGTTTTAAAATTTTGACTTTGCGTACAATCAGATCTGAAATCGTAAGTATGCATCCAAGTAGAATATAATAGTCGTTCCATTGATAATTCTTTGCTAAATGCCTTCCATTATACATATCATATTATCATTAGATATGCCCAACGATCAAGCAAAATGAAGGATACAAAAAAGTAAGGTTGCTGTGTTCTCCCTTTTCATTTTATTTTCAACCTCTATCGTGAGCGGGCAAAATAGTATATAGGTATAAATCAATTTAGAATAAGCATCATTAATCATTATTCGTTCTGGACACAGATTCTTTACATGCTTGATACTAATCCATATTTGCATAACTACAATCTTTGATGTACGTACAAAATATATTTATACTATTTTTTAATAGTTTTTCTTGTAAAATATAGTCTTTTATTTGTCAAAAATGAGGGTTAATTTTTATTTTACATGTTGATTATAAATAATTTTCTTTATTAAACCAACTTAACAATCACTTTATAATCTGTCTTGTGACACATTATAAAGTATTTCAAATGTAATCACAATCAATTCATATGGAATTTAATAGGGGTCAAAATATCTTATTACATTAAAGTATTCTAAAACCTATACAAGTCATATATTGATGAAACTTTTCAAAGTATTATCTTATGAAAGTAGTGGGGGTTCCCCAGAGGATTCTGAGAAAATGTCCTAAAAAATTTTATAATAGATAATCTAACTGTCATTTTTTTCTTATGATATTAATTGAAATAGCGTATGAGCAGATTTTCATATCCCTTTGTCCGATAAATGATTTAATTATTTTCACAATATATAATTTATTAATAACCATCCCTATTATTATGTCCATAATTTATATTACATTTATACATCATATGAATAAAAAAATATTTTGAATTAAAATGAACTCATATTATATCCGATATATCACAAAAGTCAAAAATCTATACTGTGAGGACTCAAAACGTGCAGTTACATTTCATTACAATTTCATATTAGTTATTTTTGACTCCAAGGTTTGGTTAAACGACAGCTAAAACAAAAACTTTTGTCTTCATCACATGTCTTTGCGTTTAAAAATATAAGAACTACTATAAAAAAGGCAACACGTGTTTTACCTCCTCTAGGCCATTGTCAATGCTTAGAAGGCTTCAAATACCGTTAGTGTCTCCATTCGGACTTCCTACAAATTGAAGAATTATATTACAGGCCCATAGAGCCGAGAAGAACTTCTGCAGACCCAATATACCTGACTTCTGATCTCCCCCCATGTGGCCTTCTTCCAGCCCAGATCTCACCTCCCTAGACTTTGCAGGTCAGGATGTGTTGGAGGAGAATGTCTACAGCACTACCAATTTAAATTTGGATTCGCTCTGAGATGCTATCATGACAGCGCGGTACGCCATGGATACAGCCTTCATCGTCATGAGCTGTCAATCTGTTCACCTGTGAGTCGAGGCTGCTATTTCTTGTGAAGAAGGACATAACGAATATAAAATATAACTAAACATATCATAATTTAGTTTGTAGTTATCTTTATTTTATTCTTTAAACACCACTTTTTTCGTTATTTAGTCATGACATTCCAAGTCTTGGGTTCCGAACGTGTATAATATTTTGTATTTAAACAAAGATGTGATGCAAAAAAGGATTAAAAAAATACTTTTTTCTAAATTGAGAAATCCTGTAACCACAATCAACAGCATTATTCAATTTTAGGAGATAAGATCTTGGAAGGAGGAACAGATTTTTAGGAGAGACTGCTCTGGAGGGGTTTCTTTGTCATTACTGGAGTTACAGATCGAGGTAGATAATGACAATGAGTCTCTATTCCTCCTAGGAAAAAAAATTATCAAACACTTCACAACGATAATTTAACAACCCCCTTTTTTTGTATCTTGTAATAACTTAAAGACTAAAGTATCTTATTTCTTTTTTTTTTAAATGTTATAAATGGGATTTTATTGAATTAAAAGAGATAGGAATTGTTTTGGTTGTTTCTTCTAAAGCAATTAATATGCAACATTGAAACCATGGCTTTGTGAAAGGAGTATAAAAACAAAACAAATAAAAAAGTGCTATAAAAAATATAAGCGAAACATATTTTTATGGCTGATTCTTTTGAAACATATTCGTCTCTATAAGAAAAAGGACCGATCTTAAAAGGGGATTATTTGTCTCTATAATTGTATTTTTTTTATATAAAACATACACTTTTTTAAATGATATGTGCAGTTGCATAAAAATAATTATATGTAGAGTCGTAGAAAATATGAACTAAAACGCTTCCAAGTTTTTTTGGCAGTTGACAATCTTAGTGGATTTTTTTTTTTTTTTTTAAATACAACAAAGCTGTTATCATTATTGTAATATCTAAATATTGAGTAAGAATGTGCATTTGAAAGACGGAGAGTAGCACTGAGGATTTGTTGGGGATTTATAAGTGTAGGTCCTTTTTAGAGTCGTAGTAGAATTGAGGATCAACATCTGAGTAATTCCTGTCTCCAGCCTTGATAGATACAAAGTGGGATTATTGTTTATTTCCTTCCCCTTATAGCTGCTCAAAGCTAATATAATACAACGTCATTACAGTTAGAGGCTCTTCTACTAAACATTCTTCAAATTGTCAGGGTTACCATGTTGATTTTCGGTTTCTTTTTTTTAATATACCCGAAGGATATGGTTTTTTTTTCACATCATTGTGCTGTGTGCATTGGATACTCAATTACCAGGAGTATATAAAATATAATCCTGCCAGTTTGAAGAATGTTTGAGAGGAAATCAGCTTAACGTTAATGGCGTTTTATTAGATCAGCTACATGCAGCCGTGAGAAGAACGAAATACACAAAAATCTCACTGGGTATATGTTAGGAATTACCCCTTTGTTGATCTTTAATTCTACTCCGAGTCCAGCAAGGACTTACACTTATTTTGAAACATATTCGTCTTTATAAGAAAAAGAACCGATATAGATAGAAATTTTGATTTCTAAAGCGTTAGAAGGTTAGCTAAACTAATTTAGTTCAGCATGAGGCATTAAGTATTTACGAGATACTTGTTTTATTTCGACTATAAAATAATAAAAATTTACTTCAGAGCTCGTCTGAATAAGGTAATTATTAAATATTAGTCCAATTAAAAAGTACTCGAGCAAACCCTCATTGTTACTCTTCGTCTTTTATAAGCACATGCACTAATTATTACTCTATACTTAGATGTTCTGTCTTCGAGATTTAAATAATAATCTCAACAGTTTTTGAAAATAAAAAATCCTGTTCAGAGTGTCAACTAGAAAAAGACACTCTATTGCTTCATAGTAAATGGTTTATATACCTCTGATGATGTATATGGATTAGAGGTGGATTTGTTCTTCGCCTCATCCCAAACCCCCAATCTAATTTTGCCCAGCCCAATAAGTCCGTGTCCCGAACCTTCCACCCTGAAATGTATTATAGTGTAAAATATTATATTGGAACTAACATATGACGTCATCCTAGATATGATACCTTATGACAAACAAACTAACGATGACGTTACTGATTATTTGTAAGTGTTGCAATTACAAAATGAGTGATACTTTTCGTCAGAAATGACAAAACATTATGAAGGCATGAAACGTAAAAGGGGTAATTTCATTTTTAAATTATTATAAAATGGATCTCGAGGATACTTATTCTTAACCTGGATGACAATAACTATCCAAAAAATTATATAATAGTAAAAGTCAAATAGTTCTATGGAAATGCCGGGAGATCAAAATATGAGCAAACCTTCATCAACATCAAGAAAGCATGAAAACCCGTGGTTTGGCCCGAAACACAACTTAGCCCGATAAAGTCTACACCGATCTACCTCTACTATGGATTCAAAGACAATTTCTACGTCAGATGGATTAATTGTAATACTATAATGTTTAATTATACTTAATCTGTGCAACTCAATCTGACTAATTAAAGTTATATGTACACTTCTATGTAATGATCGGATAAATTGGGGGGGGTTAAGGAGAGATGGAATCCGAAACAAAAGAGGATATCCTTTTCTTTTATATAACTAGTGCCTACTCACCATCAAACCCTATTTTACTTCCCAAAAGTGAGTCCCTTCATGTTCCTCTTAATGTTATTGTTATATCCTTCTAATAAGAAGTGTCTTTCGATGAAGACTCTTCAATTTTGGCAAAGGAATCATCCTACCCTTCTCCTATTGACCTCATTATCTTCCATCATCAAAACCCCCCGTATCTGTCCTACCTACACCAATCTTTTTATTTTTTGAATTACCTCATTTCGATTTTTTTTTTTAGTCTGTCATTGATGTTTCATATTATCATTAAGAGGTATTTAATGGCTCCCGTTCAAATAGGAAGGGGACATATCTATGCAAGGATATTAGGGTATTATCATATATTGAAGGGGTGGATGAAACTGGGATCCTTTTGAAATGAAGGAAAAGTTATTGTGAGGTTGGCAATGTTCCAGCAAATGCTTCATTGCTACCTATGTATAAATACAAGAGGAGAAAGTGCAATGTCGGCAAAATGCAAATATAATTTCAGAGCATCTTCAGAACTATATCCCAGTGTTGATTTTTCTTTTTTTTAAATAATCAAAGGTTATTTATAAAGGTTAATTTATCTCATAGAGCTCATCTAATAAATAAGAAAATAGAACATAAAGAAAATACAAATATTAAATAGATATACAAGTATATACAGAGTGGTCCAGATAAATTGGGTGGATCTTAAAAGCCTCAAAAAAACTATTTGAAAGATACATTTAATGATAATCAATTATTCATCAGCCTTTCTTGATAACCTTGACACACAACGACAGAATGTTTGGTAGGCCAAGGGTGACCTCCCAGCTTTGACATAGGACGACTAATGGACTTATTCAGATCCTCCACATATAAATGATATTTGGCACAGATCTTATGCTCGACCCTCCCCTAGATATAAAAATCTCATGGGTTCAGGTCTGGCCTGTTTGCAGGATAAAATATTCAGTGTCTAAAAGGGTGGACGTTTTGGGGCCAGGACATAATGCACTTTTTTGCTTTTGTGGGCAGGTGCACTGTCTTGTTGGAAGGTGTAACTCCTTCTTTGGGCCACTCCATCCATGCTAGGAATGTAAATTAAAATTGCGAAAACAGATCCAATACAATGACAATGTTAGAACCAACAGACTCCCCCCATGGTCTAACCATCCAGTCCGTTCGTTATAAGTCTTTAAATATTTTCCCAATTTATTGGGACCACCGTGTGTACACACCAACACCACAGAGTAAATTGAATAACATAGTTACCTAAAACTAACAAAAATGGACCTATGTAAAAATAAAGACATAAGTGTATTTACGAAGAAAAAAACAAGGCAAATGATATCACAGTATCATAGTTAAAGTTCATCAAATTAAAACTGCATCTTATTGATTTAATTTCAACTCGCAAGGAGGACTATTTTTTCTATTTTCTGTGAACAATATACATTCTTATACCGTCCCATAGAGATCAATACTTGGAGTCGAATAATTACTTAAAAGACCATATGAAAAATTTCACATGTTCCCTCAAAAACGAATAAGGGTTCGTTTGAGGAGGGACTCCTTCCAATCGTCTTCCTTATCCCATTCCTGATGGTTCTCATTATTTTATTCAACACCTTATACTCTCAAATACGTGTGTTCTTATTTTTATTTGGTTGTTTTCTACAGGAATAGAATACGAGTCTTTAAAGTGTTTCCCTTAATTGATTCTTATTTCTGCAAATATTTTTTAATATGTTCGACCTAAATTACCCTGTTGCTCTTGTGGTTCAGAACATTCAAGAGTTGTTGACATCGCTGAAAACATAGTTCTTTTGACTTTGGGACAGGAGTGGCCTCTCAATTCTTCTAGGTGACATTACCCCTGGCTTTCGTAAGGGCTTGCCCATAGTAGACCGATGCATCTTCTTCTTCTTGGCGTACTCTGACATCTTCATCGTTGAGTTGACCTTAAAGGATTCCATGAAGTCTTCAGGCTTCACTTTGGTGGGTCTTTGACTATTTGGTGTGTCCTTAAGGTTGTCCCCATCAGCCAAACGATTTCTGACCCAGCAGACTGTATCCTTGCTGATGTTAAAGACTTCATGATGTCCAAGATGGTCCTCCCTGCGCGGATTAAATTGTCTAGGATGGTTCTTCTTGTCTCCATCACGACATACACAGAATTTTTGTTGACAACATGTACATCAATCAAAGGCTCAGAATTTAGGCTACTAAAAAGGATAGGAACTTATCTTGTTTACCATATATTTTATTATCTTTTGCTCAGCATTTGAACACGTATCAAGTGGATATCGATCAATTAGCTTGGAATAATTTAATTCAAGCTATATAATAGTGTTTACCATTGCAATTTTTATTAGAGCTAAAATGTATTTAAATCCATGGACAGAAAATATCTTAATTCATTTTTCCTTTGAACAATTGTTAGTATTTCAAATTTAATTTTTTCGATATACGAGTATATGAAACACAAAGTATTTGACAAACCCAATTAAATTTTTCATCTACTAACATTTAATATGCTATTTTTATTCCATACAAATCATTTTTATGATTATTTTTTATTATAAAAGTTCATTATTTGAATAAATCGTAAATCATACAAAATTGTGTAAAATTTTTATTACTTTATGAAAAGAATATATTTGATTTATGTTAGCTTGTATTTTTACCATATGTCCTTGAGATGAAGAAAAGTAGATATGAAATTAAGAATCACGATGACATTAAACTTATAAAATTGTGTAATGTATGTTACTGTGTCCAAAAAGAAAGTTAAAGTAATTGAAAATACCCCTTATTTATTTTTTATTTTCTATTTGATCTCACTTACACAATTTTTTTAACAGTTGCCGACTTTAACTTAAACTATGCCTTGAGTCTAGGGAGCAGAAGGGCGGAATGTATTTGGTTGGGTTGGGGGGGGACTAATTATTTGATGGTGACGTCATAGTAGTGAAATCTTAAAATTATTAACCAACTATTATTGTTATTGTTAATTGCAAGCATTTGTGGTAAGTATACAAAAAAATAAAAAACTATACATAGTAACCCTTACAATTTGGAAAAAAATTGATAGATCAGCTGTCATTACATTTAATTTAATTTCCTGTGAGCTGCAATGAGCTTAAGGAATTAATACAAATCCAATTTCTTATCAAGCAATAAAATAGGAGAAAGTACTTCGTTTACGATCTTTTATTCTACTCTGAGCCTAAATGGGTATTACATCTATAACCAGTGACACTCATCAAGAAAATTTTGGTTATGTTAAAAAAAAGAAACTGAAAATTAACATGGTAAACCTGACAGGCTGAATAATCTTCTAGAGGAGAGCAGCTTTGATGTCAAGACTTTTAACCAGTAGCTATAATGAGAGAAATAAATAAATAAGAGCAGAAGTAAGGGTTACTTCGATGTCGATCTTCAATTTCACTCTGAGTCCAACAAGGAGTTGATGATTATTACTCTGCAACAAATCATCAAGTTTACTCTTCGTCTTTTATGTGCACTCATAAATGTCCATTCGGGTTTTGAATATAGCTGAATGTAACAGAAAAGGAAGTTCACTCCTCAGGAATTAAATAATAATGAAAACAGCTTAGGGAAAAGAAAACTCACTTTTCAGTTTGCCAACTTCAAAAAAGTGAACGAGCAAAGGAATGCACCTAATTGGCATCACTACTTATAACTACTCTGCAAATCATGAATACAAACCCTCGTGGTTACACTTAATACTTAGATGTTCTCTCCTCAACATTAAAAGAATAATGATAAAAGCTTTAGTAAGTAAAAATCATTCTTCAGATTCCCAACAATAACAAACACTCGCATGCTGAAAAATGCTTAAGATTTACAACCTTAACTTTTACACTTAAAAAGTCTAAAAAAGGATGGTACAATGCCCTTATGGTTCTAGCTCCACTAGTAGGGAGAATCGGGGTATTTCATACTTTAAAATGCAAATCAGTCTTTTTGCCAATAAATTTATTTTTGATTTATACAAACTTGCTTTGAGTTTAATCCGAATAATCTCCGAAGAACTGAAAAAACCCGTTAAGAACTTCAATTATTCATGACTCCTCCATAATATTATAAGGAATTGACACTAAGTGTATTTTATTTGATTCATGGTGATGGTGATTTCAACAAGTCTTTAATTTTAAAATCTGTTCAAATATTAGAACATTCCAATATTCTAAAGATGGTAATGTGTGTATTTTAAAGACATCTATGCTGTATCAATTAATTAATCATCTGAAACTCTTTGAAAGAGATATATTCTGGAACTTATCTCTACTTTTTTGATTTGTACTTCAAAAACTCTTTTTAAAATCAATTCAACAGAGATAAACCTATTGTAATTACATATGAGGATACAAAACAAGTTATTTCTCATTTGAAGAAGGACAATTCTACAGGAAAAGAAAAGTGGATTTATGTTCAAGGTTTCAATTAATTTAGCCCGTACTCAGAGACGTCATCGATTGCTTCATATACCAATAATAACTCCATATCCCGACAAGCTGTTTAAAATAAACAAAGATGTAGTACATTTTCCTTGTAGCTGTTTTCATAATCTTCCTAAGTTGATTCTTGTTCGATTTAAAGCAGCTAACGATCAAGTAGCTAACTCTACGTATTACGAACTCAACATAAATATTATATAGAATTTTTATATTTATTTGTTTAGAATTTATACCATTTTTGACACAGTAATTGAATATATATCCGAAATATATTGCCTATCAAGCATTTATATAAAAACGAGAAGTAGGAGATACTTTTGATATTGAAATACAAGAATTATTTTAGGAATATTCTATTTGAAATATAATGTTGTTTGGACAACTTCCAAAGCATATAATATATGTAAACGTCTAACTAAAGTACTTACTATTAAATATATGTAGCATTTAATCGTTAATTTTTTATTTTAGTCATACAGTTTCTATTGCCCTCTATTATGTTCTACAACGTGGGCGCCCTCTGCTTCTAGGTTATATAACCTTTTTTGAAGATACTAACTATATGGATAGGGGTTTTACAATAGAGATTTTTATTTTGTTAATGTTTGTTTTATAAAATTTGATTTGCATTTTGTACGTTTACATAATTATATTCAACACAAACCCAATAGAATTCTTTGCTATATTGATTTTCAATGAACCATAATTAAAAATATCATCAATTATCATCTTCAATATAACCGTATAAAAGTTTTAAATTATAGATCACAAATAGTTCTGGTTTTTGGACAGCTAAACTGTGAATTGGATCAACAAGAGCCATAAATAAAAAGTTGCAATTGATAAAAAAATATATACATAAAGCCCAATAAATCATGGTTTATAGCCAATTAAGAACGAATACTTTTACAACCATTATGATTGATAAAAACGTAACAAGATAAATTATACTGAAATATTTTATATATGAAGGCTTCCTATTAGGTATTATGTAACAATTTAATTTACGATAATTGACTTTGTAAGTGAGTCCGACGATGTCCAAAAATATAAATGCCGGAAGAAACATATATTGTGATGAAAATCGGTTGTATTTCTTTGGAGTTGGTTAACGGAAGAGTGAATTTTCTTTTCCTCAGCCGTTGTCCTTAATATTTAACTTCCTTCTCTACTTCCTTCAATTATATTCCAAACTTGATTTAACATTTGAGGAGAGTAACTTTGAAAATTTGTTTGGGATTTATAATTGTTAGCCCTTGCTGGACTCAGGGTAGAATAATGGATCCCCATCGAAATAGTCCTTGGCTATGTCCTTGTTTATTTCCTTCTCCACCTCCTTCTTGAGACAGCTGTTTGTAGCTGATCTAATTAAACATCATGACATCCCTCCAAAACATTATTCAAACTGTTAAGATTAAAATTAGTGTTGTGTTAGTCTTAATTTATTCGGCTCACCCCACTTTGGTTATGTTTCATTATTTTTTTAAATGCACCAGAGCTAAACGGGAGTTGTGCCTTTACAGATAGCTGTTAACAACACAATGATCTATTTAAGAATGAAAAAAGAGACACACACCAACCGTTTTTCTGTTTCTAATTCCAAAACTGTATTTTTTTCCCGTACAAAAATCAAAAACCTACTATATTGTGTACTAATCTATTGTTTGTTTGTTTTTCAATTACCATTTTTTTTTACATTTTTGATAGAAACTTCAAAATCATGATCTTTAATAATCACATTATAGGGTTGATCTTATCTAGTGGTAGATATTTTATTATTTTCTATTTTACAAGGGTAAAATTTAAACAATAGGTTTTGTAAGGATATTTATTTAAAAGTTCATCTGAAAATAATGCTTGACACAACTTTTATGCAATATGTAAGCCCTCAGCTCTAATAACTGTCTCAATGCGAGACCTAAATCTCTTGCAGTTCTTGACTATGTTGTCAGACTCGAACTTGGCCCATTCCTTCTTGATGAAAGCCTCTAGAGATTGGAGACACTCCTGTGAGGCGTAGCACACATCCCCTACTTTAGACGATTCTAGATTGAGTAGTCCAAGGGGTTCGATCTGTAGGTGAGGGCGACCACATGTCAAGGTCATAAAAGTCCAGAAAGCTGTCTCTGAGGAAGGCTTAGCAGTGCAATGACATTGAGCTCCGTCTTGAGTGAAAGATGTTCCCGAACTTTTTTTCAGGTCCAATGTACCACTTTTGTCTCCTCTCCACAAAAATGGGAGGGTAGACTTCGCTTGTTCTGGTATCAACGCCCAACCATGGTTCAGTCTGGATTTTTTGTTCTGAAGATATTTCTTACTGAAAATGACATGATTTCCTAGGATATGGCCATGGGGGACATGCTGCGTGAGAGAAGCTTCAAAATGTCACTCCATTATTGCTCCATTTTACTCGTTCTTGTTTTTTTTTTAATTGAGTCGAAACTTTATATAACGAACCTTGATACTCGAAACCTATCCTTCACCGAGTTCGAAGACAATCAACGAATAAATTTTCGATTTATTACGATTCAAATTCAGTTTGCCACTAGGTAAGATCCACCCTTTATTTTTATTTTACACATAGTCAATCCTATAAAAGCTTTTTAAAAAATGCAGAACATGACATATCTCCAAGGATATAGATGCTTCTTTTTCAGTCCATAAATATCCCTCGTCAACACATAAGCAAGCTTGAAAAAAAGTCTCTCAAAAGTGAGTGTGGATTACATTATTATTCTTCGACGAATTATCATCGAGTTATACCAACAAATTATTCTTATTCAGTCATGGAGGAAAAACAAATTGCGCTTAAAGTACCAAAGTATCTTTAAAAATTGAAGAAGATTTAATAGATAGCCTAAAATTGTATAAAGCTTATCTATGAAATATTGGCCTGTATATATATATGGTCTACAAGTTTTGATGTTTGTCCCAGTTACAACGCGTATCAGTTGTAATTTCTTTGTTTAACATCCATTTTTTAATTCCAACATTGATACATTTAATTTGATCTATTCAAATTACATGGTTATTATGCATTTATGAGTAATATAACAGTGATAATTTAAAGTTTATAATGTACTACAAAATACTTATAATTTAGTCATTTCTATTAAAATGTTGAAAAATACTTAATGAATATATCTATGTTCTATGGAATATTCAATTTTTTTATTATAATCATCAAAAAGTACTATAAATCCTAGATTGTAAATTATTCAGCTCATGATTTTAGTTACAACTGCTACGCATGATTTTAGTTACAACTGGTACACAGCATATATATGACGTAAATGGTAAGTAACAAGATCTTTTTCTCATAAATTTGTCTTGAAGAATTTTTTTTCAGTCGACGTACCACAAATATATCTCATACACGCTACAAAAAAATCTTTAAATGTTTTTTTAATGACAAATTTCCAGACAAATATATATATCTTCTTCAGTCTCATTTGATTTTTTTAATGGCCAGTAGAAATGTGACCAACTTTTGTATCAATGAGAGTAGTGTGGCCCATAAAAATCAATATTTTACATTTACTGACAATTCGAACGGTGGATATAATTTGCGAGAAAGAATTGAGTTAGCAATCTATTCTTTGGGAACATATGGAAAAATATACGAATGGCGTTTTGACAAAGTTCTGCCTCTACTATGAAGGTAAATTATAGTCTTCTCTTGGATGAGCTACATGTATTAAATTATATAACGTCTATATCAGAAAATGACCATTTCTAAAGAATGTATTTGCAAGTGGAGGCCAAGTTAGTTAATAGTTGTGTCATAAGGGAATCGTCAGGCTTTTTGAAAATTGCAACAGTACGTTAGTTTTTTAAATGCCAAATTAAAATTTTTTGCGAAGAGTCTATTTGTTTTCTTTTTTTTCAAATTCAAAATTCATATTTACATTTTTCAATGAATAAAAATTAATAGGAACCACTATAATTAACTCAAAAAACTGAAACAAATCAAACAAACTTGAAATAAGAGCCTTTTCCACTTTCTCAAAGGGATGATGTTGAAAGTGCCAAGTACTTTTGCCTTCAACTATTTTGTCCCTAGACATTTTGCCCTAAAGCCATTATCGCACAGTACATTTTCCCTTAAACAATAAATAAATGAGGTGTATATGTCGTTATTGTATATATTTATGGTTGAAATTAGTGTTCCCTTAGAATTTTTTAATCAAATATAATGTGTATTACTATAAAACGCGTTAAATAGTTTTTTTCTCTTCAAATAATGATGGAAATATAATCTTTCCTTTTATTTAGCTTGTACGTCAACCCATGAGTCTTTTCTAACATGAATAACACCATGCAACAACATTTTTGGTGCAGGCTGAAGTCCACATTTATTATTATTATTAAGGCCGTAGAATCCGAAAATGACCATTAAAGCTTTCAACCTCTACAAGTTTGGCCTTGAAAGCCTTTCTTTAAATTAAGTTTTTTTGGGTATAGCTACGATTCGGCGTTATATTTCGGCCTGAAAGACATATATAGATGAAAATCAAAGTAAATAAAAAATTAATATAAACATTCAGCATTTGAAAAATTAATTATTTATTAATTAGTCTTGATTACAAAAAAATTAAAAATGTAGATAACCACTAAAAAATGGAGTAAAATGAAGTACTTTGCTTTAAAGTGAATATTTTATTTTTATTTTTGCTTCAAGTGCTTTATATATTCTAGCTGAAGTTATAGAATAGACCTTACATTCTAATTTTTTTTAAATTGCATTTCAAAAAAGTCGATTTTGATTGGTTTTTGCTCAATTCTGTTTTTATATTTATTAAGAAGTTTTTATAAAATAAGTATTTAGGTTGCGTGACAATATGTTACAATATTTTTCCGGCAAGGAAAATTGAATCAGTAATATATCTATCAATTAATTTTGAATATGAAGCATCTATAAACTATATTGTAATAGATAGCATAGTTTAATCCATCATTTCTAATGATAATTAGTAATAGAGTAGTTATTTGCACTTCTTCCGTACGAATCGTTGTCTTGTTTTTTACTATACTAATTTTATTAATTATTTTGTCCCTGGTTCGAAGTTATTACATAGTAAAATTTCGATAGAATGTATTTCTTGAAATTTTGGGCATAATTGTATTATTATATAAGTATTTATATTTTAAGGCAAAATAACCTTGTTGCAAAAAAAAAAATTAAGGCAAAATAATTTTAAGAAAAAGTACGTAATGCTGATGTTGAGTTTTGTAAAAAAGTTTCCTTTCTAATCCAGTGTTAATAAATAAATACGTACTTTTTCTACTGCATCGTTACCTTTATTATGGCATGCAACTTTGCTTTCAAAATAAACCCAAAAATAAATGCAAAATCAGTCGGTAGTTAGACAATTATTTTTAACAATGGAAGTCTTATTCCAAAAATTGTTGAATATTCAATCATTCTTAAAATGATTAATTTGATGGTTTAATGTTGTTTTTATAATTAAGTACTTTATCAACAAAACAAACCATTCTTTGGTGCAATCTTCACTTCTCGGTACTTGTAAGAGTTACATTAATTCTACATTTCATTTTCATTCTAAATAAAAACGTCAGACAATGGGCAGAAATTTACAATTTTAAATGTCGCCCAAATGCTACCATTTTTTGGTAGATAAATATAGTTTTACTATAAAATCGATTGAGAGTGTGAAGTAATGCAAAAACCCTGTTTTTTTTTTTACAAACACAATAAGAGGCACCCTAATATAGAGATATATTTTTTTCCTCGTCAACAGAGTACAAGTGTTATCATATTATTAATATTACCTATTTTTTTAAATCAAATCTCTTATTGATGTCACCGGAGGGGAGAAGAATAATCATGCCAATATATCACTGTGTAAATAAGTATATCTTGAAAAAACGAGGAAAGGAGTCGAATATATGAATGTTTGTGAGTATATCTGTATTTTATGGTACACAGAATTTTTTTTTTTTGTTAAAAAAATCTAATCGAGGGAAGTAAGGTTTTTCGGGATTCCTTACCTTCATATGTTATTTTGAAGACAGAGTTAACAGCCAATCATTGATGAGATGTATTTACATAGAGATATGTATACTGATGCCAAAATTTCCAGGTTGTTAAATGATTTTGATACCGATTACTTATATTAATATTATGTATACAAGAATTACATAAATAAATAACAAAAACATTTTTTTCTTTTAATGTGTAACTTTCTATAAATTAGGGCTTGACAAGAAAATGCCTAAATATTTCGATTATAATTATGATTTTAATTTGTTATAAATCATACGAAATTAAAATTATTTAAAAAATTAGTTCCTCTCCGTGTTTATGAACCAGGAATTTATTCCTGGTTGTCCGATATCCAGGACCCCTACATGTAGGACCACCTACTCTTAAACCTAGGTTAGTCTAAAGTACTATGATCCTCACATCCTCTGATTGGTTGACCTTTTGAAATAATTTAAATTTAATATTTTTTTTTTCATAATAAGGTATATAAGTAAGTAAGCACTGGTATCGTTGAGCCGATTCTGATACTTCAAAAGAGCCCGATTCTTGCGCATTCCGATGCATCGGTACAACTTTAAAAATAATCAATTTCACAAAAATATATATAATTTTAAAAAGTGGTCGTTATAGGATATCGATACAGAGATGAAGGATTTTAGTGGAGCCTTTGGATTTGACTATATCTCTCAATCAAAGACTTGATACTTATAATGGGATTGATTAAGACTCACAGTTTGTCCTGGACTCGAAAGCTTCCTATTTTATACTGTACTCAAGAAAAGTCTTGCTACTATAGATCTAATATTTTAACTCTGAACATAACTATTCTTGCTGATTCCGATGTATCGGTACACTCCTAGCCTTAACGTTAAGTGAATTTTAATTTTCAAAAAAACCAATGTATATATCATATCAACAAAATACTCTAATAATCCTTTGGAAGCACTAAAATGCCCACATTAAATAGCCAGAATTGATCTTCACTATAAAATAAAAAAGAAACTTTATTTTATTGGAAAGGGCCTATATCAGAGTCAATATAAGTCCCATGAATCCAATAACAATTATAAACTATACCTACAATTCTTGTGTATCATAAATCATTCCCCCAATTTGAATATATTGCCGTGTATTGCGGCAAAACTCAATATAATTTTAAACAACTAAAAACAGTATAAAATGTGAAAAAGACTAGCTCAAAGCAAAGTTTATATCACGAAACAATGATGCCAGGGAGTATTTGGATTTTTTTATAAAGAAATTGGGATTTCCTCTGGGTGTTTAAAATTTACAAAAGGGCGAACCAGAGTCTATTCTTGTATATGCAACAGCTCCTATAGTTGACTCAAATATCCCTCTGACATTTTTGGGTGTATTATAGGTGTAATGAAAAAAACAATTATTATTTTGGATGGATTTTTCTTTTGAAGAATGCTTTCACCCTTGGTAATAAAAACAGTGACTACAACAGGGTTGTATTTTATCCGCAATTTTATGCATGTATGGTAGATCACACTGTAATCAAAGTTACCGGAACTGAATTGACGAAACCAAAATTGCAAGTGATTGGCTGTTACAGTATGAGAACCAATAGCCCTACTAATATTTCCAGCTGCCTGGTGTGCCTTTTGGCCTTGTTTGAATAAAAGCTGTAAAACCTGGCGTATTTTCACTTTATACTCTTTTACGAGTGCTCAAACAATACAGAGTCAAGCTACTACAAAACGGTCTAAAAAAATTAGTACGAAATCTTAGCTTTCTTCTAAATCTAATGTAAATCAATTGTACTTATACAGGGTGTGCAAGCTATACGAGCAGCGAAATTGGATTTTTTGAAAAAGTAATTTTCCTGGCAAAGTCAGTCATCAAATTTTAAAAATAAAACCAGATACTGGAAGGTATAAGAACTCTAATTTCTAAAATACAAAAAAATCCCCTCCAGCCCTATCATAGTCTCTTTATGAAGCCGAAAGCGTGAGAAGTCCTTAGCCACATGGTCCCTTGGTAAATCCTGGAGTTCTTCTTGATTCGACTGATAAGTTCGCCTTTGGTTTTGCAGAGGGTTCTGTTTGTTGATCGTTTGATTAGGCCTCACAAAAAAAAATCAATCGGATTCAGATCCGGCGAATTTGGAGGCTAAAAGTCTTGCGAGTTGAATTTGTCAAAATTGTCGTGGAGTCATTTGAGACTTTTTTGTAGGTGTGGCAGGAAGCCAAGTCCTTTAGAGGACTCAAATCCCGTCCTAACCTTAGATTCCAATGTGGGCTTTGTGCCTTTTCCCAAAATTTGGGACAATTAGTTTGTCAATGTACATGCTCCATTTTTTCCAACTGGTGCAAGTTTGAACAACCTATCAAACAAAACAAAAAATCAGCTGAGTAACTGCCAGTGTTTGTCCAAAAATAATAAATTACAATTATTATATATATGAGGTATAAAAATAAATTGAGATTATTTTCTTGTCTTGATTATTGTTAAAGATTGCTTTCATGTAGATTCACTACTCTATAATATATTCTTCTTAATAAAATCCACCTACATTAAATAGTCTTTTGATTAAATAAGTGGAAGAATCATTTTTAAAGTGACAACTTTTTGTGGAAGTTGTGTGAATGTGTGCGTGAGTGTCTTGATTTAATTATTTCTTTAAAGCTCATAACATAATTTATTCATTTCTAGTGTTAAATTTCTTTTTTAATTAAAATTTTTTATGTATATAAAGAAATATGAAAAAGTAATATACAATGTTAGTGTTTAATAACCTTCTTTCATTCAAATATTATGTACATATATATATAAATAATTTTAAATTAAGATTACATGAAAGATTTATTCATACTTGAGAAGGAATTCACTGTTAGATTAGAAAGGTGAAGTGTCATCACAAAAATAATTTTGAACAAAAATCAACCAAAGGAGAAAATTCTGATTTATTCTACTATTTTATAAACAGACTGGAAATTTGAAATCCAAAACAAGATTAGACTAACGAAGGTCATTTTAAAAGTACATGAAAAGTCCGATAGATGTCACTACTGTAGATTATCGAGGTTATGTTGAGTTAAGGTCATCTTTTGGAAGAACACACACCAACTTTCATCTTTCTTTTTGGCATTCGTTTAAACCGAGGAATTGGCGGGAAAGATTATGGCAACTGTCTTTTGGGTTTGCAAGGAATAATCATCATCGACTATCTTGAACAGGGTAGAACTATCACGGGTAAATATTATTCATAGTTATTGGACCATTTGTAAACCGAACAGCAAGAAAAACGCCCACGATTGTGCTATAAAAAAGTATTTTTCATTCACGAAAATGCACCAGCTCACACCTCAGCAGTTGCAGTCGCAAAATTAATGGAAATAGGGTTTCAACTCTAGATGCCCAAAGCACTAATTATCTCACACACTTTCACTCTCTTGTCATCTATCACCATATCATAGATTTTATCAATGATTTCTGGAGTAGTAATATCAACAGGGTGTACAGAATGTTCACTGTCACTTGCGCCCATATGTGCCTAGTTCCCATAATGTTTACTAAGCTTCTTTTAGTCTCCTGAGGCGTTGCCTTTCATCAAGTAATGCTTAATCAACACACAAAATTCTTTTTCGTCGATTTTTTGAAAATCACTTCACTTTCTCAATTCAAACGAATGTAACACAGAAATCAATAGACCGATCTGGCTTAAAGTTGGTGTGTATTATTCTAAGAGATGCTACTAAGTAAACATTAGTACCATCTATCGAACTTTTTGGGTACTTTTGGAACACCCTCGTACATATCTAGCTAACCCTGAGACTGATGTGTATGAAAGTTTGCACATTAGATTCCGCTCACAAAATTGAATAAGAAAAATTCTAAATTTTTCTTGGTGTTCTCCAAATACAAACGCAGTGGACCCTATTTTATCTGGCTTTATGAACGCCCAAGGATGCAAATAACTACATAAATAATTATTTTAGAGAGCTTTACTTGATGATAACAGATTTGGTGCCGTGCTAGAATTTTAAATTGGTGTTGTTTGTCCAATTTGGGTAATTGGGACCGGATTTATTCCGAAAAAACAACAACATTATAAAGACCTTTATTTTTTTGGCATAGGAAATGTGTCCTCTTGCCACGCTAGATCTGAGCCCCTTGGACTACTATGTGTTATTGGCTTCTTGGAGAAATAGACCAATAAACGTGCATGTAAAACGATTGATTCCTTGTGGACTTCCTTTCTCGATGCAGTGTCCAACTAGACAAGGAGTTCTTCATCAAGGCCTGTACTAGGTTTTGGGACGGAATGGAGGCTGTGGTTAGTTTGAGTAATTGACTTCACTACATATATACTTCTACATGAAAGAAGGAAAGATTTTGAGAGTGTTTCAATAATTTTGGGAAGTAAATGGTCAAACACTTATCCTTACATTTTCCCGATTTAAAATCCCTATCTTATAGATATGGGTTAGACCTTTTCAAAAAAGTACTTTTGACAATGTTTTAGCAGAAACTGTTTTAAATAAACTTAGAAACCGTAAATGGTACTTAACAGAAGAAGTAGTACCATTTGCATTATTTAGTAATATGTTAGATGATAAACAAAAAGAGCAAAAAATAGCAATAAAATTATATTTAACTGAAAGACCTGAAAGTTGTAGAAAAGGAAAACCTATTTTTCAAGAGAATATTTTTTACAAGCAGTGAGTTTAATAGAAAAAATATTAAAGTATTAGGAAGGATATTTTTAACATCAATATGAATAAATAAAGTTCAAATAAATAATTTTAATGAGTTGATAATGTTTTAAAACCATTTTTGTCATAACTGTTCGAAAATTAAGAAAATATATACAGGCAAAAAGGAATTATTTTGATAGCTTTCATCAAATTTTCTATTATCTCGTGACAAAAAGAATTTTAGAGTATCATTCTTATTTGTCTAAACAAGCTAAAGAGCTTGTGTTTAAGGTACTTCGAGGATCTGGAGCCCGTATGATTATATTTAAATAACATATTTTTAACATTTCTGTAAAATGGTAGTTCCATAAAATTCTGCTTAACTAACTGACAACTTTTTTTTATAAAATAATGTACTACTGTCTTAATACAAATCATATTTTTAAATTTTAATCTATAAGAAAAAAACTTTTATTTCATTAGGAAATCTTAACATGAAACATGAAGTCTGGCAGAGTTATCCGGACAAATCAATTGTTTAGTTAATATTTACTTAAATAATACAGTGTTTGAAACCTTTAAACCCGTGTTTTCCTCTCTTTTGTAGATTTAAGAGCCCGCAATCAAAATGGATAATATTTAGAGCTTTCAACAAATTACCTTATATCTTGCTAAAGAAATAGCACTTACCGTAACTTGTCCGCAACAAAACAATAACAGATTTAAACGTAAAGTTTAAAATTTAAAAAAACCTACACTGCCAACCGTTTTTCCAATAATTGATGGAGAAGTTCTATTTTTCAAAAAAAACGACAGTTTTCAAAACTTTAAGCAAAAAGTGCAAGGGTCTATTCAGAACTCTCAAAAAATGATTTTCTTTCTTCTCACATGCAAAGTATGGGAAAAAATACGGAACCCTAACAAAACTCAAAAAAGTGATTTTTGTAATAGGTCTAATGGTATAAAATCTGTTCTATAGTACCTCTTTAACTATATTTTTAAGAGGTGTAGCGAGTTTCAACCATAAAGTTCGGCCCATTAATGAAAACCAGTTGATGTTATATTTCAAACGAGACAATGCGAATAAATGTATCTACTTTGGACTAAGATGCAAACAAAAAGATTGGAGATTCAAACTTTGATCTGCAACAACTTTTTTTTAACTCTCTGTTACTTCGTTACGTATGACGTCATTTTAAATTCAAATTTACCAAAGTGGAAACATAACATCATAAAAATATCAAAATTTAATATAAAATGCCTGATTTTTTTAGTTCAGTTTTTAGTTTTTATTTTGACATATTCACAATCAAAAATAAAAACTCATTCTCTCAATCCGGACCAGGAAGAATCAAAAGAATGAATAATTGGGAATGACTCCTGAAATATTTGAAAAAAAGCTGAAGGAATCTACAAATAAATTATTAAGATAAATCAGTATTTTCCTGTGCAATTTGTATACAAAACCGTTTTACAGAAAAATACACTTGTAGTTGCAACCTAAACATTGTGCTTTATTTTCTAAAGGTGTTATAATTAATATTTTATTATTAAAGAAGTAACAGCTAAAAAAGTATAAAGTAGTCACTAGTGCGTGAAAGACAAAATGTAAATTGAAGATCGACAGCAGAGTAGTTTTCGCCAAAGCTATCCCTTGATAAAAAATGAAACTTGGTTTTTGGCTCCTTACTTTTATTGCTAATTATTAAATTAGTCAGCCTGTGATTGTCCTAATGGCACCGAATTTCACAATAAAACGATTTACATTGAACGAGCTCAAAAAAAGGCTGAACGTCAAATGGAGATGAAAAATAAATTTGAGCAGATGAAGATGAAAAGAAAGTGCAGATACCAAGGTGTTAATCTATACTTTAAGAACTTAGACGATCCTGCCCATGCTAACAAATTTCTCCCCACGACTCATGTAGTAGGGCCTGTTGGTCCTAAAGTATGCTGTGGGTGGCGGTAAAGTTGTCTGGTTCAAATTTGGTTCCTCCAGATCCAGGAAGGAGTTGAGGCAAGGTTCTTGCTGTTTTTACTCCTGTTCACCATGGAGAAGAGTAGGTGTCGTAAGAGGTCCTCATTTTCCTTTTGCAGATCAAGGAGGAACTTCACGATAGCCAAACTGCCCTGGCAGGTCATATTTATACAACTTTTATTAAATCAATACAAGAACAGAAGTACATGAACTATCATAAATAGGGACGTGATTATTAGCTAAATTGCCAAAGCGTAAAAACCCCGCCTCGGAAAATGTTATACAAAATCGGTAACTTTGAGAGACGACATATCTTCTAACAGTGATCACTATAAAATATACAATGGATTCTTGTTTCTTGATCCGTTAGAATTTCCAAAATAAGAAGGAATAATTTATAATAGCACAAATATTTCTTCTCTTACCAACAGATTAAGAAAAGATTCCACTGATAGTCTAGTATTGTTTGACGTCACATACACTCCAGAAATTGATGTTATTATTTTTTTTAAATAGCCAAGAAGGGTGCAATAACAGATCAAGCAACAATATATGGGAGTACTTACTTTATGACCAACCGTATCCTTAAATTAAGTAGTTATTGCTTAATATGGCAAACCCGGATTTGATAAAAAGTCTTTGAAAGAGAAAAAGGTAAAGATTTTATCCATCTGTGGCTTAGAAGAAGAAACCCCTTTCGATTTATTTTTAGAAATTTCCAAAAGTTATCCACTTGGTAAACAGGACTGTGAGGCTCGTGAAGGCTTCGTTTCAAACATCAATCTTCATAACTAATTGGGTGGTGATGTCATTCCCTTGAACGTCACATAAAATCAAACTAATCATTTCCAATGTAATGGATCGATGTAGCTCAATGGACAACGCGCTCAGGAGAAGTTATTCTGTTGAGCTCAATGTGCGTAGGTTTGTGTCTCAGTCGTTCCTTGACTAAAAATATATTTCATTACTATGGACTTCAGAGATAATTCCTAGGTCAGATAGAGTAAATGTAATGCTTTACTGTTTACTCATACTTAATCATTTCGATTCCATCTGATGAATTAAATAAACATTAATAAAAGAGTCTGATTGTACTTTACTTGGAAAAAGAAGTTCCTCTTATGAAGAAGTTTGGGAAAAAGGGATTTCTTGTTTTGTTTACGGAAAGACTCGATCACCAGCATACTCCATAGCACTTGCTCCTTCTTAGGGTCGAAGGATTTAGCTAGCTTTGATCTATTGTCTAGTAATAATTAAGTTCACAAAAGTTTTGTTTTTATAGAAAGGTTATTCAGTCGTTCTTTTTTAAGCATTCTTTCGTTATGTTTAAAAGTATGCAATTTTAGAAGTGTTTAAATAAATTATTACAGATGGAGAACGACAAAATATATCTGGAGTCAGAGTTGGTGACGTAGCAGCAAAAAAAAAATTCTCTGAATCCTCAACCCTACTTTCTAATTATTCTAAGTAATTGTATCAAACTTCATAGTGAAATGGCAAACTTAAAAATACAGTCAAATCAAATTATATAAAACATATCTTATTTATAAAATCCCTTAATGGACCACCACTTAAGACGTCATAAATAAGTGTCCAAAAAGTCATAAAAAGAAAAAAGTCAACGCTACAACAACCACATAACAGATATGTTATTATATTTTATCTTTTTCAATTAACAAATCTTATTAACGTTAATTTCGACATTGTTTTATGAGAAATGGAAAAAGCTGTATTGAAGAAAAAAAGATTAGTTGTTGTCCTATGAGCTATAAGCCTTTCTTTTCTTTTTTTCAAGAACAAAAAATGTGTTGTGATCCTAACGTATTTTTCAATTATCAAAAACCTAATGATCTGATTACTTCTTAAAAAGGAAAAAATAATTGTTAATGGTGCGTTCCTTGTTTAAGATAAGTAAATATGATGACCCGTTATTGCAGAGACTCTAAAATATTGTACAACTTTCAACATTATATTTTTAAATAGAAAATTCAGCTATATTTTCAAAATTTGTACCCATTTGGTTCGTCAACATAAAAACAATCTTCAAAAAAATCAAAAAAGGAGAAACCCCCGATTTAAGACTTATTATCAAAATTTGTGGAAACTTTTGGGGTTACCCAAAATATATATAAAAATAATGAATTTGATCATAGACTAAGTTTATCAACGAAAGTATGTAGGTTCAGCACGTCATACCAAAAAGAAAAGAAGATAACATATATTTAGGGTTGTAAATCCTAAGAATTTTTAGCGTGTGAGTTTTTTTAATAGTTTGAAACTTGAATTGGAGGGGGTGTCATTTTGAGTCCAGACCTAATTTCCCCTGGAAAGATGATCATCAGCCACAACAACACTGTATACCTTAGCACCTTTGTAGTAATTTTCTGTGCCCACTCTCTCTCAAACCTTGAAAAAGTACAGCAGCATTTCGTTTCTTTCTCGGTCGATGACGCACAGGACCATCACATGAACTAGGTATTTGTTATAGGAAATTCCCTGAACCCCTTCTTTTGTTTCAGTAAGGAAAAAATCATTTTGTCTGTTGACAACAGTATCCAACGTAGACCTTTCAATACCATCCTCTACTTACTTCTTAATGTTATAAGCAGTCCGAGTGGATATGTTAACTGCAAGTATCTGCGGGCTCCTCGCACACGCGGTGCCTTATTCACTCTTGTCTAACATTTTTATATAATTTGCCCATTATTGTTTCATCTGTCGTTCGGTTACATAATGAACTCTCTACTTAATAAAAAGAGGGGACAAAATTGTAATTAAATACTAGTACAAACTTTAAAACAACCTTTTTTTTAAAAGTTACGATCTGCAATTTAGTCAATATTCACATTCCTCATACGAATAAGAAAATATAAATTATAATACAGACATGTGCAATTATGATAGGGGTCCCAGATCTTCCTAGCTTGACAAAGAGTTAGTTTAAAAAACACACTTCAATGCAATTTTATAGAACTGAAGGGAGAATTCTTGTAGTTTCCTTGTAGATGAGTACAAAGATAGTAATAATTTTATTCCATAATTAACGATCAATTATTATCAAGAAAATTAAATATATTTTTCCCAAAAATTAATTATTATTATTTTTTGCTGATTAACCACAAAACGTGTTCATTAGTTTAACCCATCAAAACAATAATCAAATCAACATTGATGTTAATGCCAACTAATTTTAAATTAGCCACAGCCCACGGATTCTATAATAAATCATTGTAATTTTAACTTAATGAAATAAATATTTTCTAAATTAATAAGTTGAAATGGATTTGAATAAACTAAAATAAATTGAAAAGGACCATTTGGACTTCCTCATGTACGTATTAAATATTCACATTCCATGAAGAAAAAAATAATAGTCAAATTGATAAAATGTATTAATCCAATGTATATCATTCAAAAATTCTTTTAAATTCACGAAAAATTATTAAAACATCTATATTTTCTTTCATTACACAAGGAATCAGTGGGCTCCACTAAACATGATTTTGATCTGTTGTCGTTGCCTATATTTAGGGCTAGAAAGTAATCATTCCTCAATAAAAAATATCTTGGCTTTCATAAGAAGAAATAACAATCATTTTCCTTAAAGCTCCTCAAAATGACTGTCCTGCAATTATCTCTATTTAATCTCTTGCTCGTGTCGAGGTGAAATTCATGAATGGACTATATTCATATTATCTTGAAAGATCCTGATCCGAAACGATGTAATTTTTTTTTTTTTGTTAATTTCGTGAATTAGTACTTGGTCACAAAAGATAAATATTCCAAAAGCTAAACTTCTTTATTATTACCATCTAAATTAGGTTTAGAGCCAGTCAAACTCCTATAGGAACAATTTTGAAAAAAACAAAAAGACTAAGACAAAAAGAAAGACAAGGATAAAATAGTATTGGTTTTGAATGAGAGCTTGTATTATTTTTTATTTTTTTTTTAATTTATAATTTTCAAATAAGGTAGGAATTGCATTATGTACCAAACGACCCAGACCTTATAATTACTTTTTTTAGAAACATTGATTTTTCAAAATGAGTCTAAAGCTGACCTTGTCTCGTTGATCTTGATTGTTTCCTTACATTGGTAGCGTTTTCGACGTAATATACATTCAAAACGGTAGTCAAATCCTGTAGACATTGATGTATAGTGGTAGTCCTAGATTTTCCATCAAATTGTGGAATATGTTCATTACTTTTTTTTAGAAAACATTGATTTTTCAAAAAGAAGACAATATCATGATTTTAACCAACGTATTGAGACTATTTTAATGATTATGAGAATCCTGAAAATTCTGATTAGCTACGAGTTATTGACCATTATATTGCATTTAAAGTATTATTTCCTTTTTAAATTGATATATGCTTATATTTTTTTTTTATTATCTCATGTTTATATTGGCTGTTAATTTAGAAAATATATAAAAAATACAGGGTATTCTTAGGCTGCGCATATCGATCAATTTATGGAAATAGACAAAAACTCTTAATTTAGTTAATATAGATGCTTTTTAGTTATTTTTCTAAAAATGTCTTATTGAGGGAAAAAAGAGAAAAAGTTTGAAAAATTAGATGATCCGCATATACCGCGCATTATTTTTTACATTTTCTGAAAGAAAAGATTTAAACTACCTTTTGTTAATCTTACTTCTTGACTTGCAGTTGAAGTTTAGACACCTAGTTGATGATGTCAAAAAAGTGAGAGCCGGGACTTTGGGCCTACAATTTTCCCCTACGAAAAAGGAGATAAATTAGTTCCTTGAGGGACAAAAAATTTATTAGAAAGGAAATATTTTTTCTTCCTAAATATTGATACTCTGTGGAAAATTTTGGATTCATGAATTTCTTATCATATCCCAAATTTTTCGAACAAATCGTAATCAAAATAAATAAAAATTAAATTGGAAAACAAACTATCATAGGAGTTATTGCCTTGAGTAATTTTGTTATAAGTATCATCCCGGCCTTTTTACACTAAAAAGCCAGAATAAATTTCGTCTACTCAAATCATAACTGAATCCCACCGGTTTAAAATTTTGGATCGAAACCTAACAGTAGTACATACATATGTGATGACTAATCACAAAAAAAATTGTTAGCTCTTTCCTACACTATTTAATAACATATATAATTTAATTGAGTCACATAACATACATCCAAATAAATTAACCTTGCGTGAAATCTCTTACAGCTATAAATTGATACGTGTACTATCTATTCAAATGAGGAATCTAAAATGAAGAAATCCCTAGATTGTATGTTCAGAGGCTAAGAAGAAGGTAGCATTTTACAAAAGAATAATGTTTTGAATAAACACAACAATTGCGTTTTCCGAATGATGGAATATTATATATTTTCCAAGACGTGCACATTGAATCGACTCGCCCTTAAATATGATTAAACGGTACTTCCAATTTGTATTTAACTCAAAGTATTCGGTATTTGTAAACGGTAAATTTTGTTTTTATCTTTAAAAATGCAAAGAACCAAATTTCTTTTAGACGACCAAAGCATTGGATAATGTTATATTTGAGGGATTTTAAGAATAATGTTACCAAGGGGTGCAAAATTTCAGATATCCCGAAATCTTAGGATACAAAAATAGAGAGATGCTTTCTATGTATTTATGGTGACGATAAGTTTACCACCCACTTACAAATCTCAGCTGTCCCTATTTTTTATAATGGTCTATGTAAGGACTGTGTATAAAAATTTAATTCCTCTATACACACTTAATGTATTGTCACATGGTTCGAATTCTAAAACAATATATTGCCTCAAACTTATAGGGACTGGATGGCCCAGAATCAAAATTCCCAAACGGACTGGATTTGTTTGGACTTTGAAAAACAAAAAGGGATCCCCAGGAAAGATGAATGTGTTGGAATAAGCGTTGTTGTATTCCAAAGGTCTTGTTGCAAGTAAAGTTACGAAATATGGCTTCAGTGCTGGGAAGGTTTCAGAGACAATTGTCATCCGGCTTGCTTACAACATCAAGAAGCCAATTAGGGACGGTTATTTTTTAAAAATCTTACTTCATCATCTAATTATCCTATATTACTGTGAGCAACAATATGTCTGACTTGTGTCATGCCTCAATGTGGCCCTCCTCGAGCCCTAAACTCGACCCCCTGGACTTTGAAGTTTGTGGCATTTCGGAGAAGACTGTCTGCTGCAACTCTAATCCAAATTTAGATTTGGTCCGAGCTGTCATTATGACGGCCTGGAAGGCCCTGGACAGGGCTTTCATCGTCAGGATCTGACAATCTGTTCTTCTGCATGTCGAAGTTGTTATTGCTTGTGAAGGAGAACATATTGATTAAAAAATATTTATATATAGTATTGAAATATACAACAAACTTGTTTGGAGTCGTCTTTTATTGATCAGATAAAATTCAATTTTTTCGTAATTTAGTCATGCTTCTGCAAATTTTTGGGTACTCCCTCTGTAATTTCATAACTTCATTTTCTACAACTAAAAGTTGATACAATGTATTTTTTTAACACATTTTATCCCTATTTTTTATCGGAAATTTATATATGAGTTAAAACACTAAAATAGTGACTTGTATCAGATGTGACATTAAGAATTTGTGGCAATGGAAATTATTGATATTCAATAACTTGGAGGCCTACAAGTTGTTGTTTTTTTTAAATTTGGTGCTAAAGCCACATTTATTTTACTTTTCGAACATTATATTCTTTATGTGCCTGCTTTCTTTTTATACATAGACTCATAAATATATTTTTATATCCATGTTGTTATAAATAGTGCACATCAACTGATCTATTTTAACAAACTATCGGGTGCATCCAGAGTTATTTTATATTAGTTGCACTGTGTGCAGCATCTAAAATATAGCATCATTATTCAGCTGTTTATTTGATTTATAGGGTATAGAAAATTCACCTATTAGAATAAATTTATACTTAAATACATACATAGATATTAAAATGCTGAGAAGTTTCATTATTTGCCTACTGTAATTAGTGTTGAAAAGCTTGCAAGCACTAATAGGATAATAAATTGGTTTAAAACTATTTCTAATTGATTTAATTAATGGATTAATTATAAATGTGAGATAAAAAAATGGACTTCAACTTAATTATCTTTCTAATACAAATTATTTTTAAAACTTTGCAGAAGGTACTAATAAAATTACTTTTTGTGAAGAAATAAAAAATGAGGGGTCAAACGCGTTTCTTTTGATAAAAGGATATAATTCACAAAATTTGAACAATTTCTATGAATATTTAGAGGTAGCTCAACGACCATAAAGTTTTCAAATTTTACATATTTTTGCGAAAAAACGTGATCATGTTTTAATGTCATGAGTATACTACACACTACAGCTTGTTACTAAATTAACAAATTTAGAAAAGTTAAAAGTCTATCAAAAGTTTTTATAAATGTTTATGATAAATCATTTTTTTTACTTACGTCTTTAAAAGAATGATAAAAATAATTTTTGTCTATCTGTTTCTTTGTCTGTTTATCACAGCCAGTCAGGGGCTATTGATAACTGCAACATTTCGGCAGTACGTTTTTTTACTTAGATTACCAAAAATGTTCACATTTGGATGATTTTTTTTTTTTAACTAGGATATTTTCTTATACCAACACTTGTTAAATGATGAAAGCTAAAAATTTATTAACTTCACAAAGGAAACATTTATATGTAAAATAAATATAACATATAATCATGAAAAACATAGACAGCGAATAAAAATAAACATGACAAAACGAAACAATAAATTAGTATATGTAACAAATATAGTCTAAAATGGTAGAATCACCCTCTACAGTCTGTGAACAAAATCCTCGAGTCCTGTTGTTTTTATTACTCAAACCGTAGTCCGGCTGAAGTATAATATACTAGGTGGAGAAAAAGTACTGAGACTTGCCTCTAAGTAGGCATTGAAATTCTCATAATTGATCAGGGTGATGTTCTACATAGAAAACTTTATTTTATAATAATTTTTACTATAACAATACACATTAATTATGAATGTGACCATCATCAGCCTCAATGACATCCTCGAACCGACTCAGAACCCCCCTTGCACACATTGGCAACTTAGTCATTTTTCATGATCCTCCATTTCTGGATAACAGAGTTCTTCAGGGCATCAATACTCGGATGGCGGAATTTGTAGGCCTTCTTGTCAATTGGACACCAAATAAAGTAATCCAGTAAATTCAGATCTAGGCTTTGAGGTGGCCCCAAAGGTTCTTGGACCAAAAGTTCATGTTGCTACACATCCACTCTTGTACGATATTAAGAGTATGGGCAGGAGTACCATCCTCCTGAAATACGTCGTGGCCTTGTTGGACTAATTCATGGTCTTGGTGATCTATGGGACCACATTTTTCTTCAACATCATCAAGTAGTCAACCGTCAGTAACCAGTGTCCAACACGAAAGTAAATTGAATTTTTTTTCTCTCCAGTTGGTCCCACTAACCCTGCCCTCATCACAGAGGCCGGATGTTTGGTCTTGGTGACTGTCCTGGTGCTGTCGTGAGTCTTGCCAAAAGCACACAACCCGATCATTTTGCTTTTTGTAGACAGGGATCAATGGTAAAGGTCTTTTCATCAGAGGAAAAAAAAATATCCGGTTGCTCTTGTGGTTCAGATCATTCAAAAGTTGTTGACATCGCTGAAAACATAGTTCTTTTGACGTTGGGACAGGAGTTACCTCTCAATTCTTCCAATCAACCTCACCAATGCACCTTCTTCTTCTTCTTGGCGTACTCTGACATCTTCATCATTGGGTTGACCTTAAAGTCCGCCATGATGTCTTCAGGCTTCACTTTTGTGGGTATTTTACTCTTGGGGTTGTCTTAAAGGTTGTCCCCATCAGCCAACAATTTTTGACCCGACCGACTGTGCCCTTGCTGAATTTTAAGACCTTCATGATTTCCTAGCTGGTCGCCCCGGCGCTGATTATCCATAGCGACATATTCATAATGAGCGTTTAGAACATGTACATCAATCAAAGGCTTAGAATTTAAGATATTCAAAAATTATCGGAATTATAAGATTTAATCAAGAATACCTATTCAAAACTGTATTTTTAGAAGGTCTCATTACTTTTTTAACAGCCAGTATATATTAGTTTAGTAATGACTACGTTTGTTTTTATGTGAAGCCGAGTCGTTGATGGCATAGCCACTAACCAATCCTCTTTTTGGAGCTCTACCTATTCGAATGTATTCCTAAATTTATCTTCCAAAATTTCCCATAGAGGCGTTACTACATCATATTTATCAAAATATGGAAGAAAGACTCCTTGCGATCCTTGTTCCTTCTTCAACAGAAATCCTGGATTTATCTTCATTGTGGTATATATAGTTTTTGTTGGCTTTTACTAACTCTCTGATACTTTCCTGAGGTGTTTGGAAATCCCATTTTCAAAATTATACATTTGTGTTTTCTTATTGTAAACCTCTTTTGCTTCTTTTTCAAATGTTTTATCTTCATTACTTAATGAGAGGCCGTTAACATAAAAGCAAACTACAAAAAATTTTCTCGAAATTGAGTGTTGGTTATATTTTTACTCTTCGCAGAATTAATGTCAACAATTTCTATCAACAAATTATTATTATGAACACTTTTGTTGTGACGCAAATTGCAATTAAATTAGCCAAAATTGATCTTTGCAATATAAGTCTCTTATGTAAGATAAAGTTTTTAAACTATTGCCAAAATTCTTAAGTACCTTAACTCATCCCACAAATTTGAATACTCAAAAAAATGTACATGAAATATAGGACAGTACCCATGTATATATGAGGAAAAAAATACATTTGGATTTTTCACTTTTCTTGGTCGAGATTGTTTTTATGTTTAGGCACCATCAATGTATACTGCACAGGAATCCATCTTGACAATCGTTTCATTAATTGAAACAGACTATTATCCATGTCAATCCCTTTTTTAAGTTTGTAATTAACAAATAATTTTTTGTGTAAAAGTTTTTTTGATGAGCTTAATTATTTTTATAGGTACAAAAATTAATCAATTTTAAAGAAATCAAATTATATTTTTACCTATAATTATCATTAAAACATGCCCTTTTTGTCATATTAAAAAATTCTTTTTTTAATGCATTTTTTTTATGATATACCTATAATAAAGCTTTATGAAATATAATTTTTTTTTGTTTCGTTTTATTTTACAAGATTTATTTCCTATTATCTTTTGTAGTTTTATTACCTCATATTTCGGGCAACTTATGTAGCAAGATAGGAGTAATCATATATCAATCGAGTTCTAGGAAGATTACCTACGGGAAAATTACTTCTCGAAATCTTGTCATAGGAACATTGGGTACATTGTATAAGTTTGCACGTCATATTTTCTCTTTATATCTCGAAATTGGAGGCAGCGACATCGGGTAGTTAAAATTTAATCACTGCAATCTTTTAATAAAAATAAAATAACTTCGAAAAGGAAGGTTATATTACTGGAGAAAGAGGAGAGGGTCTTGACTTTATCAAGATATAAAGCCAATTCCCAGGTTGGGAAATCATGAAAGTAAATGGAAGGTCTCATTATCTGGGAGAGGGGAGGGACTGAGAGATGAGGGCTGGAGGAGATAAGATATCATTAACTAAAGTACTAAAACTTTTTATCATATCTACCATGAACCATTATGGTAAAATTACAGGATAAACGTTATAAGTATCATGGAGAGGAACTTCTATGTCATCAAATCCATTAACTCCTGAAACAGAAAATTACTATAAACACATATAAATAAATATATACAGTATAATCTCCAATGATTGTCTAATCTTATGTGGAAACTGATTCGAGCAATTCTGATCGATTGAATCGAGATACCTCTTCCTCTTTAACAATAATGTGTTATACCTTTTGAGAAGCGTGTTTCGCTACTCCTAGTAAATTTATTTTTTTATTTTTAAAAGGTTGCCATAATTTTAATTTCAACTAACAGTTGTTGCTGTCCTAGTTTCGAGATAACAAGAAAATGTTTGACGTGTGGCCTTACAATTGTTGTACGTAAATGTGTGAAAAAGCTGGAATGATTTCTCTCAAAATTGAGTGGGAACTACATTTTTATTATTTGACAAATTATTGTCCGTTTCTTTGCCCCCCCCCCTCCCCCTTATTCTTTGCAACCCTTTGGAAACTCTCCAAATTGCACTTAAAGTAGCCAAAATTGAGCGTTACATTTAAAAAAAAAATGAGAAATGTGGTTCATTTTAGTACTTGAAATCAAATAAAGATTGTAAACTACTTGGGTATCCTAACTCATACCACAAATTTGAAATCATAGCCTCTACATAACCCCAATATGTTCAGCAAATATTGGCTTGTATGTTATGGGGATTGCAAGATTGAAGTTTACTCTACCTATATGTTCTTGGGGATATCTGATGATCCAAAGTACTTGAGTTCTTCTGTAAGAGGGAGACATCATCTCATATTTTTTTACTTTTGTCAAATGGCTTTACCTATGTTGAGAGTGGTGGAGGACATTGTATGGCCCAGTTGCATAGACTTGTCGACACGTCTCCTTAATATGAGGAGTGTCTCAAAATAGAGAACATTGTCTCTAAGGTCCAGAAAGTAATCTACGCGGCGAAGTATACGAATGGAATAATTCCACTCTAATTCAAAGCTGCGTGTCCACCTTAATTATTATTATGAACTCCTTCTCAGTTTTAGGAAAACAACTAGCCACATGGTAGTTGTTTTTTTAAATCACACTGTTGGCGAATAGAATTCAACCAAAGAGCGTTGTTTGTTTCGTCTTGAGCTGGCTCTCTATCTCTGAGAATGTGTAAATGGGAGATTTAATAGTTTGTAATCATCTTCGAAGGGAAGGAATAAAATGTATATATTGAAGTTGTGGAACTGATTGTTGATCTCATTTTATAATAATTAATTATTTAAGTGCTAAATGATGTTTTTTTTTATATTATTATTTTAGATTAGTTGAAATCATTGACATTAAAATAATAATTGTGATGTAATATCTGATATTCATCATCATTAAAATAATAATTGAAATGTAATATCTGATATTCATCATTATTAAAAGTATAAAATAAATAAATTTTTTTAATTTAAAAAATCTTCGTCGGGTCATACACAAGGTTTGCTTGAATGTAGTGATTCATGTAACAATTGATTTTCAGTCCGGTAAGGGCCTCATGGAACTAAATTGAAAGGATTTGAAAAGATTGCAATAGAAAACCATTGATTTGAAGAGTAGGCAGCGTACGTCCTTTCTACGACTGTCTGTATTTCGAAGAAAACTTAGGTATTTCACCTCTAGAATGAAACTACGCCTACTCTGTTAATACATTTATAGGCTGATTACTTAAAAGTTATTTATCCGCACTCCATAAATAAGGAGAAACAAATCAATTGAGATTTTCCTCCTTTTTTGTTCAAGATAATTTTCATGTTGACGCCTTACAAATTTAAATAGCAACAAAATAAATATTTAGTTATTTGATAGTTTATAAGTAAATATCTTTTTCTTTCAAATATTTAATTAAATTTTGGTTCATAAAATAAGAATTTTATTTTTAATAATATTCTATAATTATTAGTTATCGTATTATTATTATTTTCTTTCTCTCTCAATATATATTATTGCATATTCAACTCAAACTATAAAATATATTAATATATTATATCTTTTATAATTATGATTATTCAGCATTTAATTAATTATATCACGAGTTATGCTTTCTATTGAATATTTTCTTTGTTAACTTGTTAATTAATAGAAAAGGATGTATTGAGTAGTTACAGAGTAATACTCAACGCACCCTATGGACAAATATAAGTGTCACAATGACCACTACCGTGTACATTTAGTGATCAAGTGGTCTTTGGTTGACCAATTAGTTTATAGTTTTGATTACTTCTAAAGAGACTGAGGGGACATGACGTTTAAAATAATAATGAATCGAAAGTGTTTCTACTTATTCACACACCGTTGATCAAAAATGACTATGTATGGGACTTTTGTAGAGCGCAAGGAGAATAATACTGTAACTTTTATCTACAAAAATCCCATCATAAAGAATAAAACCCCTCAAAAAATGTTCATTGTAGACCAAATAGTCAATTTTTACCAATCAGTAATCAAAGTAATCACTTTTTTTTCATTTATATATATATATATATCGCCTTTTTCCTATGCTTGTCCCTTTAGTTTCTTTCATTCAAGAAAACAAACGCCTTTTATTTAGGAGTTCATGAAAAAAAAACACCTAGATATTTAATAAAAAGACGTTTGGATCAGTTTGGTACCAGCCCTATTTTAAATAATGCAGGATGTCTTTGACAAAATTCCTTTGCAAACTCGAAACAAAAGTGGTTTCTCTAAAAATTAGCAAGAGGGTGCTTATTTACAAAGATTAATAATAAGACTTTGAACCTATTGGAGAAATGTTGTATCTTTTGTAAAATCGAAGTTGAATCATCTCACCATCTATTCTGTAGTTAGCCTAGGCTGGTCCTTCTTTGTAAGACAGTAGAAGGTTAGTGTTTAGTGCTTTTGGAGTTATGATCTTGCAGATCGACTAACTCATAATGTAAGACCCGGTAGTGGATACAAATGTGAAATTGGATTGCATAATAAACGATTTTCTACTATCTATTTATCAACATAAACAGAGCAGTTTCTGTACCAAGCCTTTCCTAGTAAAAACATTAGAAGATTATTTTAATTTAATGACTCCTATCTGATGCTTGTATTTTTCCTCTTTTCCTAGGAGTCTTTGAATTTTAAATTGAAAGGATGCCTTAAATATTGCCCGGTCGAAATTAAATAAAAAAGACTCAGTGTAAAGTAGTTATTAGACAAAAGTAGATTGGTCAAAAACAGTTTTTATCAGTTTAAAAATATTTATTATTGTCAATTTCTTGTATTTTCATTATTCTATGTATGTAACTATTGTTTCATTTTTTGGGATTTAAATACACTTGATAAACCGTATGCGTCATAACGTTTTCTGAGTGATAAATATAATTGAAATTTAATGCACTTGCAAAAGGATGAGCAAATACTTTATTCAATTTTTTTATGAGTTTAATATTTCCAAATATATATCAAAAATTCATTTTTGGAAGGAATACAAGCCTCCAATTTAGGCCTAAAGGACTTGTATACTTTTTGGATATACATTTACGACATTTTGGTCCATTCCTTTGGACTTTAGGCTGTTGACATTCTAATGATAAGTACTACAGGTTCTAGCCTCTACATGCTCCCATATACTGAAGCTAAGTGGATTCAGGTTTGAGCTTGATGATGACCAAAACTCGTTCAACCGAACCTTTGGACTTTAGTTTCTTCATCAAGTAGGATTGAACTGCGTTGCTAATATTTGCAGGAGCACAATCCTCAATCTAAAGAAGGATACCCTCACGGAGTGGAATCAGTATTTGGATGAGGAGATTTTTGAATGTTAATGCATTTACTGTGTCTTCAATAAATATTGGAGAGAAAATTTTCCATCAAAGCCAATATAACCTAACATCATAACTCTGGCAGGTTGTTTGGAGTTTGCAACATACCTTAATTTTAGTAGAGCAGCATTGTTGTATAGGCACCTGTCCAACGAGAATACAGGACATCAGATACAGAATAACGACAAACATCTTCTCATCACTAAATACGTTAACGTTATCATCATGATTAATCTTTGGTGTTTGCTGATTTTTGAGAAAGGTCAAAATCCAATGGTATCTCTCAACTAGTTTCTGTTGTTTTAAGGTAGTCAAAATTTGGAATTTGGTACTTCCCAAAGCTTTTTAAAGCCAAATGTTGTTTTTTTTACCAAGTCCCTTGTAGTCTTCTCAACAATCTTATGGTACTTTGCAAGCTTCCTTCTGTTATTGAAGGATCCTGCCTGTTTTAAAGGTTCCAGAACCTTCAAATTTATTTTAATGTTAGTGTCAGTGCTCACATGAACTCCAAAGATTTCGACAACGTCACCAAATTTATCAACAGCACAATTCCGCATGTATATTTTTGAATGTAGTTCGGACATCCTTTATGACAGAAAAACAGGAAACAACTTATTGATTTGTTAAATATACAAAAAGTTAAAAAATATGTCACGAAGCCCTATTGAAAATTTCATAATTTTGGAATAAATGCTTACGAAGCAGGACGCTTTTATCAATTTATCTCGTTTTTTTTCTTCCTGAAATCTTATAATCTCATTTAAAAAAGTGTCCAAAGATACAAATCAACATGCAACAAATATAGTTTTTCAAATTTTAAGTTCTTTATTTCTTTTTTATATGAAAATGTCATTTGTTTCTCAAAAAAATGTTTTTATAACAGTGCTATTTAAAGGGCACCTTGACGAGCAAAAAAAATGTTAATATAACTGTTTTTGTAGCCTTAAATGGCTACATGAAAATTAAAGCAAAATCCGACCCGAGGCAAGTTAGATTTATCCGCTACCTCTTCCCTGAGCAACAAAGGACCTTTCTAATATCCCAAAATACTACCTGGTACTCAGGGAGTGCAGGTGAAGTACAAGGCCTCAATGCAATTTAAACTGCACCGCCGCCCCATTTCTAAGCACCAAGAACCCCTTTCAATATGCTATAAAATACCTTCGCCCTGCTATTTAAAGGCCACCAGGGTCCTGAGGACGCAAAAAATGTTTCCAGAACCGTTTCTGGAGCGTTCAGAACCTACATGAAAATTTCAGCAAAATCCATCCTTTGGCTCGGCCGTAATTGAAGGACAAACACATACCCACACACACAGACATCCACATTTAATACATATAGAAGAGAAGCATTCCTTACTATCAACCTTGTAGTATCCAATGTATACCTGACCTTATTACTTTTTTCAATATGATACTCTGAACACATTTTGCCACATTATTATTTCTTTGATCTGGTAGTCACGCTTTCTAAGATAAACGAACATCCAGACATACAAACAAACAAACTTAGCTTATTCTGTGTCTGTAATTTTATAGGTAGTTATTTATCTGAAGCACCTGCTGCTTTTTGAATTTTTTAAATTGGACGAGAAATATCATCTCAGCAAGATTCAAGGCTCAGGGCATCAAATATTCTTCTTGCGGGTCACACTCCAACAGAGGTGATCAGATTAATTTGAATTGCTCGTAAGACGATCTACAATGTTTAGAAGAAGTTAGACCCCAACGAAACCATAAAAAGGAAGAAGGGATCCAGAAAAAAGCCAACATTAATGCAGATGCTCTCAAGGACGCCCCTGATCAGGTTCTATCTCAGGGCAGCCTTATACATCGACGTTCCCAAGGACAACCTGCAAAAGAGTTTTATATCCATTTTCTTTAAAAATTGATTAATGTTAATATTAAATTATAATTATATCATGTTGCTTTCCATTGAATTGTACGAAAATAATGTTAATTAAATTTATCCATAAATCAGAGCATTCCTAGAAATATCTAATTTAGTTACTATAAGTGCATTTTATAATTATATAAGAGGAACTAAACTGATTGTATGTTTAATCATTTTTCATGTCATAACCGAATGATGAATTCAATTGATCTTATCGTATGAATTATTTTTATATGTGTCTTTATTTATTTATAAAAGTTATATCTAATAGTAGAGCATTGTGTGATAATCAGTAATTATTATTTATTTAATTTTAAAATAATCTAATAGTATAAATATAAATGTCAGAGTAATTTTCTATGTAACTCTGTTACTTTTCAAGAATATTTGTAAACGCCATTTGTTTATTTTTTATTTATGTCCATTTTCTTATGCCAACCCTTTTTTACGCTTACGCCAAGTATATTTTGGGTTACCCTTGTTTTTTACTTTCCTAGGGTGTTAGAAACCCCATTTAGAAAAAAATACAAAAAATTTTTCTTTTTATGATTTTGTCATTGTATTACAAAAGTTTTTTTCCTCCTCCTTCAACTGTTTTATCCCCATTACTCCATATGTAGGCCGTCAAGACAAAAGCAATTATTTTTTCTCAAAAGAGTGTGGATTAGATTCGTCAATTTATATCAAAAAAATATTTTTATTTACCTTTGTTTGTGAAGAAAATTGCTGTTAAAGTAGACAAAATTTATCGTCCCAATAAAAGAATGACAAATTATTATATATTATTTGAAAGGCCATATATGGGATAAAATAGGTCTCTTGGATAAAATATTATAATAATATTTATAAGAATAAATATTTGTAACTTCTTTCAAAATTCTAAGTTGTTATCTTTACTGAAGGCATTGATTGATCCCAATTGAGCTTCATCCCTGAAGATTATGTATGCAATGAAAATCAGCAATGGTATTGAACGGTTATTTGAATAATAAATTTGGATAATTTGCAATCGCTGATCAAGTTTATATCGCTCTAGGATAAAATGTATACTAATCAAGTTTCTAAATTTCAAAAGAAGAAAAGAAATATGGCGTTGGTTTTTCCCCAAGGGAAAAAAAAATGAAGGGTCCCTAATTAAAACCCCTTTAATTGACCAAAAAATGTCTTTGAATTATTAAGTAGTTCTTGTATATTAAGATGGTGTAAAAAAATAATTGGATATTTCTACCTTACTGAATTTATATACAAGATTGTCTTTATGTTAACACACCTCATATACATACTATATTCTTCTATATAATAATGTTGAAAGAATTAAGTTTTATATACTTAGATAGCTTTAATTGATATTTTTTGCCTATAAAGGTATGTTCATGTATATTTAAAACATTTATTAGTCAATTATATTTAGCATAATGACTCTTATAGTAATCATCTATTCTTTTATGCACTCTAATGTATGATTAAATATTTATAATTTTATTACATTAATATACAAAGATACTTTAAATTAATCATACAAAATTCATGGATCTCACTTTTATATTGCTAAAGCAATTTTTGTCCGTCAGTCTGTGGAGGCCTAATTTTTGAGTTTGCACTTAATATCTTGGAAATTGTGACTATTTTATCAAGAGAAAAAAATCAATATAGAACAAGCCCATGTAACCAAAGCTTAGTTTGGCATATCATAAAAGAAAAGGGGAGCACATCACGGCATGACCTCCCTCACACAAAACTATACAGTATATTTTGATGTCAACAGTCGATTTTTCTGCTCTGTTCTCTCCTAATCAGTCTTATTAAGGTTGATTGGTTGAATTAGAATGAGTTCTTTTAAGGGTGTGAGAATCAATTGTCATCAATTATAGAATAATAAGTCCATAGCTGGGGAAAATAGAGTGTTCACGTGACGTCAGCATTGTTGATGACGGCCATTTCAGGGGACTAAAACAAACAAGTTTGATAACGATAAAAACTCTTTTTCCAATCAAATTAGAACAATAGTGAAATATATACTTATTATTAAAGGAATGTTTATGTCCCTGTTTGTCTGTCTGTAGATGCCTCATTTTTTGTATACTGTTATTATTTTAGATCAAGTAGTCATGCAGTAACAATATATCAAACAGCATGTGTGGCTATAGCTTAACATGTCAAATTTAAAATGAATATATATATTGAAAAAATAAAATAATATTTTTTTTTATAATCATAATAGTGTATCGAACAATATATATTTATTGTTTAAACTTTCAAATATGTTTTTTGTTTAACAAGAAACAATTTGAGTTTCCTAGTACATAGCAAACTTCATTAAATCTCTAAACATCTTCTTCAAAAAGATACAGAAGAAAGAACTGAACTATCATAGTATGCAGAGGCAAGGATTTGGAATTGCAACTCCACTCGGAATCTAATCAATATTTTGAAGACTTGAGTACAAAATTAAAGCCTTGAGATTTGACTTGGACTTGACTCCATTTTTTAACAAATTTTTTTATAATTATTTCAATTTTTTAACTGGCACAAGCAATACTCATTAATATATCGTTTTTATTTATAAAAAACTCAATTTGAGTTCAGTAGCTACTGTTAAAAATTAAAACTGCATACTACTTAATAATTGAGAATTGGTTGGGTCTATTAGTTTTGATTTATAAGAATTTATTTGTAATGGACTCAAGGTCCAGCTTTAAGACTCATATCAATAAATCAATAATTATGGAATTGAAATTGACTTGAAATAAATCTAAAGACATTTTATTAGACTTTATTTTCCACCCTACTCAATATTACGAATTGTACTTTTAACCTTATATGACGTGATTAAATCGTTGTTGACACTATGGAAACACACATGACGTCCTACCCAATTTATCTATAAAATTTGTCTACACCCAATTTTAAATGAGACTGATATATATATAATCTATCTATAGACTGATCCTTACTCAACCCCTTTATAAGACCAATTTTTTTCAATTCCAAATATTCAAAGTATTTCCATCAAACATTGTTTAAAAAATGACTTTAATTACTGTTGAAGTGTTGACAGAAGCATATGGTGAGACTGTTTTGAGTAATAAATTATGTTTACATGTGGTAAAAACTCTTTCAACATGGCCGGGAAGTTGTTAATGAAGAGTCTTGCTCTGAACGAATAAGCACGTCAACAATAGATAAAAACGTTGAAGCAGTGAAGAAAATTGTTTTTGAAGCCCTCGAATCACTATTGGAAAAGTTGTTGAGGATATTGACATATCGGTTGGTTCCTTCCATATATTTTTTCGAACGTTTGGGGTATGAGACGAATGTCAGACAAGTTTGTACCGAAACTGCTTCATTTTGACTAAATGAATTGTTTCATTTTTGGGCAAAAACAATACCCACAATATTCACGGCATTAAGCCCAATTTGATTTTTTTTAAAATAAAGAATGCATCGCTTTTCAGTTTAGCTCAAGGCTATACTGAAAAGGGCTAATGAGAAATGCTTCGAAGATTGGAGAAAGCGTTGAAACAAGTACATTGTATGTGAGAGGGATTACCTTGAAGGGGACAACATAAATATTGATGAATTACTAAATATTTTTTTTTTTTTAAATACATAGTGTCCTAAATTTTTGAACGCACCTCGTTCATAAAATATATCTATTTATATAAATAATTTTTAAGTCTAAGGCCCCAAATGATGAAAGCAAAAGTATCAAAAATAGTAGAAGCTTAAAAATAATTTGCAGATTAGATTTCACTCATTAAGATCTTAAAATATTTTACCGTGTCATGGAATAAATTAAAAGTCCTTGCTTTTTACGACTTTTTTAATTCTCTTATTTAAAATAGTTTAATATATATATATATCCATGTAAGTTTTTGATATCCACCAATCAAATAATTTTCTTTGTATGTACATTTTTTTACATTGTTTGAGGCCATTAAGGTTTTTCTATTTTCTTTTCTTTTGTCTGAAACAAAGGTAGATAGTTATTTGTATACGCAAAAAGCTATTAAGCATTCCTTTAAAAAAATATGTAACGTTATTTAATATATTCTTCCATTTCTATACTTGTTTCATAACAATGTAATTACCTTTAAATGCAATTTAATTTCCCAAAAAAAGCTGAAAAATTTATTTAAATTTGTATAACAACGTTGAAAGATTTGACAGTTATTAATGGGCATTCATGCACTTAAAAAAAAACTCATTTAAAACAAAAGTAAACAAACCGCTAGTGATGAAAATCCGGTGTATTTGTAGGCTCGTCTGCTTATTGGAATTGGTAGTTTAAAGAATAAAACTTTGATTTTCCAGCCCTGTTGTCATTATTATTTAACTTCTGAGTACTGAACTTCCTTTTCTACTATATACAATTATATTCAAAACTGGATTGAATATTTGTACGTTCTTATAAAAGACAAACAGTAATTCTGAAGATTTGTTGCGGAGTTTTAATTGTAAGTCCTTGTTGGACGACTCAGAGTAAAATTGAGGATCGGCATAGGAGTAATTCTCACCAATATCCTTGCTTATTTCCTTCTTCTCTCCCTCGTCAAGGTTATAAGTAGCTGATCTAATGAAGCTTCATGACAGCGAAGCTTCTCTCCTACAAAATATTCTTCAAATTGTCAGCCTATCATTTCTTTTGTTAACATGCCCAAAATACACAGAGTGTTCATCCCAACAAACTGCTTTGTATATTTCTGACTCCTTAACATGAAAGAAAAATTTTGAGTGTGCGTAAAGAGCACGTAGTTTCATAAATTTCAAACTACTTGCAGTTTACTAAATGTATACTCCCACTCATCTTTATCAAACAACAAATTAATATCATATGGATTAATAGAGATCCACTGAGACGGCAAAGGGATTTGGATTGGCAGTTTGTCATAGTAATGCTGAAGTAGATTAAAAACTTTAGTCTGCAGCAATGAACGTCAGCTTTGGCAAGGACTAAAACAAAAATACACTAATAGTTTGAGATACTAGTGTCACAATATACGAATTTATATTAAGATAAGAGCCGGTACAGAGTTGGCGACGGAATGCGAGAAGCACTTCAAGCTTCATTTTTATCTAGTAATCTATTTTTGGTTAAATTGTTTTGACTTACAAACTCCCGTCCAGGAACAAATTAAGCTCGTACGTTAACGTATTACTGTGATTCTTATGAAGGAATGATGTAGCTATTAATTTCCTAATATATATGTGTCCAAATAAATGGCTTTCAAACATGTTTTTCTTAATAAATTTAATAAAAATTATTGATGTTAAGGTAAAGTTATTTAAATTTACCACCTTTTTTCTTTTGCACGACTCTTTCACACTATGATAACTATATCTCTATAAGAGGGAGGTAATTACTAAACGTATCCTTGATACTTATTTCAAATCATGGGCAGTTTCTTTGTTGAGAGAATCCAGAATAGTGTGAGAATTAAAATTGGACTCCGTCTTGACGACACTTCACCAGAATTAGTTAAGCATGTTGAGATTCTGAGGTAAGAGAGGCCACATATTTGAACAGAAAGGTTATCCATCTCTTTTATTCCTTTTCTTGACCACGTATGCTATTATATTTTGGGGCATCTAACCAAGCTCTTAAGGCTATGTTATTCATTCACAGCCTTCCTAAATGTCCTATAACTCACCTTTATTTATTTCGATAAACATCACAGGGGAATGGTTGGGTGAGCCTTAGTCTTCAAACTGGCACAGAAGTCGACATAGCTGAAAGTGTTTATGACCTTATTTAGATTGTCAATATTTTTAAGAAACACAGCTGCAGGCTTGCAATTCCGTCGTGACGTATGTTCAATTCCTGCTCCCTTACCCTCCTCAATATAAAAATGTATTAGGTTGCGGAAAAAATATTTTCGTATATATTTTTAGCCCCTTTTTTAAACTAAAAATATCTTCTTCATAATTGGTCACATCGGATGATTAAATAAATTGTTGTAAAGGTGTGAGTATATACTATAAACGCTTTTCGGACAGCATTGCGCTAGGTAATAAATTAGCATGCGTCAAGTAGAGAGAAGGAAGAAATTTGCTATATTATAAAATTTTACAACATGACAAGGAGAAAGGTGTCATTTTTTAAGCGGATTGTAATTGCTGAGGAAAAAGGGATCACTTAAGTCAATGTTAAGAGAAAGATATTGATGTGAAAAGTCAAGAAAATATGGCACAGACCTTGGCCAAGCCAGGATTGACTGCCAGGAATGTGTTACTGTGTGTTTGGTGGAATTCAAAGGGAATAATCTATTATGAGCTGCCCCCTATGGCTAAACACTCAATTATGCACCCTACGTTGAACAACTCGACCATTTGAAGCTGGCAATCAAACAAAAGCGGCCAGTATTGATGAATAGTAGAGGACTCGTGTTTCATCAAGATAACGCCAGGACGCACACATTTTTGATGACGTACCAGAAGCTCCAGGAGCTCAGATGGGAGGTTCTTATTCATTCAACCTACAGTCGTGATCTACTACCATGTGACTCCAACCTGTTCCTGTCTATGGACAACGAGCTTGGGGGTACAGATTTGGTCTCGATCGAGGCCTTTGAAAATTGTTTGTCCGAGCTTTTTGACAATAGGGAAAAGGGCGTCTACGAGAAGGGCATTACGAACTTGGATTTTCATTGTCATCAAGTTATTGACCAGAACAGGGCATGATTGGCTTACATCGGATGATTCTCACACGTCTTAACAAGCAATGAAATAAAGCAAAAAGTACGAAAACACTTTTTTACCCAACTTATTTTGAAAATAAAACAATTACTGCTTTAAATAAAGGTACAGTTTGACCTATTACGATACATAAAAAGAGAATTACCATAAATTATTTTTTAATGAGTGCCTACACACCTTGTCGATATTTTAGAAAAAATCAAAACCTTTTGTTGTTGTTTATACCACTCAAAACTGACATGTTATATTTATATATAAAATTGGGTGAATAATTAATATTATACTATTTGGAGCAAGCACCAGTTCGTGGAAAATTTTTGTGGCAATTTTTAAAACAGCTAAATAGCTTAATAGCTAAGACTATACTTGGATTCTTTCTACTTTTTACAGACAGCCCGGGGTATTTTCTTTTTGCTTTCGTAAAATTCGAAACATTAGATTTGATTATTATATCGCAATTACAACAAAGGCGAAAGAATATGCCTCCAGAATGTCCTCAAAAGCAGTTCTTGCGTCCAAATTTGGCTCTAAGACAACATTCTACCGTATCAAATAGTACGTGGATAAAGGTGAGTATCTTGAAAAAGTCCCAATTAGAGATCATTCATGAAAATTGACTACTGAAGGTCTAGTCAAAGGTTTTAAAAAGCAGCGGGATCTCTCCGTGACGAAGATGGCAATGGACGTTAGTATCATAAGACTCTGTCAATATGTAATGGGCTGTCTTGTCAGAAGCCTACATCAAATAACTATAAACTACACTATAAAATTATACATCATTTTTTTAATTCGTTCATTTTAGTCTCAAAACTTTGGCACGGCCCGGTAGAAGATGTCTTCATGTGCATTTATTTTGTATGTATTAAAATAAATTATGTGTTATAATCCTATAAACAAGATAATATCTTTTATTTATCGTCCTTTTTTGAATCTGCAATAAAGGAATACTTTTACAGGGAAAATAATAACAAAGACAAAAAAGTGTCCTTCTCTATAGTCTTTTACCGAGTCGGCAAATTATATCTGAACACTTTTAAATTTCAACAACATATAATCTATTAAATAGCAATAGAATTTAACAAAATTAATAATCTATTTATTGTTTTTATTTAAGCTCTTTTAATCATTAATGTAGCTGCCCATAGTGCTAATGATGGCTTCCAGGGGTGGAGGAAGGTCTGGCAACCCCTACGGATGTATCTCTGCTACCTCGTTTTGGGCACCCAGAAGGTCTGAGATCATCTGCCTTTTTCCTTCTTGCTCACTCATGATAAAAGATTTGAGAAATGTTTATTATTCTATCATGGTGTCCTAATGCTGGCTGACAGTGGATTTGAGGTACTTGGTATTTGGATGACGGATACTGCAGGTCTTCCCCTCGACATGCAAAGTAAGTGTTGTCGAGGGTGTTATCATAAGGGATGTAGACGGACCAAAAGTGTCAAAAAAAGAGTGAAAAACATTCATTCAAAAGAGTCTAGCAACAGAGGAAATAGGTTTGTTCGATTGCTGGCGTCAAAAGTGGCCACACCATCCTCACAAGGCTCTTTCCATCCACTTTTTTTAAAGCTCACTGGACATTCGTGTGTGAAACCCCAAGATATCTTAGAAGGACCCTCATAAAATTGAGGGGCTTTGCCTAGGCTGTTTTCTTTAACTCCTCCGGGTCCGTTAGGCCTTTTTGACAAAGCTTTTCTTCTGCTCCAACGTTTAGGACTTGCCGACTTCGTAGACGGTGGTCCTGGAGATGCCCAAGGGATTGGAGTGCTTCCAAATAGAAATTTGAATAGAAATACGTCTGTCCTGTTCAAGCTTCATTTTATAGACTTGTACGATTTCTAAAGAGCTCAAGTTGGTATTGTGTTGTAACTAATTGTCTATGCATTAATATATCAAAATATGAATTAATTTCAATCTCTCAACCTTCATTAATTATTGAATTAGTAAGTGTTCAGATTTCAATGGATCATCTGGTATCATGATTTGTATTAAATGGAGATCATCATTATTTACACAAGTCAACATAATTTTACTACTTGAAAAATATTTTAGTTCCATATTCAATTAAAGTAGTGCTTGACGAGCTAATCATGAGTCTGTAGTTAGTTAGTTTTTATTATCAAATCTGCTTTACGTGGGTTAAACCCCTTAAAATGTGGTAGTTTTGTTACCTTTAAATTGCATTTTCTGAAGATTGAAGGGTTACATATTAAATATATTCACATATTTGAAATCAGCATAATATTTTGAAGAAAGAAAAAATACTTTCATATAGATTATTAATTTATTTCATATTTAAAAGTTAACTCAAATCTGTAAAAAGGGAAAAAATTATCAAATTAATTAAATATTGGCACATATTTGAAATCAACATAATATTTTGCAAAAAGAAAACTAACTTTCATGTAGATTACTAATACTTTTTCGTATTTAAGAGTTGACTTAAATCTATTTAAAAGGGAAAAAATAATCGAAAATTCTTCAAACCCAGATTTGATACGAAACAACTAATTACAAATTCGAAGTATTACTAGGAATAAATATATGGAATTTAGGGTATTTTTGATTTGTGTAATTAATTTGTAAGTTTTAATAAATTTGTACTCTAAACGAATATTCATATTAAGTCTATTAACCTCTTTATACCATTAAAAAACTCTGGGGTTCTATGCTTTTGAAAGTCCTTCTATATTTACATATGAATGCCATGGTTTCTAAACAAATCCCCTTTTCTCTGAATAGAATCATAAAAGGAAACAAAAAAAATAATAAATTAGGGAGAACAAGTAACCCAATATTAATGAAAAATCATAGTGAATCAATTTTTGAGGACACTCTATCAACTTATAATTATTTATTATTCAAATATGTATGTAGGTACGTACACCATGACGTTCTTTTGAAAGTCGAGTTCTTCCCTACATTTTCCCGTCAAAATTTTGGTTTGAACTAGTGTTGAGACTCGGTCCAAGATCGAATTTTTTTATAGGCCCAGACTTAAGTGATTTTTTATAGACGGATATTTTGGTAAAAACACGCGATTCAAGACGATACACGTTCTACCTTTATTGCATCACTCAACTTTCATACGAAAACTTTAAAAAAAAAAAAAAAAAAAAAAGATTCAAAATCAGCTGATAGTCTTCCAAGTATTCCAAACCATTGATTTATTATTTAATAGTTGTTGGGAAATATGCATAGCTTAACAAAAGCTAATTATAATTTTACTAATCAATTTTCAAAGCACTGATTAGGAGAAAATGAGCAGAAACGTCGATAGCTGAAAACAAATTACATTTTAATTTTTGTGTAACACCGTGTTCTTTCTTCAAGAAGTAAGGATTAATTTTTCAAGACCAATTTGGGTCAATATTTTGGCCCAGGAAGCGATCCTTGAACATTATATTTACTTTATCTCTCAATTTTCAAACGAAAAGAAACAAACAAAAAAAAAGACTCAAAATCAGCTGATAGTCTGTCAATTCTTCTCAACTACGCAATTATTATTTAATGATTGTTGATGATTATTCACAGCTTAACAAAAGCTCATTCTAATTCAATCCATCAACGTTCAGATAACTGATTAGGAAAAAAAGCAAATAGATCGTTAGCTCACATCAAAATATAGTGTCATTTTTTGTGATAGCGAGGTAACGCTGTTTTCTCTTTTCAAAAAAATTAAAGAGTAATTTTTCTATACCGATTTCGAGCGATATTTTGAGCCAGATCTCGATCTGAGACCATAAATGTAATTACTTTTATTGTATCACTCAACCCTTCATCCGAAAATAAACAGAAAAAGCCCCAAAATTAGTTGGTGCCCAATTTTTGCCAACTATAGAATTATAAATATTCATCAATTCTAGATAATTATTACTGCTTAAATTTATATAATTATAATTCAACCAATCAACGTTTAGATCACTGATTAGGAGAAAAGAAGCAGAAACAATGTGGACCGATTTTATACTTCCTTTTCCTGATTTATGAGTTGCACAAATATGATTAATGCAACACGTTGTACTTCATGTGAGGTTATTGTATTACCATGAAAGGCGCGCCATGCTTCAATGAGTAAGATTTGGAAGATGGAAGTATCTCCTGGAACTCTTTGGTTCAGTTTATCACTGGGCATTGTCTTCTACACCGACACTATCACCTTATGCACCATGAGGTTAGCCAACTTCGTCGTGGGTGTGGTTTAAGAGATGAAGAACCAAATCATCTGGTTTATGAACCCACTAAATTTATTATTAGGCGGACACAGCTTATAGACAATTTTCAAGGACATTCCTTGTCAGCCTCTCCAGTTCCTTAATCAATTCTGAAATTGGACTCGGGCTGAACAATGCACCATCCCTAGAACACGTTCTGGACGGACTGGTGTAGGAGATCTAATCTGGCAAACTATTGCGTGGGCACTACAAGTTAAAGTTATTTTTGTATGTGCCCGTACTGATTTTATGTTCTTATAAGATTTATAGCTATAAATGTTTTAATAATAATACTGAGGTTATTGGTGGTCAATGCTCACAATTTGAAACACAACTTATATGATACAAAATTATTCTATCGAATCCGTCCTGACTAACTTTTAAATTAGAGCAATCCAGGCCTATTTTTTTGTAATACTGATCCAGACCGAATTTTTCTTTGGGACCGAACTATACTGATTTTTTTATATAAATATGTCCATGTCATACCATTTAAAAGACATTCTGAAACGACATCACCAATTCCGTCTTGAATGAGACCAATTCAAAATGTTTTTTTTATTTGGTACCTATCTACACCAAACTTATTTAAAGAACAGGATTACTTCGCTCCACGACAAATCATAGGGATCTCAAAGACGGGTCTAGGACCGAATCCCATCACTAGTACCTATGTTCCATTGCGTGCCAAAACATACATATAACAGAACCAATAATAAAAATATATCTAATTTGTAAATATTGATTCTTCTGTATGTGTGAGAAGGAAAGAGAGAAAAAAAGTTTCTAAGCAAATATTTAATATTCAGAGTATGTTTACAATTTATCATAGAGACTTGAAACAACGAAAATACACAAAAGAAAACAAAAAATTCATGCATATACACATATACAAATAATAAAAATCATTAATAATAATGAATTCAATTCAGAGAAACTTCAGGATTACTGAGAAATGAAATATGTTTGTACGTACAACTTTAAACAGATTTTTTGAGGTACGTTTATTAGTTTTTTTCTTCTCATTTATTTTTTACAGTACAATAGGCAAAAGAGGCCCATAGGGCTTGGAAAAACGTAGTGAAAAGAAAAACATTTCGTGTTATCATTCTGTTAATTATTTAATAGATCCTCGTGGTGTTAACATATTTTTCACTCTAAAGAATGAAATCATCCCTATTTATGGTGTTGTTTTTTTTTAAATGCATAATAAAATAATATAAGATATCTGGTATGTCAACAAATAAACAATTTTGAACAAAAATCAAGAAAAGGAGAAAGTCCTACTATATTTTTTTCCTTCACACTAACACATAGTCCAGGATTTCATAGACATATATTAATCAGCTATATACATTGTGATTAGACTTTGTATTGAAATTACTATGATGAGTTAAGATTTCCAAGATGTTTTTACTATAGTTTAAAAGCCTTATTTGATTCAAGAAACTATAAATGGCCAAATATGGCCACTTTCAAATAAAGTCGACTAATTTTGTGTTCTGTTATTGTGACCATCGATTTTGGTAACTTTAAGTGCAATTTGCGCACAACCCAGATGGTTAATTAGAATAATTGATTGACAGAAATTGATTATAACTCGTTGTTGAAAGCTACAAAAACAGATACAACGCCCCCATGGTCTTTGGAGTTGTGGCCAGCCCTCCTTTTTTTGTGGAGAGGAAGGAGCGGTTCGATGAAGATGCTTACATTGAACTTTTGGATAAGAAAGTACTACCTTGTCCGGAAAAATGTTCGGAGGAAACTTTTTTTTCACTCAAGATGGAGCTCTGTGTCATTGCACCGCTAAGTCACAGGTCTTCCTGAGAAAAAAAATTTTCGGTCTTTTGGGACCTGAACATTTGGCCGCCTTTCTCTCCAGATGCAGATTCCTAAGATCTACCTCTGGAGTGTCCAATCCCCAGAACCTTCAATCCAGAAGGAGTGGACCAAGCTTGAGTCTGATTACATAATCAAGGCTAACAAGGGATTTAGGTCTCGTATTGAGGCACTTTTTAGCGTTGAGGGCTCAAATATTGAATAAAAGCTCTTGTAAGCACTATTTACTGTTTTTGTACACTAGATAATAATTTAGACAATAATTAATTTATTACTTAGTCAAATATTTTGCAAAATTACAGACCCACATTCTGTGATAGGAAACACACAACAAATGATTAACCGGAACGGTCTTTTAAATTCAATAGATGTATAAATTGAAGATATATTTGGTATTTTTTGTAAGGAGATATGAAAACACACAAACACAAAAATATTATATTCACCACTTTTTCAAAGGTTATGAAAGGCTTAATAAAAAAAATAAGGATTGTCATGATAAAAGAGGTTGCCAAAATTAATCATTTGGCTCGGGATGAATGGAAAGTAATGTGTAGATATTTCAGCACATATAAAAAAATTATCTGTATCTTTCTCTCAAATAAATGTCTAAGCAAATATATTTATTTTTATTCAATTAAAGTATTATGGAAAATAATTTAAATAAATATATATATTCAGAAATTTGCTCTAGCTACGCGTACATTTTAATCTGAAGTATTTAAGTAGAATCGAAAGTATCTCTCAAAACTTATTGTATATAGTTATGAAATATAATAAATTGACATACATGAATTTGAGTGAAATTGAATTGTACATCTTTCAGGTTTTTGAGGTCAAAATATTGACCGCGTGACCTAATGGGTAAAAACTCATTTTGTTAGCAAATACAATAAACTACAACAATAGAAATTAACAGTTATAAATTAAATTGTTTTTAAAGTAGATCGCAGAAGCGTCTGCAGGATTGTATTTAGGAATTTTTTGGAAAAAAAATCAAAAATCCATAGCTATCCACAACAAAAAAATTGAAAAATTAAATATCAAATATTATATTTTTTTTAAATTATTTAATTTTTTTTTTGTTGGAGAAATTTTAAATATTTAATTTTTTGAAAAAAATTTCAGAAATAAAAAAAATCCGCATAATTTGACAGAATGACGAAATAAAATTATAGAAAAAAGCAGAAATTCTGCAAACATCCTTTGATGACGCCCCTGGATTGATATGTTAAAAGCATTAAACATGCAGCGATTTAAAAATAGACAAGTTGGCATCGAGGCCGAAACTTTAGAAGCCACCAAATCCTGAACCAGAGGACAAAAAATGAACCAAATTTGAAAAATAAAAATTGAAGAGGATGCATTGAAAAATATCTTTTTTAATTTATTTAACTTGGATAAGCCTATTGCAATAAAAGTATCCGTGGGGATTAGGGATGTATTGATTCCACAATTTTGATGTCTTGTTCTAAATTCTAAGGACACTGTCCTACAGAGTAATCTTTGATAAATGATTGTTATAGATATTGACCAGTGACTTCATCATTAGCCAATTATCTATATTTTTTATTCCCCGAATTTAGATTTTAATTAAGACCAAATTAAATTAAGAATAATGGCAGAATACTCACGTGTTTTATGGGGGGTAATTTATGAAAATTCCATTTTAGCCCAACTTTTCTAGTGACGATTATATCTTGGTAGTATTATGGTAAAAGATATTACGATAAGCCGCCATTAGTGATACTATGGTCTAATTATATATATATATAGTGTTGACTCATGGCGATCATCCCGAAAGCGATAAATAATTTTTTTGGACCCTATGTCCGAGCCAAAAAGTAATTTATGTATTATCATTAGCTATTTCCAAAAATATTGCCCTTAATATATAAATTGCAAAGAAGTAAGCCCCATGACCCTTCTGGCGGGGGTATATTTTTATTATAAATTCCATCTTTAGTCATCCAAAATTTAAAATTTATATTCAGTAGTACAAATACTTGATAAATACGTCGGAAAAAAGCCAAAAATAATTACAGTAAAATTTGATTGAATGATAAAAAGTAATTTTTGGGTAGGGCCAGAAATTAAAAATTCTTTTTTCTAAGATACTTAAAATATACTTTTACACATCCGAAGAGTAGAAGTAAAATTGAATTTGATTTTAACGTGTCCAGCCCCCCACCCCCATATTAAAGATACTTAAAATTTTACCAAACAAATGGTAAAGCAAGTTCACTATGACGATAGTATTAGTGAAATTGGTGCTTTCTAAAGCCCACTTTAAAATTCGGGACATTTTTCAAGAACCAATCAATTCTGTTTAATATACCTATGCCTTTTGTTAAGTTATACAAGGCGGTTCGGAGGAGCCACTGAACTACATCCTATCCTGTCATAATAAATAATCACTCGTTATAGCGAGCTGTAGTGATCCACCTTTTGTTTGCCCCATCCCTTACAAAGATTGAGTAGCAGGTTTCCCCCATAGTCAAATCAGTCCATTAGGAATGGCTAACTAACGACGTTAAAGGGGCCAAGAAGTGCAACCTATTCACCAAATTGCATTTAAAAAGTAAAGCCCGGTTAAAGATAATTAAAATAGGAACTTCAAACTTTTAGACACTCCTTGTATTAGTCAAAAACGATGACTTGTAGAGGGTCCTTTAAAGTTTGGGACGTTTTGTTAGGACCAATAAAAGGTACTAGACTGAGTTGGACATGGTTCACATCTTCAGTACCATATAAAGGACCAATGCAACCCAAATGGAGATCATTACTGACTACATTTTTTTGTTAAAAGGCCACAAAACATACAACAAATGTTTCAAAACGGATACATTAGCTTCATATTTGTGAAGCGATGGATAAACTCAAAAATATTAATTTCATTGTAAATATATGTATATATAACGCATCTTTACTTTTGTTGTTTCTTGCTACCTCACAAACACAAGAAAAGGCCCTAATATGTATTATTAGTTTGCCAAATACTACTTAAATTGGAATTGAAATTAAATTAATCAACGCTTAGAACACTAATAAAAAAATATCTAAACAATATGATAGGGGAGTAGCTTAGCTCTCAAGAAGTTTAATAAGATTAGCTTTAAGCATCTATTAGAGACTAAGGAAGGAAATAAATTCAAATTCCGCCCTCTATCTTGCAAGGACATACACTTAAAGTACTCCATTGAGGATATTCAATTATCCTTCGAGTACAGCTAGGACTTAAACTTATAACTTCCGAGTAAACCTTCAATTTTACTATACGTCTAATTACTTTATGATGTTCTCTCTTTAAGAAATAAATATTTTTATCAAATTTTGGAAAACATTAATTATATTAATATTAGGAAACCCATAAATAATGAAACTAAGCCATTCTTTTAATAACTAAACAATTCTGTTAGTATAATTTGAAGATTGAAAATATAATATAATAATTTATCTTCTAGACCAGTGCATCCACCACGTTTTTTAGTTCTACCCTTAAAATATGTGACTAGATAATTTACAACCTCTCATTAAGACATGAATACATAATTAAGAGTGTAATTTATGGAAATAGATGGTCTTAAGGCCATATATCAACCCTATAAAGTTCCACTTAGAGGCCAATTATATATGTTATTTGACTAAAATATCAAATCAGCGATATATGTACTACTTGGAATCTTTTTTAAGAACGACTGCTCTAGAGATTTAGTCCTCAGAAAGTACTTACACTTATTACAGCTCACCAACAAATTATGAGTGAAACTATCCGTCATTCATGTGCAACAAATTGTATACTTTGATATTTTCTTCTCAAGAATTGTTAAAGAATGCTAACAGTTTTGGAAAATAAAAAAGACTGTTAAAGTTGCAATTGTAAAAAGTATCGCATTAGTATAAAGTCATATTTTTACAACTCTACTGATTGAGAAAGAGATAATGGACAATATAAAACATTGCATTTTTATTAAGTAAACCTAATGAATAAATGGTATTTATTAATTATTTACAGAGAAAAAATTAATTATCTTTGAGAGAATATTATTAACATTAGAAAAATATGTCAGCACATAAGTAAAATTGAGTTTGTTGCAAAAATAAGTGCATTTTGCAATTTTTGGCAGGTACAAAAACTTTATAGGGGATGAAAATGTCATCCAAATATATATTTGCAAGAAAAAACAACTATTTAGAGTGAACATTTTTTCCTTCATTCAACAATTTCTGGTACTTATATTTATATAATATGAATTATATTTGATGTTTTGTACAAACTAAATATTGTTTAGTTAAATAATATGCCTTTCTTCTGAAGAAAAGGTTTATAGATGCAAAGAGACATTCCATGCATGGAGACATTGTAAATTGTTTTCCTGAAGGACCCTTGTCTGGTCCCTGATGGCCTTCAGGGACAATTCTGCGCGGAGGAGCACTGCTATTTCAATCCTCTTCTCGTAATGTGTGCTCATGGTGGCAACTAGGGCAATTTATTTTTTAGCAATCGACGTTTATGGTTTGTAGAATATTGCTCTGGTAAAGTTGTAAAAAAAATTGATTATTAACCTCTCAAAATTGGCATAATAGAGATGAATAAATAATAACAGTTGGCCTGGAATAGTATGTAAAGAAATTGATGGTTGTTTTTTAAAATCTTCAAAAATGGTCAAAACAAGTTGTTTTTTTAAAGCATTTATTTACTTCCAAATAAGCTTGATACATTTTTTGACACGTTTTGTCATTTTCCCATACAGATTGTTCAAAGAATCAAATGATTTTTTTTGCAAGCTTTTTTGAACTGATTTGTAAGTTATCTTATGACGCTACTGGGACATCTTCATTGAGTTCCCTCTGGACTAAACATCACCAATTTTTATTAGAAACAAACTAGGACTATTGGAGAGCGATGTAGCTTTACCCCAGGAATAATCCCAATTTATAGATCACCGTTATTGTTCCCTTTTTGAGTGGTGAGCAGGAGCACCATCTTGCTAGAAAATTGTCTTTGATGTGAGTCACCACGATCTCTCTCTTCAATGGGGGACCATTTTTTTAGATACTAAAAAATGCTGATATCAGATAGTTATTGAGGATCTCTATCACGTAATGTTCGGTTGTTACAGTTTATTTTTTTAGATTTAAGTGTAGGCTTTATACTGCCTGATGGCTAATAAATACCGAACATTTATTGCTTTTCCGTGAAAATTCACATTAGGAGATGTTTCCACTTCACCTTTATTTTTTCCCCTTACCCGATCTGTTTCAGGATGACGACTTGAAAATTGGATGACCCTTTGCAATCAATCTTGACACACATCTCTTTTTGGACTGCCTTTGTCTGGTCAAAGGCAGGGCTGTCCAGAAAGAGGTCGAGAAGAGCCTCGTAATACAGGAGAAGCCATTGCTCACCCCTCGAATAAACCTGGAAGATCTCTATTGTTGCAAGGCCCTACAATACGACTTTAGGTATGTGCCTACAGATTGCACCATCATCTTCAGCGATGAAAAAACTTGAACTCTTGATCCAGTCTTTCATCACCAGAATAGCAGCTTCGTTTCATTTGGAAAAGACAAGGAAGTGCCTGACATCATCTCAACAACCAAACATACAGCATCAGTAATGGGTATTGGCTTTGTCGCCTCTCTAAAATTACAATGCCTTTAAACCTGCTCCCGGTGAGGTACCAGCTTGCAGCAGCTGACTTTTGGCCAAGATCAAATCCGATTTCATTATTTGGATCAATGAAAACTTATTTTTACATACATTAATTGCTCCAGATGGATGGAGCACCTGCTCAGATAGACAATCTCACGCAAATCTTCCTTCAGGAAACTCTCCCCCGTTGGGCCCCATAAAACCCTCCACCCTAAATTTCTTGCACCTTTTTTTTTTTTTGTCTTTGTGTTTGTTGTCATAAAGTTATAAGAAAAAGGAAAGCTGCATAATAAAGGCATATAAAAATTAGATAAATAAATTCGAATCATCCAAGAAGGATAAAATAATACAAATGTAGGATATAATATTGAAGTAATATTTAACTTTAAAAAAGATAGAATATGCCAGTATGTTTTAAAAAAAGAAAGCGAAAATTAACGTGGTCATCCCGACAATTTCGAAGATTTTTTTCTGCGGAAGAGCATCTTAGATGTCATGACAGTACTTGCATTTATAATCATTGATGAAAATAATTTATGAGCAAACACATTTGTCGTTAGCAACTTCAAAAAAACATTATAGTATTTTATTTTTTTTATTCTATGATTATTCCTCAACAAATTCTTAGTGTTATTACTATCGGTCGGTTCATAGAAAATAATAGTAATAAATGGGGCTTGCAATCTCCAAAAAATTTTACCTCAAGTTTTTTTGGAGTGTATAAAAATAAAGAGACGAAAAAACTTCACTACCAGTTATCCATAAAACATCCTACCTGTATGTAAAGAAACTGAGAATTAACGTGGCAGCCCCCACAATTTGAATATTGTTTGGGAAGAGAGCAGGTCAGCAGTAATGACGTTTTATTAGATCAGCTCCAAGCATCTGTGTAAGGAAGGAAATAAATACGAATCCCTCTCCGTATACAGCAAGGACATATAGGCTGTAATTACTCTAATTCCAATCCTCAATTCTATTGTTTGGGTACAGCAATGATGCGAGATTAGCATTCTCAGTACCGCCATTTGGCACTCACTTGCGTCCTATACCAAGGAATTAAACTAGTGTAGATTAAAAAACGACTTATTTTAGGCCTGAGAATACTCATCTCAAAATTCCCACCCCCTAATTATTTATACACACAATACTGTGCCTCATGATACAATAATAAATACAAATTAATATTCCGTAATTATGTAAAAGCTCAATACAATAAAATCAACATATGTATAATTTTTGAGTGGGGCATTCAACAGTATTTAAATATTAGCAAAAGTATTTACAACATTTTGACTGGGAAGAAAGAGGAGATGGATATTAGTGTTGGGTTTGGTTTGGAAATCTTAGACCGATCTGAGACCGTTATATTTTTTGTTGGGACAAAACTAAGCTCGGTCTGGACCGGTCTCATATAACAATTCGGTCTAGCTCCGTCCCAAAAAAATTGATCGATGCTGTCTAGGATACATTTTGTCTACCTTTGATTATGTATGTGGACTTCAAGGACCATTTCTAGGTCATATGAAGTAATTACAGCAACTCCATCAGAGATATTAGCAGCAAACTATTCCGTAACCCTCCCCCCGTTTAGAAAACAATGAGCCTGATTTTAAAAAAAAATTACATATGCCACTTGAATAACTATTGCCAAAATAGCATAAATGATCTCATACGCAAAATGAGTATATAAATGTTATGGGGTAAAGAGTATGTCCCTATATATACGCTTATACGTGTATACTTGAGTGGTTTCATAACCCAATTTATATTAGGGTTAGAGTGGAAAAGTTGTCATTTGGTATGAAAATGACCTTTACAAAATTACATTGTCCTAAAAGGTCCTAATTCTATTATTTTTTTTCATACCTTGAAAATACGAGTAATAATTAAGAATCGCAAATTAAACACACTATTTTCTTGATGACAATTACAGAAAAAAACATAAGATTCTCCGATTCAGATTAATCGTCTAATCACTAATATTTAGTACTAAAAAAACTTTTAGGACAGTTTTATGATTGTTTGACAGAGTATTGTCTGAGTTTGTGTCAAAGATGGACACCAAAAACGGGAAAATACGCCTACTTTTACAGGGTTTTTTTTCTTACAAGTAGGTGTAAATGCAAACCAAGCAGCTGAAAATACGAGTAGTGTTGATTGTTCTGATATTGCAACACCCTATCAAGCATAATTTTTGTTCCGTAGATTCAGATCGGAAACTACGATGTCAAAACTGAACAGGCTTTTGAAGGAAACCCATCAAAAGTTGGATAAAATAATAGCAATTGTTGAGTGCAAAAGTAATCCATGGTGTTTTTATTGTCGAGAAGATAAATTCTGATGGAAAAAAAATAAATGATCCAATAAAAAGAAGGGATTTATTTTAAATAATTGTCGCACATTTTGATCAAATTATGAAAAAAAAATTATACTCAAATGACATTTTTAGTTATTTTGCATAAAATAATTTCGATTTCTATTGTTTTAACCTACAAAAATTATTAAAATTTTTTTTTTCTTTTGCTAAAATAGTTTGTATGAAAAAAAAGCGAAAACAGATTAAAATTTGATGATTGCCGCAGAGCATGCATTCTTTTTTGTTTTTTCTAAATTATTCAGTTAAGAAAGATCAAAACTGTGATTCTCTCTTTTTGTTCCATAGGTTTACTTTAAAAAATCTTTTTTAATGTTTTTTATAGGTTAGAATAATGTCTATTATAATTAATTAATGCAAAATAATAAATAATCATTATACACGGAATGAATAACTTTTATCTCATTTCAAACTTTGAGCAAGATGCGCTACCTAAAGATGACATAATAGGCAATGGAATTTTGCGTATATAATTTTTTACTAAATGACAACTTTTTTTATGAATTAGCCGTTATCAAAATTCGAAAACAAATAAAAAGCAGACCGGCCTATATAGTAAACCCCTTTAAGACTACTTTGTTCTCTCCTTCACCTCCCCTGCCCCCATCAAAAAACATTTTAAAAAAATGTTCCATATTTTATTTTATTAAAATTTTTTAGAAAACATTGATTAAAAGTATTACTATACATACATCCTATGTTCTGTATGACGGCATTTATGCAATTGTGGTAGGTTATTCAAGTCTACGTTGTTTCGAGTTAGTCCCTTTCCGTCCCTAACTGGGATTTACCATATTTTAGCACGCACCCTCCTCTCGGTAAGTGCCCAACGGGAAAGCCCCCTATTAACTAAATTTAGAGACGGTTCAAAAACACCTTTGCGCATACATAATAAAATAATATTTTAAATACAAAAAGTTGAAATATGTTTTTAAATAAATAATAAATGTTTTTAAAAATCAATATACAAAAGTTATGGCACTATGACAAGCATTACCCTTGGGTTAAACTAGTATTAATATATATTATATATGTAAAAACGCAATCAAAACGATTACTATAAAATAAATTAGTTTGTGTAAAAGCGAACAAACTTTGAGATAATTTATTTGATTATATGCATTGTATAAACTGCATATTATAAAACTGTATGTGGTTTTTTGTTTTGTGCAAAAAATGATGCCAGCTTTGTCAAATATCTTTGAGCAAGCGATATTTTTATTTGAATTCATCAATACGTAGAGTCAACTCCTTTACATCATTAAAAAAGACGTCATCTGACGAAAAAAACTGAACAGAAGCATAGTTTTCTTTATCCTTTTTTTTTTATGTTCATTTAATTAGTCCGATGGAATGACACTCATTAACTGTAAGTAAGCATTAAAGTATTAAAATATTCCATCTAACCTAGGAACTGTCTTTGAAGTTCATTTAAATCATGTATATTTCCTCCTCTAGGAGTGACTGTGAATCGAAAACATTTAGTTTGAGAGAATTATTTCTTAGCTGTCATGACGTTTTATTAGATTAGCTCTGAGCAATTATGATAGGAAGACAGAAACACAAGTCCATTGAGCTGCTTTGCTTCAGGTATATTTGTTTATTCCAAAAAGTGATTCATGTGATATCTTTTAGATTTTTTGTGACGCGGTGATCTGCAAGGTCCTCTAGATATAAGTAAAGGACTCTCGGGAAAGAGCAATCAAAGGGGGAAATAAACAATTCAATCTGAAACGCAGGGAAGAATATGTTCCTAACGTAGTCACCCTTTTTTTTCACTAGGGGGGAGACTCAGCTACTTATTTAAAGCCAATCAGAAATTAGAGCTACTAAACCTTACCTTCCTTTGCCTTTAGGTATAAGGAGAGTTGTTTAAGAAACTGAAAAATGATATAGGAGCCCATACATTATACACAATGTTTCGGAGGAGAGCAGCTTAGCTGTTATGACATCCTATTAGGTTAGCTGTGGATAGACATAAGATGAAATAAATATAATCAAATCCCACTACGTACCTGGCAAGGATATAGGCAGGAATTTCTCTGATGTTAATCCTCAATTGTATTCTAAATCCAATAAAGACTATATAACTCCCCAACAAATCCTTTAGTCTTACTCTCCGTTTTTTATGAGTAAAAATAACATGATAACAGCTTGAGAAAATAAAAAACATTATTTAGATTGCCAAGAAGAACAAAAGTTGCACGCTCAACAATGCTTAGGATTTACAACCCTAAATATAGGTTACTTTTTTCTTTTTTTTTATGACGTAATGAGCATTGGCTACACCCCTCGTTGCTAAACCTCATTCCCATTATATATTTTTATATGTAATCTCCTTTTCTTTTTAATATGACACGCTGAGCTAATAATAAATAATTTCCTTGGATTTTCAACACGCCAATACAGATATACTTTTTAGGATATCCTTACAAGTTATAACAGATTAATTGTATCTGTATCGATGCAGACTCCGTCCTCTATTTTTGATTAAAAAAATAGAATTTAGAATATGGAGAGAAAGTAGCAACTTAATGCAGATGCATGCATCAAACTTCTGGATTTTGTTGGCTGTGAGAAAATTTAGAATCTTCTTTGCTCTTTCTTCCCCGTCTCAGCTTGTTGTGTTCAGAACTAAGTTGTCTTGTTGTCTGCCTACTTGATTGTACAGCAATGTCATTCCGGATTGGAAATAATGAAATCAACCCTGTAACTCACAAAGTTCTAGTCTAATGTGTTATTCTAATAGATGTGAAAATACTACCTTGCACCAGAGAAAAGTACGGGGGCAACTTTTTCTTTACTCAAGATGGAGCTCTGTGTTAACGTACCGCTAAGACCCAGGCCTTCCTGAGAGGCAACCCTCCTCTTTTTATTTTTACTCTTAAAAAATGTTGCGACAAGACAACTTTATCTCCGCAAGGGGTGTTAAGTATGGGTGAATATTACTCTATACCTAACTGTGCAGCCAACTCTTTCTACAATTGGGGGATTACATGCGCCATGCGGAGTAATGATATACCCACGTCGTCTGTGAAATTTCCAAAGTGACACTCAATTTTGGAAAAAAATATTATGGACTGTTTTCTTGTTGAAGGTCCACATATGCAAATTTGAAAGGGATATTATAATGAAGAAAGTAAAAGGGGTGGTTAAAATATTTAAAAAAATACGATGAAAGTTTCAAAAAGCATTTTATAGTAAGCTTGTATTATTTTTGGTATAAATAAACTATGTAATATAAAAACGAGCTTAGTTATACAAAACTTTTTTTTTCATTTGAAATCCCAACTCAAACCCCTGTGGTTCCCTTGACGACTATATAGAAATATGTATCCAGTAAATTTAAATGATCTCATTTCCAACTCATCAGAAAAATGAAATGGGTTGAATTCTTTCTACATCCTTCCATTATGTCTATAATTTACAACTCCGTTTTGTAAATCCATGTATGTATCTAACAAAGTTATAAACTAATCTATTATTATAAGAGATGTGAAAATTGTCAGAGCCCCCGTTGAACATACCAAGTACATCACGTTAATAACTTTGGCAATGGTTTTTAAATAGTGTTTTTTTTTTCTAATTTTCCGACTGACATTTTATTTTTTCCGACTCTGATCACGGCGATACCTCGCTAACACAAAAATACCCTTTTTATTTTGTTGTTAGCTGTCGATTCCCTTGTCTCACTTGAGATGTCATGACTATTTCATAATATACTCTTTTTGATAAATAAACAAAGTAATTAGTTGTACTAAGAGATGGGATGTCTATAAAGAAAAAACTAAGTATAGCAATTAGAAAATGAAAAACGGTAGATGCGTGTGCTCTTCCTTCTTTTTTGTTTCATTATTGAATAAGTAGCGGTCGTGTTAACATCTCCCTCTAAAAGAAGAATTCTCGCCTATTTATGGTGCAAATTAATTAAAAAATGCATCATATATTAAATATATTTGAATTTAAAAATAATTATAATATGTGTTCTGCATTAATACTATTTTAAATTTAGAAGGGTCTCCTCTTTATACCAGTAATTCATTTTCTCCCTACATAATCATATAACAAGTGGCTGATATTATTATATTATATATCTTAATACAGTAATACCATATGTCTCGCTCCCGCCTTCTTTTTGGCCTCTTACAAAAATATAGTTTCTAATTCTACTATACGTATGCTCCGTTTCCGAATGAACAGGAATACAACTTTTTCTGATCCCTTTTTGTAATAAAAAAATGTGATGAACAATTTTAAATGAAGGTTTAGGGTACTTGAGATGAAGATAATAGAATAATTGAATATTCCAAGGATTATTGACATACAGGGTGAGGACTCAAAAATTAAAATCCTCTTCAAGGCCGTCTACCCTCACTTCTAAAAGTCTGACAATTTGTAATTGACCATTCGAAAAAAATGACAAAAAGCTACAAATCAATATATATATTTTTTTTTTTTGTGAATAAAAATCTCTAAGTAACAAGCGAAACGACTAAGGGTGTGCAATCTTCTCGGCTTACAAATCATCAAATCAACGCTTTTCTGAACAAAAAAAAATGATTGCTTCTTGGATGAATTAAAAGTTCAGGTCAAGGGAACCTTCAGAACAAAACATCCACCTCAAGTCATGGTCCTCCGCGTCATGGCGTCCAAAGGCAGCAAGATACATACCTACTTCTTCAAGGCCAACGAGAAAGTCAACACGGACGTCTACTACAAAGTCCTCAGGTGCCATGTCTTTCCATGGCTGAAGAGTACGTTCCTCAGGGACAATTATGTGTTTACCCAAGATGGTGCCCCGGCACACACGTCCAATAAAGTGCAGTATTTTTGCAGGAAGAACATGCCTGCCTTCTGATCGGGAAACTTCTTGCCTTCGTCCTCACCCGACGTGAACCCCCTGGACTTCGTTGTTTGGTGCACCTTTGAGAGCAGGACGAACAAGACTTCTCACCCGAATATTGTGATCACAGAGGAATGGAACAATTTGTCCTTGGACTCCATCAAGGACAGCTGTGCTTCTCTTTTGCCCTGTATTGAAGCCATTATACATAATGGAGGGAGACATATAGAATAAAAAGTGTAGAAATTTTTAAAAGTACAAACTTTGGCTTCCAACGTTTTCCATAAAAATGGCCCAAATAAAATTTGAAAAAGGCTTTTGAAGGATCAGGGAAAAAATTGCGATCCGATCAAAAATTGAAAAAACTAATTCACAGCGATAAAGCGATATAACGATAAGGCCATTTGTGATCTAATCAATTTAATTGCGATCATATTCAAATATACAATTTTTTTAAACATATATATATTAGGGAGATACCGTAACGACAAATATTGGGAATTTAGTATCCTTCGATATTTTTTATTTTGCATTTTATTCCTCTAAAAAGGAAAAAAACCATCAAACTTCCAAAAAAATGGTTCTTCGTGGACGAGTTTGGATTTGAAAATCTGTAAAATGACCAAGAATGAAATTTTGATGTTGTTTCTTAAAAATTATCGATTTGAATCCAGTTACAAGGTTGTTGTTTTTTTAGCATTGTACATGGCACATTTATTTTGCAACAATATATTAACAATCTTTTTTAATTTGCCTCATGGTATGAGTATTTTAGTTTCAAACAAGCTACTAATAAAATATATTATCTTTCGGTTCCGCGTATTACACGCATGTATTTTGATGTTTTTTCTTCATTCTTATCATTCAAATTTCATTTTTATTTAAGCATATTTTTATTTTTATATTCTATAAGTTTGATATTTTTCATTTATTATAAATATTAAATTCCTTCTTTTTTATTATAACCTATCAAAAATAAACTATGAATCAATAATTGCTTCTAATTATTTTTTAATAGGGAAAATTTAACACAATTTTAATTTTGCTCTGATATTTGCTTTTGTCCACAAATTTTAGCTGAACCGTTGGTTACTTCTTTTACTGCACGTTCACAACTTATAGTGTGGCATGGTATTTTGAGAAGTCGAAGTGATGAAGAGATAAAACTAATCAGTTGACTTTGAGGAATGACTAATGTGATAAAAGGTCCAGTGATGTTCTTCTAATCCTGGATATCAATAATTGAAGTAGCATCCGAATTGAGGTTAGGTGAACAGTTTGGCCGTACAATGATATCTCCCAAATCCCTTCCATCTCTTAATTCTCTTATTTTTGATATCCTGAATTGTCTTATTTTCTTGCTTAGAGCTTGATAGTAAAGATCTTTTGTCATATCGGTACAGTCTAGTATATATATTTATATGCCTTTTTAACTCAATCAAACGATTTATACACCTTTTTCAAATGTATTTATTTACAATATTTTACTATAATAAAAAAATATATATGCAGAAAAAAATTAAAATATAGTCTGCTAGCGTATAATAAAATATCTGCAGAAATCATTTCATTTCTAGCTCTTTATTCGACATAAACAGGAGATGCTTCTCAAAGACTTTGCACTTCCTGCTTGTGTAAGTCTCAAGACAAAGGCCGGTCTCGAGAACCACAGAACTATTACATGATATGTAATTTTGTACAAATTGATCGTATCGTAATTTTTTTGTTATTTATGTTGCGACATAGCAATATAAAGATCAGGACCGATTCTGATACTGCAATCAACGATATAATATTGCAATACTCGCAGTTGATCCCCGATCAGAAAAAACTCGGATCAAGAAGCCTGCTAAATTAAAGTTATTATGTGACTTATTAAAAAAATATTTTACGTTTAAAATAGGATTAGTGTAGGGAAAATATAATAGTAATTAATGGGTAATAGTTAATGGGTCTTGCACCACATCTATCAACTGTATTTTTGAGATGTGTAGGTAGTTTTAATCATAAAGTTCCCCACATTATTGAATAGCTATAGTTGTTATCAGTTAAACGAGATTTTGTTAACAAATATGTTTCAGTTCTAGACAAATATGGACACAAAAAAAGTTGGAGATTGCAACTTTGATCTACGCTGGTCATGCAACCTAAGATACCGTCAAGTAGCTCGGAGTCAATAAAAAAAAGGCTCTTAATGATCTCCAAGGCCTCAAAAAAAATCTTCAGAACGTGCTTGGTTATTTTAAAGGTCTACTTACTAAATTTCAGACTGATCCGTTAAACCATTTTGGATTTCATGTCTCATAACACCAAAAACAGACTTACAAATATCTATAAGATATGATAAAAATTTGGAGAGGGAGCTTCAGAAACTTGTAAGGGAGCTCAAACCGCCCTCCCCCTCCCCAATAAAGGGTCTAGTCACACTGCTAGATAACACCCACTGTTTTGCCCTTCTCTAATCTTAAAATTGATTTGTTTGTGATTTTTTCATCAAGTTTTCCCCACTCTTTTAATAAGTTATAAGTTCCACTTCACGTATACATCAATATTTTTAACCAGTCGGATGAAGCAAATTTCTTCTTTTTGAAGACGCAAAACTATTTATAAAAGATATACACAGTATCGTTTTAAAAACACCGCCGTGTGAATAGATCCTTAAGCCATTTGAGATGAAGTATAATACTTAAAATGTTGATAATTATAAATGGGATAGATTCCTTTAATTTATTTGTCAAAAAACAATTAATTGATAAAATACAAGTTCCCCAAATTTGTATTCATTCAACCACAATTAAAACTAAGGAGATCTGATTTCATTTACTTATTTATACAATCCCTCCATTATTCTTAGATCAATATGAAGATTGTATGAGATAATCATCTTATGATGGACCCATCATCATAAAAATCAATTGATGAAAAAGACAGATGAAGTATATAGTAAACGTTCATAAAAATTTATGACCTTATAATACAATGCCTCAGTGGATAGATAGGAGTCTTTATAATGAGTTTAGTAATGATTTATATCCTCGTACTTATTTATTGCTCTAAATGAGATGATGTTTATTTTTATAGGAAGGGATCTCTGGAGGGAGTTGAGCTTATATATTTTTTCTAATTACAATTATAGCCCGAAAGAGAATCTCCATTATACGACTATTAGTTTTTTTTATTTAATCAGAGTTAAAAGTTAACATTTGAAAAAAATATATATTAAGAAATTAATATTAAAGGCTTTAATTAGTAATGCAAAAAAAAAAAAAAGTTTCAATCAGTTTTAGAAAAATTTGGATTAATAAGGAAATCCCATACTGAGTATCAATATAGATAAAAATATTAGTGTTCACCGGTAAATAATCCTGATAATTTGAAGAATGTTTGTAAGGAGAGCAACTTAGCAGCTATCATTACATTTTATTAAATTAGCTGCAAGCAGGTATGTGATGAAGTCCTATTGAGTCATTTGAGTCTATATACTTTAAATATAGATTTAATTTAAAACTATAGGTACTTAGTTATATGTAGTACATAATTGTGCTATGTATAAAGAAAACATTTGGCATATAAGATATTTAATTAGGTGAACAAGAAATGAAATGGATCAACACTATCTATTGCTAGTACATTCATAAGTTTTGGAAAATAATTTATATATTCGTAACCGAGGAACGCTAATACATACAACATCTCACTCTAATGTTACACTTTTTTCTGATGACATTGACTATTCACAAACTCTAATTAATGGACTAGCACGTCTAGTGGCTAGACTCTACCCACTATAATAACTTAAACATTAGAAGGGTTTGGGAATTGTATTGTCAGGCACTATAGAGCCCGTTTGAAATTTGTGAATTAATTATATAAATTAGTTAACTTAATAAGTTTCATAAATGAATAGTATTTAATACTTATAATTTATAACCATTTAGAAAAGAACTTTACAAACACTCAATGTAAGCCTTAGATTATAAATAAGTTTTGTTTACATAAATTTTAATAATGGAGTCGGTACAAATTTGATGGTACTAATAGTAGCTATTGTGAAGCATTTTTGGTGGAGTTAAAACAATTTTGAAAATTTCAATTTATGAAGATCAACTTAAAAAACGGCTTTTTGTATATTCAACATTGAAAGAGCTAACTAATTTTTATAAATCCTACCAAAAAAAAATTTAGAGCTAAATTGCTATTAGTTGAAATTTTTAAAGTATTTTGCTAAAGCATTTTTTTAGCAATATTTATTTTCGACAGAAAACACACGTTTCTAACTACTCCCAACGTATAATAACGACTGACTTTAATTTCAAGAAAACTTTAGAATCTTGTGTCAAGAATGAAACCACGTTAATCAATACACTACTACTCTTATAACTTGATTGCCACTCCCTATCAAAAGGAAAGTTAAGTTGACGCGCCCTGTATATACAGAGTAATCCATTAAAATCGGAACAATTGGTATTTTAAACTTGAACAAGATAATTAATTAATTAACAATATGATTTCAACAAAGTTAATACTATAAATAGATGTGTGTCTGAGCTCTCTTAACCATTCATATAGTGGCCCTTTCGGAAATGAAAGCTTCCAAGCGGTGACAGAAGGTACCCCTGTAGTAGATGTAGTCCTCTATCATGGCGTCCCAATTCTGGCTGACAGAGACTTTAGGTGCCTCGGTGTTTAGATGAGGGACACTACAGTCCTTACCATTGACATGCACCCAAATGTGGAGTCGAGGGGGTCAACATCAGGGCTGTCGGAGGGCCAAAAGAGTATATAAGAACTCAAAAGACTAATTAAAAAGGGTCTTACAACGGAGGAAATGGGTTTCTTTTATTGCTGGTCTCAAAAGTGGCCTCTCCACTCTCAAAGGGTTCTTTCAACTTGATTCTTTGATAGCTCTCTGAACAGAATGGTGTAAAATTCTGATATCTCTTGCATGTACCCTCATGGAACTTGAGCTGATAGTCATGGGCGGTTTTTTGTAACTCCTCCGGATATTTTGTGGGCTTTTTGACAGAGCACTTCTTCCTCTCCAACGTTTCAGACTTGCTGACGACGTATAGTGGTCCTGGAGACGCACAACTGCTAAAGGTGTGCAAATAGAAATTCGTTGGTTACGTTCAAGTGTCGTTTTCTCGACATGTACGATTGCTAAAGAGGTTAGATTTTTTTTTTTTTTTTTGTATGTAACTCATTGCTTTTGCTTTTATATCTCGAAATATGAATTTATTTCAATCTCTCAACCTTTGTTAATTACTGATTTGGTAAGTGTCAAAATGTCAATGAACCACCCTGTATAAAAAGACTCAAGTGATGGGGCAAAGGTAAATAAAATGACTTCGATAGACTTCCATGTATATAGAATTCCATGGTCCAAAATTTACCAACACAAATTTGAAGTTGTTCATGGACAAAGAATTGTAATTAGAAATATCAGTTTGAAGGCTGATAGTTCACTGTATTTCTCGGGAAAAAAAAGTTTCAAATGTATAGCACAGATTAAAAAATAAATTTATTTATGTTTTCTACATTACAAAAATGAGGAATGCCAAAAGAGCTTTCATAAATTGTTAGTCTAATATTTTATATACACCTTTATAAGTATATTTATATAAAGACCTCAGATTAGCGTACAAAAATCCTTGTACTCCCTTCTTAATTAATCAGAAGAATTATTTATTCAAAAATAATGCATTTACTCAATAGGATTTAACTATAACTAATTGACATTTTAAGGAGCTCATTAAAAAATAGGCGCATAATCAATTTCAAAAATAGAAAGAAAAATACATGTCGTAAACAGATGTCTCTTCAACAAATCCATTCTTTAATTTGTTGAATGTATCTTTTACCACTAATCCTTTGTTTTAAAATGAGCTTTCATCAAAGGCATTAAAGTTTCTTTGCAGCAGAGCAAACCGGGTTGTATATTGAAATTTGAACACTTACTAATTCAATAATCAATTAAGGTTAAGGGATTGCAATTAGTTCATATGTCGATATACTTAAGCATAAACAATTAGCTACTAAATAAAACAAACCTGAGATCCCTAGCTTACGTACAAGTTGACTAAACGACACTTGAACGTGATCGAGGAATTTCCATTCTTGCACTCCAAGCAGTTGGGCGTCTCCAAGACCACCTTCTACGACGTCAGTAAGTTCTAAACGTTGGAGAGGAAGAAGGGCTCTGTCAAAAAGGCCAAATTTGACTCGAGGAGCTAAAAGAAATAGTCCAGGGCAATCCCCTCAAGTCCATGAGGGACCTTGCCAGAGATCTAGGGGGTTCACATCAGGATGCCCAGGGAGCTATCAAAAAAGTGGGTGGAAAGAGACATGTGAGAATGGAGAGGCCACTTTGACACCAGCAATGAAAGAAATTATATCTTGTTTAAAATTCAAAGTGTTCATATTTTAATGTCCCACTTGGTATTGTGATGTTCCAAATATGACGCTCAGAGTAAATTTATATATATATATATTTAGTATTTGATTTAACAGAAAAAATAGTGTTTATCTTCTTAAAGGGTCTTATTTGTGATCAATGATTTACAGGTTCTCTTTTTTATGAGAGATAATGTTCCTTCTTTTTGTTTAACAGCTATCACTTCAGTTGTACATCATAAGCCTTTTCTGTATATAAACAAAAACAAAACAAAAACTATCGTGGTCATATGTCAATTTGTAGACATATATTTGTAGCTGGCATTACCTTCATTTTCATACGATGAATAAAACTGATAAAACTGATCTTTTATGATTAAAAAAGTATTTTTATTGATTCCGGATCTTCTTCTGAACTCGACATATTTCCATTTTTAGGCTGAAAAAGGATGAAAGTTACATTTGTTAGTAAGTGATCAAATATTTGTGCTGAATTGGTTCATGTCAATTCATACATTTTCTTTCAGACACTACAGTTATACTTGAACAAAATAAAACTAGAAGTAGATAATTTAAAATATTAGGTTTTATCAGAACATAAATATTATACGTAAGCAACAGTTATATATTAAAAATAACATACAAAGATATTTAAGTAAATAAAGGGACAAAAATAAATAAATATTAAAGTCTTTTTTAATTCGCATAGATTGATCTTTATTAATTAAAGACGGAAATTTCTTTAATAATTAGGCCAAAAGAAGAGACCCAAGATCCTTTATTCTCAACAAGAGATGCTCGAATGCCAGTACCTACAGGATTGATAACAGCATGAAAATTTCGCCGAAGAAGTAAACCGAATAAAGCTAAGCTTCATAAGAGAGTTGAGTCGATGCTTTCCTTCGGTGGGAATCAATCTTTCCATATATAACAACAATTAGATTCAAATAAAATGCTCTAGATGTGAAATATAATAATAATAATAATTTGCTAATTAGGTACTTCAACAATGAGAAGTTATAATCATACTAATAAAATATACAACAATTTTACTTTGACAACTTTTAAAGCCTACGATCATTCTTCCTTCACGAAGACCTGACGAAGAGGATTTTTATATTCTCCAAGAATTAAGATCAAAGGAAGATCCTTTTAACTTGATCATCCATCTCATAAGATTAGCTTAGTGCCATTAGCAAACCATTATTCCACGAAAGACTACGGGATGAAAATTCATCCGAGAAAAACTGGCATGGTTCATAAGAGAGAAGAGTGGACTCCTTCATTGGGAAGGAGATTCCAGGGTAGAAACAATGAAGAGATCCATTCATGATGAGTAGAGAATTATTATATTTAAAATAAATCTAATTAATTATTATTTTATTTGAATTTGTGCGAAGTGCACTGTTTTTTTATGTTTATTATATTAATTATTACGGGTTGTGACGTCATTTTGAGGACATTGAAATCTTAAACAATATTAAGTATTTGCTAGTTCACCCCCTAAAAAATGGGATCACGCAAAAAAATACCAAATCAAACTAAAGTCCTTGGAAATACATATTATTTAATAAATCTTTTTTTAGATAAAAGATGGAATATTTTTCTATAATGTGAGGTATGATATTTCTTATCACAATGAATGATGAATAAGTTGAAATGCTCTCAAGGAGTGTGTCATTTTTCATCATTTTTCAGCCTAAAAATGGAAATATGTCGAGTTCAGAAAAGGATACAGAATCAATAAAAACACTTGCATAATCATAAAAGACCTTTTGAGATCGGTTTTATTCATCGTACTTATATTTGGTGATTTTCTTAATCATAAAAAATGTATCTGAACGATAATAGTCTCATATTACTATAAACTCAAATATTTCTGAAACCTGACAACCCAGAGAAAAACTGAGATAAGTTTTGAATTTTGCGCTCAAAGATAAGTTAGATTCTTGGCTTAATTTCATTGGTGAAAATTTGATGTTCCCCTGTGTTATTGAAGGTGAAGAAAAATATGAAATATAATTCCTTCAATGTGAGTGTCAAATTATATTGATATTCGATAAACTGTTATTATTTTCATAAAATTTCAGTGTTGATTCTTGGGATGTTTAGGGGGGAATTCTGGGATACCTACTTGCTCTTTCAAAGTCCTTTTCGGATGTCCGAAACAGAAAAGGTATTTCTATTGAAGAAAAATAACTATCCTAAAACTAGACAGTCTAATAAATATATATATATATATATCATGTATCTGATTTAGCTTTATAAGCTATGGAAATTTGTATGAAAAATTCAAGAACCGATAGGATCCGTCATAAGACTGGACAGGACCGAATAAATAAGAACCAACATAACACTAGTAGTCTGTCAAAACGTTTTAGATTATTTACGCAATGACAAAAAAAAATTGAAAGTCATCTTTTTCATAAAAACCACATATTAAAAATTGGTATCTTTGAACTAAATATTAACACAGTCTAAAAAAAGGCTTGACTAAAAAATCCGTTATTCGATTAAAAATGAACCAAATTAGTTTTCAAGAAAAGCCTCTAACTATTTTTGAGATGAATGAAAATACCCATATATTATTTCCAACAAAAAACAGTCACTCCATATTTTAGTTGGAAACAACAAAATGTAAGTTAGAACAAAATTAAAAGTCACGACACCAATTTTTTGCAACGATTCCGGTACCAAAATTAGTATTAAAATTTCAATTCTTTTTTGACTAAAAAAAAACCAACAAATATGTTGTTAAAGGCAATTTAAATTCACATATAAAGGCGTCAGGAGGATATTTGTTCGATATGATGGTATATGGTTAGCTCACAAATTTGAAAATGCTAAAAAAAGATAATTTTCATTCTTTTTTTGTTGCAGCTACGATTTTTTTTTGGGGGGGGGAGGGAGTGCGTCATCGGTGACAATGACACTGCAAAGTAAAAGTCCTTATATCAATTTTATAAAGTGCCGTTTTAATTGTATACGTATCCCGGAACACTATAGCACCGGCAAACAAGATGAATATATATTAAAAATCTTGTCACTTTATTTTCAAAAGTGATGAGTAATTTTGTATAATACCAGAAAATAAATTTGAAATTTGGGAGATGAATATATTGTAAAAATAATGTTTATATCTGATAATGGATATAATATATTATTTTTTTAATATAATAAAGCGTTTTATTTACACATTAAAATTATACATTATTATTTCTGTCAATCAAAAGAAAGTACTTTGGAAATCTTTTTTATATTGAACCATGGCTGCGTAGTCTTGCTACTAACATGAAAATTTTAGAGTATACATACTTTTGTCAGCTTTCGATTTTGCCATGGCTGCGACTTTAGTCTATTTAGTGTTCTGAGTAGATGATAACAGCAATTTAAATTTGAAGATGACCCTCTTTTTTTAATTGCTATCTGAAAAGATTTTTTTATTTACCGAGTCTGTAAGCATTACTCTTGTTTTTGTTTTTTTATGAAAAGAGAACAATAAGTATAAAGTAATCATTTGTGCGTGAAAGACGAAGAATATTAATAACAAGGGGCGTTAGCCAAGCTGCTCTTATACAAATCCTTCTTCAAATTGTCAGGGTGACTACTTTAATTTTTAGTTTCTTTTAATAATTATATACCGACAAAACATATTATTTGAATGTTGTGTGAAAGACGAAGAACTACTCCCAGGATTTGTTGTGGAGTTATTAGTTCAAATCCTTGTTGGACTCTGAGTAGAATTGAGGACGACATCGTTTTAATTCCTGTCTATATTATTGCTAGAGTGGGGGCTCTTTATTTTCTTCATAGTCTATCTGCTTGCAGTTAATCTGATGAAAATTAATGACAACTAAGCTGGTGTTTTCCAAAACATTAAATAGTCAGGGCGACAACACTAATTAATAGTCTCTTTTCTGAGCATACGGACGTTTAATATTATTTGAATCTCTGTATCTGAGCATTGATTGGTTGATCCCAGGAATATACTCTGCATGAAACATGCACTCCCTTTTAATCCCTTTTTTTTATTAGTATACTTTTTATAAAATGACAATGAGTCTTGCAAAAAAAGAATACAACACCTTAAATTATAATATTATTTAATGTAAAATATAATTGAATGTAATGTTGGGTTTTCGGTCTGGAAATCCTAGACCGGTCTGTGACCTTTATATTTTTTGTAGGACCGAATTAGTTCGATCCAGCAAAAAAGCTCGGTCTGGACCGGTCTCATATAAAAATTCGGTCTAGATCGGGCCGAAGGAAAAGTTCTGTCTAGATAGGCCCAAAGGAAAAATTCGATCTAGTTTGGTTCCAAAAAAAATCGGTATAAACCAATTTTAGAGATAAATTGTTGATAACATGCTATGATATGTTTTTTTTTAAGTACAATGACGTTATACGAATTTTAAACAGAGATAGCTCAGATTAATTTTGATCCCATCGTCTCTTATATGAATATAGTATTTGTTCCAGAACTTATCGTGTATTTTTGAGACTTTTTTCAAAAAAATGAATGACAGTTGATCTGGAAAAAAGGTATCTCATAATATATGAGACCGGAAAAAAATCCGTCCCTAAATTGAAACTAAAAAAAATCGGTCCATAAAGTGAGGCCGTATCAAACTACAAAGTGAGAGCGAAAAAAACTGGTCCACGGTCTGGACCGAAAAATCGATCCAAACCGGTCTAGAAAAAATCACTTATGACCGTACCGGAAAAAAAATCGGTGCTGAAACGAGTCTCAACACTAATTGTATGTTACTCACATAGATGGTGTCGTCAAACTTCTTCTCAGCATTCGCTATTTAAAAAAAAAAAAACTACCTACAGACTGTCAAACCACTTTGCAGATATTTTTTTTTCGCTCATCCCTTACTGAATTGAAACAATCGTGCAATAAATATCTTCAGGAATTGATATAACTAATAATTCTTATTATTATTCGGATGAAATAAAATAAATACAACAATAATAAAAAATATTTTAATTCCTTAAGATATTCAATACACGGTTTTTTAAATTCAATTACCTTTTTTTATTTCATAAGTATTATTTTCTCTATAAAAATCGCTCTTAGTTTTGACCAACTTTGGGTAAAATAAGAAAGAGAAACAAAGAATATATGTTTATTGTTGTAAATATAGATTATTACTTGGTTTAACCATGCAATACTGTCTAAAACATGGGCTGAAAAGTCGTGTGCTTAACAAAGAAAGCACATTTATTTTTTTCTTCAAAAAATTTTTTTTTTTTTCATTATTTTTTATGATTTGCTCTATAGAGCAGAGTCCTTATTACACTTTTCAAGCATGGCTTAGTTTGAATGGTATTTTTATCAATCAATATGCTGTGTAAAATTAAAACAAGAGACTGTTTTAGGTCTATTGTTTTGAAAATAACAAAAGTAGCACCCCACTTAGCAAAATAACACTGAAACTAAATAACAGATTGTCATGAAATTTGGACAGCTGTCTTTAGAAATTTGATACTAACTGAAAATGAGGAGAATATACAAAAGAAGGTGCAATATATCTGTCAAGCCTGAGCCATTTCAGTACATGTATTTAAATTGAATCTAAAAGTAGCAAAAAGCGCCTGTTAGATTAGGTCTATTTTTTTATATACTTTAAATAGATTCAAACAATAAACATATATAGGCGTGTTGTGTTAAAAGTTGACATGTCTAAGTCAATCCAACTCGGAGCTATTGAGGCAAAAGCAAAAAGTGTCTCATGAACAATTATTTTTCAGATAAGTACTCTACTAGTACTATTCGTACGGGTTACAGAGATGGGAGCATTGCTGACACCAGTGAACAGAGTTAGGGTTAGACTATGCTGGTAAATAAATTAAAAATTCAGAAAAAATGTCATGTATCTTTGTTAAGTCAGAAACTTTTCAGACCATCATCGTAAGTCTTTAATATATATATTATTATTTTTTTGCAATTTATTTATTTAGATTAAATTACAAGAATTAGAAAATATATCTGGGTTTTTTTTTCTAAAAATTATAATTTATTATCAAAAAATCACCATACTAGTAGAGGATTTTGGTCTGAAAATCAATAACCGGTATGAGATCTCTATAATTATTAGGGGACCGAACAAATTTGGTTCTCTAAAGAAGTTCAGTCTGGACAGGTATCAAATAAAAATTGCGTCTAGATCGATTCATAAGATGAATGGTTAATGACGTCATCTGCGTTTCAAAATTAAGAACATCGACTTCCATTAGTGGCATTTGAAGTTAAATCTATTGTATAAATTATATTTAAACAACTCATAAATCAAGATAATGGAAGAAATTGGTCCAAAGATTTATATATATATATAAATCTTTCTTTTAAGACCGAAAAAAATGGTTTACGATTTGAAAACCATTATCTGCAGTTTACAGTCTGAGATTGCAGCTTTTACCGAAATATTGGTCCACATCGATATAGAAAAAATCACTTAACAACGAACAGAAAAAAAATTCAAACTGGATCGATTTGATATAAAATTAGGACTGAACCAATTCCTTAGATAAATTCCTCATGACATCATACGTGTTCAAAAAGTGGAAATATTAACCTACATTAAGGTCATATAAAGTTAAAAGTTTAACATAAATCAAATTTTTACAAATTATAAATCAGGAGTGCGGACAATAAAATAGGTACATTGATTGAAACCGAGAATAATTGGTAAATATATTGACACCAAAAATAATTTGGTTTGCAGTTTGAAAACCACTTAATTTCTGTTTACGTATTGAAAACCATTAAATTTCTGTTTACTAACTAATAATCATTATATTTATTTTTACGGTTTGGAAACTGTTAAATTTCTGTTTACGGGTTGAAAATCATTAGGTTTCTGTTACGGTTTGAAAATAATTAAATTTCTGCTTACGGTTTGAAAACCATTAAATTTCGATTTTATATTGCAGTTTTGATAAAGAAAATTGGTCCACATGGGTCTGAATTAGTCTCCTTTAAAATGCGGTCAAGACAAGGGATGACCAATCTGTGGCAGGCTACTCATTCTCACTTGAAGTCGTATTTTGAAAATGTTTTAAAGGATTTCATTTCTTATAAAAAAGTCATACGCTCAAATTACGAAATGGAGCAAATTTTGTTGTGTAAATCAAATTTGTACAGAGATTTTCTTATCCGAATAGTTAATTGTTTTTTATATGCCAGTCACTTTTTGAATAATAACTCAGCCCCTTATTTAATTTGTTTGTTCTACAAAAAAAAATTGTATTTTGGGAGTAGAATAAGAGACCCACCCAAAAAATTGACAGCCCGTCTAAAGCTGAACAAGTTCAAAAGTGGCACCCTTGCAAAGTTTTAACCTGCTATGTCCAACGGTAAAAAATATACAATATTTATTACAATTAAATACATTAAATGTATGTTTTCTGTTGGATTAATGATCGAATTATGTTCCTGCCTCATATTAGGCTTGTTTGTCAATCACTGAGTATTTTCTAGTATGAATAATCCATCATGTCTAATAATATTTACTAATGGAGAGGTGGTTATCAATTATTCTATTCGATTATTGCCGCAATTTTTGTTTTTTCCCCTTATTTTACCAATTTAATTACGCATTTGGTCTCTGGTTCGAATTTATTACATACTGAGATTTTATTGGTGTAGGCATTGAAATTTTGGGCATGATTCCATCACTTTTCTGACAAAAAACAACAATTTAGTTCGTTTTATAGTAATATACATTACATATTCTGATTAATAAATTCCAAGGGAACATCAATTAAAACCAAAAATTGCAATCTAATTTATTTGTATATTAAGACAAAACATCCTAGAGGCAAAAGGGCTTTAACATATTACATATATACAGATTATATAACGGTTTTGATAATTTTTGAGGCTAAGAAACTCTTTGGTATCAATTATGACGTACGATTTGTTTCTATGGCAAATACCCTCTTATTGATTGGGCTATTTCTACAAATGACGTGAAAAGGAAACACAAAGCCATTCCTTTAATGTTTCCTTAATCATTTCTACAAAATACTTTACTACTTAACGTTATTACTTAGGTATTAGGGATAAATTCATATAATTCAACGGAAATTTATGTATGTTATATAAATATCTTTCTCATATTTTTTCATTAAGAAAATGACTTGTTATCATTGGTGTATATGAGCTTCTTAATGCCAAAATATTCATAATTCTTTTGTTCTTTTCCTAATAATATACAGAGTGCAAAAACATAACAAGTTTTGTTTTCGTTTCATAATGACTGTACAGATTACAAGTTTTATTTTATACAGTTTTAAAAGTCATATCTGATAAGTGACGTTCACCATTGTTCATACACTTAAGTTTGGTAGTTTAATACTATTTGATTTTTTGATTTCTCTTTAAGAAAAACTACTTTTTTTACAGAAATTTTAGAGAGGTAGTTATTTATACAAAAAGATGCGATAGAGCAAGGTAGCTCAACCGACAACGATCACGAGAGAAATTATTCTTACACCAGATTATATGACAAAATCGATAATTTCCACCTTAGCAACATCTAAAATGGCATTTACCGTGTCTTTTGACAGCAGGAAATTGTGCTCCATGTCATGATAGGAGCTGTCAAAACTTAAGCTCCTTATCAATAGATCTTTCAAGGAATTGAAAAAAGCCTGGATCTTATTGCTCCTGAAGCTAGTTCCTACCCTTCGCTGGCATTGAAGAAAGTCCAGAAGAAGAAGACCAACCTTCCCTCTAGTCTTTTTAATTCCATATTTGCTTCGACCGACTCCAATGCATCAGGAGTTTCCTTGCCAAGTTAGAACTTGTCTTCCACGAAAGATTTGTAATGATTAAGAGACAATGACGCCCCCGGAGATAACACTTAATCTTGAAGGAGTTTGATAGAATCATTTTACTTTACTTATAGGATTTTCCGGATTGGACAGCCTCCAGTATCTTTCCAAACACTGGACGAGCCTTCTTCGTTGTAAAATACCAGTTCATTCTCCTTTATTGATCCCAGGTCACACAAAAAGTTTACAACAAATAATGAAGTAAAATTGAACGACTTGACTAATTGAAGAAACAACGGAAAATGATTATCCTAAATCCTAGGAATAATAATACCTCTAGCGAACAAAAAAAAAGTAAATTTTGAACAAGACATTTTTCAGAGCTATTCATGACGTTGGCCCTCGATGTGCTACATGGTATAATGCTATAAGTTGATCTAGTTCTCTCCCCCAAAGTATTATTCAGATTGTCAGGGTTACCAAGTTGATTTTTGATGTTTTTTTTTAACCTGACCATTATACACACGATCTTCATCACTATGAATCTGTATATTGAAGTGCCTACCCCTGAACTGTCGTTCGCTATAACTTCATATTATTGTCAAAATTCCATTGTCTTATCTTCTTTTATTTTTTATTGTTATCTAGTTAAACCTTGTAATCCCCGTTTAAAAAAAGGGTGCAAAGATACATACCAACTTGCAGCGAGAATAATTCTTAAACCTTTACAGTCTTTATTTTTGGTTTTATATAAAGTAATAGTTTTTATAAAAAAACTGGTTTAGAAAAATGATATTTGAAGCCGCCATGTCCTTGAAAACTAAACAAAAATGTTACCAGAGCTATTTCTTTATACTTAAGAGACTACATACAAAAATATAGGAAAATACAATAATTGATTTGGCCGTGATTCCCGGACCCACATAAACAAAGAAATTCGCATTTAATATTTTACTTCAATAAGTACATGTACCAAAATACAACAACATTTTAAGTTAAGTCTCTTAATCAAGGGATGTCCAACCCGTGGCCCGCAAGGTGTATTGCGGCCTTCTTAACTTTTTAGTATGGTCCGTTACTCATTCTCCTTTCCCGTATTATTTTTAAGCCCTCCCAATATATATTTTTATGAGAAGAAAAATGTGTTTAAGGATTTTTATTTTTTTTAAAGTCATTCGATCAAATTGTGCAGCTGAGCAAAAATTTTAATTCTTTTCAAAATGTTCAAAAAACCAAGCCCCTTCCCCCTCACAAACAAAAATAATCTTGCAAACGCTCCAACACATGCTCATCAGATTAATCTTTTTTTAAGCAGTTATTTGGTCTTGAAAAATAATATTTGCCCTCTTTTTTATATTAGGGCTAAATTAGAATAAAAAGTGTATGTAATAGTTTTGTTTTATGAAGCCATTTTTCAAAAAAAAATTAATTTAATTATTATTTGTCCAATTAGACTTTTTCAAGGGGAAATGAGGCCCATTATAATAAAAAGTTGGGCATCCCTTGTCTTAATCTAATAAAATAGTTATGTACCCTTGAAATATAAGTTTTATTATACAATCCAAACCAGGTAAGGATTGAATCTCATATATTTTGCCTGCAAAAGATTTCTGGTAAATGCATTTTATAAATTGGATATTTATAACATACATAAATGATTAAATAAATGAAAATCTACTGACTAAATTATGTTACTTTAGCAAAATTTGAATCTCTTAGCTTCAATATTGGCAAAAAAAAAATAGGCATCCCAAATGTTGACAGTTAAAGTAACCAGTTCAAACTTTTGGGTGTGCAAATTATCCTGTTGAGTTAAATATATCTTGTGAAAAAATTTGTAGAGTCTAAATTGATCTAATTTTGAGTCATTTAGCCAATAAAAAAAATTGTTCAACTGTTCACTGTCTCCTCTACTTGTAAGTATTTTTTAAACAAATATAAAAATTTTACAATCCATACCTTTTTTTAAATACTTTTTAAGTAAATTAAAAACACATTCAAATTCAGGTTAATAATATTGCTACTCAAAAAAATATAAATTAATTATTATTCAATAAAAAAGTTATTAAACAATGATTTTCCTTATTCTGTAAAATGAAAAAGGATTAATATCAAAAAGAATATAAATTTTGCTTTTTTAAAAGAAATATAAATAAATCAGCTGATTTATGTTGTAAATATTATATGTTTTTGCAAAAAAATTATATTTAAATCATCAAATGAAAAAAAGGAAATGTTAAAAAGATTTGCAATGCTATGATCATCGGTCATTCGAGTACCGTCATCCAATTCAAATTCGTTAAAAGCTTTAATGAGCGGCACCGATTTGTGTTTCATATAGGAGAAAACAGGCTTGAAGTTATTTTTACAATTAAGTTATTTAACAATTTATCTTCAAATTTACGTCTACTCGAAGACACCAGAAGTTTTACATAATTTTGGAGAGCTTTATACTTTTCTAAGTTTGAGGACATGGGAATTTTTTGTATTGCCACCAGACTTTTCTTTTCTTCCTTGCTAATAAGATGATGCTCCGATTAGTCCATGGAGAGCCCTTATTATGATGAGATTTTTTGTTGGGAATGTACTTATCAATAAGGCAGTGAAGAATATCACAAAATGTAAACTACATATCCTGGACACCTGATATCATGTTCGTGGAGATATTCGGGGCGGAGAATAGTGAAACCCAGTCAATTGATAACAAGCTTGTTTGAATTGCTATGTAATCGGCGTTTTTAAAATCTAGAGTATAGGTGGGTGACTCATGGCATAGGGGCACCTCCATCATGACCTCGGTCTTAATATTACATGATGAATTAGAGAGGACAATATCTAATATGTTTCCTTTGATGTGTGTTGATTCAGTGATGTATTGGTGGAGAAAGGAGTCAAGGAAACCCCGCATAAGTAGATTTGCAGAGTTGGAATATGGTGTCAGAGTATTCCAGTCAACTGCAGGAATATTGAAGCCCCCACAGTTTATGGTTGAGTTGTTAATTTCCTTTAGGAAGAAAGGAAGCTCAAGGTCACTTTTGTTATTGGAGTTGGGGGATCTGTATACACACATGCATTTCAAATTTTGAACTTGAATCGTACACAGTTCAAAAAATTCACCAGAGTGTTCCTGGAGATGAAAAGCTCTTGTATCATACGAGAGTAGATTGAGACCCCCTAGATTTGGTTGATGAGTTGCGATCTTCTCGAGAAATGAGAAAATAGGTGTTTAGAATGATTTCGGAGTTTATATGATTATTTAGCTAAGTTTCGGTGAGACAGATCAATGAAGGCCATCAATAATCATTTGAAGTTTATGGACTTTGTAGAATAAGCTCCTGATGTTTATGTAAAATATCTTTAGTTCTTCCTTTTGATGATTCTTAGCTGCTCATACCTCCTTACAAGCTGAAAGAGGTCTGGGGTTGCCGCGTTTTTTTCTTTAAAATCTTCATAGACCTTCTGGTCAGCGTCTCTTTAGTATTTTGTAAGGCATGCATTGACATTTACATTTTCTATTTTTTTACTTATAATAACTTCTTTGATAAGGTCATCAACTAACCCCACTATCCTACTATAACTGGGGGTAGACCATTTTGTTTACTCCTTATACGAAAAGTGTATTTGATTTTACACCTTTCAATTTCGAACTTTTCTACAATTATCTCTTTCCACTCCATTTTTGACGAAAGACCATAAATAATCAGTTTTCTTCAATTGTCGTCTCTCTCCCGTAGTTCATAATCAGTCCATTGTTTGAGACTATCTAGTTCCTTTTCCACATTATCAACTCTCTTGTTGGTTGATAGTATTTCATGATTGAGTGATTCTAACTAGTTATTCAGAGACTCAAATTTTTGGTCGTTAGATGTTAATTTTTCCATTAGGTCATCAATAGTATACATAGACTGAAGAGAATCAGAGGTCTCCCTGTCTCATAGAAAAATTTGGCCTAGATCGGTCCAAAGGAAAAAAATTGGTCTAGATCGGTCAAAAGGAAAAATTTCATTTAGTTTGATCACCCCCAAAAAATCGGTCTAGACCGATTTTACCAATAAATTCTTTATAAAATGACATCATATGTATTCTCAAGTACAATGGTTTCATATGAAGTTGAAACAGACATAGTTCTGATGAATTTTAATACTGACGTCTTTCGTGGAATATGAAATTCGAACATTTCTTGAGATGGATATTGGATAATCAAGTTAGAAGAACAATCTTTCTTCGATTCCCTCTATCTTCATTTAATCATAGCTCTTGGAGAACATAGAAGTCCACTTATTCCGGCTTTAATGAATTAAGAATGATTTTAGGCCTTAGCAATTGTCAAATTAAAAGCACATGTAAATTTCAAATTGTCATATATTTTAGTTGAATGGTTATAATTTTATATTGCAGTAGTACATAATTAACATATCTTTATTTCACATCTGGAGCCTTTTATCTGAATCTGAAAATCATTTGACCCCTTTATAAGTTCTATCCTTGAATATTCTTATTAATTATACGACTTATTACGTATTATTCAACTGATTTGCTTGCATAATCGAATGAATAAATTGAAATTATACAAGGAATTACTCATATTATATATTGTATTTCCAATTATTTTATTAATGGTTTGAATAACTCAAGAATTTAGTAAAACTTATGAATAGACAATATAAAAATTAGTAGTCTTTCAACTATAATGAAGATACATACTAAGACAAACTCGCTAATCCTCTTCCTAATTCCCTTTTTTAATTTTTTTTAATATACACGTTTTAATGTACGTACGTGCTTCCCTTTTTCTGTTTGTACAATAATTCGTTCTTTGGATTTTTAATTTTTTGGGTGCATTTTCGAATCTACAAGCCATACCTTAAAAAGACATTGTGACACGTGGAATCGATCTTATTTTATGAAAAAACAAACTTGACCTTCAGAGTTCAGAATCTGGTCTGATCATTGTTAAACATAGCTCTGTTTCTGAAATAAATACCCTGGTTATGCGTTTTTATTAGCGGACATAGATACAAACATATAACTATAATGTTATATTATAGTAAATGTATACAGTATTTATTTAGGACATGTGATATACCTTTTAGATTTTTTTGAAAAAATCAATGAGGATTGATATAGAAAAAAAAAATTGGACTCTCATAATATACGAAAAATATCGGTACATAGAGTAAGACCGAAAAAAAATCGGTTCACAAGGTGAGATCGAAAAAAAGCGGTTCAAATTGGTGCAGAAAAACTCACTTAAGACCCAAAAAAAATTCGGTGCTGGACCGAATCTCAACACTATTGGGGAAACAGTAATTTCGTATTTCCTGACCCTTGTTCATTATTCGTCACGTCGGATCAATTGATAAGGGGTTGTAAAGGTGTGAATGTAAACTATAAACGTGTTTGAAAGAGTACTGCACTTGGCCGATTCAGTCGTGAATTATCGTGCGTCGAGTATTGAAGTCTCAAAGGAAGAAATTCGCCATATTTTACATTTTTCCAAACTGAAAGGGGAAAATGCGTTCAATTAAATTTGTCATGTATACAGGCCCGATGCTCTTTCGGTTCGTGAATAGGAGACAAAAAACATCATCAAGACAACGTCAGCCTGCACATATCTTTGATGACGCCCCAGAAGCTCTGGTAGCTCCGGTGAGAAGTCCTTATGCATCCACTCTACAGTCAGGAACAATCACCAAGTGACTACGACCTGTTCCTGTCTATAATGAAGGCGCTTGGGTGTACAAATTTGGTCTCAATAGAGGGCTGTGAAAATTGGTTGTCCGAGTTTTTAGCCAATAGGAATAAGGACTTCTACGAGAAGGGCATAGTTGGGAACAAGTTAATAAACAGAACGGCCCGTAATTGGATTAAATCGAATGGTTTTAAAAATTCTTATGGAACAGGGATACTCAAAAGGGGTCTTGGTTTTAGGATTTTTTTTTAAAAGAAATCCAAAATTAATTTTTTCGAAAAAAAATTTCAAAATATTAAATTTTTTCAACTTTTCTTTTTTTTATCTAAAAATGAAAAAAAAATCCCCAGCTATTATCAAAAAATGAAGGCCTCTGAGTTATATAACACTTGTAAAATGATCTTTCAAAATCTCATGTACCCTTGGAGTGCCTCCAAGTACCTTAAGGGGTAAACTTACCCTCATTTGAAACCACTAAAGTGAAATAAAGTGAAAAATACGAAATTTACTTATTCTTCAATCATTTATTTTTAATTAAATGTACACAAAGGTAAAAAGGTTTCAGGTTAGATAAGTTGTTTTCCATTCACCCAGTTACTCATACGAAATTACTTATTCTTCAATCTTTTATTTTTAATTAAATGTACACAAAAGGTAAAAAAGGTTTCAGGATAGATAAGTTGTTTTCCATTCACCCAGTTACTCAAACGAGAAGCGTTTTTCATCCACATAAAAACTCCCCAGCCAAAAAAAAAAAAAACTCCTCTGTCATGGCGTCCTAGTGCTGGCTGAACGTGGCTATTAGAGCCTCGTTGTTTGGATGAAGAACACAAAAGGTCTTCCCCTCGACATGAACGCAAAAGGGGTAGTCGAGGGACTTTAGAGGGGGGGGGGGGGAGAGTGTAAAAAAAGAGATCAAAAGAACTGAAAAGACTTATTCAATAGAGCCTTGCAATGAAGGAGATGGGTTTCTTTCATTGCTGGTCTCAAAAGTAAGCTCTCCACCATCACAAGGCTCTTTCCACCTGCTTTTTTTATAGCTCTCTGGACAGTCTGGTGTAAAACTCCGAGATGTCTTGCATGGACCCTCATAGAGTTGAGGGGATTATCCTGGGCTGCTTTATTTAACCCCTCAGGGGCCAGTTTGCCCTTGCTGACAGAACCCTTCTTCTCCTTCCATGCTTGGGACTTGCTGAGGACGTAGACGGTGGTCACGGAGACGTCCAGCGTTTAGGAGTGTGCAAATGGAAATTGGTCGATCACGTTCAATTGTCATTTTTTCGACTTACACGTAAACTAGCTTTAATATATCGAAACATGAATAAATTTCAATCACTTAACCTTAATTCATTATTGAATTAGTAAGTGTTCAGATTTTAATGGACCACCCGGTATTATATATCTGACAATCATAAATATTAAATATATCTTATTACATGATTATTTACTTAGTTTAGATGGGCCATTCATGCCTCACAATATTACTTCATCCTTGATTATACTTTTTGACATAACTGACGTTCATTGCTGCAGACTAAATATTAGTCTTTATGTATTTCTTTATTATTCATTTGTGAATTATTGTCCATTTGTGTCCATTAATTTTTTTTTTATTAACCCTTTGGAAAGTACTGCAAATTGTACATAAAGTAATTGCTCGGATTTCAATGGACCAACCGGTAATACCATTAGTGTTGTATCGGTCTTTATTTAGAGATGAAGACTGCATTCTCGTTTAGTTCGTTCCGGTTCAGTCCTGTTCAAATACTGAATCATAGTACTAAAAATGTATAAGGTTTGATCCTTCATGACGTCACACAACGATATTTCCTCTTTTTTAATCAGTTCTTAAACTGACAGTCTTAAAGACCAATAGGACAGGTCCTTGGACTAGTTTTTGACGGAAAAATTAAATGATTAAAATATCAAGAATTATATTATTTTATCTAACTGTCCTACATTTCTTATCTCTAATTGATCAAAAATATAAAAAAATGTAAAAATCTAGACATTTCATAGAGATTCTCCGTAAATATTACTTTGATTGAAGACAAATTTCACTTCTTATCATTGGCATCAAGTAGAATTCAATGCAAATGTTGAATGTTTATTATTGGTAAAGCCATTAGATGGAGTTTAATGAAGATTTTTCGGAAATTTGTACATTTTATGTAGTACGATATCAACTTTGAGTCCCCAAGACGCCGTCTTCTTATATTATGATGCAATTTATGACGTATGTGAGAAGGTTCTATACATATATGAAACTATGCATGATTATCATACGTTTCTTAATGAAATATTATACAACCACATTTGGCAACTAGTTATCTACTCTCTAATATATTTGGAAATGCTACCCAAAAAGATAAAATATTTGACGATACTGCCAAAAGACAACATTTTAACTATTAAAATGGAAATTTTATAGTCGAATACATTATTTCAGTATTTAAAGAGTTAGATAAATTATTATCCTTCCGCCTTTTAACTCAAAATAGATGTTTAGTCGTAAAAAAATTATTAGGAGATAAAAAATTAGTCAAAAAATATTACTGCATCAAAAAATATCAAGTATTTCATGTGCGAAAATAACATGTAATGAACAGTCACGTTTTGGATCAATTTTTACTGGAGGAAGGGGCTCCATATACGTCATGATATCCTTCCCTTTTCCACCATCAGATATATATTTGAATAGTAATAATTCTAGAAAAGGATTAACTTATTACATTTTGTTTAATTACAGCTTCAGCCCAATCCATCTTTGTTTTTATTTTTTTGTGTTGTCCCTGGCCAAACAAGTTAGGTGCCGTTGAAGAGGGTACTAAGTGTTTAAATTTTCTTCAATTAAATACATTGATAGTAGCCTACCTATAGTGGACATTGAGGGTAATATCACCCACGACATAAGGGGGCCATGTTTTTTTGTAAATATTGGATTTATTTCGAAACAAAAATCTATTTTTTTAGCTCAAATGAATTTTCCTTTTCATGCCTCTACCAAGATATTTTTTATATACATGAATCGACATGAAGGGTAACGGCAATTTATTTCAAAATCAAAATAGGTCATTTCTCACGAAATTATAAATATTTTTGTTTTTTCGAATTTTAGACTGAGAGTAACAGCCAGTAATAGTCAAATTCCAAGATTGTGGCCTTAGTGGTCTCGCGCTTCTAGCAGTTCCGGATCTTGAAACACTAGAACCGGAACCGAAAAAGTCGAACCGAGACCGCAATATATTGCTTATCCGTCTTAGTTCGTATGCTTTGTTCCTATATAGAATATATAAAGAAAATACAACATATATTATTTAAAAAAATTAGTTTCAATCAATAAGTCAATTTTCTGTCGTTTTTTGTGTAATTGCAGCGTTTTCCAATGATGTTTTAACCGTCGCCAGGATAATACAATTGTATCTGAGTTTCAAATAGCTAAGGGCTTCATCTGGAATAGTAGTTTTAGGCACCAGACAGTGTAAATACAAGAGGGAAGGGAAGAGTAGATTATGGATCCAGGTCCGCTACTAAGTTTGTCGGGATCCTATAATATGATAACTAAATATTTCTTAAGCCATGGTTTCCCAAACTTCACTATGCCCAGCTCCGCCCTACACATTTACATTTTAAAGTGAGGCCCCTTTATACGAGTTTTCGGGCCCTTGCTGGATAAATGTACAATGTAGCTACGGCCCAGTTTGTATCTCATATTATTTCTTGGGCTCGAATTTTCTAGCGACACCCCTTGTTTTACGTACCTGTTACCAAACTGAGCATGTGTAGAAAATAACCGAGACCGATCCAAAACAAGTTAACTAATAATAGTCTACCCATACTCATAGATGAAAATAATATCATCTCAGGGTATGCTAATAAAAAATACACCGAAATTTAGCATGGTCACCATGATCATTTAAAGAGTGTTTTGGAGAAGAGCAACACTGCTGAAATGACGTTACATTAAATTAGCTGCGAGACTCTTTGAAATGAAGGAAATTAACACAAACCCTACTCTATATCTATCAAGGATATAGATAGAAATTACTCTTATGTAGATCCTCAATAATACTCCAAGTTCAACCAGGACTTGCACATGTAATTCCACTACCAATCCTTAGAGTTACTCCTCGTCTTTCATGCATTAGTGTTTACTTTATACTTATTGTTCCCTCTTCAAGAATAAAAGAATAATGATGACAGCTTTGGTAAATAATAAACAGAGCATTAGTCCGATCAAGAAATCCTAAGTTACTAATTTTGTGAGCGTGCTTAAGCTCCCACTCAATTAAAAATGAGTGGAACTCACTTTTTGCACTTACAGGTGAATTTGACAACTTTTCATAATTATAATTAAATTCAATATATTGCAAGTTCAAATGTATCGTACGGTTTGTGACAACCATAAAGTTATTTGCAAAAGCTTATAATTATCCAAATGAATGGTTTAATAAAAATAAGTGTGTCAAAAAATATTTGTTTGTCTTTTTGTGTGCTTTGGGCACAAAATGTTTAGGAACCACTGTCTTAGGGGGTGAATTTACAAGGCTTTATGCACTATCAATTATCCTCTAGTTAAGTTTGAGAATTAAACTGACTTGAACAAAGGTTTATCAAGTTTTTGAACTTATCTTACAAACTTATGATTTTGAGATCTTATGTCAATTTACTAGATAAAAGTATAACAAAATCATATTTCAGTTAGAAAGTTCGTTTACAATAACTAAAGGTTAATCTTCGAACGGTATCTCCACATAGGAAGGAGTAAGGGATGTCTCTGAGGGAACCGACATCAGAGTTTTCTTAGAGCGGGCACCTACATGAAAGTCAAACTCTTCAATCAAAACCATCAGAGAGTCAAAGATATAGCATGAAGAAAAAAAAAGATTTTGGCTCACCTTGAGACACAACTTCAAAAGCCTATTCTTGCAATCTTTAAAATTATCCTTTATCTCTCTAATTTTAGATGTATTCTCATAAAAGGTAGAAACAGAAAAAGTAATACAAACTTATTTACATAAATTACAGAAAAATTGAGTGAAATCGTTCCTGTCAAATGGTGACCGCACTCCAACTCAAGAATTTTGAGCGTCCCTCGAAGCAGTGCTCAATTTCTAATATAAAAAAAGTCACATCTTTAAGGCACATGAGACACCTTCCCAAAACTCTAGAGCAAAAAAACACACAATAGTTTTACTCTTGACACCCAAGAGCACGGGAAAATGTACGAAAATTTAATAATTTTTAAAAAAAATTGTGAAACGGGCTCGCATTGTATGATTATTTTTTTTTCTTAATGTCACGATCTAAACACTTTCACATTATTAAAAACACTTGATTCACCTTAACAAATTTGAAACCTAGAATCAATCATGACGACAAGATTTGGCACATATAAGAGAGCCATACTTTAAAAATATTTCATTTCTTAATTAATAAATTGACACATTTACAAAGAGGATAGTTTTTAATATACTAGAAATAATAGTCCAGTGCTGTGAAGAAAAAACGACAACATCTAAGTAGGTGCCATATGTAGGTGCAGAAAACTCTTTTCGACGATTCAACATCCATCAAAGCGTCAAAAATTAAAGTTAATTAATTATAGAAAAATGCTCTTGCCAAAAAGTAATATTACTGATATAAAGTAATGTATACAAAATACATCAATGTCTTGAGACATTGATGTCGTATAAATGAGAAGAAAATGGACAAGTCAATGGTTAGCAAACCCAAAGAGTAAAATAGTTGAACGAGTAATAATCTACCTATTAAGAGAGGAATGGACAGAATATTTGTACTCATAATCAAATTAAGTTGTTTTCTTGTTGACCTATTTACTAGTAGATTGATTATATATAATTAGACATTAGCCATTCCGACACGTTAATTAAATACAATGATATTGAAAATGCAGTTACGATAATTAAGAAGGGCAAATAACTATTCAATTGAAAATTAATAATGCGATTAGATAAATAATATAATCCTACGTTATTTCAACATAAAAATGTGTATTTGAATGGGGTTTCTATGAGTAAAAAACACACTGGTTCACGGATAAAATAAACTTTTTTTTTAAATAAATGATATCTTAACAAATAAAATTAATATCTCAACATGCTTTTGTTAATTTAATCATGCCACTATTAGAGCAACGCATATTTTTTAACCATGTTGAGCATTTCAGCAGAGTATAAGTCGTCTCCATCTAAGTAGATCCCAGCTACTTTTTCTCCAGGGAATGGCATCGTTTTTATCCAAGCTCCCTCACTATCCATTATTTCAAGCGTTCCATTCGTTGTAGCTACTATGAAGAGATTCAACAGGGAATGAAACTCAACCCCAGTCGTACATGTAATAGATTTGACAAAACTTGGGCGCTCCACTTCTGAGGAAATATTTTTTGATAAATCCACCTTGAACATCTTCCCTGATCCCTTATCAGACACAATAGCAACTTCAGAAGCCACACTTAAAAACCTACAACAGATCTCCGAACCATTTGTCCCGTTTATTAAAACTCTAAAAGAAAACCCCTATTATGAGTTATACTCACAAACGAATAAAATTATCTTACCTCTTCAAAATAGTTTCGTTCATAATGTCCAAAGTAACTATTGAGACCGAGTCTTCAGGTTGAATTTTTTCAAGAGTGTAAACAAGGGTTTGTTGAGATTCATTTCCTGAGCGGTCCAGAGATAGTCCTCGAAAATTCTTAGCATATTCACTGAATAGAGACTTTAAGAGCACGCCATTGTGGAATAGATAAAGAGCCTGTTCGTCTAATACCATGATAATATCACGTCCATATAACAGTAAATTCCGTGGTGCACTAAACGCTTTGCTGTCAGGAAGTTTCAAAAAACCTTCAAAATATTTAGGAATCCAATGAGTGGAAAAGGAACATTAATTGAAGAAAATTGTATTCTTACCTTGGCCTTTTTTAGTGGATATATCAAATACACAGACCTTTTTCAAATTAGGGCTCCCCACGTATAAATAGTTCTTGAGCTTAGAAATCATTACTGGGTACATAACTTGAGACTTAACATCGTAAGTATCAGTCAGTAAGACTTTGTTCAGTCCAAAAAGACAATTAGACTTGATGACATCGCTGAAAGGATTTTCTCGCTCTTCAGCAGTCTTGCCATCATCAGAGAATTCTCCTCTTGAGAGTCGACGTTGAAAACTTTTGCTAGCCGAATGGATGATATTATCTTCCTTGAGAGGTGGAGAGCTAGGAGCAAAAGATGTTCGAGTAGAAGAACTCTTGTCATGTTCTGCATTCACATCGTAATCATCATCGAGTCTTATTACGCCTTCTCTAACTTTAGGTGTAGAGTAACCTTCTTCAATGAAATTCTCTTCAAGGATTATTGTCTTTGGCTGAAACGACACTATCTTTTTAGCAGAGCCGCCGGCACTTGAAGGACATCCAGACTTCACATCCTTAAAAATATATTAAGTAAAACATAAACTAACATTTAATTTGATAATAGAGTTGGCCTACCATTCCAAGAGGGGAGAGTTGTATGTCATTATTATTCTTCTCGTCCATTGTGAATTTAACATGATGCTTCTCATTAATAGTTGGACATGGAGTGACCTTTTTCTGAGACATTTGTAATTGAAGAAGAACGCTTACGGGCTGCCCACATTCAGAGCAAGAACCCTTATTATCATCTTTATAGGCAGAATGGGCTATTAAAGGATTTGGATTATGAGTTTTGAGTATTGTACCATTATTTCCATCATATACATGAACACCCAAATGTTTCTTTTCAAGAGAGTAAAACGAATCCTCAGGATGTAAAGCAGAGGACTCAAAGGGGGGAAGGAAGGATTTTCGATCGTTTTGATCAAAAGATAGTGCTCTGAGAAGATTCAACTCCTTCTCAGAAACAATGGATTCCTCAAAACGAATACTTTCAATCTCCCCTTCCGGAGATAAGGACATGGGGAAATGTTCCAACTCCTTGGGAACGTGATATGATATGGTCGAGAGTTTAAAGGTTAGTTCTTTCATTAAACTTATGGGTTGATTATCTTTATCCTCAAGGATTCGATTAATTTTGACAAGATCCTGAAATTTCCCTTGTACTTCATTGAGGGACTGATGCAGACCTTCCACTTTCGAGTAGAGATTGAAAGTTATTTTACTGACAAAGGCAGTCATTGTTTTATTCCATTCCTGAAAAGGAAATAGAAGATGAGTCAATCGTGTATTTTTTCATTCTTGTTTATAAATTACCTGAATGGCCTTTTCGTAGTCCGTGACTCGTTTACTAAAGTTAATTTTATACTCCAGGAACTCTGAGAGCTTTTTGTGAACGTTTTCCGTTAAGTCTGTTCGAAGCTGCTTCTCAGACATGGCCTCCATCTTTGATCCTGTCATTCCAAAATAGTAAATACGACACACTCCGTCTGTAAGCAGCAATCACGAGAACAAGCATCAAGTTTGTGAGTACACAGCGTAGAACGAGAAAAGAACACAATAATGGATTTAATCGGAACTGGAATTCAGGATCTCATTATAATAATGTCCATTAATAGCCCGAGCCTAGAGATAGGAGAATTGCCAAGTCCTAGTACCATACATTTAAATAAGAACTAATTAATAATTTCATTCAATCTTATTAATTATTTATCATTATTTTGAAAATAAAAACATATTATAGACGTTTGAATCTTAGCGAGTTAGTAGCACTATAATTTTTATACGGCGAGTCGACTAAAAATGACGACAGAAGGAATTTTTTCTCAAAAAGTGCGGGATGATTTGTATTCCTCAACTAATTATCTTCCATTTCTTTTAGTAAATTATTCTGATTAGCCCTATAGAGGCACCGTTATTTCTACTTAAAGATTACAAAAAATTATGGTCAAAATAAAATTTAAAAAACATAAGGTGTCTCAGATTTAATTTTCTCTTGACATATGTGGTGCGTCAACATACAAACAATATTGAAGATAAATCAAGATGATGAAAAAATCCCAACTTATTTTTTTACTTCAATTGACGATAATTTTTGATAATTTAATTATCTTCGGAGTCGATGCAAGGATTTAATTTATACATTGAGTTTTTTAGCTGTTAATCTTCGATTAAACAACTCATTTGGAAATCTTTATTGATGGACCTCTTTATATCATATTAAAGAGTGAGAAGCTCTGTTGACTAAAGTATATTTCAACTCACAACTTGAAACACAAATAATAATAAGAAAATCTTAACTTTAATTTATATTTCTCTGTTTTCGTCTCATTTTCCCCGATGCCTTCCAATATTTCCAATAAATCAATTCATTTTAACTTTTGCTCTTATTATTGAGAGGGATATCAAATATGTGTTCGGATCTATGCCACAAATTGTTCTTTGGAGTATGAAGAGGACGGTTATTCCTAAATTCTACGTAAGTAAAAAGTATTTATTGAAGCAGTTCAAAGGATGTTTCAGCATTCATAATTTCCTTGATGCCCTCAATGTTAGATCATTCATTATATTAGATCTTTATTTTTGACGGAAGTTGTTTTTTAATCCTGTATGATATAAATTAATACCCATAAGTAATAAATGTCAACATTAAGAATGGAATGAAGTAAAAATAATACGGAGTTGAAGAAAATGGATGGAACTTACAGAAGTTGACTTTTGAGTTCCTTTATTTTAGTAATTTCAAGAAGGGAATGACGATACTTTAGATCTCATTGGGTAATACTTCTTCTTATGCATCCCTTTGATGTGATGCGTTCTTTAAGATTACTTGTGAGACATCAATCTTTGCTTAATCAAAGAAGGCTATTAATACAGAATATATGTAGTTTATGATTATTAAGCATTCAGATTTCCTATGTATGTAAAGTGTTTAAAGTGATTCGATAAACCTGTACAATAGGATAAATTATTCGGAGATTTTGGTTTTGTATCCATAACTTTCGTTTCAATTTGTGTTATGTATTTCATATTTCCTTTCATGTTTTTATCTTCTTGTATATTCGTCTATGTAAATAAGTACTGTGTTTTACGTATTATAAATAGTCCTGTATTGTGTAAATAAATTAGAGTATAGTTAGGATACACATGATCTTATAAACAGTGTTACATTATTCCTCCACGTGAATTCTTCTCCTCATGTCTCTCGGTCATCCTGGATCTCTCCACCTTATAAATAAGCTTGTGTCTCTCCCTCGTCAAGACGCAACAATTTGCTATACACGGGTTTTTAATTTTGAGCTTTTAGATTTTTTTTAAAGTATAAAACATTAGTATCGAGATAATAGTGATTCAACTATTTATTAATATATTTACATATGAATTTTATACAAGACTTGTTTATCTAAGTAAAATTTACACCATCTACATTTTATCTCTTTTTTATTTAAATATCGTTTATATATTGTAAGAAACCCCCATTACAATTGAAGCACTTTTCTTTAACTCTTCATGATGATGCAGTAGGAAAAGGACTTGAGGAAGGAAGCTGATTTAATATATGAGGGCTTGAGGTAGGAAATAGATTCAAAATAGAAGAGGTATTTAGGTAAGAAACGGATTTAAAGTTGATGGAGGGCTCGAGATAGAAAACTGGGATAGAAAGAAGACTTAAGGTAGACGAGATTGATATATGTAGGTAGAAGGCCACAAGTCCATAAATAAATGTTTTCCTCTTGTTCCCACAGTTGATCAGAGGAACTATATTTCTTTCTAGATATTATTTCCTTTCTTCTATTAAAATAGCTTCTTCATTTAAATAATTTTCTGAATCGAAATTGTTAATTCCTTAGATGAAATGCGATTATTTAATAGCCTTAATGATTTAACTTCATTACTGTTTGACCACTCATTCATGTTTACAATTCCAGGATGATCAAAGGAGAACATAAATTCATGATATTCTTTTTATCTTACTTAAGTATTAAGATATAAATTTTTTCCAATTGAACCATTTAAGTCAATCTGGTATTGCATAAAATTTTAATGACATACTATTTATTACTTCAATTGATTCATTAAATAGAGATTTTATCCACTTTTCTCAGAATAACAATGTATGTTAAAAGGTCAATAATAATGAAATTCTTGTTCTGACCTATAAAAAACAGTGAAAACTATTATTGAAAAAAAATCACAGACCCACAGTCATGGTTTAAAAGTGATACAGTACAATTAGAAACTTTCTTGCAAATTTCTGATAATAAGTATAAAGAAAGTAAGACTATATAAATATTTAAAAGATGTACAATATATAACTTTACTCGTTCTGCTTAATCAAACATGTACATATATGTTAGATGCCCCTGTACCGTCATCTTCAACAGCAAATAAATTGATTTTATATAAAATAAGAAGTGAGTTTTTCCTCTTTGAATATATGAATATGGAATGGACTTAGCCTCCGAAACTTCATTGAACTTAATCATTATTATATTTAGCATAACTGCCTCTTGTGCTGTAGTCTTTTCTTTCCATTTGAACACAATCTAAAGGATTTTTTATGGAACATATAAATTTTTAATGTCCAATTGTCTAAAGAATTTTTTTAATGATGGACTTCCTAAACAAAGAGACTAATGTTTCCGAATAATCGTAAGATATATTGCAAACATAACTCCGTCTCTCATAGTCCCTAATTGTGGGATGCTGTCTTTCACTACTTTATAAATGCATTTTTACAACAATATCTTTCATAACCAAAATCCTGGCATGATTGCACATATTTCTGGTATAAGATGTATTTACTCCAATGACTTGGAAAACGATCAGCCTTGGAGACCAAATGAGAAGATAACCATCCAGAAATAAAAACACCATGCTCATTCATGAGGGTTTCAAGAAATATATTGATACCTTCCCGTCGCTTATGAAAATATATATATTGTAAGGGCTATTTGATGGCTTCTCAATGGATCTATTTGTCCTGAAAGTAAGACCATTTTCCAGATAATGAGTATGTAAACGCCCAAAGTTATTTTTTGATATTCCCATCAAAAAAGAAAAAGTGATTCGACACATATGCTTCCCTTTAATATAAAGCTTACCTTGTCGTCTTTTTCATCCATTGAAGAGAAATGTCTAAGAGCATACATACATTTTGAGAGAATCTTTGAAAATTGTCATCATTTCCGAGGACTGATCCCTACGAAATGTAACGTCTTGCGAAGAAAACCATTTGGTGCATGGGCTACTCATTTCACTGGATTCTTGATACTCTATTTTACAATTACATCCCATTTGGCAAAATTTACGAAAAATCTCTTGATCTTCCTCGTCCACACAACGAAACTTCACGTAATAATGAAAGGGACGAATATCGACATAACAGACGCAAAACAAAAAAAATCGGACATAATTTATGACGTATGGAAGCTTAATATCAATAATAATGGCGTTTCATCGTATAATTAATAATATGCAGAGATAATAATATTGTTTGGTTTGTTCCTCTCAGTAAAAGGTAGATCGGATTAAAGCATTAAACCTAGATCGGATCAAGTTGCTTTATTTTTATGACGACTACGTTTGAATAACTGAGGCTATGAATATGGCCAATTATATTTAAAAGGTCAAAACAGAACTAATTTGAGTCATATTAATTTATTGAAGGTTCTTAATTATAGCTAGTGTTCTCGAGTATTTCATAACCCCCCTCCATCAAATTTGAACATAAATCCTATAATGTACCAAATATGTCCATTAACTATTTGGCCGTTAATATTTATTAAGTAAATAAATAAATCATTCAATTTTTACTCAAGCGTCCTTTTCTTTTGACTCACCAGTTGCGAAGGATACCAACTACCAACTGATTTTGGGCCTTTTTTAATGGTTTTTTTTTTGCAAGAAAGGTTGCATGATAAAATTAAGTTAATTAAAATGCAACGTCATTATGATTAATTTTTATTTTAATTATAAAAGTTAAAAACGATATGTCTCTTAAACATTCATACTTTAATATTAGGTCAACAAATTTTTCAATATCATTTTTTTTTATCTTTCAGGAGGAGAACCTTCGTCCTCTCCCACAGCATCCCCAAGCACCCCGTTCTCCCAAATAACCCAACAAAATTCAAATTTTGAAGCCTATGGTACAACATTAATAACAACGAGGAGTGAGCCACAGAATGATTTGTCAGCAAAGTTTCAACAACAAAAAGATGAGTCAGCGTTAAGGAAAAGATCTGATAGAGAGATTGAAGACTCTCAAAAATCCACTAATCCCCGGCTCTCCTCATCGAAGCCCCTTCTCCCTCGTGTTCAACAAGAATCTGTTCTCCTAAATCATCTTTTGAAAAACTATGATAGACATGTACGACCTCTCTACAATGCTTCTAATAAAATGACGATTAAGGTTGGAATCACTCTCACACAAATTTTTGATATGGTAAGGAAATATACATAATTTAATAATAATATGTTTATGACAAGATAAGAACTATATTTTATATACAGAAAATTGAAAGAAAGAAAATTATATGATTTGATGAGCTAGGAAGTTTCTAAATCTCATTTAAAGTCACATTCATTTTTTAAAACTTTATAGTCAGGTTATTAGAAGCCATAACGCTTTTCTCGCTGATGTTTGACTTCCACCACACTTTTTAATAGTGACGTCAAGGAGTATATACTATTACTATTAATCATATAATTTATAGTATCTACTATAATATAATATTATCGTTATACTTGGATGTAACCTTATTACAAGGTTAATAGAAATACAAGATTATACCATAACGGTGTACGACTGATGTTTGACTTCCACCACGCTTTTAATATTGACGTCATAGTAGATGAGTGGTTGTGTGTTTTGTCAAAAACTGTTTTTCTAGCTCAGCAGTTGTTACAATACATTAAATTGAAAATTCTAGCAATAACGACGTCATAGACTATGAGTCGTGTTTTGTCAAAATCTACCTGTGTTACCCAATAGGTGGTACAATACATCAGATTGAAAATTCTATCAAGCCCGATTACATGATGGTCTAACCTTGTATTTCTATTAACCTTGCCCGTATTATATATTTTATTAATACATACTAAGACAAATTCGCTAATACTCTGCACAATTCCCTTTTTAATTTGTGTTTAATACTAGTATGAGCCTGCCCGCTCCACGGAGGCATGGGGGATGATAATGAAAATGTGAAGTGATTTTTCTTTCGAAATGTATCGATGTTTGTACTCCCATCCAATATAGAAAGATGATGTTGTCTTAAGTAATCAAGTAGATATATTACCAAAGTAATATGTCAAATTAGTTATACAATGCCACTATTTGGCTTTATTGAAAAGATTAAATTATCATATGCGTTCATTTGAATTGCTGCAATCCAAGATGAATTAACTAGTTAATACAATCTCCCCTTTATGTTATTACCTGAAAAATTATTGAACAAACTGAATTCTAATAAGTCTTCATTTGAATTGCAGCAATCCCAGACTAATCAACTGGTTAATGCAATCTTCCCTTCTAATTTCTAATAGTAGAGTGTAGAACAAAAAATGTTGCTAGGTAGAAAAAGCGGAGGAGGAAGATTCATAAGTTTATTTTTGTATAAATAAGACTAGTATGAGCCTTCCCGTTCCACGTACGCATGGGGCGGGGACGCATTTGGACACAAAATGGTGTTGATCAAATAATTTAAAAATTCAAATAAATAATGTTATTTATAACTTATGTTTGTCTATTCGAATTGAATGTTGATGTACCTAATTTATTCATGAACAATAATGAAGAAACCCAAGAACGCAGATAATTTTTTTGGGGTAGCCTCCTGGGTTTGATAACTAAAAAAAAGTTATGTTCATCGGGATGACTCCTAAACAAGTATTGTTACTCCCCCAGTTATGCATGCTTTGAAGACAATCCAACAAATCGCAAAGATACCAAATAATCAGTCACAATAAACAATCAACAGAAAGCTACGTAACAATCCTCTCAATATGTAGCTAAACCAAATTTATGATTAATAATTTTTTTGTTGATGGTTTTTTTTATATCACAAATAAAAAATTTATAATAATAACCTCTGTAAATTAAATTGTGATCAACCCCATGTCAATACATTAACCTACTCCTAACTTGCCTATAGTAAAGACCGCTTAATACATGCACCAACTACATTGTCACTTTAAAATTACTTTACCTTCAAATAAATTAGTATCCTGCGTAATATTCAATGCTACAATTGAATGCTCATAAGTGTTTATTTGAATAGCAGCAATTCCAGACGAATTAACTGGCTAATACTATCTTCCCTTCACTCCTTATTTTGAATAGTAGATAGAGCTAGAAGAATACAAAAACTGTTGCTAGGCAGCAAAAACGGAGGAGGAAGATTTCTTTTTGTATATATAAGAATAGTATGACCATGCCCGTTCCACGGACGCATAAGGGAGGGGGTGTGCATTTGGACAACAATGCTGGTGGTGTATAGTCCATCTTTTTGTCTGTCAAATGATTTAAAAATTGAAATAAATAATGTTATTTATAATTTACAATCCTCTCAACATGTAGCTAGACCAAGTTTATGATTAATATTTTTTGTTGATGTTTTTTCTTAATCTCAAATAAAAAGTTAAATAAATTAATCTTTGTAAATTAAACCCTGTTCAACCCCATGTCAATTACTTCTAACTTGCCTAAAGTGAAGATCGCTTAATACATGTACCAACTACAAAACAAATTTGTCATAACTTATACAATCTCACTATTTGGCTTTATTGAACAGATTAAATTCTCATAAGTGTTCATTTGAATTGCAGCAATCCAATACGAATTAGCTGGTTAATGCAATCTCCCTTTAATATTATTGAACAATTTGAATTCTCATAAGTGTTCATCCAAAAATAAAAAAATTATTATTATTGAACAGATTGAATTCTCATTAGTGTTCAGCCAAGAAGAAAAAAAACTGTTGCGAGGCAGAAAAAAATGGAGGAGGAGGTAGGTGGAAGTATATAGATAAGTTTCTTTTTGTGTATATTAGATAAGTACATTTTCCCATTTTCGTTTTTTGGATTTTTAATTATTTGGGTGCGTTTTCAAATCTACAACCCATACCACCTTAAAAAAACTTTGAAACACGGGGAATCGATCTTGTTAGTTGAAAAAAATCAACTTATTAGCGAAAAAGAAATTTGCACTCCAGAGCCCAAGAATCTGGTCTGACCAGAATGAAACATAGCCTTAAAAATTAAACATAAAAAAAATGACTTTCTGTACTAACGGAAAAAGGGAGAACGTATATTAAATACGAATTAAAAAACGTAATTAGGAAAAGGATTTGCGAGTTTGTCTCAGTATGGATTTATAAAATATTTCGAAATAAAATCTATAATACGGGTACGTCCTAGTAATTTATAGTATTATATACCATTTTTATTCTGTATGACGTCTAAATCTGTCTGTCATGCCTTGCAGTCGGTACGATACATCAAACTGAAAATTCTAGCAATCCCGATTACATCCTGGTTCTATTAGCCATGTTATATATAGAGTACTTCCTGCCCCCCAATTTTTTTGTTAATTCTTACTCGAAAATTTAATATTTGATTTATTTTTTCATAAAATTTAATCTTTGAAATTTGATTAAACTTTAATTGTCTGTGAATAGCAATAGATTTTTTAAAAAAATTCCAAAAAATTAAATGTTTTGTGAATAGCTCTGGATTTTTAAGAAGAAAATTCATTCTTCAGATTACCAATCCCAAAAAACGACCAGCTCAAAAATACACACGATTTACATCACTAATGATATAGATGTAGGTAAACAAAGCAAGTTAGCTATAATTAAAGTTGATAATCCTGTAGAGAAAAACGGGTGCAAGGAGAAGGGGATAAGACTTATGGTATCATTATGTAATATACTGATGTGATTATCAGCTGCCTGCTTTATTATGATTTTTGAGGGTATAACGACAGAATTTATTAGCCAAATGTTTAATGAAGATATACTACGTATAATTGACTTTGACGTTTTTTATCCGTTACAATACATTAGAAAACGTCACACTCCATGAAATTGTAATTCATTATGAACCATATTCTCAGAATAATAACTAATGATACGACAAAGTAGAGTATTTCGAAATATATTTGAAGTTCCAAGTTTAAAAAAGAAGGCTTAAATTAAATATAATCTACATACTAAAAAATAAACCATCATACATTTAAGTTAAATATACAAAATTAAACCATTAGAAGCATATAACTAATAATAACAATAAATTATAAATACAGAATATTGAAATAATAGATTGATCCCAATAATATTTTCATATTTGGACATCGGAATTCAGTTAAATATGTCATAACTTCAGGTTACAAAACACAAGCCAGACGTGGAGTTTAATCAAAAAGATCATCATCACCCTTTTTCTTCATGTGGAAGTTGCTATATACAATTGTGCACAGGATAGATATATCTCTATCGATGAGATCTAAATAATTATTAATAATAAAGTAAATGTCAAAATCATAAAATTAGACAATAAATATAATAATAAAAAAAATCTCTGAATTAAATCCATCGTAAGGATTTAGAGGAAAAGCTAATCATGTAGTAATGTCCGAGGATACTCCTTATTAAGAGCATCAAAAAAGATTTTTTCCCCGTTATTTATGCTTATATAGCAATATACTATTATCAGGAATGATACACACAATTTCTAATTATAATGCTACACCTAATGGAACTACCCCCGTTGTTGTGACCATTTAAGCAGTTGTTTTTGCCTTTATGAGTTTTCTGAACACCATTTCTTGGAGCTTATGAACCATAGCTAATCCTTAAGGGATAAAAAAGTAATATTTATTGACTATGTAATATTGGAAAACCTAATGATCATTCCCAAGTCTTTAAGTGAAGAAACTAGTGTCAGACAAACTAGTTTCGAACCATCCAAAGACACTATCCCCGTTGTTGTGACCATTTAAGGAGTTGTTTTTACCATTTAATGAATTGTGTATCATAATTCTTGACATTTTAAGCTAAAATAGAATCATATTTTATGGTTAGATTAAAAAAAATGAATGCGTACTGTTAGATGCTACAAATTTGTTGAAATTCAGAGTTCCATTTAGAAATAGTAAATATTTTATACTTGAGTGATAACTTTGATCGTAATTTTCGTGTGGATGACTCAAAACATGCTGAAAGTTATCTCAACATCACAATTTACAATGGGGGTATTTCTATAAATCACATCATTACCAACATTCTCCATTAATGTAATGATGGTTCTTTGGGAAGGGATGGGTTTATCCGTGTATTTCTCCATAAACTTTTTGAACATATGATGATTAACAAAGGATAATGGTATATTACATACAATAAGCATCTTTGTGAGATCAGAGTTAAAGTCTGACTTGATGTATAACTTGATTTTATAGATGAATATCCATGCCCTTGATATGAAATGAGGATAATGAGTGGAGTTCAATTCTAGACAGGGGACTAAAGGCACATTTGTATCGACAAATCCGACATGCCATCTGTTTCTCGTCCGGTATGTATTTCTAAATTCCTGGGCCTCCATTTCCAGAAATCCAGACAGAAGGGATGTTATTTTAGGCATTTTATTCAGGTCTCTATCGACTATCAGTATCTAATATTATATTAATATTGAATAATAAAGGCAGGAATTGATAACGTTCTTGACAGAGGAAGATGTTAATTATTTTAGTCAATGGATAATGATGCAATAAGTATATCTTCCCTTTTCCTCGCACCCTTTTGTATCCTTACTGTAGATTCGCTACTCTCGCTTGATACGTCATGGCTATTTCATAATTTATTCCTTGTGATAAATAAACAAAGTAGATAAATAATAAGTTATTCAATACGGCTGTAGTGCTGTTACCCTACTCCCTTGTCCTTTAACTCCCGATCAATTACTTACTTTTACCCCCAAGCCCTTCACCCCCCAGGCCATCTACCCCAGCATTTCACCCCCTATTACAATAAATAGCAAATATACGACCAAACATTTAACCTTTTAACAACCATACAAACAAAATTCTTAATTTAACCAAGGAGTCCTTGATTTAACTTAATAACGTAAATATTAGTGATACGTATTATTATTAATTAATACATCTCATCAAATACAAGATAATGCATCTAAGACGGTATTTTGAATCTTTCTATTACAAATATGCCGTTGATATTACTTGAGAAGATTTTGGATGATTCTATTTGATTTTTGTGATGTTGAAACACATGCATATATTAAAAATATATATAATTAACCTTTTTATTTTCGATATGCATAACTTTATTTCATTGTATTTAAGGATTTGTCCGAAAATCCTTCTCAGACATTTATTATAACATCATGTGTATACTCGTTCAATATAATCAATCCCTAAATTCCTCGTATAAATATCATACTAAAATTCAATGTTTTTGTCATGACAAACTAGATTAGGCATTATTATAAATATTTATTGTATCTTATATATCATGCCTATCGCTAAACAATCAGGCTAAGTATTTTTTTTAGTTGAAATTTTTATTTATTTTAGTATTAAAACTTTGATGATTTATAGAACTCATAATTACTTTCCGATTAACTTGAAAGTTTTATACTACAACACCCGATCCGAGCAACCATAAAATTCATTTATTACTTTGGCCTACTTTTATTCACTAACTGTACTTCTCAATAATAAAAATAGAAAAGGATGGGTGGTAAAGGGCCCAGGGGGTAGATAGTCGGGTCTAAGGACGAGGGGGTTGGTTTGTTTGGGGGCTAGGTGGCCTGTTCCCATTCAATACTAATGCTCCGTTTCCAAAAGAACAGGAATACAATTTCTTGTTGACCCCATGGTGTTTATACAATATATGTATATTGGCCATTTTATTATTTCTATGAAGAAATTTTGGCTATTTCTTCACAGAAATAACGTAAATACTCTTTTAATAAAATATTACTAAGCAATATTATAATACAGTATCGAATAAAATACTATGTAGATTTTAATAACATTTAATTCATTTTAAAAATGGTCTGTGAGTACATAAGATATAAATGACAGTTGGTATGACTGACGTATTTGGCTAACTACTAGATGATTTTGGCCCTTTTTTCTTGTTTCTTTTTGGATGAAAGGTTGCGTGATGTAATAAAGGTAACGACGTGTTATGGAAGCCCTCATTTTGTATAAAAGTATAGGAAGATTCAATTTTCAATTGTTTTTGTCATCTAACTTGCGATTTAAAAATATTTCTCTGTTTTTCTGAGCGTAATAACTTTATGTATTTTATCTATATGGCACGCCATTACCTTTATTGTATCATACAACCTTTCCTCCGAAAAGAAACATCAAAATAGCCCTAAATCAGTTCTAAAGTATATAATTATTATTCAGTAATTGCTAAAAATTGGGAACAGCTTAAAAGGAGCTAATTATAATTCAGCTGATCAAGGTTCAGAACATTGATTAGTAGATAGGAAGCAGTAGCATATATGCGTGACAACACTATATATTTTTTTTATGTGTTAGTGAAGCAAGGTCAATCTCATTAGAACAAGGTTAGGCAATAAGAAAATGGCTGGGCATGCACAGCAAATTTATTAAATAAATTTCTCTCTCTTTCTATTTTTGGTGACGTCATTGGGACGAGTCGTGGTTATGAATACAACATAAATTTAAAAAGTAAAACTTTGTGGTTACTCAATATCTCTTAGGCAATATTTTATTAAACATAATACTATAAGTAATTTTTTAATTTTCATAAATTACTAAGACATAGACGTAATACATGTTAATAAATAATATTTTCATATATTTAGTTTAATTAGATAAATAAATTTAAAACAGTCTCTGTATGGCTATTTGTGAAAATTCAAGAAGCGTTTTATAGTATGTATAGTCACCTTAGAGTGAGGTAACGCCGTGTGAGCAAAAATATGAATTGACAAAAAGGTTATAGAGTTACGTCTCACTTTTGTGCTTTTCTAACGTTAATAATCTGCAATTTCAGCCAAAGAAATGCAAAGAAAATATATTACGGACCAAACAAACAATAACGGCTGTCCAAATGAATGGGTTGCCTACTTTTGTAGTGACTTAAACAGCTGAAAACCAGTTCAATAACGGAATATAAATATTTAAAAATATACTTAAATCTTGTGTATATTATAGACTAGAAACAGTAATTTATATTTTAATTAATAAAAATGTTTTTAGGAGCGCTATATAAAAAATTATAACGAAGTATTAAAAGAGTGAATACATAAATTTGAACACTTTACTATTGTATATAAAAATTAATTTTTTATATACTTTCTATGGAGGAATGATATTCAACTCTTTTGTCTCTGATAGTCTAATAATAAGTTAACCTCTCAACTTATTTCCATAAGTTTAGTGTTTGAGAATAACTGTTTTACCTCATGTTGAAATTAAAATACACACGTACAGAGCGTTTTCACGGACATCATTATGGAAAATAACGTCATGTGAGGGCTTAAAATTGATATTTTTATTACATAACGTGGACAAAACTGTTGAAATAATGTTGATGAATTTTCATCCAATGGCTTTAAGAATATAAAAAGATTCAACACTTGTATTGAGCACTAGTTGATGCCAATGGTAAACCGTGATATTTCAATTAAATTAATGTAATCTCTATCGAAAACCCGTAAAAATGTCTAAATTTTTGTACAATATTTTTAGGATTGATTAAGGGCAAGAAAAGTAGGATAATCAGAGAAAATGATCTTATTTGCAAAGGGTGGGCTGGAGGGGATTGAGCTCCCAAAAATCGAAAAAAATTGTGGGTAGTATACAAAAATTTTCTTTCAACGAAATATCTTCAATGAAAAAACGGGAGAAACTCAAGTTTGTAAGAAAGTGTGATTTTTTAAAACAAATTTATAAAGTCCAGTTGATTACATATTTGTGATAGATTTTATTTGAAAGGTGCCATATCCACGCTTGTCCGCAGGGGAGGGCTAGAGGGGATGTAGATCTCCCCACACCCCCAATAATGAATTTTTGCTTCTTAATAGAAAATTTGGTATTAGAAATTTAATTTAGTTTTTCAATATTTTTTTTTATAAAAAAAACAAATTTTTGATTTTTAAATTTATTTGAATAGGTGTGAATTTTGAAATTTTTTTGCCAAAAATTTAATTTTCTGTAAATAGATATTAATTTCTGTGAATGGCTATGGATTTTTCACTTTTTTCTGAAAAATGTAATATTTGAAATTTCATATAGTTTTTGAAATTTTTCTTACAAAAAATTATTAATTTTTGATTTTTTTTTTCAAAAAATTTAATTTATTTGAATAGCTGTGAAGTTTGCATTTTTTTTTGCCAAAAATTTAATTTTCTGTAAATAGATATGAATTTTTTAAATTAATTTCCAAAAAATTTAATTATCTATGAATAACAAGATTTTTAAATTTTTTCGAAGAAATTTTATATTTGAAATTTTCCAAAAAAAAAAAAAAATACTATTAGAAGTCAAATTTTGAAAATATTTTGTAAAAAAAAATTAATTTTCTGTGAATGCTATGGATTTTTCATTTTTTCCGGAAAATGCAATATTTGAAATTTTCCAACAAAAAATAATATTTGATGTCTAATTTACAAATAAATTTTCCGGAAAATTTAAAGTTTTATGAATAAATATAGATTTTTGAATTTTTATGATTTTTTTTCAAAAAATCGTGCCCTCCCAAAAAGTTTAATCCTTTTGACCCCCTAAGTCGGGGACAATATGAGTTTCTTAAATCAAAAAAATGTTATTAACTATTCCTAAATTTTTTGGATATCTTAAATCTACCCGAGAAAAAAAATGGAATAAAAAGCCCATGATTGACTCAAATATGTGATGTTTGTAAGCAGGGGATAACAACAAAATCCATCGCTTTTTGGACTATATTATCTAAATTAACATAAAATGGTCATTATTCAATACCATTAGACACACGCTTTTTCGGAATGTCCACAATTACATATTCTGAAATCATTTATTAGTTTAAACCTGAAGGGTCTGGAGGACATTACAGTTAATATAATAACGGCGATAATTCTATTCCGCCTGTCATCAAAAAAGAAAGAAAGTACTCCTCAGTTTTTAGGATTGATTAAGGGCAAGAAAAGTAGTGAATCAAATATTAAGTGTAAAGAGTTACCTAGCTAAGAATATAACTATAGGATAACCCGTGGTTGCGGAGGATATTCGTGCTATTTTAATTTCGGGGGTGGTAAGATATGGAGCGTTCGAGTTGAAGATACCTAGGGATATCGAGGGCACTTAGGACTGGGCCTCTGATATCATTAGATATCATTCATCAAACGCATCAATACATTTTTGAACTTTGCAGACGATACTCAAACTTTGTAAAAGGAGTAAGAGAAAAAAACCGAGCTAATTTTTGGTTTGAAAACAAATTTGCTATTAATATTTATTTTATTGATTTTAGATACTAATGTTTTTAATTTAGATATATGAATATTTTATGTTTGAAGACCTTAATCTGGTGAAGAAATTTTAAACTATAATGCTTAATAACATTTTTGTAAATGCATCTTCACCAGAAAGTTTTAGATAATTCTAAATTAAAGTCTGTCTAAATAAAGGTTTAAAAAATGGTCATTTGAAAGATTTATTCAAAAAAACAAAAAAATTAGGAGTACACAATTATTGAGAATATTTAGTCTTCATTGGTTTTAATAAATGCTTTGATGTGGTTCAGGCCCTGCAAAATAGAGCCCGATACATATTCTTGCATTCCGGACAATTTAGTCGATTAGAGACTTCGTGTTGGTGTAAAAACCTCTGTTGATCTTTGACTCAAGGTAAAAAGGTACAAAATAACAGGTCAGGAGAGATAGAAGGGCAAATATCCTTGTATACCTAGTCGTAACAGGGCCCCTGGTGCCAATCCTGAGTCGTTCCATAGCCTTTTTCAAATCTGTAACCCTTGTCATGTCGATCGTTTTCATTATTTAGACCTATGCATTACTAATATTCAAATTTTTGTCAACCAAAATCATCACAACAACACTCCTCCGTCCTACCGGGAGATCCATTGAAATCTGAACAACTACTTATTCAATGACAATTGAACGTGATCGACGAATTTGTCCTGGACGTCTCCAGGACCACCGTCTACGTCGTCAGCAAGTCCCAAGTGTTGGAAAAGAAAAAGGTTTCTATCAACCAGGACAACCTGGATCCTCAGGAGTTAAAGAAAACAGCCCAGGCTAATCCCCTCAAGTCTATGAAGGCCCATACAAGAGATCTTGGGGTTTCACACAAGGCTACCCAGAGAGCTATAAAAAAGTGGATGAAAAGAGACTTGCGAGAGTTTGAGACTATTGGCCCCCTACAGCGCTGAGGCCCATCCCTTTGATTATATCTTTAGGGTACATGTCGAGGGGAAGGCCTTCAGTTTCCGTCATCTAAACGCTGAGGCCTTCAAAGTCACTGTCCGCGAGCACTGGGACGCCATGACAGATGACTACATCTGTAACGGGTATTAGGCCTTCAACTGCCGCCTGCCAGCCATCATTGTTACTAAGGATGGTTAGATTAAGGATTAAGAAAGCTCAGACATACATCTATTTATAGTAATAATTTTGTTGAAATTCTATTGTTAATTAATAAATTAGATCATTTTGAAGTTTAAAATTCAAAATTGTACAGATTTTAAAGGACCCGTCGATACTACTCAAAATAGAATTGGGTTGAAATCTTCTATTGTTTACTCCATACCGATGTTTCGGCATCTAAGTGAAACGTTTATATGTATATTTTAACACCAAAGAAACATCGTGTATTTTCATACTCATTTATCATACAAAAATCTGGAAAATCTGAGCATCAGATTTTTGTTGATTTTTGTACAAGATTTTTTTATGCTGACACACCACATACCAAAGATGCTTAATTACATAAATAAATCCTCATTGTATATACATTTACAAATACATATCATGTATATTTTTTGCTTTAATGAGATGAATCCCTGACAACTCTATAAAAAGGGCCTTGGATATTTTTCAATATCACATATAAAATCCATTCTTTGTAATATTCTTTAGAACAAAATTTATTCATGTTGTAAGAGTATATGACGATAAAATGAAAAATAAATCAGACTTATACATGAAAAAAAAATATATATATAAATACGTAGCTCAAGATATGAACGATTTATCGTTCTAATGATCCCATTTTTTCGATCTTATAAGTTATGAATAAGAATGTTACCATGTGAACTATCTGTCATTAATGGAAAGCCATTATTTGTTCATTCAGTTGATAGCTTGCAAATCTTATCAAATTTAACGAGATTTTACGTGACGTCATAATGAATAAACTAATGTGTGGATTTGTTTAGTTATAACATTTAATACATACCCTCCAGCCGAACGGCGCTGTCTGTTTATTTGTGACGTAAGTGAACACAAACTATAATTGTTGGGAATTGTTCATAACTTTAAAAAAAAACTCATTTGAAATCAACTTATCAACCATTGATGCTAGTCGCAAGCATTTTGTGCATGTATTAAAAAAAGCAACCAAAAATAAACATAGTAATCGTTAAAATTTAAAAATGTTTTCAAAAAGATAACGTTAGCTTAGATCAGTTACAATAACTATAACGAGAAAGGAGGGGGAGAGAAGACAATAAGTAAGGACATAGGCAAGAATTACTCCTATGTTGATCCTCAATTCCATTCTGAGTCGTCTAATAAAGACAACAAATTATAAATTCTATAACAAATCGTCAAATTTACTATTCGTCTTATGTGAGCACACACTAATGGTCACTCAGGCTTGGAATATAATTGAATGTAGTAGAATAGGAAGTTCCCCCCCTTAGGAATTAAATCATAATGACCTAGGCTGATAGAAATACAAAGTTATACCATAACGCACGTTCGACAGACGTTTGACTTCCACCACGCTTTTAATATTGACGTCATAGAGGATGAGTAGTTACATGTTTTGTCAAAATCTGTTTTTCTTTCCCAGCAGTCGGTACCATACATTAAATTGAAAATTTTAGCAATAGTGACGTCAGAGCTTATGATTGGTTGCGTGTTTTGTCAAAATCTGTTTCTCCTGCCCAGAAGTCGGAACAATACATTAGATTGAAAGTTCTAGCAAGCCCAATTACATGATGGTCTCACCCAAAGTTATACTTATGTTTGAATTCCACCACGCTTTCAATATTGACGTCATAATAGATAAGTGGTTGCATGTTTTGTCATAATCTGTTTTTCTTGGCCAGCAGTCGGTATGATACATTAAATTGAAAATTATAGCAATAGTTACGTCATAGACTAGTAGTGGTTGCGTGGTTTGTTAAAATCTGTCTGTCTTGCCCAGTAGTCGGTACAATACATCAGATTGAAAATTCTAGCAAGCCCGTTTGCATGATGGTCTAACCTTGTATTTCTATTAACCTTGATAATGACAACAACTTAGGAAAAGAAAAATTCCCTCTTCTGAATGCCAACTCCAAAAACCGGTGAGCAAAAAAAGCACAACCGCTTTTTATCACTATACATAACCATAGATGAAATAACATTATAATGGAAGAGGATCTTTTGTTATTGCTACATGAATATATGTTTTTTTCCCCCCAAAGCTGTTGTTATTATTTTTATATTTTCGAAGAGACAACATATAACTTACAAATATAAAGTAATCCCTGGTGTGTGAAAGACAAAGAGTAATACTGAGATTTGGTGGCGGAGTTATAAGTAAAAGTCCTGATTGAAATCGAAGTCGAATTGAGGATTGACATCGCAGTAATTCCTTCCTATATCGTTGCTAGTTACGGAGTGGGATTATGTGGATTTCCTTAATGTCATAGCTGCTTGCAGGTAATTTAATGAAACGTCATGACATCCATGCAACTCTTCTCCTAAACATTCTTCATATTTTTAGACACGTTAATTTTCGTTTTTTTAAACAAACCGGCAAATAATATTATTTTCAACTATGTACAAAACAATGACCAGGGGGAAAGTTGAAGAAGAAAAAAATCAGCTTATATACAATAAAATACAGTACAAATTTATGTTAGTGAGGTAACGCTTGAAGGATTTCAATGCATTTGACAGAAGAGTTATTATCTTGAATACATTATGTATCAAAATCCCTTCTACATTTGTATTATATAAACAAATAAGTTAATAACTTTTAATATTAATTTTACATAATTTTTTATTTAAAATAAGTTAAAGTACAGGTGTACAAGTACAAGTATGGAGTAACTTTTCAAAAATTCCGCCCTCTGCAGCAATACATCTCTCCACGCTTTTCCTAAACCTTTAGCACACTAACACGACGATGCCATTTTGTGCCAGGGTTCCTCCACAGAACACTTGAGGGGTATAATATTTTGGTAGTAGATAACATATGTCCTTTTCTAAATGGGGTATCCACATATAGTAGTCGAGGGGATTGAGCTTTGACATTGATGGAGGTCAAAACTTCCTTTTCTACTTTACTAAATTATGTTCAAACCCGTAGTGAACATTTCTGTATGCTCATAAAAGGTTATTATCGTTTCTGATCATTTCAAAAAAATATATAAATGATATTTTAGCTGTAATACCAATTTTAGTGACTACAATTTGTTTGTGCAGACGAGGCATGTAGTGATTAACGAATAATAACAAATGTGTTTATCGCCATAATTGAAATAAAATTTAATTGAACTAAAAATATATGTGCTACCTCAGCATAAAAACAAACTTTAACAAAGAACAAGAAAAAGAGAAAATCCCAATTAATTTTTGTACTTCATACAGTACTCACACAGCCCAATATTTTATAGACATCCAGGCTGATTATTCAATTTTTTGCGATGAATTAAGATATATAGGAATTCTACCTATAGTTTAGAAATTTTATTTGATTTCAGAAACTTAATAAAGCCCCAATACGGCCGTTCAAATAAAATCTATCAATTTCTCATTATTTTATTGTGACGATTAATTGTGAGTACTTCAAGTGCAATTTATGACGCATTCAAAGGGGTAAAAGAATCTGTTAGACTCTGCACCTACATATAGCCTAATATTTCATAGCCATATTTGAGTCAACATTTGGTTTTTTATTCAAATTTGTCTGACGCTTTAAGATATTCATGAACTTTACAGCCTAATATTTCATAGAAGTCTTTGAGTCAATTATAGCCTTATTACTCAAAATTATTATAAGAGTTTATGTAATTTAGAATCTTTATTTTATTTTAGAGAAATATAATGACTCTGATATGGCCTCTTTTAAATAAAATATGTGAATTTACCTTTCTTTTAATGTGAAAATCAATTTTGGCTACTTTAAGTGCCATTTGCAACTCATCCAAAGGTTAAATAAGTATAATTTATTGGTAGAACTTGACGATTATAATCCATATAAGAATACAAATGTAATCTGTTAGACCCTGTACAATTACATACAACACAATATTTTATAAAAATGTTTGTGTTCATTATTGCCTTATTATTCAAAGTTGTGGGATGAGTTAAGATACCCAAGAATTTTTGCTAAAGTTTACTATCTTTATTTGATTGAAGAGACTTCTATTGGTTCCAATATGGCCGTTTTCAAATCAAATATAGCATTTTTATAGATTGAATATTGATTTATTCAGCCCAAGATCGTAATTATTACATTATTGAAAATTCAAACGAATATCCAGGTACATGGAATAAATTAAAAGTATGATCATAGTATTTTAAAAATGAATAAAAAAACAATATTGTACATGCGTCAACATAAAAATGGTAAACATATTTTTTGAAGGCCTGTTTTTTTCTTTCCTCTCAAGACTCTTCGCTCACTCTTTCCCTTTTCTCCAATAAATCATTCAGTATACATATACTACATATATGACGTAGTAACTTTCTGTTGACGTCACGAGGCGGGAATCCTATCCTGTTCATTTATTTAATTCTATAGTAACAAAGAAGATCCATCTCGAATCACTCTGGTATAAATAATTCCCTGGTCTGTCGGTAAGCTTTATACGAACTCAGGGAGAGCCGTTCTCACTAAAAGCGTCTAAAATGGAGATTGACATCCCTATGAGTTTATCCAGCTCCATGTTCATACCAATTTTTCTTTATTTTATGATGAAAAATGATTTTGGCTACTTAAAATACAATTTGCAACGCATCCAATGGGTTATTAATAATTTGTTGATAGAATACGTTGTTACCTTTATTGTATTACGCAACCTTTCCTCCAAAAAGAAATAGAAAAAAAGGGACGAAATGATCTGGTAGTTAGCCAAATAAGTCAATCATACCAACTGCCATTTATTTCTTATATACTCCTAGGCTATCACTGTCATATTATTTCTTCTTCATTTTTAAAATGAGTTATATATTATTAAAATTTACACATTATTATATTCAATACTGTATTATAATATTGCTTCGTAATATTTTGTTAAAAGAGTAGTTATATTATTTCTGTGAAGAAATAGCCAACATTTCTCCATAAAAATAACAAAATGCCCAATATACATATGTTGTATAAACGAGAGGGGTCAACAAGAAATTGTATTCCTGTTCTTTCGGAAACGGAGTATAAGTATAAAATAACTATTTACTTGGTACATTTAATATTTATCAAAAAGAATAAATTATGAAATAGCCATAATGTATCAAGGGAGAAAAGGGAGTCGACAGCTGACAACCAAATACATAGGGTATTTTTGTCAAATAAATAAATGTAACCCATACTTAATTTTGAGCTTTCTTTTTGTCTTGACGGGGCACATATATCATTAGATTCATGAATAGTGATCCTCTTAACCCTTTTAATCTGTAAGGCCCAGATGCTGCTCTCCCTACTCACAACAAATAAGAAAAATACAATGACATCAGATAAGCAACCAAGATTTATGCATGTTATCAGGTCATCCATCTCCTCTTTTTCCTTCTTTTGCGAACGAACTTTAAAAACAAACAAAAGAAAACAGAAATATCAAGTTAATTTCTTTAAAAGCTTTTCCTTGTCTTTTAAACAACTTTCAATATTATGCATTTTCTTTTCCCCCCTACTGTGGATATGCCTTTCTGAACATGTGGGATAGATATATGTTTGCACAATGTTTATCCTATCATGGCCATAAGTCTTTGTTCTCTTTCTTATTATATATTTTCTTAAAAATAAAAAAATCGTAATGAAAAATAGATCCTCCTGTGTTAAACTTGCTACATACCTGTCAAAAAAAGATTGAAGCAATCTGTTGAAATAAATTATGTTGCATGATTTTTAGTGGAGTACCTACCATCAAAGTAGTGAAATAAAGACCATGTGATCAGTATTTGAAAAAGGTAGTGTTCCTAGCGATACTTTTTTTGTCAGCTAGGAGTGTTGAAAATAATATTATCTGCCTATCTACTCAAAGAAATTAAAATGAAAAGAAACGTGGTAAGCCTGACAGTTTGAAGAATGTTTGGGATGAGAGCACTTTAGCAGACATGACGTTGATTTATATCTGATTCGAACAGGTAATTCCTACCTCTATAGTTTCTGTTATCATTATTCTTGATGAGTACAAAAAGTATAAGTTAATTATTGTGAAAGAAAATGAGCTACACTGAAGATTTGTTGCGGAGTTATAAGTCTTTGTTCGACTCGTAGCAGAATTGTGCATTAATTTCGGCCTAATCTCTGCTAGATACCGAGTGGGATTTATATCGCCGTTTATGAATTTAATGATACATAATGACAACAAAGCTACTCTCCTTCTAAACATTCTTCAAACCGTCTGGGTAACCACGTTCATTTTTGGTTTCCTTTCTTTTAGCATACCGGCAGATCATATTATCTTCAACTATGGTTAGAGTTGTATAAAACATGCCCTAGAATGTAGGAGCTGCTTTTCCTTGTTGGTGTTCCGACCAGGATATCTTATTTTTCAAAGTTAATGTCATAAGTGTTTAATTCTTCAATATAGAACATCTACATATAAAGTAATAACTACTGCGTGTGCTCATTTTTGATATACTGGCGTTTCATATTATTTAAATATCTGATAATGTATCTAAATGAATCTTATTAAATGAGAAGGGAAAATGAATGCAAATGGCCTGTATAATTTAAGCAGTTCTTCATTTGTACAATCTTCTTGTACAAGTTATTTAAGAGTAAACGATATTGTCAGATTTTTCCACTCTACAAGCCGTCAATGCTAAATGGAATACTGGTCTCGTGTAGACGCATGCCCAAAACGGGTACAAGATTTTATGTTTCTACAGAAAACGTTTCTGTGTAGACCGAAATTTTAGATCATGGACAATAAAATAAATTATTTTCTTTAAAATAAGTCATCCATAACAAATTTCTTACAAAAATTATATCAGTATCAGACTAGACTGTCACTTCCAGACCAAAAACCAACCACCGGTGCCGAGATTTGGTAATTTTAACAAAATGTTTAAGAACTTTTTTGTATTTTTTTTAGTTGAAACTTGAAAGGCATAAGTTTTGAAGGAATAACCTTTCCTTTTTTAATATTTATATGTTTTTGCAATTGTTTTGATAGTTGCTTTTCAATGTTATATCCATGGCTCACGCTAGCCTGTGTCTAGTAAAAACCAGTCGGGGTAGTCCAGGCTGTTATACACAGGCAATTTCGGAATCATTAGTATTACCTTGTGTCAACGTCTCATAAATCGAATAAACATAAAAAAAAATGTTAGGGTTGATATTTAAGTAAAATATATTTTTAAGACAAGTTTTGCAACATTTTCTATGTGCGGAATCTACCGATCGATTTAACATATTTTGCGCTCTATGTCCTTGTTTCTGATTGGACTATACAGTATTTTAATCTTAAGCAATCAAATATTATCATCTATACCGGGTCGTACGAAATGGATGTACCACTGATCAACGTAAGCAAACTTCTGCTCCTCTTGAGTCTCAATAGGAGTCCAGGTCGGTGACATTGCTGTGGCGTGATTTGTAGTCCTTGAACTCGACTTGCCACCAGATAGAGTAGTCCAGAGGACTCAGATCGAGGCTCTTGGGAAGCCAGAAGTTCTTGGGTCAAAACTCATTTTTCTCTTTCATCCAGGCTTGCACAACATTGGCTGTGTAGGCAGATGCCCCGTGCTGCTAGAATACGTAGGACGCCTTGCCCGACTTCTTAGTGATCTTGAGGACTTACGGGAGTACCTTGGTCTTCAAAATCTTATATTGGTCGGGCAAGGCGTCCTACGTCTTCCGACAGGATTGGGCACCCACCCACCAATCCATGTGGTGGAGGTCTTCAGAAGTGTCTTGAAGCAAACAACCCGATTGCTCTTCTTGTTGAAGACGATGTTAAAAGTGAATCTTTTTTCATCTGGGAAAAAGATCACACTGTTCCCATTATGCTTCAGGTCGTTTAAAAGGCGTTTGGTCTCCTCCAAACGGACATCTTGTTGCTGTCGAGTCATTAAGTGTATTTCCACGTACCTCTTGGACTTGATCGCCCTGGACACAGTGGAGGGATCCACTGACTTCTTTTTTATTGGCAAATTTACCCATGGGCATGGTGGGCTTGGCCTCAAACAACTCTTTGACCACTTTTGGGTTCAATTTGGCCGGTTTTCCACTACTGGGTTCGATTTTAAGGCTTTTCCCCTCTTTCATGAGCTTTCTGATACTTTATACGTTGTACATCTCGATCCCAAAAATCTTGACAATTTCAAGTGTACTGTGGCAGGCGCAAATCAATGCAGCAATCTGATTTCTTTTTCCTTCAACTTTTGTTTACGGAAATTATAAAAGCGATTGCAATAGCTAATTCGAAAGCTCAAAAGTCAGCTGTTGTGAGAAACATTGGAAATTTACGAGTTACAATAATTATATCCCGAAAAATTAATCTATATTAGTGCTACATCCATTTCGCACGACCCGGTATATACTAAGTACATAGGTTATTTATATTTTGTGGTATGCTGCGCTAGTACATTTTTACACAGGCCTAACAAAAAGTATAAAAAAATTAGGGGCTATCCGATAGGCCCAGTGGCTAATTTAACGACAGTCGAGCCTCGGTCAAATATCTATCAAACAAATAAAATTAGGATGGTGTTCTATATGGTAATGGGGGGAGGGCATCTTTTGAAACCAAAATATTTGCTTAGGATATTTTTTTATTTATTTTTATGCTCCTTTAATTGGTTAGATGAAGTTGCAATGATTAAGTATTAGTAAACATTATAGTATTACATTCACTCCATCTGACCTAGGAATCTATTTATTTCTGCGTTACCTCTTAATTGTGTGTATCATTTCATGATATCTTGTGTGTTTGGTACATATTTTTATGAATGATAAAAACCCATGAAAAAAAAAAAAAATGAAAAATAGAAAAAAAAAAAATCATTTTCAAATTGAGACATTTTAATATTTTTTTAGACAAAATACATTTTTTTATGTTGATCACTTAAACAAATCAGAAAAAGTGGGGTGGGGGACAATGGGCCCTTTATACCAATCGTTCCGGCGCCACTGAACCTAACACAAGTAACTACGCCCCTATCTATTAAGAACACTTTTGAAAAGTTGGGATTTTTTATTTTTCGGAATAATAAATATTATGTGTATGAAGACCTAGGGCCAAGACTTGTTGGACCGCATAAAATATATAATTTTCATATCAACAAACATAAAGTGTCCTTTTATTTACTCATATAATAAAGCCATATGGGAAATCGACAAGGAACGATATTTTAATATTATATTAACAATTACAAATGACGTTCAGAGTTTCTTATGAGTTGACATATTGGAGCAATTCATATCCAATTACCTAAGATGGATATAAAATTTGGCATGGGGTTACTTGTTTTAATGGGTTTGAGGCAGTGAATAGAAAAATATGATAATATAAAAGTCTTTTGGTATTTGCAATCTGAAAAGTTTGTTTATTTATTTTCTAAAGCTGTTATACTTATTCTTGAAGAGAGAACATGAATATAAAGTAATCAACTACTGCGTAAAAAACGAAGAGTATCACCGATGATTTGTTGGGGAGTTATGGATGTAAATCCTTGTTGACTCGGAGTAGAATGTATGATCTACATCATAAGATTAATTTTTCAAGGCTGTTATCATTATCCTTATACACTGGGATACAATTGATTAATTCCTTCAGAGAGAACATCTAAATATAACGAAAGACCTAGTGCGTAAAAGACAAAGAGTTACACTAATTATTTGTTCTTGAGTTATAATTGTAAATCCTTGTAGACTCGGAGTAGAATTATTGATCAACATCGGAGTAATTACTGCCTACATCATTGTTCTTTACAGTGTAGGTTTTGGGTCTATTTCCTTCATCTTATAACTGCTCGCAGCTTATTTAATGAAATGTTATGACAGCTAAGGTTTACACTGATAATTTGTTGTAGAGTTATAATTGTAAATCCTTGTTTGACTCGGAGTAAAATTACTGATCGACATCGGAGTAATTACTGCCTATATCATTGCTCTTTACGGAGTAGGTTATGTATCTATTTCCTTCATTAAATGAGCTGCTCACAGCTCATTTAATGAAATATCATGACAGCTAAGCTGCTCTACTCACAAAGATTCTTCAAATTGTCAGGATTACCACCTTAATTTTTGGGATTTTTATAGCATACACACAGATCATATAATGTTCTTCACTGGTTCTAGGAGACCATCATATTTCGGACAAGAGAAGCTTAGCTGTCATGGCGGTTCATTAAATTATCTGCAAGCAGCTGTGACATCAAAGAAATAAACAAAAGTCCACCTCTGTATATAAAATTTATATAGGTAAGAATTAATCCGTTAACACTCCTCAATTCAATTCACAATCAAACTCCACATCAAATTGTCCATGTTACTCTCTGTCATTCATAAGTGCACACCAATTATATGTACTATGGCTGCGGAGTCGGAACATAAAATGCCCGACTCCACCTCCAGCATTTTGAATATCACCGACTCTGACTACAAAACACAATTATTTAACTATTCTTTTATATCTTATATAATTACTATTGAGTCATTCGAGTCCAGAGACTATAAATATAGACTTAATTTATAGCTATAGGTAGTATAACTAATTACTGATATAACAACTAACTGATTAGTTTTATGTTGTAAATAATTACGCCAGTTACAAAGAAAATATTAGGAATGTAATATATTTAAAAAGATGAATAACAAATGAAATGGATCAAATCTATCAATGGCTAATACGTTCATAAGTTTATGATCATAATTTATTTACTCGTAACCGAGGAACTACAATAATAACAACCTCTCATTTCCAACATTACTCTTTACTCTGATGACATTGAAATGATCTTCTCAAGAATGAAAGAATATTAATAATATCTTCGTAAAATTGAAAAAAAAAAAAATCAGTTCAGACTTCAGGAACAACACAATTTGCATACTAAAAAATGCTTACGATTTACAACCTTACAAAGTACTCAATAAAAGTAAAAGAAACTCATTTTTTAACCTATTACGGCCTATTTTTCTACCTAAAAGGGATAATTGAATTCAAATAACCGTGTAATGAATGCCCTAAGGAATTAAATATTTTAATCATATATCTATTAATTATTATTTTTACAAAATAATAATTAATCTAGATATTCTAATCCCTTAAGAAATTCATTTTCGGCATTTACTTTTTTGATTTGATTCCAATATCACTGTTTTTTCTTTGGTAGTAAGCAGGATTCACTACTTTTTTCACTTTTCGTCTTTGATTAATTCAGTTTACTTTTGTCAGAGCAGAACTCCCATTAAAACTTTCTAATATATCTCCTTCTTTCGCTCTAACCAACATATAAATAAAATGATTGTTCATTAAATTGCACTAATATTAATAAACATCTGTGTTATTATAAACCGACTACATATAGTAACAAACTGACGTGTTGATTATATAAACTGTGTAATTACAATTATGACCACAATTCCAAAAGTTAACTTTTAAGTAAATTCGTTTAACAGAAATTACTTTTACAGATATGATTTTTTGATGCTCAAGCTTGTTAGCGAGCAAAAAGTGTTGGGGTGAGTAACGTGTATAGCTCGTACTTACTCGTGTGTTGCTTTAGAAACTCAAAAATACTCGAGCAGAACACAAATATGTTCAAAATTTGCTTTATTGATATAGATATGTCAGAGTAAAATAAGGCTCGAATATATTGTGTTTAACATTTTTAAAATGTCAAGCTGGAAATTTCTGGAAAGATAAATATTCATCATATTTTTTTAATTACAAATTTTAGTCTTAACAATTATTTTTAACATAATTAATTTGTTTATTTCAAATAAATCACCCAAAAAAATGTAGCTAAATACAAATAATGCACTACAAACGCTTAATGTATAGACTAAATATAAAAAAAGAATAAAAAAATAGATTTAGTTTATTTAATACAAACTTCGTTTGTCTTTCTGTTTGAAAGCAGGATTACAGTAAAAGTAAATCCGTGAATTGACTCAAGTGGAAAAAAAAAATGACGTCCATATATTTCCATGTGCCTTGAATTTCCTGACGGTTGACTGATTAAGGATAATACGAACGAAGCTGGAATGAGGTTATTTAATCACCTCCGTTTGTTTGTCTACCGGATGATGTAAAAAGTTAGATACCGTAGACTTTGTAGGAAGATTATATATGTTAACAGTAAGATGCAATTAAATTTTGAGAGGGTAAGGTCACCAAAAACGTTAGAAACGCATTGTTGAGCAATTACAAAGTTATTAAGATGCATAACTCAAATGAGTGTAATTTTGTAGATAGAATAAAAACCCTTTGTATATAGCGTGAGGTCAAGTTCACCCAAAGATGTAGAAAAATGTTCAACTTTTGTCTAATGACATACAGTAGAACAGAATGTGAGTTACTAGGGAAAATGATTTTAGGCAGAGGTCTGCCCTCTACCGAATGCCCATCCTAGTTTTTCATCTTAAATAATAAATTGTATTCCTTACTTTATAGGACGAAAAGAATCAAGTTATGACAACTAATGTGTGGCTTGATCAAGAATGGGTTGATGAAATGCTCATATGGAATCCAAAGGACTACTATAATATTACAAAAATCCGGATTCCGTGTGATCGAATCTGGCTTCCAGACATAGTTCTTTATAACAAGTGAGTATATATTATTTACATACTTAAACCTATAACGCCCATTAGGCCTACACAAGGTCAGAGTTTTCTTATTTTTTGAAATTATAATACATGTTGATATCCTAAAACAAAAGTATTTTTTATTCAAGTCCGTCAAAATCGAAGATTTTTAAGTTTTATATTCTAAATTGTGATTTTTTTTTTTTAAATTTACCCATATAACTGACTGAGCGCTCTTGATATTTCGAAGTCCACTACTTTGAGAAATGATCACTGTTTCACTGATCGACATTACCTCTTTAATATGTATTATATTAACAGGTGGGTGGGCCATTGATGATGTAGGACCTCCCAAACTAAGAGATTTGTGTTTTATTAAAGAAAAAGAAACAAATTCGGCTGGTAGAAAATTTTTTATAAGAAAATTGGGCATTTTTCATAGAGTTTCTTTTCTTAAAAATAGTACTTCCAATCGGAAGGGGGTATCAAGTTTTAGACAAACACAGACAAGAGGGGGAATAAATAACTGTACTCTTTTTCCGGATGTCATAAATGTATGCCCCCTCCTGATTTTTTTAGGTGGTGATTACAGTTTTTTATTAATGTTTACTTATCCTTACAATGCAACTCTATACATCCAATTCAAAGAACATTGATAATAATAAAAAATTAAGGATTTCAAAAACAATGTATCAAATACAAATAAATACAAAGATTGTCCGCAGTATGTATATATATATTTTTTTTTTTTTTTTGGGGGGGAGGGGCTGGGTTTCTTGTATTTTTTTGAAAAAAATCCAAAAATAAAGATTTTATGGAATAAAACGGGAAAGAAATTCAAAAATTTAATTTCTAATATTTAATTTCTTGGAAAAAATTTTACAAAAATCACAGGTATTTACAAAAAAATTAAAATGTTTGAAGAAGAATTTCAAAAATCCACAGCTGTTTACAAAAAATATAATTTTTGGAAAAAACCTTTGCAAATTAGAATAAAAACATGAATTTTTTTAACAAAAAATGCTCTAATTTAATTTAAAATATTAAATTTTTTTTTCAAAAATCTATAACTATTAAAAAAACTTCAAAAATTTACAGCTTTTCACAAAAAAATTCTTATTTCAAATATAAAATATTAGAAAATAAAATACTAATATTAAATTTTGTGGAAAAAAATTGCAAAAATCTTATTTCAAAAATAAAATCTATAAAAAAAAACATTTCTAAAATTAAATATTAGTTTATAGCTATTCATAAAAAATTAATTTTTTTATAATTTTTTAAAATTATAATAAATATTAAATTTTATGAAAAAAAAAACAACATATATTAAATTTTCTAGTAAAAATAAAATAAAATTTTTGAGGGGCCTACAGCCCACTCACATGGGACGCCCTTGAATGGCATTATATACTTTGCTTAAAAACCGATGGGGTTCAAGGATCCGATGGTATTTGCACCTAAAATTGGATTTACATTGATCCAGAGTGGTGCAACCTTAATTCCTTTTTTGTAATGAGTCAATAAGGTTGTAGAAGTATTAGCAGGGTGGGTGTGGTTTCATTCTATGGGCGAGATTATAAAGTATTTAAAAAAAAAAGAATAATACGTTGCTATCATACATTGGATTTGTGACAAACGTGGATTTGCCTTCGAAAATAAATATTGCCAACAATAGTTCGACAGAATATTTGATATAATAAAAATATTAAAAATTTAGCTCTTGAGTTTTATTGGTGTGATTTATGAAAATCAGTTAATTGCTTCAATTTTTAATAGGTATAATAACAAAAAAAAAAATTTAAACATAAAACAAAACTATTAATTGAATCTCAAGGATGTCCAACCTTTTAATATAAGTTACCGCATTGCCATTAAAAATATTTTAATGGGCCACAGAACCTATTAGATTAAATTTCATGAAAAATCAGTTCATAAAACAAAACTATTAAATAAAGGGCAATTTGGTAAACCTGTTCAGGGGTATACGCCGGATTATATATATATATATATACATACATTTTTTTATGGTTGAAGTTTTGGAAAAAAAAAAAAATCCTTAAATATTGTTTTATGTTTTCTCCTTAATTTTTTTCCACAAAGCGAAATTTTTTCAAAAATTCCATAATTTGGGAAATATTTTTCAATCTACGTAAGTTGTATCTACGTTTTACGAGTTTTGATGATTTTGTGACAATTTTGCTAAAAAAATACTAATTCACGTGAGAATGAGTAGTGGGTCGTACTTAAACAATAAAGGACCGCAATGCGGCCTCCGAGCCACGGTTTGGATATTTCTGGACTATCTGACATAATTTTTAATAGTGTGTAAAACAAAACTTTAAATCTGTACTATCATTATGAAACAAACGTACGACTGTTCTGATTTATTAAACTTTTTTATTGCCTTTTAGAAAAAAGAAATTTATTTTGTGGCACCCGATATATTTAAAATGAAAATATGTACATCATGTACGTTCAATGCAAATATTCAAGGCACTTGAATGCCTCTTTTATTTTGCAAACCTACATCTCAATATTTGACGTGATTTACATATATTTAAATCCATTGGTAATCTCATCTTTTAATAATAAGTAAGTATGACTCCATACGTCATCAGTTTATGAACGTGACTATAAAAAATCTTTTGATATTATAAGCATTTTATTTCTCAAATACTACATGAAGTGAATGCTAATGTATAATGAATATTAATCTATTGGAACAATGTCAAATGACTTAAAAAAAAGAAGATTTAGAAGGTAAATATAAGTCTTGAAACACGATCCGAGATCGATTTTTTCAGTTTGGTCTTGAGTGATTTTTCTAGAGCAATATTCAAATCATAGACTAAAATTCAAAACGTGGATAGAAATAGGATGCATCATATTGTATTCGATCCGGATTTCTTCGTATATTTAGACGTAAACAAACTTTCGGATACAGGTCTACATATTACTTATAATGATCTATAGCTATAAATTAAATCTATATTTATAGTATCTAGACTCAAATGATTCACTAGTGCTTATATAGACTATATAATATATTTTTTTAAAAGTGCGTGTTGGAGTTGGAGTCTAGAATTTTATGTACCTTCTCCGCAGCCCTGGTTGTGTTACTGTCAGTTGCATTTTTTTATATCTATTGCTGTAGTCATAGGTAAAAATACATCGACTAAGTGAACAAAAAGAGTGAAGAAAAACGTATTTTACTATCCCCTATACCAAGTAGGATATCGTATGGTATATTTCATAACTGCAAATTAAAATATTAGATAGAAGTCAAAAAAATAAATCATAAGAGGTTGAATATATTACTTATATATTACCAGCAGATTCTTATCCTTGCAACAGCGGGCATTTTATCTCCCATAGGTTACTAATTAACTAACTAATAATATAGTAACACTTAATCTGTGGCACATTATATGGCACTCTACAGGATGCTAATTTTGAACCTCTCCTTTCAAGTAACTATTTAGCTCAGTCCACTAAAAATCATAACGGTTTCAGAACCGTCTAAGATTTGCACACCCAAAATCAATATTTCAACATATACAGGATGTACATTATAGGGACTGTTTAACGTCCGGCACATATTGCCAGTTGTTGCACGGCGCCAGTATAACGGGTGGTACATTGAAATCTGAACATTTACTAATTAAAGAATAAATGAAGGTTGGGTGATTAAAATTCATTCATATTTTGATATATTAAAGCATTAACAATTTTTTAACACATCAAAACAAATCTGAGCTCTCTAGCTTATGTACACGTCGAGAAAAACACTTGAACTTGATGGACAAGTTTCCTTTCGCATACTCCTTGAAGTGGCGGGGGGGGGTCAGGACCACCGTGTACGCCGTCAGTAAGTTCAAAGCATTGGAAAAGAAGAAGGGCTCTGTCAAAAAGGTCAAACTTGATCTGGAGTAGTTAAAGATTACAGTCCAGGCCAATGCCCTCAAGTCGGAGAAGGCATGTGCTAGAGATCTCGGAGTTTCACACCACGCTATCCAGAGAGCTATCAAAAAAGTGGGTGGAAAGAGGCTTGTGAGGGTGGAGAGGCTACATATACTCCAGCAAGGAAAGAAAACCATTTGTTCCGTTGCAAGACTCTTTTGAATGAGTCTTTTGAGTCAATTAAAGAAAACCATTTCTTCCGTTGCAAAACTCTTTTGAATGAGTCTTTTGAGTCAATTAAAGAAAACCATTTCTTCCGTTGCAAAACTCTTTTAATGAGTTCTTTTGAGTTTTTTTAAAACTCTTTTTTGACACTTTTAGCACTCTTACAGGCCTGATACTAACCCCTTTGACTACACCTTTTATATGCATGTCGAGGGGAAGGCCTGCGATGTTCGTCAGTAAAACACTGAGGCCCTCAAAGCCACTGTCTATAAGCACTGGGATGCCATGACATATGACTAAATTTGACAAGAGCTAACTATAAAGTTCCAGCAATCAACGTTCAGAAAATAATGATTATAAGAAAAGAACCATGAGACTTGACTGCAAAATAGAGCCAAAATTAATAGAAATACAAGGCTCTACCATAACGTATCTACGACTAATGTTTCACTTCCTCCACACATTTTAATATTAGTCTTGGACTATGATTGGTTCAGTGCTCTGTCAAAATCTGTCTTTCTTGCCAAACAGTCCGTACGATACATCAAATGGACAATTCTAGCAATAGTGACGTCATAGAATATGAATGGTTCTGTGTTTTGTCAAAATCTGTCTGTCTTGCCAGGCAGTCGGTACGATAAATCAAATTGAAAATTCTAGCGAGCCCGATTACATGACGGCCTAATCTTGTATTTCTATATACCTTGAACACAGGGTATATTTTGTGTTAGCGCCACCAACAACATGGGACATGAAATCATACGATAACAGTGCCCTCACGTATAACTCTGTTAACTCTTTTTATTCTTTATTGTACATACTAAAGGACTCTGGGGAAAGAGTGAACATCAAAGATTCGGCGTGAAACTGGGGGAAAAATTACATGGCGGGGACCCAAAACTTGCAGTAATATGGCTACATGGCAAAAAAACGTGATTTTTATGGAATCAAGCACAGACAAATCAAAATCCATTTGTGATATGTTTAAATACTATATTTAGTCGTCTTTTTTTATTCAATATGCTATCATTTACAAGTAATAACAGGTTGGACACGCCGGCGAACAGATTGGCAGCTATTGCCGATGAAGGCCGTGTCCAAGGCCTACCACGCTGTCATTATGACATCTCAGAGTGAATCCAAATTTAGATGAGAGGTGCAGCAGACGTTCATCTCCAAGATAATCCAAGCTGAAAAGTGCAGGGGTGAAGAAGTGTAACATGGAGGCAACCCATATTTTCTTCGTGCCTGTATGTGGCAGTAATGGACTTCTTGATGTTTTAAGCAGTCGGGATGGAGATGTCAATGATCTTTGGAGCCTTCTTGGCAATAAAACCGTCGCAAAGTAGATAAACAGACGTTTCCTTTTTTATTATTACTACGACATTTTTAAACTTATAGGCCTGGGATAAAACAAAGTTTATTTATTTTTGTTTCAGATATACTTTGGTTGCGCAATGAAAGATTGTAATTATATAATTACCTGGATATAATCGTAATTAAATGCTATATTAAGTTGCCACTCTGTTTTGCAACCTTAAAAAAAATCCAAGTCTCGAACGCACTTAAGGTCCAAGTAACAATACCATCCATCAAACGATAACCCATCTCCGTTTTTCGACTTAATTACATAATCACCATTCAAATCAAAGAATCTCTGAGTGCATATAACTAAAATGCATTTACGGGTGAGGGATTTTGGGGTTTTATATCATAATATCTTAGTTTCAATGTTAAATACAATTGTGCAAATAGATAAACTTTATCTAAGTACTTCATTTGTATAGCAATTTTAGTGATGCAAATCGTGTTATTTTTTAGCTGGGCCGAGTTTTTTATTTATTGTTAATATGTAAGAGTTATTTTCTTTGCCTTAGCTGTCGTCATTATTATTTAACTTCTTAGTATGAAATATTTGCTCATAAAAGACAGAGAGTAATCTTGAGGATAATTTGCAGAGTTATAATTGTAAGTCCTTCTTATACTTAGAGTAGAATTAAGGATTGCCATTGGAGTAATTCTTGGCAATGTCTTTTTCCTCTTCTTCCCTTATCGCAGCTGATCTAATGAGACACCATGACAACAAAACCGCTCTCCTCAAAAACATTGTCGGAAAATCACATTAAAAATAATAAAATCGATTGTAAATTCTCCATAGAATGATCTATATACAAATTTCTGGTTTCACCAGAGAATTGTCATCTATTCAGACACACCATTACGAGATAATTTATGTAATTCTTGACAAAGGTAATTCATTAATAATATGAATCAATTCTTCACCTATTCAAAAGTAGCCGTGTTGAGACATGGTCCAAGGCCGAATTTTGATTTCTGTTCAGATTTATGTGATTTTTTTTTCGAGGGAATTTGCACCCATATTTCGTTCCAAACCGTGATCTCAGACCATATACAATAATTTAATCCTTTTCAAAATCATGAAACGATATTTTCAGCCTTGATTTTTTCAATCCAATTTTCTCAAACTTTTTACAGTCTCAATTTATGTACTAATTTTATCACATATCCTGATTTATGAGTTGCACAAATATGATTTATGCAAGTCATTTAATTTCATATGACGTCACTGATGATCGATGTTTGTAATTTTGAACCACACTCATGAAATCATCAATCGTTATAGAATAGTTTGGGACAGACTTTGAAATGAGACCGATCCAAGGCGAAATTTTCTTTTTGGACCAAACTTCTTTAAAGTATCAAATCAGTTCAGTCTCAAATCAGTCTATGATTTCAGACCGAGTCAAACACTTATACCAGCTTACATATTATAATTATATATATCCTCTTGTTCTTTTGCTGAAATGATTAATATGGTATCATTGAATGAGAAAGCTTTTTGGAGTAAAAAGAGTATTGATGGATTTACGTGTTGTTTTTTAAAAGGATAAATCCAAATAAAAGATAGGGATTTGGTGACTCTTGTCCAAAAAAGTAATTACTATAATTGGCTGTTCCAAGAACATGATCAAGAGTGAATGGATACATACATAGTAGAGTGTGTGTATCTTATATATACTATCTAATTGTCTTATCGCCTTTCATAATGCTTTGGGATATTCATACATCAATAAAGTGTTGTTTGTAATTTCACTAAGTGTTTCTGAAGAAATCTGTTTTGTGTTGAAAGTTGAAGACTTATCCACTCCAGGATTTTCTCTTTAAATATGAATACACACATGTACATTATGTATACATAGATATATTGTGTGTTCACAAATTTATTTGGGGTATTCAATATGTTGTACATCAACATAAAAACAGTCATGATCAAAGATATATATATATTATTAATTAATATAGTACAAACAGTCAAATATTTTGCTCCTTTAACAATTTTTCCTCAAGGATATTACGCCTTGATATTTCATAAATAAATGAGATTTATAGGTAGTTTTTGTTATTTTTGGGTATAATTGATGTTCCCTTGGAATTTGTAATCAAAGTATGTAATGTTTATTACTGTAAAATGGGTTATATGTTTTTTTCTATTAGAAAAATGATGGAATCATACCACAAAATTTCAAATATAATGATTTCGAACCTGAGACAAAACAGGAAATAAAATTAGTATAATAAGAAAATCAAAAGTAAATAAACACGGCAACGATTCGAATAGAATAATTTCTAAACATTTCTCTGTTAATAATTATGATTGGATATGATGAATTATTCATACTACAAAAGACTCATGGATTGACATGCAATCATAATATGAGGCAAGAACACACTTACATAACTATTTCAACAGAAAACAAACATTTAATGTATTTTATATTAAGAAATATTAGATATTTTGATTTAGAAACTTCAAAAAGGAATATCAATTTCAACCAAAAATAAACAATACCGACGTATAAACCTAATAAATTTATACTTTAAGGCAAAATACCCTTGAGGTAAAATAGTTTAAGGCACAATTAGCGTGCACCCAACATTTCATTGACATATTTGATTCATTTATAGGCTTATTATTCAAATTTATGAGATGAAATTAGATGCACAAAAACTTAAGTTATAGGATATAGCCTTTAATTGGTATATGGTACTTTAATTAGCCCAGATAGGGCCCTTTTCAAAATGCATATATCTCAATTTCCTATTCTTGTTTTGTGACAATTAATTTTGTGGCTACTTTATGTACAATTTGCAGCACTTTTTGAAGGGTTAATAAAAATAATTTAAGGACACAAATTAACAATAATTTGTCAAATAATAATAAAGAAATAAATAAAGACAAAAAAGAGATTTCGATTGTCATTTCCTCATAGCAAGACTGTAATCGATTATAATCTTGAGTCTGTAGCAACGAACGTCTGGTATGTCAAAGGTATAAACAAGGATGAATTTATATTGTGAGATATGAATGGCCCAACTAAACTATGTAAATAATGTAATAACATATATTTAATACTTATGAATATCTGATATATAATACCAGGCGGTCCATTGGAATCTGAACACTTACTAATTCAATAATTAATTAAGGTTGAGTGATGTAAATTAATTCATATTCCGATGTATTAAAGCATAAACAAATAGTGACAAACCGGAGTACTCTAGCTTACGTATAAGAAAATTTGAAAAAATGAATATACTACAAAATATAATCTGTTTTATAAATACTTTATTAACCTATTGATATGTCTAAACATATATAGAACTGTAGATTTTCGAATTTGTTTTCAAAAAAATAGTTTTTAGTAAAAACAATGTATTTTCAAGATGGTCAACTTCAATAATTCTGATGTCACATAAAAACACTCTATATAATTTTTTTATATTCTACCTTTTCATTCTATAGAATTCATGAATGTTCCAATCTTTCATAATTAAGATCCATCGAAAGAACTTAAGATAAGGATAAAAATCACATTATACTTGTATGTGAAGAGCTCCGTCTTGAATGAAAACAAAGTTGTACCCAAACTTTTCTCTGGCCTAAGGTAGCACTTTCTTATACAGAAGTTGAATGTAACACAGAAGGCAATGAGCCGTTCCTTGAGAGGGCAGACTTCCCCTGTTTTGCCCAACGTATTTTTTTTTTTCTGAAGACATGTCTAACTGAAGCTGAGACATTGTCTGGATGTTGGGTTGTGAATTAGCAGCTGCTCTGCTAGTTCAAAGGGGCATCAATGGTGAACACTATTACGTCATGAAAGAGTAACACTTTGCCCGAATTTTTGTTGGCCTTGAGAAAATTTAGAATCTTCTTTGCTCTTTCCAACGATCTAGGCTTCTTCTGTTCAGAGATAAGATATCTTATTGTCCCCTTCCGTGATTTTGTGCCACTGTCATTCCGGATTAGTCTTGCAATAATTAACCTTGAGGTCTTGTAATGGTTGGTCATTGTGCTGACGTTTTTCTTCAATGATACCTTAACCTTCCTTATCAGCAGAGCAGTCGGACAGTTCTGGGCTTTTTCATCCTCTTCTGGACACTCCTGGTGGCGGTGAATAAGTTCCAGTTAGGATAAACAGTGATAAGGCTTTATCCGAGATTCCTCGGATAAAGCCATTATGGGCATGCTGCGTGTGATAAGATTCAAAATAACACTCCTTTGTTGCTCCATTTAACTCGTTCTCGTTTGTTTTGTTTTTAATTGATTCGAAACTTTACATAAGGAATCTTGAGTCACAAAACCTATCTTTCACCGAGTTTCAAGACAATCAACGAATAAATTTCCAATTTATTAAATTTTTAATTAAGCGTGCCACTATGTAAGATCAACCCTGAATAAATATTAGACAATTTGATTCAAAATACAAATGTAATCCAGCCTCACGTTTGAGAAAAATTATCCCACCTAGATATAGATATACCAATGAAATTCTGGATAACCTTAGAGTCAGTTAATTTTGAATTAATACACTACCATCCCTGGAGTATTTATAATTAAATATAAAGACCGAGAAGAGAGAGTCTTTTCTTTGTAATTCTTTATTGAAAGAAGTAAGGAAAATGAAAAAAAATAAAAATAAACAATGATATTAAGAAAGGAAAACACACAATGAGAGTCTTCATTGTATTTTCAATTTTGAGACCCTATTTGGTCCTGGGATACATATGAAAACTTGTATATTTATAAAATAGTCTTAAGCCTCTGGAATAATCTCCTTTAATCAAATGGAAATGTTTAAAACCAATTTCTCTCTCCCTACACAATTGTACGTAATATCCAATGTCTTCTCCAAAATAATTAGCTATAGCCCAGTTTTTTCACCTTTTTTTCTACCAGGTCGATTTAACCAAAATATTTTTTTACATAAGGGTAGGGTGGCCCTTTTCAATCAAAGTTTTACTTTTGCTTGTATCGCCCTTCTGTTTTGCTCTCTTCGTAATCAAACTTTGATTGCATTTTTTTTAACTCTAATTAATATTTCATGTGGTCAACTGCTTCTCAATGCTTTCCCCTATATTGAAAAAATCTAGAAGTAGTACCTGTCAATGCCCAGAGCAGTGGCGTCGTAAGCGCCTCCCCCCAAAAAAAATATATATACATACATCTCATATATAAGTCTCTTTCTAAAGTTATCATGCATGGAATCCAAAATGGTGTAAGACATCAGTCTGAAATTTAGCAAGTAGACGTATAACATAATCTATCATGTTTTTATCATTTTTTATTTTTTAATGCTTTGTCGTTCTAAATATGTGTTGAAGGTTGTTATGGGGGTGTATATATACATTATCTTAAGTAGAAAGTACTTTTATAGTATAATTTCAGTCCAAAAGGGGAAAAATGACGCTCTACTGAACTTTTATTCTAAAAATAGACGAATAAAAGACAAAAGCCATTTTTTTCATGAAACTATCTCTCAAGTGAACTTTCGCAGTAATACCTGAGTTTGGGGTAGACATGCTATTTTTGTTAATGTAACCTCTAGTTGGCATCTCCCATTGTAAAACTTTCATACTGTTTCAGTATATTCATCACAATTTTAAGAGTATAATGATAACAAAATAAATACATTTGAAAGTCCTAAATATGGGCTTAGCTGAAATTACACATTGTTTAGCTTTAAAAGTTCATTCATCTGATTTTTTCAAAAGTTTTTGTATTCCTATAACTTTTTTATCCAATTAAAATTTCCGAGATTTCTATAGATATTACAAATTCATAATCTTGAGGCCCCTGAAGTTCAAGCAGTTATTGACTCTTTGGTGGTTTATATTTTTCTGTGTTACCTATTTCATGTAAGAATGATCTATTAATGATATATCTTGAGCAATACTTTTGTTGAAAGTTGTAACATGGAAACGGTACGCTATTCTAGGCATAATATACTTAAATATTCCATGCCCTGATCCTATCCCATACTTTTAAATTGAAAAAAGAGAAGTAAAAAGTTGCTGTCCTAATATTCTTACAAGTCTCTTTCACATTCATTTCGTAACTTCCTTCGCCTATCCAGGATCCCAAGAGTTGTTACTTTGATTTAAATCTAAATTAGGCCAAGCCTTTCCAAGTAACCCGTTAACAGGACTGATAATCTCAGTTTTCTCTTCATTCAACAATATCCCAGATAATTTAGCGATTGAAAATTAGGCCCTAAATATTTTTTTGATTCATTTTATTCTTTTATACGGACTCTGACAAAATATAATTGTTAAGTTGGCTGCATAATACAGGTATTTTAAATTGGGGTTTGGCAACTAAAAGCCTTTTATTCCATCTCTGTGATGGATTATATTTGCCCATCAAGCCATATCATAAAAAGTATTTGGACAAAAGGGTCTCTCTGACTCATTTTGTTGGCTTCTATGTGTTTCTGAGTGGTGATCTGATCTGGTCGGTGGCGTGGACCCTTAATACAAATTGATACTAGGAAAATTGCTCGAGGAAGAAAATTATATAAGGCTCAGACACTAAATATACTTTATTTAACAAAAGAAGTAAGTTGCATCATTGCATTTCGAAAAAAATACATAAAAAGAAAAGAAAGACAGATATACCTATGTTTTACAGTTTTTCTTTTCTTCCTAAGGCCTTTTTGTATAACATTTTCTGCGATTCAAAAAATTTATTTCTCCATAGTTTTGTATTTGGAATTTGCATAAATCATTGAGAGTTCCTTTTTCCAATTTTATATTGCTTGGTTTAACATGGGAATCCATTCGAAAAACCTAATGCTGGGTAATTTTAAATAAAAATATGTCTTATTTATATTTAAGTCCTCTTTTTTTAATAACATTGTTTTGATTTTCAAAAAGCTTCCTAAACATTCTTAGGTGCTTCAAAGGAAAATCATTCCACGGAGATTTGTTATTTTTTTAAAATCCTATATTCGTTACAATCTATGACTTTTGAGCAAAAATAAATACTTTCACAAATTTTCTTCAAACTTTATTGGTACACTGAAAGAGCAAAACCAAAGCCTCCTAAAAACTACATTCCCCTTGTGAGGACCCCGAAGTCGTTAAAGCGATAAGAAAGAGAATCTATACAAACTGTGTTCAGTCAATGAATTGGACGTCTAATTCAATGTGAATGAGTCTTAAAACAATGAGTATAATTGTCAAAGAGGTTTTTAAGATAAATTTCCATAGATAAAGACAATGAAAACAATTTTTCTCAAATTCAAAATGGACAAGAAGAGAAAAAGTTCCAAACCTCAATAAAAAAGTCACGCGAGGTTTGTTTTTTTGCTGCGAAAATCTTTACATTAACGAGGCAATTAAAAATAATCAAGGACATTGACTCTTAGCCAAAGATATCTGTAAGGTTCAAGAAAATAATAACTAGATGCGTAAAACCTCAATCTGTCCCAGGTATGGGTAGAAATTTCATACAAAGGAGACTTTTACTAATTTTTCTCGATCAAAAAGTAAAAATTAATATCAAAATCTACATATACACTATCCTGGAAAAAAAGTACGTTTTTGTACAAGATTCTGCACTGCTACATGCCTCCAAAAAACTCATCATTGGTAGCTATTTAATTTACGATTTTGGCCTAATTAAATTTGGCCAGCTCGTTTACCAGATTTATATCGTATGGATTATTTTAAATAAGGTTATTTGGCGAGGAAGATTAATCATTCAAGCTATCTACTATTGCCCGGAAACAGAACAAAATTCCATAAAAATATATTCGTGACTCCATCAACACTTTGAAGAACAGCTTGAAGGCTGTAATTTAAAAATATTTAAATATTGAATAAGTCTTATTTACATATATATAATGAATAAAATATAATAATATAAGTTTTTTGAGAGACCTCAAATTTATTCTGTACGTTTAATTATAAGTGTGCAGGCTTATTGTCCCAATACTTTACTTTTTATATGATTTCTGAAAAAGTATAATTTTGTTGACTTTTGTAATTAATGACATATTTTGATAGAAAATTTGGGAGTAGTTTTTTTGTTTAAAAAATCTTATTACCACCTATAAAATGAAAATAAGTTGTAAAACACCATTTTTGTTACTGCGTATAGCACGTACACATTACTTTGCCTAATTTTCTTCATGTTACATTCTAAGTTTAATATTTTTACAGGACAATCCTCTATAAGATTATTCAAATGTGTTTAAATTTTAATCTTCGGGGTTTAATCATAAACTATGTGGTTATTGTTTTACAAAACTTTTACTCCCCCTCCCTGTGGACTTACATAATTATTTTCTTCAGCCCCTCCCAAGAAACCACGCAGCTAAATATTTTAATTTTCCCAATATTTCACTCAATGCCGTTTTTTTATAAAAAAGAATGTTAGACTTTAATTATAAACTGAGGCCTTCTTAAAGCCTTTTTAAAATAGTTGTTCCATATTTTATTTAATGAAGTTATGTATGTTTTGAAAAACATGATATTATTTTTTCCCCTATGTTCCCGTTGACGTCATTTTTGCCAACTTGGCACGTCATTCAAGTCAATATGGCTTATGAATGCCTCTTTAGCTTCATTTTGGTAAAATATTGATTACGTTAAGATATGTAAAACCATTTTTCTATCAACTAAGCATTCAACGTATAAATGACCTTGATATTTGGTTTTTTTGAATATTTCTATTTTATTTTGAATACACTGTTGTTTTGTAGATTGAGTAGTACTATACATAATAAAAATAAGTTGAAACTTTATACAACACCTTTAAAAATACAGTTGAACTGCACATTACACAGAGGAAACATATTCAGGCCAACTCTTTTTAAAAAAAATTTAGACTTTGAATTAAGATTTGAAGCAATCCACTTTTGTCAAAAGAAGATTTTTTCCCATAGACGAATTTTTTTAAAAGTCATGTTGGGAGGCACCCTTGATATAGTCAGAGGAAACCTTAGTGTCCCTTACATCCACTTTGTGAAACGCAAAGGTTCCCCTATAGTCGATGATGTCCGTGACGCCGTTTCCTACTCGAGCTAATTAAGTATTAGTTTATCTTGTCCTTGCTTCAATGGTTGTTGATATTTTAACGACACAATCGGAACCAAATGGTTACTACGACACTCAACATATCATATATGGCCGTTAATTCGTCCCAATCTCCTTGTTATTCATCTTGATGAAGTCAAACTATGTCCGGATTTATATGTTAGGCCTTGTATACATACACAATATGCAGTGATGTAAATCCTGTGAATTTTTTAGTTTTTTTTTTGTGAAAATTGGTAATTTGAAGAATGAATTTTCTTTTCCTTAGCAGTTGTCATTAATATTTAATTCCTGAGTAGTGACCTTCCTTTGATAAATAGACCTGATTGAATATTCGTGTGTGTTCATAAAAGACAGAGCGTAATCCTGAGGATTTATTGCAGAATTATAGTCCTTGTTGGAGTCATAGTAAAATTGGGGGCCAACATTTGAGTAATTCTTGGAAAGTCATCGTTTATTCCCCTCCTTCCTGGTCACAGTTGATTGAAGATGATCTAATGAAACGTCTTGAGTTTTATTATTTATCTCCCTACAAAAAAATTTCAAATTATATAATTATAATATTAATTTTCAGTTTTTTTTTAACATGCCTATTGTACACATGATGTTTATAAATCATTATACACTCTCATGAACTTAAAAAATATAAATTTAATTAATATATTGATATTTTAATAATATTATTCTTTAATTACATTAATTTATTAAACGTTTCAAATAACTAATTATATCCCTTAGAATCCATAGTTATGAGATATCGCAGGTGTTTCTTCTAATTTTTCATCTTCAATAAAGTTAAAAATATGTAGGTAGGAAATATTAGAGATATGCAATTATACTTTGAATGTCTTTTCTTTTGTCCTTCTATTTTCTTTCTAGCTTCAGTTCTTTTCGTTGTTAGCTGTAGATCTCTTCCTTAAATTTGTTCAATAACTTGAAATATTGATCTGAACAATAAAGACTTATTATATGTTAAGTTCCTTGTTTTGGAATATCTTCTTATTTTTTGGAAATGATTAAGTTAATCTACATGATTTACTCCATGTAAAAGCTATCTGTGCCACGAAAATAATTTATTTTTAAAAGGATTTTCTCTCCAAGCAATTAACAAATTAAAAAAAATAAAACCAGTTTCTGAAAGCTTGATGGATTCTGATTTATTTTATTCAATAAAATCACTTCCAGCCTCAATTACAGTCTCTATACGAGGCCAAAGCACGAGAAAGCCTTCACCACTTGGTCCCATGGAAAATCCTGAAAGTCGTTCATGATCCGACTTATAAGTTCGTCTTTAATTTTGGTGCAGGCTCGGTTGGTTTGTTGTTCGATCGAGTCCTATACAAAAAATATTACTTCAAATTCAGATCCGGTGGGTTTGGAGGCCAAAAGTCAGGGGAGATGAAGTCCTTAAAATTGTATTGGAACCATTTGATACTTTTTTTTTCGAGGTGCATGCTGCTACATGCAAGCCCTGTCATTGGCAACCATGTCGATCTTGGCTTCACCTGGGTCTTTATTATATCTAGTTATGTATCAGTATTAATGCTAATGCTTTGGGGAACACATGAGGAGCCATGTTGTAACCTTCGACCTTTGATCTCAGTCTGCATTGCTCAAAATCATCTTTACAGGCCTCAAATTCCCTCCTAATTTTGCAAACGAACGTCTCAGTGAGTTTTTAGAGTTCTAATAATTGTTATGTTGTCGCTCCCGGTACCGATTCCAAGTAGGGCTCCGTGCCGTTTTCAAGTATTTGGGACAACGAATTCGTCTATTGATTCCGTTTTTGTTTCAACTGATGTGGGTTTGAACAATCAATTACATGAAAACAAAAATCAACTGCCTAAGTGCTCGTGTTTGCCCAAAAGAGCGCTCCAAAGAGGCGGCATAGATGGATTGTGCACCCTGTATATTAATTCAAATGTTTTATGTCCTCATGAAAGAAAAAATAATAATAAAAGTTGAAGACAAAAATGAAAATGTTGGAATAACTGCTGAGTACTTTAGTCTATAGAACGCTCATTAACAAAAACAAACAAAATTCATTTTAACATACTTACGCTTATATTTCTTTCAAATCTTAACATATACTGAAAATGTACATAAATATTATGTATATATAAGAGACCAATAACAAAAACAAACATAAAAATTGCTCTTTGTAGAGGGGCCGACGCATCCAATATTTCATAAATACAACTAAATTATTATTTCTTATGTAAAAAAATTTATATGATAACATCAGGGAGAACTATATGGGTTCGATGCTATATGCAATCGTTCATTAATACGACTACAGTGTTATTTCTTAGATAAAAATATGTTTATGAAATATTCGTATAAGCTCATGAAAGAGGGGGAATCCCTTAAAATCGATCCAAGTAGTGGAACGACGTCCAAACTGATCCCTGAAGTGGCCAAGAAGGCGTTGGAGGCCAAACTCACTAAGTTCATAGTCAAATTTGCCTAAAAGAAGTAAGTGGCTTTCTCCACCGTATCCAGGGCGATCAAGTCCAAGAGGAACGTGGAAAGACCATTAATGACTCGATAGTAACAAGGTGCCAAATACCTCCTAAACGACCTGAACCATCATGGCAACCGTCTGATCTACTTCTCAGTTGAAAATACATTCACTGTCGACCCCGTCTTCAACAAGCCAAGCAATCGGATTGTTTGCTTTAAATACACTTCTGAAGACTTCCGCCACGTGTCCAAGACGGGTGGACAGGTGCCCCATCCTGCTGGAAAACGTAGGACGCCTTGCCCGATTACTTGGAGATTTTGATGACCAAGGTACTTCCGTAGGTCCTCAAGATCACCAAGAAGTCGGTCAAGGCGTCCTATGTATGAGTTTTGGTCCAATAACTTCTGGCCTCCTAGAGCCCGATCTTAATCCTTTGGACAACTCTATCTCGTAGCAAGTAGAGTCCTAGGCCTGCAGATCACGCCACGTCAATGTCACCGACCTGAAGTCCTCTGTGGAGAAGGAGTGGAAGCTCATGAGAAGGGACTACATTGCCAGAGTGTGCTCCACCTTCCGCGGTCGCTTGAAGACCATCATTGAGAGCAATGGAGATCAAATTCATAAATAATAATCAATGTCTTTAGGTAATATATCAGGTCTGACCTAATTGATACTCAGGACGAGCAAAAGTTTGCTCATATTGATTAGTGGTACATCCATTTCCCAAGACCCGGTATGTATTAATGAATCTTGAATTGTGATTTATTTTAAATCATCGTGTAATTCGTAATTTTTGTATAATCTGTTTTTTTAGTAATAAAATATATTTGTCAATAGTGAAAAATAATCAAAACTCAAAATGTGTTGGAATTTTTTGTCATATTCAAATTTAATATATATTATTGCATATAAAACAACACAAAAAAAATTGATTTGTGATAACGATTTTGTAAATCACTACATCGTTTTTGGATGTATACGAATTTTTCATAACAGTCTTCATTTTTCTTGATTGATTATATCCATTTTTTTTTTGTGATATTCGATAAAAACTAAGAACATATACCTTACATCGTCAGTATCACAATCAGTAGTGGTGAGATTCGGTCCATAACTCTACATTTTTTCCCGGTTCTTTAAAATTTACTTTTTCTAGATCATTTTGAACCAATAATTCGGATTCTATGACTCTTTATCGAATGCAATTTTGACAAATGGACAATTTGCCGACCATAAACATTGCTTAATGACCAACTTGGCGAATGGGCACTATACGGGGAAAATAATAATAAGTATGTCTTATGCCCAAAAATTGATGTTGGTTTTTAAAAGCTTCAAAAAATAGCCGAAATAAGTATATGTTTTTTTAAAAGCATTTATTTAATTCCCAATATAAGCTTTATAAACTTTTTTATTCGTTTTGGCATTCCCCTATACAAGGTTGATCATATCTAGTAGTACACATTATATTATTTATAATTTTTCAATAGTAAAATTTGAACAAGAGGTTTTGTGAGGACATTTATTTTAAAAATTAATCTGAAAATAGTACTTGTCACAATTTTATTCTATTCTTTATGTGAAGCCTCAGCTCTAATGATTGTCAACATATGAGGGCTAAATCCCTTGCAGGCCTTGACTATGTAATCATACTCGAGCTTGGTCCACTCCTTCTTGATGGAAGCTTTAGGGACTGGACACTCCTGTGAGGAGTAAGACACATACACACCTCGATAGAGTAGTCCAACAGACTTGCATCTGGAGAGGAGGGAGGCCACATGTTGAGGTCCCAAAAGTCCGGAAAGTTGTCTTAAGATTATTATTTGTGGCAATTCTGAGACTGTGGGGCAATCAATAAAGGAATATGGCCTTTACATCACTGGCCACGACACCTAATGGATAGTAAAAATAATTTGAGGGGCTCATAATGTATTCAGGTCAGGTTCCATAGGTGAAAATGCTGCTAAAGTGTAAGCACATCACCTATAGGTTTTTTTGGGTGGGTTGTCCTCATACCAAACTTAATTACTCTCAGGGTAGTAAGAGCCCAAGAAGGTCTCACACATAACCTCTGTGCCAATTTTAAGGCCGGTCAGTGATGATGGAATCCTAGGGGGCATTCACTCCCACTCTTGCAGATTTTTTATAGCTATGACAATAACAAAATTCCTTTTGTCTAAAAATTTTAAATACCATAATTTAAGTTAGGAAAAATATCAATTTCCCTTTTTTTTAAATAAATGTTGTCTAGTTTAGTCTTTTCTGAAAAATTTTAACCTTAAAACTTATAAATAAATGTTTTTAGTCTGTTCCAAAAGAATAATAATTGTCAAATTTGGCTTTTATATATATATAAATAAAAACTTTTCAATCAAAATTGTGAAAAAAGCCCTACGGCCCAAACCCCCTTCATAAAAAATGTTCATAATAATAATAATGTGGACGCCAGCTATGACGTTCACGTCCCTCCTCATCCATTCTGGTGCCGGTGAGACCGTGAGTGAACCAATAGAGGGCATGACCTAAGTTTCAACTGCTACCAAATTGTCAGCACATTACTTTCGGTTTCATCGAGCTTAGGCTGTAAGAAACCGCCAACCGTAATTACCCTAAGGGAAGTTGAAGTCAAACAAGTACTTTATGACCTCACAGATTACCTTCAGGTAATAATACTCTTTGCCAATTTGGAGGCCGTGGTGGAACCAATTGATTCGCATCATTGTCTACGACCCATTATGCCTTATTAATATTGAAAATAATTTGAGGGGGTTCACAATGTACTCAACCAAATGAATTTGTTTTATTATCCAGATTTGGAAACAATGGACTGAAAAATACAATTAAAGAGTAGTTGTTGTTTTTCTAATATGAAAATAATGTTCTTTATCTCTCTCTCTCTCCCTTTCTTTATTTCTGTTTATCTTAATATGAAGCAGTAAATAAATTACTTGATTTACTGACTTAGATAATAAATTTATTTATTTTTTGATTTATTCTCTTTTTTCTAACTTCAGCTGGCGTTTTTTACTGATATAATAATAATAATACATATCCATTTTGGTTCCGATCTTAATAAAGAGAAAGTCAGAAGAGAGACTTGCTGTCTAAATAAGTATTGTATGTAATTAAGCCAATAGAACCGATTTAATCAAGTAATTTAGTTAGATGTTAGATAATAAGGAAGAACAAAGAGAAGCGGGAATCTCCATTGGATCTCTTCCAATGTCTCACTACATTTGTAAAATCCCCGTAGGGTGCAGTTGCTCGTTTTTTCTTCTTTTTTTTGTTTGGGGGAACGAAGGAACGATAAAGGATCTATGAACTTATCATATTGAAAGCCCCTGTCATGCTTTCTACAGGATGGGGCAAAACTTGCAGTATCATGACGAAGTTATGAAAAAAACGTTATTTTTATGTAATCAAGAAAGGACAACTCAAAACCAATGTTTGATACTGTTAAGTACTATATTTAGGTACATTTTTTAATTCAATATGTCCACCTTCACCAGCAATACCAGCTTCGACACTTCAGTGAACAGATTGACAGCTCTACACGACGAAGGCGTGTCAATGGCGTACCATGCTTTCATGATGGGAGATGAAGCGGATCCAAATTTGGTAGAGAGGTGCAGCAGATGTTTTTCTCCAAGACACACCAAACTGTTAAGTCCAGTGGGTTGAGGTCAGGGGTGGAGGATGGCTATATGGAAGGAGGCTAGAAGCCAGCCATATTATTGCTGCAGAAGTTTTGGTTCTTCTTGGATGTATGAGTCTATAATTGACTTCTGGATGTTGTAGGCAGTCCGGCTTAAGATGCCAACGGTCTCTGCAGGTTTCTCGGGACTGACAAATTCGGGGAGGAGATTGCACACGCGTTGCCTTTTTCCTGTTGCTCCAACATTTGTATACTTAGAGACATGGAATATAAAGTGTAACTTGTTTATTTTTATTTCAACTCTCGTTTGAGTACATAATAAAGGCACATAATTAAAAGGTGAGGAGGTGAAATCGCTTGCACAAGTTTGGGGTCCCCACTTTGTACCTCAAGGGAGTCGGACCATGAGGTGTGGGGTTTGGGGCCAGCTTGTGGGACAAAATATTAGAATATATAATGAACAATGAAATTGTTCCAATATATACTCATGAGAGCTACATATATTTAAAAAATCAGAATGTAATAAATAATTGACCAAGTGAAAATCACACAACAGGGGCGTCTGCAAAAGGTGAGGGAGCTTAATTTTCTTTGTTTTTTTTTGCTCTGCTGTATAATTTGGCCAAATGACCTATATAGAAAAAAAATCCCTGAAAAAATATTCAAAGGACCTATTAAAAAAAAAATATTTAAGCATAAAAACAAAAATTTCTTCGTTTGGGAGTGGAGAGGGGGAGGGGGGCTTAATGGAAAATGACGTCATCAAGTAATTGTAAAGGAATTATTTAATATTTGAAATAAATATGGAGCTACAAGGTTCAGGCTACGAGATTTTTGGGCTTGGCAAAATGAGTTTCGGACGGATGTCTTTCGGGTACGGTCCTAAACTGAATCCACCTTTAGTAGGTCTACGAAAAATCTTAATGGTCTCGCCAACTAAAAATAAGTCTTGTAAACGTTAGGTTATATTTCCACAACTCGGACTATTATTATTTCATCTTTCTCTTTTTTTCTTCAAAATCTAATGTCAGTTATAATAGATTACTTTCTTTAATTATTAGACGCATTACAGCCACTTTAATTATCTCTATGCTCAGAATAATGGCAAACTGTTATAATCCATTAGAGGTTTTAATGAAGTAATTCAATTAGTTAATTGATTTATTTTACTATAACATGAGTGAACATGATACCTTGTACAACTATATTCAAGGATCAATAATTGGGATATGGGAATCAATTTTTTTAAGTCCCATATTAAGGACTGATACAGTCCTTTGTAGTGTTGTGATGACCGCAGTACAGTTTGGTCACATCCAGTCCAGTCACACTTGTTGGTCTTTAAAGAAGGTAAAATCGTTTTATAGTGATGTCATTTAGGGTATTTTTCCTTTTTGAAATTATTCAGTTATTTATTAGGACTTACGGTAGTGCCCTGCATTTCCCAGAGTAATTAGTTGTCGTCAGACAGACAAACTTTGTCGTGCAAATAAATAAGATAACTATCCAAGACATCCTCAGGGTTACTCAACGTTTTACATGAGCACACTCTCGTGTAGTATTTCAATACATGTATGATGTTCCTCTAGAAAGAATATTAATATTGGCATGACAAAAATAGAATAATATGACGTTTTGACTTATCAGGATACTTAAGTCCCTTTGTACTATAGAAACTGCACACACTCGATGCTACATACAAAAGGGCTGCAAGATTTCATTAATATGACTACAATGTTATTTGTTAGTCAAAAATATGTATATGATATACATCAAGGAACACTATTTACTCGCTCGATGCTTCATGCAAAACACCTTAACCATTTCCTTAATATGATTACTTTATTATTTCATAGATCAAAAATTTGTAAATCAATATGATATATTTTTTTAAATCCTTACATTATTTTTTACTCGCGAGATGGTTGTAATGTTAAATCAATGATACTTTTTAAAGACTTCTTCACGAAAATTAAAGAATTTGTTTTTTCAAAATAACTCAGAATTTAGTCAAATTGTATCTCATGACCACATAGTGAAATGTCCTAATCCTCTTAATATAACATTCCTTTAAATTAAGAGAAGAAAGGTTTGATGTTATTATAGGTACTTTGTTCTGTTAGTTTAAATAAATGATATAACTAAGTAAAACTATTATTAATTGTCCATATTATTCTGGATTTTAATCCAAACAGAAATATTTATTAGTATATATTTCCAATGCTCTTAATACATATTCATATATCTTATGTGACTTTATTTACTGTCAATATTTAAGCAAAAATTTACAATAATCAACAGTTAAGGACTGATCCAAAGGACCGAAAATCCTAACACCGGTCCGGACTCAATCAATAAGGACCTATAAAGTATTGTTCCTATGAATAAGAATATTATGGGATTCCCCTTAAGAAAAAGAAAAAAATCATTTTTGCGTTACAGAATTTAATTAAAGCCTTTCTTTTTTAAATTTTATTATATGTTATTTAAGTACAAATCCTATTATAAATAATAATGTAATATTTCTTGATGGGAATATTGTCGTTAAGGAGCAGGAAGGGGGGCTCCATTGTTATCGATAATATCAATTTGTTCAAGTACAGATAAATATTTAGATAATATAATTTCATCATTTCTATTCTTTAAAAAGCTATAAATATAATGAAAGACTTCCTACCATTTTGATATTTGCCTTCTTCCATTTTGAATGCATTTTCTTAAATGGTTACATATAAATATATATTGCTCTTAGTCTGTGTTAAAAAGATGCAGTTTCTAAATGCCAAGATGAATGCATTTATTTATAGTTTAAAAACCAATTTGATTTTTTCTCATCTTAAAAACACGTAAATTTCAATTTGTGGAGCATTTACATAAAAACAATCTTGAACAAAAATTAAAGAGAAGGAGAATTTCCTGATGTACATTTGCATTTATTTGTAACCAATGGAGTCGATGATAACCCTGATGCCGTTGCCTCCTCTAGCTAATTCAGCAATAGTCGCTTTTCATGAGAGGCTGAGGAAATGCAACAACTTCTGAGCATCAAAATTAAAGAATAGGGTCACAAATTTAACTAAGTGTTTATGGTACCGCAAAAACTGTTTAAGACCACTGTTAACTGTGCTTTTGAAAAGAGATGACTCGCTCATGGAATTCTTTTATTGGAATAATCCTCCCTCACATAGTATCTGAGGAACAGCTACACTATATTCGCAGGTTTTATACTAAGGAAATTCTATTTGCCATCCTCCAGCTTAATTCTGTTGGCTGACTACTTAAAGAATCTGTAAGGAGGTGCTACAAGACGTTTCTACAATTTAAAGGATTTGATAAGATTATAAAAAGATTTAATCCTCACTTCCTTTGTCCTCCAACTCCCTTTTTTATTGCTTTGGATACCGTCCGTTTGAAGTCTATTAATGGAAGATTTATAAAGGAAACTTTAGCAAAACTTAGTCAAGAGGAGGCTCCAACGTCTTTGATATCTTGATAATGAAAATGCAGTCAAGGGCTCTAGCAAACTCTTCGGAAACCCCTTCACAAGTCAAAAGAAGAAATGGTTCCCTTAGGTAAAAGATGGCGACCTCTTCATTATTCGCCAATAAATCTTTGAAACTAAAAAAGAAGAAAAATTGCTCCTTTATGGGCTTGAAGAACACGAAACATATTTTCATTTATTTTATATTTGAATAAACATGACTGTGGGGCTCTTGAAGACCTTGTTTCAAACATCGATCTCAAAAACTGATTGGTTAGTGATGCCATAAAAACTTCAACAAAATTGAACTAATCATTTCAAAAGTCCTACTGGTCTTCTAATCTGTACGTTCAAATAAATCCCTGATTCCTACAGGCCTTGATAAGGTGGTGGGAAACGAACTTTATCTTTTGGAAAAGGTTGGAGGAAAGAGAACTCTTGTTCTGTCTACAAATTGAATCAATGTTCAACCTACTGTATAGTATGTGTTTGCTTCTCCTTACAGGCAGAGGTTTTAACTAGTTTACTCAATGTAAAACCAGGCCTGGCGACAGCTCTTTTTGTGAGAATCAATCAAGGTAAACTTATTATTCGTATATTTTTACCAATATGAAGAATAACAATAACTTATCGGTGTAAGTAACACTAATATTTGAATTTTCTTTTATTCCAATAAAATATATAGCCGGTCACCTCTACTTTGGTCCAGCCAATAATTCCATAATATGGACTGTAATTAAAATTTAAATCGGGTAATTTAAACACTCTAGGCTACGATTTTGAAGGACTAGTTACAGAAAATTGAATTCTTTTCCATGCCATATTTTTCAAATCTACGGTCTATCATCACAAATCATTCTAAGAAAAACATTTTTTGGATGTGAAAAATATGAATTTCCACATATAATTGGTAAAACAATTTTTTGAACTCTTTTTTCTTGATTTTCTTGATTTCTCATGAATTTTATTGTTCGAAATGTATCCCCTGCACTATTTTTTACAAGTATAAAAAAAATAAAAAAAGCTAATAATTCCATCACATAAACAACGAGCTTTTCCAGTATTTGTGGTAAAATGTCGTAAATATTTGTTATTCGGTTCCTAAATCAAGCATACATGTTCTTAAAGTAATTTTTTTCGGTGGAGCCTATCCGCTAATAATTTTACATTGTTAAATGAATAATTTCGTTTAGAATCAAAATAAATGCCTGTTAATGACAAGGTTATTTTTTGGCTATGGATTTAGATTACACCTTATGCCATAAAACGCACTTGATCATATCTTGGCATTTGAGTTTCGCTTAAGTGACAAACACTTTCAATAAGAGGAAAAATGTAGTTTGTACTAGTTGTTGAAGCCATTCTCTGTTCGTACAAATCTTAAAATAAATGATAGTCAGTTTTCTAATAGCAACTGATTTTTTGAAGTTCGTAATTATATTGTACATATCTAGAAGATATAATGTGTTGTCTTGTTAATTAATACTTTGTTCATTGTTTAAATTGTTGTCTCTTGTCAACAAAGGATACTAGATGATGTAATAAAATTATTATAAGTATGGCTTGAATATGCAATGGCATTAAAATAATATAAAATTATTAGATTATTTAATATTTATTTATGTGTACTTTCTTCTGACACTTTAAATATATCTTCATACGATTTTGTCTTAACCTGAATATACTTGAAGAGGTATATATTTAAATAAAAAACAATGCTTTATCAAATATCCTTAAAAATGATATAACAAAGAATGATTTGTGTTCTTCCAATATACTTTTTTACTCTTTTTGGGGCTATACTAATATGTAAAACAATTTTTTCAGTTTTCTATAGTGCAGTGATTCTCAAATGGGAGTACGTGGAGAATCTCCAGGAGGTAGATGAGATTTATAAAAAATATATTTATGCACTTAATAAAAAAATAAAAAATGTCCTGGGTAGGAAATACGTGGATGAAAACATATTTCGAAGGAGCTCAGTCAATAAAAAAAGTTGGATCACAACTGGTCCATACTTACTAATTTAAAATATGATAATTTATAGACTATTATTCTTGAATTTTTGAATTACTATGCAATATAAGGCATGATAAGGCATATATGGTAAAAATAAAATATAATAAAATAATATGAGGCATTGATATTTCAATCCCGTTTCGGCACCTAAAAACGTTTTTCCATACATATGAAATTTGGTATGTAGGCTTATTTTTATGAAACATTGAAATATAACTAGCCATATTTCATTTACTAACTTTATGGTTTTTGGCCCACTCTTCTGCATAGTATGTATTTACTCTTCCTTACGTGCAGAAGTTTTTCACTATTTTTTATATAATCTACAACTAATCAAGTTTAAAAAAAAAAAAATCTTATATATCTGTTTGTCCCTGTATATACATCCCCTTTTTTCGTAGACATATTTCAGTTCAATTTAAGCCTTGACTTCAAATTTGTGAAATGACTTAAGATACCCAAGAATTTTAGCTATAGTTTATAAGCTTTATTTCAAATGATAAAATTGGTCCTTTTAAATAAAGTGTATCCGTTTCTTATTCTTTTATTTAGACGATGACTTTACACTACTTTTAAAAAATCCATTTAAAACACCTCCAAAAGGTTAAGAATACAAATGTAATCCAAACTTAATTTTGAGAAAAAAGCTTCTAGGTTGCTTATGTATTGACAACTCACATTTATGATATCATAAATTGTACCTAAATACCCAAAGTTTGGAATTTACTGTAATAGGATCTATTAAATTTCGTGTTTTATTAGTCCAAATAAGATAATAAACATCAAATGTGTGGAAACAAAGTCATTCATAATTTGGAAATATCATGAAAAAAAAGAAATACATTCTGATTTTGTTACTGAAAAATTATCAAGACGGTTCTAGTTCTGTTTTTTTTTTTTTAAATTCAAGTATTGAAGATTCAAAATAAATATTTCAGTATTATTTGAAAAATATTATTCTAATTTGACATATATTATGAGTATTTTAGTGCCAAACATGTCGGAATTAAATTAATATGATCTTGTGAAATCGCGTATTACACATATACATATATTCTGATGTTTATCGCCATTTTAACTACTCAATTACCATTTTTGTTCACAAATGTGTCTAATTTATTATTATTATGTATACTTTCACTGTTCCTTTATATTAAATAAGACAACTGTTATTTATCATTTCGAACTATAAAACTGTCTATTAAATTTTTTTAACTACAACATTTTATTATTTAAGGCGAGATGATACATCTACCATGCATATATGCGCGTATATGTTTGTAAACAGCTTATTTTTAAAAAGTTTGGATCAAGCTTCAACAAGTTTACCTTACATTTTAAATCACAGAACCTCTTTACATTGAGTTGTTGAGGTTTGAAGGTGATAATATGCAAAATTCTTAGAAATAAATTACGTGTACATGTTTAATTCAAATGGACGTTAGTTTTCCAATCAGTTTATTGTAGTTTCAATGTATGCATTGATTTGATTTTAGTAATATTTGTCATTTTATGTTTTTTCTTTAGTGCTGATGACTTTTCTACAGAATATATGAGAAGTTTGGCTCTTGTGGAACACAATGGACTTGTCTTTTGGCCTCCTCCAACCAAGTTTCGCTCAACATGTCCGGTAGATGTTGCTTTCTTTCCTTTTGATGATCAGATTTGTATGTTGAAACTGGGATCATGGATTCATGATGGGTTCTCGGTAATACATTCTAATTATTAATCATTAACTGCACAATCTATAACATTTTACTAATACATATTTATTAAGGATAGGATGTCCAATATTTGACCCATATCTAAATAAGAACCATTCTACATATTTCTATCTGTTTTGAGTAAAATTGACTAATTTTAATTGGAAGATATGAAAAACATAGTTAACACTAGAACGACGATCTTATCAGTTTTGATGGTATTGTGCCTTTGACGTTAAATATTATCTAATGCTTAAATTCTAGCCATCTGTAAAAAAAAAAGTTATAAATCCTCTGTTCGTGAACATCCTTTGTACAACTCAGTTAGTGAACTGTGTAGAAAAGAAACTCCTTAAATAGAACATATTTAGTTAAATGACATTTCGTTTAGATCAGTAGTTAAATTTTTGCCACTGCAAATAAAGGGAACCCAATCATTTCAAGATAAAAGACAACTAGACTTAGACTGGGATTATAAAAGAGAGAGGAGACTGCTTACTACTCTAAATAAAGTTGGTAGACTAAAGACGACGGAATCATTTTTCCACTCCGCCACTTCTGATTGCTCAAACAATCTATACTTGAACATATCAGAATTCATTCTATCTATGTTTTGTAGAAAATTACAGGATGCAATATTGAAATCTGAACAATCAATACTTTAAAAAGAAAAATTGTATTAGTTTTGGTAAAGGTAGTTTCTTTTTCTTTTCTCTTTTTGCTTTCTTTCAATGCTCTATAAGAAGTGTTACAATAATCATCCGATTTAAACCAAGTACTGGGTTTAGAAAAAGTAATGAGACCTTCTAAAGATACAGTTTTGAATAGGTGTTGTTGATTAAATCTGAAAGTTCCGATTATTTTTGAATAACTTGGATTTTAAGCCTTTGATTGATGTACATGTTGTAAACAAAAATTATGTATAGGTATGTGGCGATGGAGGCAAGAAGAACCATCATAGGCAATTTAATCCATGCCAGAAGGACCACCTTGGCAAATAACTCAGATTTTACAGGGCTCTATTGATGCCAATTTCGCACACCAAGTACGTTGTCCATAGTCAGGAATAGACAATAGTCACATGCTGGAAGGTACGCTATTGGCATCATTTATGATACTCACTGTTCATGAAGGGAGATGTTACAGTACAAACGTGTTGTTCGTGATTTAATTATCTGTTTAGTACAAAAATATTTCATAAATTAATTATATATTCATTGATCATTAACATATGAAACATAGTATATGTACAAGCATACTTGATCTATTTTTTCTGTGTGGTCTTGCTGTGTACCTAATTTGTTCTTTGTTTTATTTCTACTTTTTCCTTTTTGTTATTTATTATTTGCATCTACCCTTGTTTTCAGGAACCATTGTAATAAATATCATAAGAATAGCAAGTAATGGAGTAATAAAGGACGGGTTGACAGTCTTTTATGGGGATTTTTTTGGTTTTTAACATGTTTTGGATAATAATAAGATAGGTTTTTGGGTCAATTGGAACATGATAAGAGGAGGGACTATGAAATGATTGATTAAAAGACAAATAATCAACTCTTTTTGTGTACTTAAAATTTACGGATGTCTTCTTTTCATTCTCTCACCCTCTCAATCGATTCTAATAGTAAAAAATTACTCCCCTGCTGAAAATTGTAACATTTGAGCAACATTCAGAGGTTGTAGCTATTGATAAAAATCTATGTATTTTGGGCATGTTAAAAAAGAAAAAGAATCAACATGGTACCTCTGACAATTTGAAGAATATCTTGAAGGGGAGGAGTCATAATGTTTCATTAGATCAGCTAAAAAACAGCTGTGACTAGGGAGGTGGTGAAGAAATAAATAAATAAGGACATTGGCGATAGTTACTGAGATATTGATCCTCAATTATACTCTGACTTTACTAAGGACTTACAATTAGTGTTGTGTCAATCCTTATTTATTCGGTCCAGTCTAGTCTAGTCTTAGGACAAGTCGTATCGGTCCTTCAGACCGTCAGTTCTTTGTACCGGTCCATAACACTCGGTACTTGGAATTTTTCATAAAATATCGATGGTTTATTAAGTCAATAAGATATATGAAATATGTATTAAGATTATTGCACATATCTTGCAAAAAATGCTATTTTTTGTATTATAAGTAAATGTAATAGAAATATATTATATTGTTGCTTGGTTACATAATTTATTCTACTATATAGCGGAATAATTTAGTAAAAGGAAAAACACACTCATTGACGTCACGAGGGATCGATTTTACCTACTTTAAGGACCGAAAAGTGGGACTGGATTGGACTGAACGGTACTGGACATAAGTCCTCAGTCCTAAATAAGGACCAACACACCACTACTTACAATTATAACTCCGCAACAAATACTCGAGATCCCTTTCCGTCTTCTTATCCGCCGACAGGAATCAGCTGTGTTGTAGTATGATAATAGTTGGAGTCTCGGCGAGCCTATATTTAAAAAAGAAGGGGTATGCTCGTAACAGGGCTGCAGAGCCGGAGTTGGTACCTCTTTTGATGGAGTCAAAAAATTTGTACAGACTCCGTCTCCGGCTACAAAAATTATTATAATGAATTTAAATAAAACGTATTTAAAATCTAAGGCCTACATTGAGTGTTCATAAAGTTTCTTCTTTAATGGATGGGTATAAATTATAGTTATTAAGTACTATTAATTTATAAAAATAGTTAATTTATTAATTTACTTGACAAATTTTGAACGTGTTTTATGGTCTATACAATCACAATTCCCAAAAATCTCTAAAGTCCAAATTATTATGTAGCATAGAGTATAACCACAAGCAATGATAGGTCATTACATAGCCTTGTGAATAGTCAATGTCATCAGAGTAAAGAGTAGCGTTGGAGTAAGGCGTTGTTTGTATTGCTGTTCCTCGGTTATGATTACATAAATTAATGTTCAGAAACTTATGAATATATTAGCAATAGATAGATTTTGATCCATTTCATTTGTTGTTCATCTGGTTAAATATCTTATACTTATTCCTAATATTTGCCTTATAACTGGTATAATTATTTACTACATTTAACTAATAATAACTTCCTATAACTATAAATTAGTTTATAATGCACTGTTTATTTCATGATTAGATGATAAGGTCATTGACGAAGAAAATTGCTGGCTCAATAAGCTTTTTTATCGAAGCTATATAGATTCCTTAAAAAGACCCAAAAGTCAGTTAGAAGGTGGGTTGTCTTTGCTCTCTAGAATTATTCAGAAATTTATCGAAAGATTCGAATTGTCCTTTCAAGAAACTAAAAGTGAAGTCTGAATGGCGTGCATCTATTTCGTCCCATCCTGCCTACAATTGATTAATGCGAGGAACTGAATTTGTTAGTAACAAAATTGAGGACTTCTCTGATTTTTGGCAGCTGTCCAAAGGATCATTTGGTAAGGGCACCAGTCTTTTTATCCTCTTCTACTATTGGCATTGTGCTTCAGAATAGTAATAAGAAGTTTTTCTTTAAAAACCGTATGGACCCACAAAATTTGGAATAGACAGCGTTATCCAAGAGTATAATCACGGTTCATGATCTGGAACATAATTCTTTCTTGAATAGAAGAGGGTCAAGAGTTCTACATCTAAAATCAGGGATGGAAATCGATTTACTACTCAATTAAAGATATCCTCGGGTTGTTTATTTTTTCATACTCCTTGAAAGGATTGCCGTAAAATGTTCAACACAGTTATGCATGCGTTTGCGAGTTCCCGGCACTCCAAATTTTGAGAAATTTTATCACACTATACATAGCTGGAATTACAGAAAAATTTATAACGCCTTTAATTTTATTTGGCTTCTCCTAAAAAATCCAAAGTGCTGCTACAAAAATAAAAGCATTGCCCATTTGTTTTATCAAGCAGTTAATGCAGATAAGTTGGGAGTAGTGGAGCCTATCAAAGTCGAAGAAATTAGAGCTATTCTGATCGCAGCGCAGCCTGATATTCTGCCTTCTCTGTTAGGATTCCAAGGGCGTATCAGTCTTCATGGAACTATGCTGGGTTTAAATATTATGTAGTTACTGCTCATTCTTTGTTATTAAATTTTTAGAAATTTTGTGGCTTTGTTTTGTTTATTTATTTATTGTCCAATTTTATAGAAGGAATATTTTGTTGACAATGGATTGATTACTAACGTCATACATAGCAACTTTTCAACATTTTTGACTTTGGTTTAGGGAATTAATTTTATACTAGAATGTTTATTTATATATATATATATTTTATATGCAACTTCTCTGAATTAATAAAGTCTTTAAAAAAAAAAAATTCTTCGAAATCAAGAACATAATCTATATTTATTTCGTTAGGAACGACTGAGACGCGAATGCACATTGAGTTCCAGAGAATAAATTATCCTGAGCGTGTTGTCTATTGACCTACGTCGTTCAACTAACATTTCATCATATTTATTATTAAAGAAAAGCTTGTCTGTCTGTCTGTCAAAAGATTCGTTTTTGTGTGTGCGCTTAAAACATTAGAACTAAGTTTCTACTTGATTTAATACATAACAATATTTGAACGAGGGTGTGCACGTCATATTTAAAAAAAGAAAAAAACTTTGTTAGGATTCCAAGACATCTCCTCACCAAAAGGATGAAAGCCTTAAGGCTCGAGTGATGCAAAAAAGTCCTTGATTAATTAAAGAGTCATCCATCGACTGCGAAGATCTTCTCAGACAAGAAGATCTTCACAGTCTACCAGTTTTTGATCTGCAAAAACGACATATTTATAGTAGCATCACCTGAGAAAGTCCTTCAGGACAAAACATCTGGCCCAAACAATGTGCTTGGGAGGCGTAGCCTGTGATGGGAATAAAATAGATCCCTTCATCTTCAAGCCTAATGAGAAAATCGGGGCTGAGGCCTACTATAATGTTCTGAGGTGGAATATCTTGCTCTGGCATAAATCTAACTATCCTGAGAAAAACTATGTATGGACCCACGACGGGCCCCCAGCCATACGGCTTTGAAAAACAGAATTTCTGTTAGGAACACTTCACTGATTTCTGTAACAAGACATTCTGGCCCTCTTCCAGTCCTGATCTCAATCCCTTCGACTTCAGTGTGTAGAGCGTCTTAGAGAACAAGGTTGGAAAGACATCATACAGAAACGGGTAGGAGCTCAAGCCTAACATAAAGACGCAATGGGCCAACGTGTCCGCCGATTATATTGTGGCAACCTGTGCCAAGTTCTGACCTCGTGTGGAGGGTGTGATAGAGGCTGGAGAGGGCCATATTGAATCATTCTTTTTCAAGATTGATTACTAAAAGTTTTTCAATAATATTTTTCACTATACTTTTCAAATAAAATGTTATTAAAGTTTTTGTTCTTGATCGCAGAAAATTTCCCGGTCACACTCTGTACTTTCAATTTACATAAAATAGTTATTTTTAAGATTTATTTAAAAAATTATAGTCTCCGTTGGCCTGAATAACGACTTCGACTGGAGTCGTCTACCGCGCACAAATCTTGGAAACTAGAAACAGATCTAAATTCTTACATTCCAGGACGATTGAGTAGATCAAAGACTTCTTTGTGGTGTGGATACATCTGTTAACTTTCTACTCAAGGTAGCTCTAGACAAAATAATCCATCAGGTTCAGGTCGTAGGATCACGGAGGCCAAATATCCTTGGAAAAACAATTGTAGTATTGCTGCTGGAGCAAATCCGGAGTCGTTTTGTGAGGGGTTAGAGGCCTGTTTCCAGACCCGTCATGGACTAGCATTGCTAATATCCAGATCGTTGTTCACCAAAAATATCAAAACAGTGCACTTTTATTGCGCACTGAGAATGTAATAGGCTTCAAATCTTCAGTGATTGATTCCATGAGGGTGTTTCCTACTATGTGAAACGTTTAATTGTATATTTCACCACACACAAAAAAGAATCGCACAATTTTGTCATTATACATGTCGGAAAAATCTGGAAATCTGAAGCGCCCGTTTTCGTTGTTACACCCCGTGTATCTTAGACGGAAGTACAAAAAATATTGTTTAAAAAATGTCTGTTAGTATCTGTGTTTTCAGAATTTAATAATTTTGTACAATTTCATATCTTTTTTGATATTATATAAAATAATTATAATTTTTACATTCATACTTAAATTAAAACATGGCCATAATTACTCATAAATGTAAAAAAAGTGAAATTGATTTTATAAATCATATAAAGATTGTGGCTGAAATACAAATATTGATTTTTTTGTGTGCTATAGTTTTCGTAAATGACTAAAAAATTTCCAGTTACTCCAGCTAGCTAAGAAATATGATTCATCCATATATATTTTTATGATTTGGTTTAGCAAATATCATTTAAATAAACAATTTGCCTAATGCCCCTTATATCAGAACTCTTTTTAAGAATAAACGATCATTTATCCTCTCTCGTTTTCTCAAAAAATAAAAAGGGAAATGCTAAATTTATATTCAAGATGTATATCTTTGATAAGTTACAATTAATCAATTGGGCATAAGCGTTATTAGAATTTTATTATTCATAAGAATTATTTTGTAGGTTGATGAACTTGTTATTAAATTAAGTAATGCTAGAAGCAGAAACCCATTTATTTAGGAAAATACGACCACATTATTAGTTATTATTTTGTTTTGAGGAGTGGTTGTCTAAAAAAATCTTTTATTTTTTAAAAAAAAAGTTATTGTTTTCTTGATTAAATATTATATCAGCTTTAATTTTAAAAATGGATAACACCACTAAAATTAAAGCATAAGGATTCTTATTTTGTATTAACCTTTACACGTTTATTGTACAAGTTTGTAAACTGTAGGCTCGTGAGTGTAATTTAAGTGAAAAAACTTTTGTTATTGTTAAAAAAAATATATAAAATCATTTTGTGTGTGAATGAAGCATTGATTTTTTGGTAGAAAATACGGGTGAAGCACAGACATGGATTGATAAACATTATTTGGACACTTTAACAAAAAAATGAACTATTGAAAAATGGTTTGTTAAATTTAAACGAGGCGAAATGAGCGTCAAAGACAATGCATGCAGTGGACGTCTGAATTACCGTCGAAAACATCAAATAAGTCAACCAAATAATTTTGAATGATGGTAAAGTGAAGTTGATCGACATAGCTGATAGTCATAACAAAGGAACGTGTTGGACATATCGAGCATGAATATTTGGACATGCAATGATGTGTGCAAAGTGGTTGATTTACAGCCTTATATATTCTTGCAAATCAATTTTGATGCCGTTTCCACGTCATATATTTGAGGAAAAATCCACGGTTTGAATTTCCGTCTAGATCGAAATATTACTCGATAAAAATCAGATAAACCGAACCAAAAAAGAAAATTAGATCTCGATCCAATTCTCAAACTCAAGCACTTACTTACTGTTTTGATATTATAACAATTTTGATGATTAGGACAACAATTTCTCTATTTGGAGGGGGATGTAGCCGGTGGATATACCTGAAGCCAACGTACATAATTGCAAATTAACAATCCATGATAAAAATTTCCCCTTAGTTATTCACCAGCATGTCAGAGAAAGTCCCTCTGCTTGTCAAAGTTTTGCCATCACTGCTGTATTTTGTTTTCAGCTGTCGATGTTTCGGCTTCTTCTCTCCTAATCATTGTTCTAACATTGATTGATTGAATTCAAACGAGCTTTTGTTAAGCTACAGTTCACAACAATAATTGAATAATGATTCTATAATAGGAAGACTTGGCTCACTACCAACTGATTTTGGTTCTTTTTCTCGCTTGATTCTTTTTGGAGGAAAGGTTGTGTGATACAATCAATGTAACGACATGAAGTACATACTTAATTTCTTCTTTTTCTTTTTTATTTATCCAACTTATTGATTTAAATCAATCTTTAACACCTCAACTTAAGCCAATAAAATTTTATTGTTTAAACTATAAATATGGCTGACACAAATAATGTCCCCGTTACATAAAAACATTCTTTATGAATGGTTTTATCACAATCATTTCGTCTTTTAGAATAACATTTAGTATAATAATTCAAGTGAAGACTTTATTTCTTTCTTAACCGTAAGTCATTCAAAAAAAAAAATTATATAGTCATCATCAATATCTTTACTTATTTGATGATATTTTAATCAATCAAAAATAATTGGAATGTAGTATTTACATACAACGACATTCATGTAAATCAATAATTGATTGATAATTTCGTTATGGTCCATCAAAATGAAAAAAAATGAGCCATCCTTACTATGTACAATAAATACTAGTGATGGGACGATTAATCGGAAACGGAGAATAGGGTATTTTTTCTGGAATTGGAATCGGGATGGACATTGGAAAAATAATGTTTAATTTGGGATTCCGATTCTTATTCATTACTTTTCTAAGCTATGAAAAAAAATAACCACCCACCTCAAATTAAGGAATTTTTGTTTTTTACTAGAAAATTTAATGTTATAAATTTTTACAAAAACTTTAGTATTTGTAATTCATTTTAATTTTTTTAATTTTTTTTTTTTTTTAATTTAATTTTCGTTGAATAACTATATATTTTTGAAATTTTTCTCCAAAATATTTTAAATTAGAAATTAAATTTTTTTTCCAAAAAACTGTCCATTCTCAATTCTAATGCGAGTCCAGCAAGTTTATAACATCCGAGCAAACCTAATTTATACTGTCTTTCACTAATAATTACGTTATACTTATATCTCTATAACAAATTACCGTATGAACTAATCATCCACAATTATAAAAGAAAATATATTACAATTACATTTTGTAATCTTTTGTAAAATATAATTATCTCTCTAAAACCTCTCTTTGAAAAGTTATTTTATTTTGTAGAAAAACAAAAAATCACTATTAAAAATACCAAAGTTCATTTTATTTAGTTATGGGCAAACGGACGTCACCTTTCGCATATGATTTTCGAAACTCTGTAAAAAGACTTTAAATGTGACTTGATAAGCCTTAGTACATTGAGTATACGATGTACAGGCTTCGTAATACTTATAGCTGAGATGACAAGGCAAAAAGTGCCCTCCCAATGTTGACAAGGACCTGAACGAACATCGAAAAGCTCTGATAAAAAAATTGTCGCAACCGTAAACAATTGATGTCCAAAATGGCGTCAGAAATAGGAATTTCCCACCTATAAACGCATAAGTTTGTCCAGAATTACTTTAAGATGAAATTTTTTTTAATTTTTAAGCTACATTACGACAAGAAACTCATAGAGTCTATACGAGCCAAAAGAATCTAGATGTCTAATAAATTGTTCGAAATTTGTACACGAAAGCTTTACATTGTCTTTAGCAACAAAAAAATTGGATATGGATCAATAATTCATTTAACCTTGTATTGGTTTTAGGAATATATCTTAGATAACCAGAAATTTTATATCCATAATGGGTCAGAAATCGGAAACTCGCAGCCATAAATGCATAATTAGGTCTAGATGCCTTTAAAATGAACTTTTTTATAAATTTTTAAGCTGCGTTACAGCCAGAAACTCACAGATGCTATACGAGGCAAAAGAATGTAGATGTCCAAGAAATTATTGGGAATTTATACGCAGAAGCTCTGCATTGTCTTTAAGGAAAAGAAAAAATGGGATATGGATCAAAAATTTTCCTCCGTCTTGGTATAAGGAACATTTTTCAGATAACAAGAAAATTGCTTTCCACCATGATAGAGGTCCAATTCATAATGGTCGAAACATCTCTAGAAATGGCTGAAAGAAAGAATTCCGTTTTGGAAAAAATAGATATGACCGCTTTCGAGTTTCTATTTAGAGATTCCAACAACCTCGATTATTTTGTAGAGGGTAATCTACAGTTATAGGTTGAGTTTCATTCCTATCAGAATGTATTATTTCAGTAATGCCATCCAAGACGCGTACGTGGAAGTTGTTGCCTGGATAAAATAATGACTACTATATGTATTACATATTAATTATTTTTAATAGATAATTATTTTTGATAAATAACCATAATAGTAAGTTATAACGTATTATACTTATGATTCGTTTCTAAGAGGACAATTACTTGTTGATCCCTTGTAGTCGTTGTATATATTAACATTGGCCATTTTATTATTTCTATGAAGAAATTTTAACTATCATATTTAAATAAAAATGTTTAGCTACGTTTAAAAAAATATATAACAAAGCAAATTTATAATATATTATCGAATGATATACTATGTAAGATTTTAATATTATGAATACATATGTATGTAATTCATTTTAAAAATTGTGGAGAAATAATATAACAATGATAGTATGGGATAACTTTAGACTTTTTGATAAGTAGCAGTTGTAAGAATTACTTATTTAGCTAACTACCAGATGATTTGTGACCTTTTTCTGTTCCTTTTTGCATTAAAGGTTGCATGATGAAATAAATAGATGATCTGTCCTCATATTAAAAAAAAAGTAGAATTCAAGAAAGCAAACGGAACAACTTTTAAGCTAAACTGTTAATTAAATTCACAAAACCTTGATTAAAAATGGTTGAATATTCTAACAAATCGTAGACAAGGGAATTATCAAAATAAATAAAAACAACGTCAAAAGATATTTAATGTTTCAGAAGCATACAGAAACATCATTGGGGATAAAATTTAGATTTAAAGAAATAAAAAGTATTTTTTAGTATTTTCGCGTTCAGTTCACTCCTACCCGTGTTGGTCAAAAGGGTTATGATCCTCGTACTGAAATTAACAAAATCTGTCGTAGATTCCAAACCGAAAATGGAAAGATTGTCAAAGACAATGCATCCACCGAATAAGATATACAGGACAAATCTTTAATCCAATGCTAGGACTCCCTCGCTTTGGTGAAGTAAAGCAAGAGGTTATGATCCTCAAGGATTCTTGCATTGGATCCAAGAAGCATGTCTTGACTTTGAGATAGTTGTTTCTTACACACAAAAAAAGGAAGGCTCTTGAGGGTATAAACCTCGAGTTCATCAATACGAGCTCCAAATTTGGTCATTGTATCTTCCAAACTCATGCTGATAAGATGGTCTTTATGGTTCCTTTGAAAAAGGTTAAGGAGCCTGCCCCTTCCTCCAGTGCTGCAACAGTATCTGGATCTACTTAAATAAATTGTTGCAAATGTATGTTATGATATTCTACAAAAAAAACATTTTTATAATTATCAGGGTATGTAATATCCCAGTTTATTAACATGGGATTAAATAATATCCTTGGAACTTAAGAATAACATTTTATGTTGGAAGGTCTATTTTATAAAATACTAGACAAATAAGACAAATCATTTGCATAATATTACGCAAAAATTACACCATAATCTTGGGTCAAATTTGAATCCATTATATCTTATGAGCTTCAAACTCATTTGGAACAAATATATTTCAAATGTAAAAACTTTGAGCTTTACACCCCACAAATGTATTCATATACATTTTTTATTGTTATAAATATAAAGTTTTTCTTAGCCCATATAATTTATATAAATGTCATATATCCATGTATGTGAATATGAAAAATACTTAACATAAATGGAACCATATGACTTTTTCCTCCCAAATATTAGTTTTCTTTTATGAATTACATGTGAAGAATATCCAATGATGTTACTTTATGTGAATAAGTTTCAAAAGCTTCAAAAGTAATATCTAATATTCATTCCCTTCCTGTATGAGTGTGATGTGCTTCGAAAAACTCTCATTCAATCGATAAATTCGTTCCATAAATCCCGTATCTTTATAATAGATAGTTATATTGATAGAGTTATAAATTCTAAGCATTTTCTATATGTAAAAAATGAAACATAAAGTTAATTAAGTCATTTATGAGTACACACATTTGTTATTACTTTTTTCTTATACATTATCAACAAAACTCGTACGCAAAATTTTGCTTATGATTCAGAAACCTAACTATAAAGATGCACAATACGTAAAGCCGGAGAAGAAAGCAGGAGTGAGACGTCCGAAACTACTGAAAAAATACCAAAGTATTTGTTTGGTATAATCGTATTCGGCCATAAGGCTTTCGAAAAAGTATCTGTGTTTTATCTTTTACGATGGGATCTGTACAAATCTTGTGTTAATTTAACACCATGAAATATTCAGGTCAGAAGGAATGTTAAGATAAATTTACATTTTTTATCGACTCTCTACTACCTACAAAGATTTGTGACGCACTTTTCAGTCGCGACCCACCTATTAAGAGCCATTTTTCTAATACACTCCTTAGCATATGACTCTATATAAATAAAGAAGCGTTTGTCTGTCTGTTTTTAGTGTGATTTTACAACTTAGAATTGTGTGGTTGATTGTTCTAAGATACAACAGAGTTACAATTATTTGCAAGCATGAAAATCACGAATTTGACATTTTTTCTGTACCAAACAAGAAACATTTTCAATCACAAAACCTCTTTGTTTTGATAGGAATAGTTGTTGAGGTTTGAAAATTATAATATACCAACTTTTTTTAGAAATAAAAAAAGTGTACAATGAAAATGCATGATAGATGTGTTAACCCACCTTAACTTCTCGTGTTAGTGGGTTAAGGTCGTTTGCTATATTTTATGTAAATAAGATGAAAAGGCAAAGCAAGAATCTTTGAGAGAGAGAAAAAAACAAAACAAAAAAAACACTCAAGTTCGACACTTTACAAACGAGTCGTCGTTTTTTATTTCTTTATCAACATTACTTTGAAATATATTTATGTAGGTACGTACGATCATAAATGACATACTTATACTCAAAAATGAAATATGATTTTATTATTATACCATTATAAGTCATAAAAATATCCCTTCAACACATAAACATACCCACTCATATTGTACATGGTTTTTTAAGACCAACACCCAAAATAGAGTATCAGGGGCGTCTGTAGGATTATATTTTCTATTTGGCAAGAGGGGGCATGATTTCAGGAATTTTTTGAAAAAAAAAACAATAAAAAATTACAATTTTTCAGAGAAAAATTACAAAAATCGATAGATATGCACAAATAATATAATTTTTTGATTTTTTTTCCCCCAAAATCCAGATTTGTTCAGGAAAGACTGAAATTTTTTGTAAAAAAAGTTCTAAAATTAAATTTTTCGGAGAAAAATCTCAAAAATCCATATCTATTTATAAAAAATTCAAAAATCCATAATTATTCTCTAAAAATTACAAAAAGTCCAGAGCTGTTCAGAAAAAACTGCATTTTTTTTTTTAATTTCTAAAACTAAATTTTGATATAAAATTTTTAAAACAAATCAATTTTTTTGTGAAAATTTTTCAATAATTCATACCTATTCAATAAAAATTACATTATTTGAATTTTTTTTTGAAATATTACATTTCTTGTAGAAATAAAAAATACCATTTTTTTTGTGTGGGTCTACAGCCCCTCCAGCCCTCCCCCTGCAGACGCACCTGAGTATGTACAAGTATGAATGTAAAAAAAATTTGTATGGTGGGTGCTTATTAATGTTACTTCACTTTCATATTGTATATCATTTTATTTAAACTATAATGGGACTAAAAACATGATTTTTGCAAAAATTGTAAACAGTGTGGGTACTCAAAACATGCACGACATAATTTAGATTTTAAGCCCGTTGTTTTTAATTACGAGGTTTCATTATGCAACTAAACGACACCGTAAAAAAATATTAAACACTTTTGTATTCAACATGTTTCTAAGTGTACAAATATCAGAGAAAAAAAAAGACTACACACGCGCTACATCCTCTTCACTAGTGCACACCAGTTCACACTTCGCGTCTGCAGAATTAGATGTAAATACACATATTATGGGGGGTTTCTGGGACTGTTTTGAAAAAATCCAAAAATTAAAATTTTTTGAAAAAATTTATGAAAAAAATTTCAAAAATACCTTGCTATTCCGAAAAAATTTAATTTTTTCCTCTGTTCCATCATTTCCCTAAATTATCTTTTTTAAGAAAGTAAATCTTTAAAAAAAGATTTCAACCATATTCTCCCATAAGTTTTTTTATCGTAACCAAAATGATATCTATTAAAAATAAAATTTCCTTAATTTAGGGGTGGGGGGGTGGAGGAATGCTAGAGGCTCTCTATTCCAACCGCTGCGGAAGCCCCTGGTCAGTCATGATAAGACCATTCAAAGACCATTGGCATCCCCATCCGTAGAACATCAAGTTCATTACACCCTTATACAGCCAAGAAAATCCAAAACTTTTGCAAGCACAATATAGCTAACTTCCAGGCTACCTCCATGTAGGCCTCTTTCAGCCCCGATCTCAAACCCCAGGACTTTTCAATTTAGAGACTCTTAGAAGGTCTCCTGCTCCTCTCATCCAAATTTGGATCTGCTCTGAGCTGACATCACGACATTGTGGCAAGCTATGTTTACGGCCTTCATTTTCGAAGGCTGCCAATCTGTTCACCGACGTGACAAGGCTGTTAGTGTTACTGCTTGTGAAGAAAGATATATTGATTAAAAAATGAAGCTCATGATCGTATTTTAACATACTGCCAATTGATTTTGAGTTGTCATTCCTTGATTCCATAAAAATACCGTTTTTTGTAATTTAGTAATGCTACTATAAGGTACACCAACGTTAGAAACATCTCGAACAAAAATCAAGTATATGTGGAAATTTCGATTTATTGTTCTAACTTCATGTTCATCTACGCCCAAATATTTCATAGGTACATTTGAGTCGATTGTACACTTTATATTCAAATTCATGGAATGAGTTAAGACACCCAAAAATGTATGCTTTAGCTTAGAATATTATTCAACTGAAGATACTTATATTGATCCTGATATTATTATCTTTGAAATTAAATATGTCAATATCTCAATCTGTAGTTGTAAGATTACTTTTAGGACTTTCACCCCTTTCAAGCCATAAAGGTATCTGAAATATACTTTGTTCAATTTTGATTTTTTTGATATTTTGATTAAAAAAATCTACCTCTTTCTATATTCCGACAAAAAAATGGCTGTAAAGAGAGTCCTTAAAAAATCATCATTCAAATATTCATTTTTTCATAATTACCGGGCCGTGCAGAATTATTTACCGATTTTTGTTCAGAACATATTGCAGACAATAATGACATTTCGAATGACTCGAGAAACAATTTATTCATACATTTTTAGAATAATAAAATAGTTTGTGATCAAATTTAATCAATGTAGCCACCATTTGACTCAATGACACTGGTCAGGCTACGTCTGAAGCTGCCACAGACTTGCTAGATGTACTCGGCGTCGACGGAGGCCCAGGCCTTGTTGACAGCAGCCTTTAAGACATTGATGTTCTTGTGTCGTTTTTTGCAGGCCTTGGTCTCCACGTGTTCCTAGATAGAGAAGTCTAGTGGGTTCAGATCTGGGCTCTGAGGGGGCCTTGGCCAAAAGTTTATGTTGTCCTTGGCCAAAAGTTTATGTTGTCCTTGAGCAACTCCTGAGCTTTCTTGGAAGCGTGGGCGAGTGCTCCATCTTGTTGAATTGTTGAAAAGCACAAGGAGAGTTGCCGACTATGGATTTGATCCATGGAAGGCCCTTGGACGCCAGAATCTTCACATAATCATCCGCTGTTAATCTGAGCCAGTGGGGAACCATAGCGGCTTCATGGCCTTCCCGTTGGATCTCCAAACATCTCCAAAACTCACAACACGGTCATTTTGCCTGTTGAAAACAGGATCGACCGTAAAATTTTTCTCATCTGAAAGAATGATGATGCATCCAGATGAGCTCTTTATAACATTCAAGATTTTCTTGGCACACTCAAGTCTGACTTTTCGCTGACGTTCAGTTAGCAGAGGGCGTTCAGTACGCCTCAGGGACTTTCCTCCAGCCCTTTTCAATGCCCTTGAAACAGTTGATGTCGACGTTCCCATCTTTCTGGCCATGTCGGCAATGGACCTGTTGGGAGTCCTCTTGAACACTGCCTTTGCTTGCCTTGTTGAGACAGTGGGCTTCCTGCCAGCCCCAGGAGAATGCTTGAGATCACCCCCAGCCTCCAAGCGCTTGGAAACGTTGCAAATTGTCTTCAACGAGGCCCCAACCTCTTCCTTAATGTTGTTATGAGGCACTCCCGCTCAGAGGAGGGCTGCAATTTCGATCCTCTTTGTTTCCTGATTGGACATGGTATCACGTGTGGAAGTTGTTACGCTCTCACACGAAGGATTTTTGTTTCTTTTAACAGTAAAAATACGAAACAATCAGATTGGTTGCCACAAAACCTCTTAAAAAGTATATTTACATCATTGGTAAATAATTTTGCACGGCCCAGTATTATCAATGTCCTTGAGTGCTTTTATTTCATCCTATATTTCACAAAACAATGATAGATGATACTATTAGTGAACTATATGAGTAATATTCCAATTTTGGCATGATTTAAGATACTTTAAGAATAGTATCAATAGTTTGAAATTCTTATTTGATTTAAGAGACTTATGCTGGTCCTAATATGGCATTTCAATTAATAACCATCCATTGAATTGTTACGGTGGATATTAACTGCTTTAAGTGTAATTTTCAAGATACTGAAAAGGGTACTAACAATAATTTATTGTTAGAAATTTATGATAATTCACCTGTGCTTCTATGGAAACACAATAGCATGTTTTATGGATTTTTTTTCCTAGTTGAGGGAAGAATAGTAGTCTTATAATCACTATTGTCAATTTCTATAATCAAATTTTTATTATTAATCATTAAGCTGCGTCGTAAATTACAGATAGAGTGGCAAAAACTCGTCGTCACTATGAAAGAAGTAGAAATTGATAGATTTGATTTCAAAAAGGCCATATACGGTCCAAATTATGTCTTATATACCAAATTAAGACTATAAACCATATCCTTGTGTATCTCAACTTATTATTGGAATACAAGGCACCCATAATTGGCCGAAATATGTATATGAAATATTTATATATATATATTTTTTTTTTTTTTTTTGGTGGGGGGAGGGTCAAAGTGTACGTTCAGCAAAATGGTGTTTGGCAATCAGTTTTCGGTAATGTATCTTCCTTGACTTTTTGAACTGTCGTAAGTTCACCTTGGTGCTAAAGAAAAAAATCATAGACACAAAAATTAATATATAATTTAATGAGGAGTATAATATTTGCTAAGTACTAATAAAACCCTTATAAGTCCTATAAGAGGAAACTTTGTTTGTTCAAAAACACTTAGCAAATATTGAACTATGCATTGCTTCTAAGAAGTACAAAAAGAAAGGATTTTTTTTTTAATAATTCGACTTAACTTGTTGAGTAAAAACAAAATGCATTTGAATCTTATATATATAAAACATTCATACACAATGGCCATTAGTCCTAGGCCACTTTATTGTCACAATTTTAATCTATATACAATACATGCATGTTTATAAATATTGAGCATATATGTAAATGAGAGTGTTTCATAAGAACAAACCATAAATGTGGGCTAACTTATTAATGTATTTTTGTTAAATATGAAGTGTTGAGCTGAACACGCTCGTTGCTAAATTGTTATTATCTTAGAACTGCGTGACTCCTTGTTCTAAGATATTAAGTACACACTCAAAAGTGAGATATACACAGACAGACAAGTTAATCTTGCTTCATTAATATTGATAACAAAAGAGTTATTGCGAAGAGAACCCACATAACGTTCAAAAATGTTAAAAAACACAATCACAAATATTTACTTCATTTATTCTAACTAATTAGAGATAGGTACAGGCTTCGTAGAGCGGAAGGCTTTGTCAATATAGAAAATTATCATGAATATGATGCATGGATGCATAGTATCGGGGGAAACTCAGTTCTTGGAACCCATAAATATTAATGATGGCTTTTAGTCTAGGACAGTTATAATTTTTATTGGACCTTATTAATTCGGTCATTTTAAGAAGTTTGGTTTAGGCTGGTCTCAAAGGAAAATTAGGTTTAGATCGGTCCCAAAGAAAAATTCAGCCTGGATCAGTCTTTTATATTTGTTACATTTAAATTATCTAGACCATGGATGTCCAATCTTTTAATAATATAATACAAAATTGAATATTGAAGGTATTTTATTATTAAAATCAATTATCCAAAATATAGAAAAATATGTTATGCGAATTTCACAAAATCAAATTGGTACCCGTCAATTTTGATGAGGTTGCGTCAATTGTATATAATATTTTGAAAAGGAGGAAAGCCAAATTTCATAATAGCTTTTTGTTTTTTCATTAATTGGCCAGAAAATAAATAGCAATCCTCGTATAATTTAATGACCTACATTGCCACTTGATATATTTTAATGTATCACGGAACCTATTAAATTAAATTAAATGAAACTGGCATTATCAAACTAAATTATTGAATACAACTACTTTATTTCAGATTTAGTCAAAATCTAATTTTTTAATGCCAAACTGCTTAAAAAAAAGCCAATCTAGCAACCTTGTTCGGGGCATACATAGAACATTATTACATCCAATGACACTTTTCCTTCATAATAATGATTAACATACTCGTGGTTTATACGTGGATTAGTATTGGGTTTTGGTCCGTCCATCCTATATCAGTCTGAGACGATTATGGTTTTGTGTGGACCGCACTGATTTAGTCCTTTCAAGTTCTTCAATCTGGACCGCTCTCAAAGATCAATTTCATCTGAATCCCTCTTACAAACTAAAATTTAAATTTTCATAAATCGGAAATTTATTTGTCTATTGTCATAATTCCTTATGTAATGCTTTGACTCCATTAAAAACAAAACAAACGAGAAAGAGTAAAATGGAGCAACAAAAGATTGAAATTCAGAAGCTTCTCTACACCCCCATGGTCATAACCAAGGAGCTCGGATGTAGCATGTCCTCCATGGCCATAACCAAGGAGCTCGGGTGCAGCTGTACCACTGTTTTCGTGATAGGGACTTATTCACCCCTACCAAGGTCTTGGGCGTTGTTCCCAGCACAGGCAAAACCATATAGTCAGTCAAGGTTTCAAGGGAATTGGGTCACGTATTGATGACATTATTATAGCTGGAAGCTCATATATTGAATAAAAGTTGTGGCAAGTACAAATTTCAGATGATTTAAAAAAAATAAATATTCTTAAAATACCTCTCGTTTAAATATTATTCTTGAAATATTGAAAATTATAAAATGTGTTCCCCTATATAAAAGATCAACCCTGTATAGATTATTTTTTATGACGTTAGTTGTATTTAAAAATGGTGAGCATCGACCACCAAGGACGCCATGTGATGTTAAATATGTTTCATAAATCATATTTGTATAACTCATAAATCAGAAGTGGGGAGAAAATCGATGAATAGATTGAGCTGGAAAATAAGTTGGTCCACGTTTTTAAAACAATTAAATTTCGTTATACAAACTGATATCGCGAGTTAGACGGGAATATGGGTGCAAATCGCTCTAAAAAAGGATTTACGACTGAAAGTAATTAAAAATTTGCTCTCGAACTGAGTAATAAGCACTACAAATATGTTCGATTCCCTCTAAAATTTATTTGGACAATCATTCTGAGCTAATTGCTTAGGATAATTAAATGGGATAAAACTTCCATACTCTTTAATTTTTCGTTCCTCAGAATTGACACACTCTAATATATACGTTTGTATCTATTACATTATACGCCTCATAAAATGAGCATATTATTTTTATTTATGAGATGTAAAAGACTGTATAGCAGGGGAAGGAAAACAAAAAAAAAAAACATTTATACGACTTGCTCCAATGTTTTAAATAAATGATATTAAACTATTAGTTTCAATATTCTAAAGAGAAAAACACATTAGTTTTTTTTTTTTTAAATAGAAAATATATGATTGTATAGAACGTACTTATTGTCACACGTATCAAGGCATAAAAAATCATTTGTGTAAAAGGAACCCGCATGATCCAACACAAATCTGTGATACCGAGTAATGCAAATCTAGTGTAGGGTGGGCATGTTAAAAAAGAAACCGAAAATCTACAGGGCAACCGTAATAATTTGAAGAATGTCTTGGAGAAGAGAAAGAATAATGTTCAGGACGTTTCATTAGATCAGCTACAATCAGCTGTGACAAGGGAAGAAGGGGAAAAGGATATAAACAAGGATATTTGCTACAATTACTCCAATGTCGATCCCTAATTCTACACTGAATTCAACAAGGGCTTACAATTATAACTCTACAAGAAATCCTCAGACTTACGCTTCGTCCTATATGAACACATACGAATGTTCAATCAGGTTTGGAATATAATTTAATTTATTTAGAAAAGGATGTTCACTACTCAGGAATTAAATAATAATGACAACTGCTAAGGAAAAGAAAATCCATTCTTCAGATTACCAATTTTAAAAAAAGCGGTCTAGCTAAAAAATACATCGAAATTTCATCACTAGTGATACCCATAGATGAATATATATATTAGGGTGTATCATATTGACAAAAGGTGTGAATTTGGTATCGCCTGATATTTTTATTTTTTGCATTTTATTCATTTTATCAAGGAAATAACTATCAAACGTCCAAAAAAATGGTCCTTCATGTACGTGTTTTGGTATGAAAATCTGTAAAATGTCAAAAAATGGAAATTTTGATGTTGTTTCTTTCAAATTATCAATTTTGAATCCATTTATAGGATTTTGTTTTATTAAGAAGTATAGATGAAACTAATATTTTGCAAAAATATTTCTACAATTTTTTTGTAACTTCCCTTAAACAATGAGTATTTCAGTTCCAAGCATATAGGCAATAAAATATATTTTCTTTTGATACCGCGTATAACGCGCATTGATGTAGACGTTTCTCTTCATTTTCACTAAACAAATCTCATTTTTTCATACAAAGTGTAGAATATATTATGATAAAATATACTTTCCTTCTTCCTTTATGCCAAGGAAGGAACCTTATTTTACCAATTTATAATTTTGAACTACAAAAACTGTCAATTAAACCTTTAAAAATCCAAACTTGTATTTATTATTTCTTAATTTCTAAGGTTGATTTGATTTTATTTCAGCATATTTTTATATTCTATAAGTTTGATATTTTTCATTTATTATGAATATTAAATTTCTACCAAATTCCCAACTTTTGTCATTTCGGTGCAGTCTAAAATATATATAATAATAATAATATTAAAATATATCCACCAGAATGTTAAAATAAAAAGAAACCAAAAAATGACAGGGTCACAAAGATAATTTGAAGAATGTTTGAGAGAAAAGCAGTATAGCCGTCATGACGTTTTATTGAACTTGTTGTGAGGTTATAGAAATAAACACAAATCCCACCCCACTCATAATATTATTTTTATCAATGGTGACCATCCTTATTTAGGACTGAGAACGACAGTTCCTTCTAGTTCAGTCTCGGTCCAATCCAGTTCAGTATACCAGTCCATAAAACTTATAAAGTTTGTTCCTTAATTATTTTCACTCAACTTTATTTTTTCTTTGTTCAATCAGTTCTAGTACTGAAAGTCCCAAGGATTTGGGCTAAATAACGATATTACTGTTTCTAAGACTGGACTGAACTAGACCGAACAAAAGAAGGCCAACTCAACACTTGTGATACCACTCAAGGCTGAGAATAGGATTTTTTTTGTGCACCATTGTAAGCGCTTTTTTCTTCCATCGCTATCATCTTGATTGCTTGGTTTATATTCTACATATTAAATAAAAGCCGAGAGCTTAAGCTTGTTCCTGATTTTTTTTTTTTTAACACACTAAACTTATCAAAAAATGTGGTTAAAATGGTCTTGTGACTTTTACCCAGTCTCGGTAGTTATCTAATTGGGGGTGAATGAGTTAATTTCAGTAATATTTCGTGAGTTCGAACTATATGAAATGTATAAGTCAATGAATATTTTTTGTATGACGTTACAAATTTTTGTATGGAATTATTTATCTGACTAAAACCAAAACTATTATCCTCTTGACGAAATTAAAACCATACTAAAAGGAAGGAAACAAAGACTAGACGGAATGTAACAAAACAAAGATGAGGCAAAATGGGATGAAATAAGACGAATTGGAAAAATTGTGACAAAATAAACACTCAGTAGAATAAAGTACAATAAGTAACATGTTTCAAGAAAGCCTAGCCAATGGGAAAGAGGAATATCCGAATAAAGGCATTCTTGAAGGACATCTAAAATAGGACGGTAAGAAATCCCCACCGTATGATCAGAGGTACGGGAGGAGATATGGATATGTCAGCAACAACCACGAATAGGATACAAAAGTGAACCTTGGAGGGCTAGAAGGAACAAAACAGTTGATTAATGACAGTACATAGGAGAAAATGGTGTGCCGGATTAGAATATACATATTTTCATTATCATGAAAGCAGGCCCACTATTGATTTTTTTTTTCGAACGAGAATGTATTTGACAGACAGAATCCCCAACAGACAGTTATGTATATAAGCACAAAGAAGCCTGTTCGGCAGAATGAGGATTTTGAGTTCTTTTATGGCCAAAAAGAGCAAAAAAGACTGCTAAAATTTATAAAAAGAGCACAACCAAATAAAAGGATTAGTATTTGTATATAAATACAAATACAGCTTAATGCGAATAATTTAAAGAAATTTCTGTTTGAGTCAACATAAACATCATATTTTTCCCGATTTCAATACCATTTTGAAGTCGTCATATCCAATTAAAGGAAGATCGAGGCAATCGAAGGGAGATACGTCTAATTTGATCATCCATCCTAAGAGATGTTCGAATTCGAATTCCACGAGGGCCAACAGAAGGATAATACATCCGCAGAAAACTACCAGAACTAATTGGGGAGTAGAGTGGTCTCCCTCCTTGGAAATGAGATATCAGGACCGAAATAATAATGCGATTAATTTATAATGAGTAGATCATTTTAATATTTCAAAATGGGATCACTTAAAAATAACAAAATGGAACCAAAATACTTTGAGAAGTATATTATCTTTTTTTAAACAATTTTACATTGAATATTTTTCTATAATATATGTCCACTATTCTCATTATATATTATGAATAAGTTATAAGGGTCTAAAGAAAAGGTTTTTTTTTCATCATTTCAGGAAATGTTCAGGACTAACAACTCTAACTCTATATACCCTCAAGCTAACAGGCTTGTTTCCATACTTTGTTTTATAGCATTAGTTGCGCATTCCATTAACTGGGTAGATAACATTTCTTGGACATTCTTTCAATAAATTGAACGATTCTATAGAACATGGAATAAAAATGGTAAAGAAGACACATTAAAACATTAATTTGCCATCCCATTGTTACTTTTTTTTTTTGCACAAGTCATAAAAATATCTCATTTATTATTGAGTAAGGAGCAGATGAGCTATTTGTGGCTTGACTCTTTAACGACAAAGTAGAATTGTACATTATAGAGCAAATAATGCCTGTAAAAAGTATGTACAAACTATTCATGATCGTTAATAGCCAGGGAAAAAAGGTCGAAAAACTAAAGTATTACAAAAAACTTTTGTAATAAAAAAAGACTCATTGTTGGTATAATAATAATACCAAATTTGGACATTACCTATGTAATCGTGAAAAATATGACTTGCTGGGAGGCTTTAAAAAGAAAATAAACCATAAATGAACGTGGTCACCCTGACAATTTGAAGAATATTTGGGAGAAGAGCAGCTTAGCTGTCATGACCTGTTAGCTGCTATCAACCGCAAGAGAAGAAAATTAACACAAACCCTACTCCGTATCTAGTAAAGATACATCCACGAATGACTCCGATATTAATCTTCAATTTTACTTCAAGACCAACAAGTACATACACTTATAACTAGTGATAAAAATCGTGTGTATTTTATGGATGTTATAAAAATAGGAAACCCTAAATCAGCATGTTATCCCTAGCTATATGAAAACTTTTGTGGAGGAGAGCATCTTACCTTTTATGACCTTTCATTGAATCATCTATAATCAGCTGTAAGAGATGAAACCCCTTCATCCGGGGTTGAATGTCCTAAATTTATGATTGAGATAACACATCTTATAGACCATTTTCGACCTTTCCTAGGACATTCCGTCTCCAGCCTCTCCAGTTCCTTACTCAATTCTGATATTAGGCGTATGCTGAACAATGAACCATCCCAAGAACACGCTTAGGACGGACTGCAGTTGTATACCTAATCCGGCAAACTATTGGGAAGGCACCATAAATTAAAATTATTTTTACATGTTCCCGTTCTGATTGTATGTTTTTATAAGATGTATAGGAATAAATGTTTTAATTAATTAATTACTCCAATGTTTATTCTCAATTATACTTACAATTATAACTCCCGAGGATACCCTCATTATTTATCTCTGCCTTTCTTGCTGCACACTCAAGTCCGCAACAAATCCTCGAGGTTCCTATCCGTCTTTTATGAGCACACACGAATGTTCCATCAGGTTTGGAATATAATCAAATCTATTAGGAGAAGGAACTACTCAAGTATTAAATAATAATGACAACTGCTAAGGAAAAGAAAATTCATCCTTCAGATTACCAATTTTTGAAAAAACAACGTACCAACTAAAAAATACACGCGATTTACATCACTATACATAACTCCCAAACCAATCCTAAAGGTTTCGATTCATTATCGATGCGTTTATCCACTGCATACTTCGATGTTCCCTTCTCCAGATTGAAGGAATAATTATAACAGATTAGGAAAATAAAAAACCCTCTTAAGGTTACAACTACAAAAAGTATCGAGCTTGTCATAAAGGCCATAATTTTTTTGATATTTACCCTATTTATTAAGATTCAAAGCTTTTTTAAGCACATACTATTGAACATAAAAATAAAGATATAAACATTTTTCACAGCCTAATGTTTAAATATTCAAAAAAATAAAAACTTAATGTATTTATCTAGCTTAGAATTCGAGTTATCTTTGTTTGAATAAGAAATGGATGTTTTTTCTTCAGGGAAGAATAAATAAATAAATTGTTAAAACATCCCATTTAGTTGCTGAAAGTACACACTTTAATTTAAAATAAAAATTTTAAAATATATATATATTAAGTTGGAGAAAAATTTCGTATTTCCCGCCCTTTTTTTGAATTAAGTATATCTTGCTCATTATTTGTCACATCAAATCAACGAGAAGAAAAGATCAAACGATTTTGTTGACATTTTGTTAAAAAAGGGAAAAGAAATAAAGGAGTTGATAGTGAATATTGCTTCAAAATAATTAAATCAGATAATTAGATGTGATCCTAGAACTGGAATGTTTAAGGTCTACAATGTCACTCGAACACACAATGAGAAACAACTTCATCATCATGTTGGAATATACATATATGTGATCGTATTTCCGACTGAAGGTGAAATAATAAACTAGCAAGTTATAAAATTATGCTTCTATAACTGTAGAAGAACCAGAAGCCAATGAAAAGCAATAAGACTCCATTATCTTTTCTCCAAATGAAATAATGAAACTAACGTGCCACATTTGTGGTCAATTTTGCTAGTATTTAGGGAATCACTTGGACTACAAATTATTTGGTTAGGGTTAAAGGTGGGAATGATAGGAGGCGGGTTGGACCTAATATTAATGATGTACACAATTTTCACAATGGAGTAATATTAACAGTTATAAAGTTCCTAGGAGATTGTGGTTAGACAAGAGAATAAAGCCTATAATATTTATTGTTGACACTTATAACATCATTGTGTATTTATGTCGTCACATACATTTGCCATACATTTGATCAGTTTTGAATCATTTAATCTATAATTACAATTTCGAATTTTATTCTGTAATTTGTATTCAAATGACTAAAATAGTTGTCACATTTACATCAACATTTGTCTAAAAAAATGGACTCTAAAATAATGGATTTTGCCAAATTTGTGTACTAAAATCGAATTAAAGCATTCCAAATTGTCTCTTAAAACATTCTACATTTAAAAACAAGACAAAAAAATTTAAATAGTGTATTTAAATACTATGGCAGCTGGGATTTATATAATATTATATCACGAGCGAAAAGGGATGGATCACATGAAATTGACTTAATCACCTTGCTTAATGATAAATACCTTTTTTTTGTGTCTGTTCATTGTAGCATCGTTACTTTTAGCGAGTTCTATCTTAGCAACACCAAATTATTCATTTGAGTGAGCTTTTTTTCAGTGTCCCTCATTTTAGAGACATTTTCATATAGTAAACAATGCTCTTTTATCACTCTACCAGCTTCATTGAATGAATAAACATTAAACCTTCACAAAGGAAAATATCAACTATAGATATTTCCTATAGTCTATAGCTACTTTTGGTTCACTATATGAAAATGTCACTGAAATGAACGACGCTGAAAAGAAGCTCGCCCAAATAAATCCTTGTTCATATGAATGTAGCTAAGATGAACGCACGCTTTTTTTTTTTTTAATAATATCTCTAAACATACTATCTTAAGCTAAAAAACACAGTTTTAACTGAGTTCTACAAATCAATCAAATGATTCAATATAATGTTCATTCCTAATTATAAGGGAATTAAAATATTACACACTGATTATTATTATTGTGGCTCTCAAAAGTGTCCAAGCAATATTGAGACATCCGGTACCATTTTTTTTTTTTTATCTCAGGGGTTTTGTTCCTGATGCCATTTGTCTTGGAAGGAAAATAAGTACATTTTTATTTTCAATTCTAATGATTTACTCACAAAACATTTTAAATTCTTGCGTTTAAATGACTTATCCTCTTCTATTTTGCTTACTACCAGGTGGACGTCACGAATCGTACATTTGAAGTGGACTTGAGTAACTACCTACCCAATGGAGAATGGACTCTGTTGGAGAAGCCAAAGTTGGTCCGATCCGAACGCTACTATCCCTGCTGTATTGAGCCATTTCCAGAAATTACGATATCTCTACGTATGAGACGAAAAACGCTCTATTACATGTAAGTGATTGAAGTTTAATAAAACGATTTGGATACTGAGCTGACCACTGTCAAATAATGAATCATTTGTGACGTATAAAAGCTTGGTTATAGTTATACACATAAACCATGTGTAGATTGTTTGAGATAACATGATTTTTTTGTGTGTATATATTCGTGCTGAAAGGGGCCCAGTCGCCATCCTTCCATAAAGGGGTTCTTGAATATGTCCTTGTTCCTTTTCTTTATAAAGTAAATATAGTTATATAAAACTTGCATGGTAATTTGCATCAATATTTAGAAACTATATTATAAAATCCTTCCATAATACGTTTTGTTATCGGAATAAATATGGTTAATATTAGGAGTCTGAAATATATACAAAGTTTTTTTTGCAAAACATGTTAGGAATAAGGTCAAAATTTATGGAAAATAAGGATAAAATATGTTTTTTTTTGTTGTTTGAAACGTATTTCGCAATTTAAATTTTGAATTTATAAACTTCGACAAGGAAGGATTTTTCCTTTTCTTTTCCGAATTCAGATTGTGAATTCGTTTAAAAGCATAAGTTAATTGAGGTTGCATAGTTATTTATAGAGTAACTCATGGTGCCCTCAGGACCCCCCGAGCTAGCACAAAAAGTATACTCCTCAATATAAACTAAAAATTGATCATGTGGTCTTTGTTCAGGGACTTGTTGCTATAGCTTGGGTGAAGAGTTTCGCAAACTAAGCTAGCTAATGTAACTACAAAATTTTCTTATTACAAATGAAATGCTTAAAAATGTATTATGAATCACAAAATCTAACATTTTTTCGTCAAAAAGTTGAAATATGTTCTTTTTTTGTACCCAATAAATTAAAATATATGTTATTTTTGACAAAAATTCAAGAATATATTATGAAATATGGAATCATATATTTTTTATACTTTAGCTACGACATTGCTAAAATGACACACAATGAGTGTTGTTTAAACTGTTTTACACGATGAAGGTCTACCACCTATCAAAATGGGAGCTGGGAGCGAATCCAAATTTGGATGAGACGTGCGTCAGACATTCTTCTCCAAGATAACCAAACTACACATTCCAGGGGTTTAAATCAGGGCTGGAAGCAGTTCAGAAGTAAAAAAAAACTGTTGCTGCAAAAGTTTTGGTTGTATGACACTGTAACTAACTTATTGATGTTGTAGACAGATTCCAACGATATTTCCAGCCTTCTCAGCGCGGAGGAGATTGAACATGCGCTCCATTTTTGTTTGTTGTAGCTATGATATTTTTAGTGGAGGTGTACTGATGCATTGGAACCGGCAATAATCAAACTTTTTTGAAGTATTGGAATCGGCTCGATAATGCCGATTCCACGAATACCTGTGTTTACTTAATCATAAACATTATTTATCAAAAAAAAAAATTATAATATACTATTTCAAATCCTCAACCAATAAAATATAATGAGAATCATAGTATAGAGTATAGAATAACCTCAGTTTTAGACTAGGGGCTCCGACTTGTAGGGGTCAGTGCTATAATAATAAACCTACATAACAAAATTCCAGTCCATCCATTGAAAATGAAGGACTTTTCATTAGAGCAGGCAATATATATGACCATAAGTTTACTCCTGAGCATGAAAAGGAATTTATTTTTAAATAATTATAATTATGATTGATATATATATATTTATGTTTTTCCTCGTTAAGTCTTAATTAATAAAAAGTAAAATGTTAAAAAAATCATTTTTTTATTCGTAATATACGAGGGTTGTTTGAAAAGTACGAGAGATGGCACTACTGATGGGTATCGAGGTAATGTTTAGCAGGTTGTAGTATCTCTTGGAAGAACGCACACCAACTTTCAACTAGATCGGTCTATTTCTTTCTGCTAGGCATTCGTTTTAATCCAGGAATGGACTGGAAAGATTATGGCGAATGTATTTTGGGATCGCATGGAATAATCCCCATCGACTATCTGGAAAGGGATAAAACTATTACAGGTGCATATTATTCATCATTATTGGACCGTTTGAAATCTGAGCTGCATGAAAAACGCTCACGATTGTCACACAAAAAAGTCAATTTCCATTACGGCAATGCACCAGCTCATACCTCAACAGTTGTGGTCGCAAAATTAATAGATATAGAGTTCAAACTCGAGATGACCACAGTGCTAGTTATCACAATTACCTTTATTCTTTTGTCATCCATCACTATATCATGGATTTTATCAATGATTTTTGGAGTAGGAACCTCAACAGGGTACCTAGAACTCTCAGCGTCACTTGTGCCCACATGGCCACTCTGAAAATTTTGAAACCCCTTATAAACTGTTCTAATCGAAGTTCATAGTCCTTATACTGTTTATCAAGCTTCTTTTTTTTACCTCTTGAAGTGTGTTGCCTTTCATAAAGTAATGTTTTATCAACACACAAAATTGTTTTTCGTCCTTTTTTTGAAAATCACTCCACCTCCTAGATTCAAACAGATGCCAAACAGAAAGAAATAGACCAAAGTTCGTCTGTGTTCTTCCAAGAGATGCGACTAACTAAAAATAACCTTGATACGCTCTCGTAGTGCCATCTCTTGGACTTTGCACGGACTTTTCAAACGACCCTTGTAACTATTATTAATAAGGAACGGGTATTTAATTGTCCCCAGCAGATAAGGTATTTGTGCTGGGGGATAAAATATTAGCCTGAAAACGGAAAACTCTAATATACATTAAAACCAGTATTTATTGTTGAAACATATAAATTACCTACGTTTTGCACTTCTTAGTTTTTCTATAACCATTTTGCATTGCATAAATAAATTATAAAAAACTGGTCTGAAGCAATTGTATTTGATTTAGTGTTTATTTAAAGTAAATAATAATAACGCTGATTCTGCAGACAAAACGATTAATATCATCACAGACATAAATTTAAAATAAATTGTTATTAAAAACTACAAATCAATTAATAATCTTTACGACATACAACCCACAAAATATGAACAAAAAGCCAGACTTAAAAGAGTTTTAATGCATCAGAATCAATGCAACACTTTTATGGAAATAAAAACATGTTTTTGTATTATATCGTTAGAAACATTTTATATAATAATAACAGCATTAATTATATGTGGTTTTGTCAAAAACACAAAAACAAAAATAATTTTCTTTTTCTCAACATTTCTTACAATATACTCAAATATTGATTTGTATAAATATGTATCTCTGACCCTTCAACAAAAAAGTAAGCTGTATACTGTGACGAGTATTTGTGAATTTCTATCAACTAACTATCGCACTTTGTCCTTTGAATGGGCAACAAAATTGCACTTTAAATCAACAAAATTTAGTACTATTTAATTAAAAGGCCATATTGGAGCCATTATAAATAACTTGAATCAAATAAAGGTTTTAAAATAAAGGTATTATTAATTCTTGGGTATCTTAACTCAACCCATAAATTTGAATAGTAAGTCTATAATAGATTCAATCAAGTCTATGACATATTGGTTTACATCAGGAGTTAAGGATTTTTTTTCAAAATTGAGTGTATATTCTTTGACGAATTACCGTCAATTTATATCAACCAATTACTCTTACTAATCCTTTGTGTGATTTCCAAATTGCACTTAAAGTAGACTATACTGATCGTCATAATAAAATATTGAGACATTAACATTTTTAATTTAAAAAGAACCATATTTGGGCCAATATAAGTCTCTTAAATCAAATAATGGTTCTACACTATAGGTAAAATTATTGGGTATCCTTACTCATCCCATAAATTTGAATACAAAGCCTATAACTTAACTCTGACTCTGTATGTATACATGGAATGAAAAATAAATATGGATTTTTGCTTTTCCTTGATTTTTCATGGTTCTATTTTGGAATCAAATTACAGTATTAATGTTCACAATATTTCCTACATTGTGAACGAAAAAAAGTTTAATATCTTATAAAATTTGTTTGTTAAGGCCCAAAGGTGGCCATCATCAATAATGCAGTTATAGGGCCTTGACAAAAATTTTATGTAGGGGAGCTTTTAAATCAATCTTTGACAATTTTGACAGATTTTATGAAAAGAAAAAAGTTGGGAAATAACTTTTTGAGTTAAAATTTTTTAGAATCGACGATAACATTGCAGATCTTTTTGACATTTTTTTGACATATAGAATAGAATAAGAACATCGTTAATTTTAAAATTTGACAAATTTGCCAACAAGCTTATAGTGTCTGTCATAGATGAAAGAGGGTCTGGTTTTTAGTTGGTGCCAGCTCTATTGGTTTTTTAATTTTCCAGCGATGGTATCATTATTCTTAGGTTCTTGAAGAGATAACTTATATATGTAGCGAATGCAAATCAAACCAGCGCATCACTTAATTAGTGTTATTTTTATTTATATAATTTTAAACTATTCTTTTCCTTTTCCGTTTAAGGGAAGCGTGTGAAATAAAGTACCGACAAGACGTTATTAACTGTGCTAATTTATTTATGACTCATAATCTACATTGGTGACCCCGACAAGCGAATAATTCATCTTTTACTTATTTTCCACGTGCAATGACTAGACCTGAAGATGGCGAACCTACTTTGGAGCTAAACAAAGCCGCTTCATTCTGTGAAACTCCCAGCAACTCTCACATTTCGACAGTAGGTCAAGTTAAACTCCCTGAGTTCTGGATAAGCGACCCACAAATGTGGTTTAGCTAGGTCGAGGCCATTGTCAAATAGGGAAAAATTACCTTTTCAGAGACTAAATTTAATTATGTAGTCGGTGCCCTCAATCAGGGATTACCTACAGAGGCACACGGGATCTGATTATTAATCCCCCCTCCACTAGAGATCCTTTCAAAGCCTTGAAAGATGATCCCATTGATCTTCTTTCGGCATCCGAGCAGCGACGACTACAACATCTGGTAACAAAGAATTAGGAGACAAAAATCCCTCTCAACCACTGCACAGTATGCGTCAGCTGGTGGGCACGACATTCATCGACGACAATATTTTAAAGACATTATTTATACAACGTTTACCTAACGCAGTCACGACAATTGTCTCGACATCTTGGAGGAGGTAGCTGTACTTACGGACAAAGTGATGAACGTATCAACACATAGCATTTCTACAGTTAGTCAATCCCATCTTCAGAGTTCTAACTACTTGAAAATAAAATTACAGGGTTGGAGACTGAAAGATTGATCGTTCAGCACACTGGGGGGGAATACTGTAGCGAACTCAAATCAAACCGGTGCATCACTTAATTAGTGTTGGTTTTATTTATAATATTTTAGACTAGTCTTTTTTCCTTTTCTCTTTAAGAGTTGTGTGGTATATATGATATCGACTAGACGTTATTATCTGTGTTAATTTATTTATGACTAATAATATACGTATATATAAAGCAATTACTACTGCCTGAAAGACGAAAAGTAACACTGATGATTTGTTGCAGAGTTATAAATGTAACGTCTTGTTGGACTCTAAGTGGAATTGTTTAAATCATTTCCATATACGTGTTTTACGTGCTTGGATTATTCATTTCCTCCAAAACATTCTTCAAATTATCAAGTTGATCTTTTTTTTTTAAACAAATAAGTACATAATATTATTTTATCTATTTTCACTTCCACCACCCCCGTAGTCACGGGTTTATGGTGACATCAAATGAAAATGCTCTATTTTTGATACTTTGATCAAATTTTATATGACGCATGCCAATATTAATGTAAACTCAATAAAAACATACTTACTATTAGAAATAGTGCTTTAATATTTGTTTTTCCTTTAGGTATAACATCGTATTTCCGTGTATGATGATGAGCACACTCACTGTCCTTGTTTTCTGCCTTCCGCCGGATTCTGGAGAAAAAATTGCCCTCGGAGTCACGGTAATAACCTTCATTAATATACATATAACAATGTCTAATAACAAATATTTAATATTAAAATTGAAATTATACAAGAAAATTGTAAAATATAATACATTCAGAAACATTTGTATGTGTTCTTTTTTGGAAAATAAGTTGTGTTACATCGACTTGAGTCGAACAAAGCCAGTTCTAGTCGTTCAGAATATTCCTGGGGCAGATAATTTGGAAAATGAACTAAAAATACTTGCGTAGCCACGCACGCCAAGGGCCAATTTATTAAAATTCATGCTCAATAAAATACTTTTAGTGAGTACTTTGATTATGAGATTGTTCTAAAGAAGTAAGTAAAAACTTCCTCCCAGAGCCTGTAAAATAATAATAATACATTTTGTAGTTGGGAATTTCCATTACCAGTGATTCCATTTGGTTGCATTTTTTATCTTGTCCGTTTTTTCGTAGTTGCCAACCTTAATTGTGTTTTTTTCCCCCAATGCTACTATGATTATTATTTCCCGTGGAATCAAACTTCTTATTCTACTTCCTAATATATATCATTGATACATACAAAACCAGATGTTTTTAGGCCTTCAAAGCCATTGCGGCCTTTAAATAGCATTTTTCTGCAAACGAGCAACAAACGACTATTTCATATAAAACAAAAAAATAAAAACAGTAAAATTCAATTTTTCTCCCTCCATGTTGGTATGTATCCTTGCACACTTTTTTTAACGGGCCTGAGAAGGCTTAGAATATTTACTTCCTATGTCCTTGCTAAATACGAAGATTACTTGTGTATATTTTTTCATCTAACAGCTGCTTTCAGCTAATTTAATGAAACGACATGACAGAAATCAAATCAAAATTCTTACAACAGATTGGTTGTCAATTTTCTGAAAGGATCTGTATGAGTCCATCTGAAATTTTTGGAGTGGCGAAAAGATAAGATCATCATTGGAGAAAGATGTGCTCAGTATGGAGCTCTACCTTTGAGAATGTCCTCCCTTTACACGGTTCAAATGAAGCACTTAATTATAATCTTCGACTGAACAGTAGGAGTGAGTTCATTAGTAATGTAGGGCTTACTTCTGTAGATCAATACATATCAGACGGAAGCCCCGTGTTGAATAACATCTTTCTATCCCATAGAGCACGCCAGATGTTCTCAGGACTGTACTACAAAATCAATTATCTCGATTCTCCGATCCCTGCTTTGATTGCCTTGGAAGTCGTTCCTAATAAAATGATGAAACAAGTATCGAGGGTTAAAATTGATCGTAAAGGAAAAGGACCCTTCATCTATTGCAAGTCGAAGGTTCAGACAGCTTGCTATTAAAAATAACATGCGGATCTAAACATCATTTTGAGGAATCCATTCATCTAGATACACGTCAAAAATGGTTAATGTATAGATTAGGAACGTCCTGTATATGAAGAAACAAGTCACAAGAAGATCCGTAAGATATAAATTGCTATTTTTGCAATAATGAGTTGGACATCTCGTTCCATCTATTCTACAAATGTGAACAAATTAGTCCGATACTTAAGATGGTGAACAAAGAGATCTGGATGAACTTTGAAGTGAGACTGAGTCCATCGGATTGGCTCAATGTAAATACCTCACGATATAAGGATAGGTGGAAGATTGAGTGGCTTATCTCCAAAATACAGTGCATAATATACGCAGTGAAACACAAGAAGCAAGATCATGATTAGGTATCTCATGGTATAATAATCCTCGACTACGTCTCTATTTATGGGAAATACTATACAACATATTAAACGTAATGAGCGCTCTGCAGCTTTTCTTTCAAGTAATCTTCGCATTGTCAGGATGACCACGTTAATTTTCAGTTTCTTTGTTTAACATACCGGCAGGTCCAGTTATTAACAACTCTACCAACTGATGATCTACACTTAAAATAATTTCAAAGATTACTTCTTACACCACCACAATAATGGAGAGGGGAATAAACCCCTTCAATCACATCCTCTGTTTAGTAATGGAGAATAAGTGTTTGCAAACATATCATCATTAAGGGCATTAAATCCATTTCACGGGAGTATCAGGGAAAAGAAAGTCTTATAATTTACCCTAAGAAGAATTTCAATAAATAAACAAAGCTTTAGTAATTCTTTATTGCTTTTATCACTGCAGTAATTATGCGGGCATAATAGAAGGAACTGTGTGTATACATCTTTTTATGAGTGTTTTCTATTTCTTTTAAGGTGGATCATTTATTTTACAAAAATCAATAGAACAGACAGAAAATGTAGAAAGCAAGAAATGGATCTATAGTAAATATATTTATTACTGCAAGTTATTTTCTATAAATGATAGTAATCTAAGTCCTACTTTTTATCATTTGGATTTTTTGTTTATCTCTCTTCCATCTCCTCCTTTCTTGTATTATTTTTCTTGAATTGTTTACATAACTCATTCATGGACTTGTGGACATGGAAAGAGAAAATTAGTTTTTTTGTCGATATGAGGATATTTTTTTATTATGGATTAGTTAAAAATACTTTCATTCAAGTATAACTTTTATTCATGCTGTGTTTGTGGATGTATGTATGTCTGAAAATTAAAACTGTATAAAATATGAGCTGCTGGAGTGCTAAAAAAAGAAACCATAAATTTACTTGATAACTCTGACACTTTGAAGAAAGATTTAGAGAAAAGCAGGTTAGCCAAATGACAATTTATTAGATCAGCTGCAAACAGACGTAAATAGAAGGACATAAATACAAACTCCTCCTGAGGGTAAAATTTACCATGCGTTCGAAACACCTAGCCAATACCATGATGCATGGTGTAATTGGTTCAGGCGGTAAGGCGTTTCTACCGGTGTGGATAAATGGGAAATTGAAGGGCTATCAATTTAAAAATTATCTCGGCTAAAAAGGTTTTACCCACCCTCCACGCAAGCTACGGCATTGGAAATTGTGTATGGGCACAGGATGGAGGACAGATCGCCCAAAAGTATTTCACCAACGAATTATGGGTGAATGGATTTTGGTATAAGGAGATGTGGCAGCCTAACTTCCCTGACCTGAACCCACTTAACTACTTCGTGTGAAGCGCCATAGAGAGGAAGGCCAACGCCCATTACCACAGGAGTGTGAAGGTCATGAAGACCATGGAGGAGAAGGAATGGACCAACATTTCGGCAGACGTCCTAAGGAAACTCTGTTGTAAGTTTTGAACCCGCCTAGAGCTCTGTATTGCAGCAGAGGACGGAATTTTGAAAAATAATAGAAATTAAAATATCCTTTATCTCCTTTTTAATCATTTTTCTTTATATAATCATTATTAAGCATAGTTTTCTCTTTCTTTCTAATAAAGTAAAAAAAATATGAGGACTTATTACGCATACAGTATATTATGAAACAAAGGTAAGAATTACCAGTATTTCATAATACAGGGTGCTAACTCTATTAAACAACCCAGACGATATAAAAAAAAATATATTTCCTCTTTAACTAATCATCTGATTTTAATAAAAACTAATAACTAATTATAGCTGAATAAGCAAAATTATTATTCAAGGTAAACGCCTTTGGCGTAAATGAGACTCGTCCTCGGAAACGAGAGCAGGTCTTGATGACACTCTCCTTTGGCATATTCCAGAATTTGATCATAAGTTCAGATTTTGAGTTGCAGAAGGATCTGTTGGTGTGTTTCTCAACTTACACCCACATAAAGATATCCTTGGAGTTGAGGTACAAAGGGCAAAAAAGGGGGAAAATGACAACAGTTTTTCTTTTCTGTCAGAAGTATAGCTCTTCAAATCTTGTACGATTTGTATCGCAATACTCTGTAATCAACTTCCTGTTCAGCCTTTCAGAACAGTTGAGATCCTTGCCTACTATCCTAATCGATTTGGATGGCTGATCATCAATATTTTTTTGCAAATTTGCAATGAAATCCACATACCTCTTGCAGTCTAACCTTATCTTGCTATGAGCACGCTTTGCAGTTGATTCATAATAGCCTCCAAAGTCTTCCTCCTCGACTCTCCAGACATAGTACCTGTCCACGTTTAAAAAGTTTACTATCTCAACATTGCCTTGTCTGGTACAGATCGCAAGAAGGACATTGCATTTTCCACGATTGTGGAATCAATACTTTCTTGATCGGTGCATTTTTTTTTTAACTGACGACAAAATTTATGGCTTGCCGCCGAAACGACATACAACTGCCTACTTGAACATGTGTAGCCGTCGCAGTTGCTAAAAGTTTGTAATTAAACAACGGCTGTACGCTGTATATGCCTGCTGGTATGTATAAGTAAAAGAAATAGAAAATGAAAGTGATCACCCTGACCATATGAAGAATATTTTGGCAGAGAGCAACTTAACTGTAATTACATTTTATTGTAGCAGCAACTAAAAGCCCCTGTGAAAGTAACGAAACAAACATAAATCCCACTGGCTCAAATTACTGCAATGTTGATCTTCAATTCTACATCCAGTTGAGAGTACTTAGAATACATTCTCTTATCATAAAAGTTATAACAATTATGAAAATTAAAAAAATCACAAATTGTTCGAAAACAAGACATCCATTGAAGTCTGGAGTCTTAGCATTCCAGTAATTGTAAAGTTTTTAGTCTTGGATTGTGAGATTAGAACCGTATATTTTACTCCAGTATACGTCTTATACCAGTTGGTGCAAAGGATAGGGATCTTATATTTCACCACGTGGAATAACTTTCTTAATTCTAATCGGTTTCCAAAAACTAGGGGCGCTTTAATAGGGTTGATTATTATTTACTTGGTTATTAGTTTACTAAACTATAATTTGTAAGTTAGTTTGGTAAATTAAGAATTTAGGTACTATTAAAGAAACTATAAAGGAAAGAGACGACATGTTGTTGAAAATAATAATGAATAAAAAAAACATGTACCTTAAGTATGTTTACTCATTCACGCACACCTGATGTGTAAAAATGATAAGGATGGGACTAAAGTAGAGGACGAGGAGTACCTTTATTTAACCCTTTACGCCTGTATGTCACATTATAATTGTTAGAAAAACAATCAAAGATCAATTTCTAATCAGAGAAAATTATATTTTTGGAACTGGATATAAAAAATCCATGACTATTCACAAGGAAATACATATTTGGGATTATTTATCTTTTTTTTACAAATATTATCCAATATAATTTGTCTTTGGCGTTAATAACGCCCTCAACTCGATCTTGGAAAGGGGAGCAGTACATGATGACAGTCTTCTTTGGGCGATGCCAAACTTCCTCCCGGATCCTGCACATCCACATGGATTTTGTGTTGAAGGAAGAACTGTTGGTTTAGGGATCAACTGTGCAGATAAAAAGAAGCCCATTTGGTTGAGGTAAGAGGACCTTAGTTGCTAAACAATCCTTTCAGAACAGTTTAGATATCTGGCAATGCCCCTCATCGATTTAGATGGATCATCATCAATGCTTTTTTTTTTGGAAATATGCAATGAAATCTGATCCCTCTGATAATCGGACCTCATTTTGTGATCAGCGTGCTTTCTGTTTGTTTGATAATCACCTCTACTCTCTTTCAGTTCCTTCCTGACTCTCTAGACAAATACTTGTTTAAGAAGCTTGCAATCTTAACATTGTCTCGTCCTTAGATCGCAACAAGTAGATTCTGCTTTTCCACCATTGTGGAACAAATACTTCAAGTTAATCGTGCCATTTTTTACTGATGGTAACAACAAACAACTTTTTACCTCTGCAACTTTTGCAAGCGCTCAAAGTTTGTTGTTAAACAACGGTTGCATCCTGTAACTGTAATATTTATCTACAAAAATGGCATCCCTAGCAATGACGCAAGACAAAAGATGAACATAGCACATTTGAAATATTTTAAACCTATTGGAATTCATGATATGTTGATAGCCCTTTCCTTAGAGCCCCTTTACGTACAAGTATAACTTAAATCTTGATCCTTTTAATTAAAGTAGAGACCTCACATCAGTGTATATTGCTAGGGAGATCTATTTTAATTTTCCATGTCTTTATTCTACTCTCGCATGATTGATACATATACTACTTATAAACAATAATAACAGCGGCTATGGAATCTAGTAACAAATAAGTAAATAAAGCTCATACCCAATTGGTTTCAGAAGGACTTTTTGTTCCATGGATTTTAAGAAAAGATGAAGAATAAATATTATTTGTAAATTATACAAAGTTGCTGAAAATCTTGTCTAATCATTCCAATAGCTAGGATTGACTTACCGCTAATATGTCGATAATTAGTACTACTGAAAAATGAATAGTCCCCTTGGTGATTACGTCCTGCACATTTGAATCACTTTCATTATCATATGAAATCATCAACAACATATCTATACATAAAATCTATCTAGAGCAAGTTTTAAATGAGACCTAGTAGATCCATTTTTCTTTGGGACATATCCATACAGAACTTTTGTAGGGAACCGAATTAGTCTGTTCTAACAAAGATTGGATATATGATTTCTAGACCAAAACTCAATACGCGTATTAATGGAATTTTACTTTCGTTCCATACTATTTTTAAACTAATTTTTCAACCATTGGCGGGGCAAACTGTCATATATACTTGAAATTCTGCGTAAGGGGTATGCCCATTTAAAAAAAAAATAGAAAAAATGTTACTTGTAAATCATGTAATTTTTTTCTTATGATAAGTATTACATCCATCTTAAGAAACCATTATTGCAAAGAAGTACTAAAAAACAGCATAAATGTATTAAGTGATACAGGTATTTAACATAATACTTTCACACTAACAATTAGTTACAGATATTAAATTACTTAAACATTTTTGAGTAGATTTTACTCGAGTCCAAAGTATTAAACACTATCTTACTCACTTTAAACAAATACCCGTAACCTTATTATCTATGAAAACGTTCAAAGAAGGGCATTCAGTGTCAAAATACATCCCTTCTGCCATCATTCTTACCAATTTTGATATTTTTTGGGTCAGTATGTCTATTCTATCAAAAAACAACATGTGTACAATTTTAGGGTTGCAAAGACACAAGACCCGTTTGGGAGTACCTCAAAGTTTAGCCCTCTTCGAAATACCTTCGAACTGGAGTAGATAAATTTTAAAATAACTCTTTAACTCATATTGTAAAAACATAACCTAAGTGCAAAAAAATACTATGAAAACATAATGGCAAGATTAAAAAAATGATTCTAGGAGAATTCGCCTCAAACTCATTTGCCTTGCACTCCTTTGCCTTGAGCGCACTCGCCGTCAAGCTTCTTTGTTGTCATACATGCTTGCCCTGCTACATAATTTCTACCCAACACCTTCCCTGTTTAAACTTATGAAATAGATCTCATACAGTAATCTATCTTATCTAACTTTTTAATAAAATACTTGGAACTTCAGTAACATCCTGTAGACCAGAGGTGAGCAACCTCCAATTCTCATCAGCATTCCCCCAACTCTCCTTCTCCTAAAAACTTGTAAATAACAAACTTTTTTAAGGTTGTGTGGCCCATTATATAAATAATGGTGTGACTAGTTGACCTAGAAAAAAGGTCGCACAGACAAAATTTTGCATTTGATAACATTGGAAACAACAATAACGATAATGTAGACAAGGGAACATTAATTTGATTAACTTATTTTAGTTATTCAATGTATTGATTAACTATCTATTAGTGTTAGTTTCTGTATGAAATCCCTGGATTGGACTGATCAGTGATGCTATTCAGTTACATTTTTTTTTTTTTTTTTTTTCTTGCTCGTCTTTTTTTTTTAAGTTGGAGGCAACCTAAAGAGTGAATTATCTTTTCTAACATACTATAATTATCATTTAATTCCTGAAGAGTCAACTTCCCTTTCTACTACGTTAAAGATATAATTGATAATATATGGAACCGGAACATTTGGCTCTCCTCATAAGAGACGGAGAGTAATCGTTCTTTATTTCCTTTCCGCCCTCCTTCTTCGTTACAGCTGCCTGCAGATGATATAATAAAACGCCAAGACTCTAAATGAAGTATTATTAATTTTTTTTAATATTTAAATTGCTCCGTCGCTGTCGAATAAATATATATGAAATATTGCCATCAATGAAAAAAGGAATACATCAAATAACGTTGTTGTTGTTTTTTTGCCGTCAAATCTGATTTTTTTTGTTATCGTTTAATATACCTATAAATAGGCATTGCTCATATACCATATAGGTAAATTAATTAGTGTTCTTTTGCAGATTTTTTTACTATATTCATTTATTATTGTTCTATAGAAATAAATTTTTCTGCAAGAGAACACTTATTAATTAAGCTTATACCTAGTATAAAAACAATACAAAAAATTGAATTAAAATATAATTTTTTTGGCCAAATAGTCCGTTGCTGAAATTTTCTTTCCGCAAATTGTTGTTCGGCGAATTGACAATCGGTGAAATGCCTGTTTCCTTCAACCCATATTTATACATCTCAAAATTAGAGTAGCGGAAGATAAAATCGGTAGTGTGGGATTGTTAAAAACTACCACCAATTCATCCATTACATCCAAGGAACCCCTTTAATATCAAAAAATAGTTTCATCCCCTCTGGTTGGGCGTGGAAGATTTGATAGTGTTAAAAACCAAGTGTCATGGGTGAATTTCTATATTTTAAGAGGCCTTATTACATATCATAGTTAATTGTATTTAATTACAATTTTAATTTTACCAAATTTTTGTCCTCACTTCGGAAAGTAGTAATTGTTCATATATAATAGCTTTTATAGGTATAATAGGTTCTTCACGATAGATAAAGTTATTGGGTATCATAAATCATCCTGTAAATTTGAATACAAAGCCTCTAATTGACTCAAATATGTCAGTGAAATATTAAAGTAAAAATATATATTATTAGAATTTTTTCCCTTCATTCATTCCTTTGTTCAAAATTGTTTTTTGTTGACGCCCACATATGTATTAAAAGTCATTCAATTTGAAATCTATATCATAATTTAACACTCTACACATGATTAGAGTGGTAGATTCTAACTATAGTTGGTATGAAAAAGCTTCCAAAAATAATAAGGTTTCCCTTGCAATTTATCCGATTAGCAACAAAGCTATAAACTAAGTGGCGAAAAGTGTCCATTAGTGTGAGTAGTTTCATTACTTATGTGATATCTTTATGCCCTTGCAAGATGTCGCATATATTGAAACTAGTATATATGACGTCACCCTTTTGTTTCAGTTCCGGAGTGAATTCATGAGGATTAAATTCAATATTTAAGTATTCTTAAGATTCTTACAGTAAAAAAAAGTTGTTACGTATCCTACTAAATTTGGGCAATTATTGATCATGTAGCCTTCGTTTCTCGTACTTGTTGATAGCTTTGATTAGCAGTAAACAGATATAATAAGAAGGAAATAAACAGAAACTCTACTCCGCATCTAGCAAGGATATAGACAAGAATTACCCCAATTCTGATTTTCAATTCCTCTCTGAATAAAACAAGGACCTACACTTATAAAATCCAAATCCTCAGTGTTATTCTCCATCTTCTAAGACCCAAATACTACTTGATATTTTATACTATGACAAAAAAAGGATAACAACACAGTTTGAAAAAACTAAAGTACGAGTAAATGCTTGGAATTTACAACTCTACTCAGTATATTATAGACTATATAGGTACTATATGACATTAATTCATTTCGATGGTATAATTTCTGAATAATATGTAGCCTAGAAGAGATTATATGTGGCCCATCTATTATGAAAGTTGAATCATACCGTCACTAACTTGAATTATATACCTATGTACCTATACCTGCCATGTAGTGAATATTGCTAAATCGATAATTACCAAACATTTGTGGAGAATATCATAACTATCTTACTGATTTGGCGTTTTTTTATATTTGAAGGATGGATTTACGGGATGTATCCTATCTAGTGGTACACATAATTTAAATTTCAATAAATTTATTCGCCGATTTTCTTCAAACTCGGTGAAAAATAGGGCTAGAGGGGCTGCAATCAAGAAGGAGTTGACCAAACTCCAGTCCGACTACATAGTCTAGGCTTACAATGAATTTATGCCTCGTATTGAGGTAATTATTAGTGCTGAGGGCTCAAATAGTGTATAAATATTCTGCAAAGCACTATTTTCACATGATTTTGTCAAATGAATCTCTCCACAAAACCTCTAGTTTCTATTCTATTCTTGAAAAAAATAAAGGAAAGAAGATGTGTATCACTAAATAAGGTTAACCCTGTATAAGCGTAATTGATATTTGTACATGGAAAAGGTTGGAGTATTGGAAGACACATAGAATGATTGAACAGATCGGATGTAACTTTTTGTAAAGAAAGAGAATTGTATTTGGCTTTAAAAAAAACAATATTTAATAATCAAATAAGTTAAACGTAGAATATTCCCAACAGTAGGCTGATGAATGCAAATATTCCGTTCTTGTCTTTACTCCATTACTTAGTGCCCATGATGTCCATGATGCCCATAGCTACCATGATGACCTCCATAATGTCCGTGATGATGGGATTTCCATCCATAGTCGTAGCCAAACTTGTAGGAACCGTGATTATGCCCATAGCCTTTATGACCGTAACCACCATGTGTATGTCCACCATAGCCAGGTTCAGCAGATCTCTTGTGGTATCCTCCATGATGATGACCTCCGTGATGATGACCTCCATGATGATGACCACCGTGATGATGACTTCCGTGATGATGATGTCCATGTCCGCTGTGGTAGACTTTGACATATGCAGATCCATGACTGCTACTATATCCTTTGTGATGACCTCCATGATGATGATGTCCTCCATGGTGATGCCCTCCTCCATAGCTTGGCTCAGCTGATCTTTTTTCTATGTGGATTATGGCGGACTCATCTTCTTCAGGAGTAGCTTCACTCTTTTCTAGGCTAAGTGCATCTTCATTCTCTACTTCTTCTTCTGGGGTAGATCTTTTGTAGTAACCTCCGCGATGTCCACCATGGTGCCCTCCATGATAGCTACCGTTATGTCCACCATGGTGACCATATCCTGGAGCACCAGTGCTTAGGGCCAAAAGTATTGCGAAAATAAATAGTCCCTGAAAATGATGTTGACAATACAAAATGTATTGTACTACTTTATTTCTATAGTTTTGTTTCGTTCCTGTACAACTTACCAAACACTTCATTTTTGTTTCCTCTGGTGATAAGTGAGTTCACACTAACTTGATCATCCCTGTTGATGCTGTGTTTATATATACAAAGAAACACGATGGAAATGTCCTACAGAATGGGAAGAGTGGGATGATGAGTGAAGATGATATTATCCAACCGCACATGATATGATGAAAATGTCACATAGTTTTGTTAAATGTTAGACTGAATTGAATGATTTGAATGTCAATGGGGCATGAGCAAACTAAATAAAATATATTTTCCGCAAGGTGGTTTGACAGTATGTAGTTCAAATGTGCTACTTAAATACATTAAGAAGGCTATTCCTTTTTAATTTATTTTTCTCGTGTCCAAATAATGGCACAAAAATATACATTGTATTTTTTGTTAGCTGTCATCTTTTCTGAACGTTCATTGGTTGGATTAGATTTAGTTCTATTTAATCTGTAAACAATTCTCAACAGTTTCTAGATTATAACTTTATGGTTGGGAAGAATGGTTTAACAACAAAGTGATTTTTATTTTTGGACATTTTGTCTGTTTCTTTTCAGGAAAGGTTGAATGATAATATAAGGGTAGCGATGTCCCATAAATAATATAATCAAGCATAGAGTTGTATTATTTTGCCACAAGACGGTGTAACTGTCAATTTTTTATTGTACATAAACTAATATAAGTAAAAAATCCTTTTAATAATTTCATTTTACTTTCTATATAGTATTCATGAAAAGAAGAATGGTAAATTTTTACTTTCGTTTAAGAGGATTAAGGAATGAAAATATCACATAAAATATTCCTCAAGGTTTAATCTTTTAACCTTTTAATTCCTTAAGTATCATATTTTACACATGTGGCCCAACAACACAAAAGCAAACTAGAATGATTTTTCTCAAAATTGCAATATTTGTATTATTTGATAAATTATCGTCAATTTCTAATTGTCTGGTAAAATGATAACGGTAAAAGGGTTCAGGACAGGGGAACTGCTGGGCTCCAAGGCAGTTTAAATTTATCCTGCCCCCCCCCCTCCGTTTCATTGAGCATCAAAGAACCCTCCTATTAATCCAAAATACACCCCTGCCCTCAGGTTGTATAGGTGAAGTCATGGGCCCCTAAGCAGTATACACTCCCCCGTCGCTCATTTCTAAGCACGAAGGAACACTTCTAATATGTTATAATACACCCTGGCACAACTTGATCATTCTGCCTGTTGAAGACATGGTCAACATTAAAAGTTTTCTCATCAGAAAATAAGTTTATTTGCTGTTCTGTCAACAAAGACTTTCCTCTGGACTTTGTTAGAGCCCCGGATACCCTTGTTGGGGGCTTTTTAATCTTCCGTCCGGGCCATGTTAGCTATACATTGAAGGCCGACTTCAGGCTATTGATGGTCACGGAGGGTTTCCTAGGCCTTCAACCCCATAGAGACATTGTTAATTGTCATTCTCGAGGCCCAATCTGCTTCCAGATGGCAATCTAGGAGGAGGACTTGTATCTCGAATCTCTTCTCGTACTTTGTGCTCATGGTGGCGACTAGGAAAATGCTTTTTTGAGTAATCGACATATGTTAAGGCGTTTAACGACATTGTTCATTGGAACATTGTAAAAAATAAATTTTGATCCCTCAAAATTTGCATAATCAATATCAGTAAATAATCATGGTTGACCCGGTATAAGAATAGTCAAGGAGTATGTTTACAAATTTTGAGACATAGAGATCAAGTTTTTGTTTTAAAAAAATTGCTTCAATAGAAGGAGGTGTTGAAATGTATAAATAATTTTTCAGTCTCAACCATAAAGGTTCTAAACTACAGCTTAAGTTCTGGGATATCTTAATTTATACAACAAATTTTAATACAAAACCTATTATTGACTCATATATGTCTATGAAATATTAGACTGTGGATATACATACTAGAAATAAGGTGTAAAGTTCTTGGCCTGACAATGAAAGATTGCAATTTTAAATTCAAAAATGATTATATTTTTCTACATAATCTCCATTGACATTCACAAACTTGAATCAGTTTATCTAACAAAAATAGTATTCCTTCTCGGAAGTGAGAGTCTGGAAGGTTATGTAAATATTCATCTACGCCCCTTTTAAATTCTCAGAAAACCAATTTATTTAGGTTTGGGAGCAAATGGAAGTCTGAGGGTGCCAAATCAGGAGAATATGGGGAATGGCCAAGCAAATCAATGCCCAAATCTTGCAGTTTTCCCATTGCCAACGAACTCTTGTGTGCTGGTGTTTTATCTTTTGTGAAATATGTTTTTTTTTCTCTATTAAAGCCACTCATTTTCTCCCGAATTTTGGTATCCAGCTATCCAAAAGGTTGTTGTAATATTTGCCTGTGCTTGTTCAACTTTTTGAAGATAATTTCCAATGTGGTTGAAGTTTTTGTTCATCCTTCACGTGGGTTAATTTCGAGGGATTTACAACCAGGATTAATTTCAGGACGATATTCAATTTGATCTATTTTAATAAGTAAACCCGAAAGATATTTACTGAAACAGTTTGTGTAAACAAAGTATTTTATCAAACCCGTTGAAACTTGTTATAAAAAGATATGGCCCATTCAACCAGAAGGAAATATAATTTTTCTCCAATTGTATTTCCATTTCTATGTCAGGCCCAGAACTTTTCCTGTGAACTAAAAAAATTTATTGGGGTTATATCTTTTTGTTGAATATTGTTTTTATGTTGCCGCACCACTTTTATAGAATATAACTAACTTTTGTATTTTGTTTCCATAGGTTTTACTGGCTTTTTCCGTTTTTATGCTGGCCATCGCTGAGAAAATGCCCGAAACTTCTGAGTCGATCCCATTAATAGGTACTCCATACAAATCAATTTATATTTAAAGTCATTTGATTAAAGAGCTTATGAAAGGCTTTTAATCATAATCATTAGAAATGCATAAAATATGACTAGCACGACAATAAAACATGGATTTTAATTGTAGTTTTAAGTATTCTAGCATCTGTACGATATACATGGACTTGTAAGCAGAAGTATACAATATTTTAAATGCTTTTGACATTTGAAAATTTTATTTGTTTGGACATCAAAATTTATACATTATTAAAACGAAAATAACTTTCTTATAATATGAAACAACATACACAATTCACAGGAAAGAAATTACTTCTAGTCTATTTAATGATGACAAAGATTATATATTATTTGCAATAGGATTAATAAATACAAAGTTTTCTAAGGATTTTAAGTTGTAGTAAAAAAAAAAGTTTTATTTATTCTAAAAGTATATTATTTATTTGAAATTTATTTATGAGTTGACTAAATTCATTCTATTTTTTAGGGATATATTTGACTACAGTTATGGCCATCACCTCGGTTTCGGTTGTTATGACTGTCATTGTGCTCAACTTTTTTTATAGGGGACCCACTGTTACACCTGTACCGGTTTGGGCTCAAATGTAAGTATACTTAAAAAGTATCTTTCTTTTTTCAATCAATAATAATTTATTTCAACGCTTACGACAAAAATTGACAAACGAACAAAACAAACGACTGATTATAGTTTCTTTAAGAAACAGTACTCTATAATGATAACTTGATTAGTTGTAGATAATAGGTACATAAACACTAGCTTAAACCTGCCCCCTAAGCAAGAACTAGGCCCTTGCAGCAAGTTGATTATTGAGTCTATCCAAAAAGACATCTCCAAAAAACTTTAGTAATCATGGACTTATTTGAACGTGGCGAGTAGAAGAAACGTAGGACTTTTGAAATGATTACTTTGATTTAGTTTAAGTTTTCTTGGGAAGTGGATGATTTAAATAACCCATCAGTCTTAAACTTAATGTTTGAAATGAAGCCTCCAAGAGCCCACAGTCATGCTTACCACGTAGTTTACTTTTGGACATTTCTAAAATAAATGAAAAGAGGTTTCCTTCTTCAAGACAAAGAAGGAGTAATTTTTACATCTTTCTCTTGCAAAGATGTATTGGTGAATATGGAAGAGGTTGTCATCCTGTAGCAGAAACATTTCTCCTCTTGACTTGTGAAGGTGTTCTGAAGAGATTGCTCTAGCCTTCAATAAAAATTTTATTAGGAAGGAATACTAGACATTGGTGCCTTCTCTTGACAAAGTATGCTGGAGTTTCCTGTATAAAGCTTCCATTGTGATAATTAAAGACTCGTTTCAACTCCACAATCTTCAAATACCTAAAAAATATCTTTAATTCTGATTGGTTTAAATTATTTACTGTGTAAGGTTCATAATTTGTCTCGCGTTAACACTAGAAAGACTGTGGTTTGATCACCTCCCGCTGTGGACTGTTGCTATCGAACATAAACCCACCTGTTTTTAAGCAATGCAAACTGGTAAATTGGCCTACTAACTTATTTCAAAGTTTAATGCAAGGTTTAACGAACTTTCTAAATTTATTTTTAAAATTAAAAGTAAATGCAGTCTAGAACAACGCACGTTGGTATCGTATAGTAATTCACTTTGTTGGCTGCAGGTATAAAAATGATGCTATAAGAGTTTCAAAACTATGCTAGGCAACAAAAGAATTATGCTTCAGTCTACTCCGACTAATATTGTTACAACTCAAGTATTAACTTGCTGCTAAACATTAAAAGAATAAATTTTGATATGTCTGAGTATATATTTGAACAATGATAGGCAAGTTAACTTATCATTTTAACTAGTTAAGTTAAAGTTAATTATAATTTTATTTTTTAATCAGTAGTTGAGTTAATGTATGAAAATTAAATAGTTAATTTAAAGTTAATTTTGAGTTTAACTTTGAGTTTAATTTTTGTAACTAGTTGAGTTTAAGTTAATTAATTTTAGAGTACTTTAAGTTAAATTACCTCACCCAAACATGGTTAAGTTAAAATTAATTCGATATTAAAAAATAACTATTTAAGTTAGTCCATGGAGAGATTTATCAAGGCTTTTTAATAAGGATTATTCTGTCGGTCTCTATGGATTGGATTTTCTTTATTTCTAATGGAACGATCAAGAAAATAATACACATTAAAACTCTCAATAACTTCAATTCCGAAACAAAAAAGCAATGCAAAGGGAACTCACTAATCAAATGGAGGTCAAAGAAATCTAATATTTTAGATTTTTGCGTTTTTATGTAATTTTAAATCAAATGTAAACTTATAAAATATTGGAGATAATATACAAACGATTTGGCGTGGAATGACCTTGTTCCAAAGTTCAGTAAAATAGAAAGTGTTGACACAGTGTTTAACTAAATTATAGGAGAATTAAAGTTTATTTGAAGGAAGTTTTTTTTTTTAGTTTTTCAACTGAGAATTAAAAAATGAATTAGCCTTTAACTAATTGACTTAATTAAATTAAGTTAAAGTTAAGATAACGTAGTTTAAAAAGTTAATTAATTAAGTTAAAGTTAATTTTGATAAAAAAAACTAAACTAGTTAATTTAAAATTAAAATAACGCTGTTTAAATAGTTAAGTTAAAAGTTAATTAACTTGCATTAACTTGACCAACTCTGTGTTTGAACAAATACAAATTGATCCGTCTGCTGAGATAGTTAAATTGTTTTAGGGACAATTACAAAGTTAAAAACTTTGTTTAGGCATAGTGTTCACATACTTAATAAAATATATTTTTAAGGCTAGGGCACGAACATTATCATATTTACATTAAAGTCAAAATGCTATTAAAAATGATAACATTGTTGTTGTTGTGCTGGAGTTTTTTTTTGTTTTTTTTTACCGTACCAACAATTTTTTTGCATGGACAATCCAAAACATACTAAAAAATATTTCCCCTTTTAAACCATTTATGATATATACAGTTGAAAAATCTCTAAATCGTTCATGAATATATTTACATTGATGTGAAAATAGTTGATCGTAATTTGGATTGTGAGTTTAACACTAGACGTTGAAATAGCACTTCCCCTTCGTGGATTGCTCGTATCAACAATCAAACCAACCTTTTTTAAGTAATGCAGCTAGTCAATTTTTCCACAAAATTATTAAATAATTTAAAAAAAGGTTTTATGAATATTCAAAATAAAAGTAAAACGCTATAACAAAAGTAATTTAGGTATCATCTCCTTTCGCGGACTGCCGGTACCTAAAATGATCCCACCAATGTTTCATAAACTATGCTCTTCAACAAAAAATGGATGTTTTAAACTTTTTTGACTAATATACAGGGTGATGACTCAAAAATCATAAAATTTGAAATGGCGTGTTCATTTCTACATATTTTTATTTTTTGCCATTTTTATGGCAAATTTTGAAGCAAAAGATGGTAATTCAACAATTTTCTACACTTTTTATAAAATACGGGGATATGTAGGTAAATTAGGACATTTTTATAAGCTGTCCTCGGAAGTTCTGCCCTGGGAAGTTTCGCCCTGCAGAAGTTTCGTCCTCATATATATATCAAAGCATAAATAATGTATCTCAATATAAAATTTAAGGTCTTACTTTACTTCAACTTGAAGTCCTTTTTAATTACTTAGGAAATTATGGCATTTGATGCATTTGACTAATTCGCAATCTTAAATTATATGTAGAAGATACATTTATGCTATAATATATGTATGAGGATGAAACTTCCGCTGGGTGAAACTTCTGCTGGGCAAAACTTCTCAGGCCGAAACTTCTCAGGGAAGAACTTTCCAGGGTGAAACTGCCTGGGTCGTAACCTCCTAGAACTTTTTAAACAACTATAACTTAGAAAATTTCAAATTTACAGAACTTTTTGACAAAAAATGCGACATAGGTGTATAGTTTAAGCATAAAATGTTTCGTTCAAATAGGTAAACAAACAAATATCGAGCAAGGGGCAAGGTAGGCCGTAGTCGAAATAATTCGTAAAGACAGAAGCCTCCCGTGATCGCCAAAACGCTATCGTACCCCATGTTGACGGTCTACGGGATCTACGACAAACAGAAGCTGACCAGCCAGTCGGAACGGAAGTCCCACAATGAAATAAGCTACTAGAAGAGGAATCCTAAGTTTTTGGCGGCCTCAAACGATCGATTGAGGCAAACCCGTAAAAAAACAGCGGAGTTTGCACTTGGACAATGCAGTGGCAGCAAAGACCGACCAGAAGTTGACTTCCTACAAGCACCTCAAGATGTACATCTTTACATCGAAGATGATGGAAGTCTGGTTGACCAGGAACCGCAAATTATTTAAATTCCTCAAGGATAAGCATCGTCCTGTAACTTTCTTCAGCGATGAGAAGAAGTGGATCGTAAACATGATATACAACAGTCAAATCGACTGCTTCTTAGCTTTGAAGAAGGAAAAGGTCCCCATGGTCTACACAACTAATTTTCGTGTCTGGGTCATGCCATTGGGTGTCATTGAGTCCAACGGGATGGTGATTCCAGTAGGACTTAGCCCCTGCTCACAAAGCCATGAAGACCATCGACTTGCTCAAGGAGGAACACGTCGACTTGTGGTGCCTGCAGACATCGACCTCTAACTCTCCCAATTGGAATCCTATGGAATACTTCTTGAAGTAGGAGTTAAAGAGGCAAGTCTGCTCGAGGCGCCATAACAGTTAAACCAACCTTCAAGAAATGGATCGTGAAGTAACAGGACAAGGTAAATCCCGTACACACCGTCTCTGCCTGCTCCTCCTTTAACGCCAATAGCGGACACATCAAATAATCCTTTTCTCCATCGATGGGTGAACAACTTTTGTTATAACTTTTGTTATTTGTTTTGTTTTTCTTTAAAATTAAAATTTCAGGAGCTATAACCCATTAAAAAATATCCCAATTTACCTGCAAATCCCTGTATGTCTCCCTACATTCTGAATAATGGCTTCAATACTTTTAAAACTGAGGCTAGACAGATTGGAAGAGAATTCTAATTTTTGAGTACCCTATAGTTATTACTCAAGTATTGGTATGCTGCTAAAAATGGAAAGAATGAATTCCGATAAGTCCAAGTCACTTTTTCAACAAGTAAAAAGCAAAAATGATTCCACTGTCCGTTGATGAAGTATAAACTGTTTTAGGGATCATTAAAAATTCGATGGCTCCAAAACTTTGTTTATACGTAATGTTCATATTCTTAATATAATCCTTTATTTATTTTAAGGCTATGGATTGAAGTTTATATAATACAGGGTGTCCACTATAAATTGGAACTACTTTAAACTTCATCCAGATCCATAATGTGGATATTTGGGGTTAAATCATACTAATATATAAGGTTGCTTGAACAATACACTATAACTTCCACCACAATTGTTTTGACAACAAACAATAGTCATCGTGGAACAAGCAAGGAGAGACGCAATCCTCGAATTGGCTCGCCCGGGACACAAGCCCTCTGTTATCTACAAGCTTCTTAACTACCCCAAGACCACGGTGTACCGGATCTTCAATGCCTGGGAGATTGAGGGAAAGGTCTGCCGCAAGGCCCACAACATGAGAAGTGACCGAATCCGCACTCCCCGCTTCCTTGAAGGCGTCCGGAAGTCCATAAAGGCTTTGCCGGGGATTTCCTTGTCCAGGTTGGCCAAGAACCGTGGAGTGAGTAAGCAGCTGGTCTCCAAGGCTGTGAATGAGGACCTCGGGTACAGGTCATACCAAATGGTCAAACAACACATCTTCACGGCATCCATGAAGGCCACCAGGCTCACCAACGGTAAGCGTCTCCTCAATGACCTGAAGAGCCATGAGGAAGAATCATCTTTATCTCCGACGAGAAGAACTGGACTGTCGACAGAAGCTACAACGTCAAGAACAACAGGTGGCTTGCCAAGGAGAGAGAAGAGGTCCCGGTGGTCTTCACCACAAAGTTCCTGGCCTCCGTGATGCCACTCTGGGCGTCATCTGCAGCACCGGTGAGGTGATGCCTCCTTTCTTCTTCAATCCCCAAGGAAAGGGTTAACGCGATAAGGTACTGCGAAGTCATGGAGGAGTTCGTCATCCCCTGGATGAAGGATACGGCCGCTGGGAGGGAGTTCATATTCCAACAAAACTCAGCGCCTGCACACATCGCCATGAGGACCACTAACCTCTTCAACTCCCACGACATCACTTTGTGGGATCGCAACACCTGGCCCTCCAACTCACCCGACCTCAATCCATGTGATTACTACTGGTAGGGGAAGTTGGAGAGGGAGGTGTGCAAGGTCATCCACAAGAGCATCGTGACCCTGAAGGGCTCCATTACGAGGGAGTGGAATGCTGTCGATTCCGCAGAAGTCATCAGGGCATGCAAATCCTTTAGGGGCAGGATGGAGAAGATGGTGGCTGCTGAGGGAGGACATGTTGAATAAATTTATTGTTTAATATCATGTCTAACTTTTTGATATTAACAAATACACTCCAAATTCCGTTTTTATCAAGCAGGTTAAATTTTAAGATAGTTGCAATTTATTGTGGACACCCTGCATTTTACGACAAAGTCAAAATGGTATCATAAATGATAGGATCGTCATTCTAGTGTTCCTGTTATATTATTTATATCAAGGTTGCGTGAATTGATTGACTTAACTTGGATCTTTTTCCCTGGAGTAATGAACCTTTATTGTTTGAGTTCCAATTTTCTCTTTGTAACTAAGCTCCAAACATTTTTCTATGAATTACTAAATTTGTTTACTAAACAATCAAGAATATTGTCGTATTGCGGCAAAATAATAATACTCACTAAATGATACTATTATTTAATATATTTATTATTTGTAAATTCAAATGTGGATTTGGGGCAACAAGAAAAATAAATGTAATAGAATGAGTTTAATTATAATTTATTTATGTTGCACCCCAAACTGTCACACCACCTTGCGGATAATAAATCTTCTTAAACTTTACTTACGTCGTTATCACAAATGTGCACAGTGTTTATTTTCAACTGAGGAAGTTTCTGCTTTTTTCTCATAGTCCATGCTTTGAACGATGTATTAAAGAAAAGTTTTTGTTTTCTTTTTTTTCTCTTTATTCATCCAAGAACATTTGCATCAAACAGATATAAATCAACTTTTTAGTTTAAAAATTACTTTCCTAAAACAAAATGCACAATACTACAATGCACTCTAATACAAGCATTAAAAACGATGACTAACCTAATAGCAATGAAGAAGTTTTGGAAAGGTAAAAAAACAACCATAAAATTAACAAAAAATGACTAGAATAATGGAAAAAAAAACCCAGCAAACTACTTTTAATCTTACACAAAACCATCAAGTATCTTTTTGAGCATAAAGGATGAAATTTAATTAAATCTCCAGCAAACTTCCAAGTAGGGATGGTGTCATTTGGAATTTTAAGTGTAAAAACAGTACAGCGAGCAACTGTAGTAATGATAATCACTCTTAATTCCACCAGGTGGATAGGTTTCAAATGCATCAGTTTCTCCGTGATAAGAACTTTGCCATTTAAAATGGCATTTTCTATTGCTTTGGTCTTTTCTAGAGCATTAACTTTTTGACTCGATAATCCAAATAGTAGAATTGAAGCTCTTTCTGAAACTTCCTTCAAATTGATCTAAACAAACTCTCTCAGTATCCTCCGATCTTGACAATTACTAAAAGCATGAACCACAGAGTTAAACAGTTTACAACAGTCTTTACAGGGAGAATGGAAATAAATACATCCCGAGAATATCACAGAATGTCGATGGTTCTGCTTCTTTTCACCTTGTCCAAGCTTTGAACGATGAATGGTTCCATTTAAATGTATTCTTTTTAAGTTAGGAATAATTTCATGGTTGGAAATAGTTGCTCACTTTCGACTTATTTAGGTCCTTTGTTATGTTTCTTTTTGGAGGAAAGGTTGCGTGATACAATAAAGACAACGACGTGTGTTCCTGCCCAATTCATTTTGACTCTTCTTTTTAAGGGAGATACTATGAAAGATCGCATTTTGAAATATTTTTTGACGTAAATTTATATCAACATTTTCCCGATGTATGGTAGAGTAATGACTAGTTCAACCAATGACAAGATTAGACAAATTCTGGGGATGTGACTGAAATATACAAAAAAAAGTTTTTCATCAATTTAATATATTAAAATATTTTATTAAGACCAAATTATGACAGCTGATCATAGCCAGTTGACGCATCTAAAGTCCCTCCATCTCTAGAGCCTATTTCCAAAAGTGTTTCATAATAAAGATGGATCGAAAACAGAGCTTACATGTACTCACTATATCCAGGAGTCTGCAGATATATACTTTTTTTTTTTTGGGGGAGGGGAGTGGTTTAGTTTTAGGAATTAAAAATTAAAAAAATATCCCTAAATTCAAATATTTTTAAAAAATTTAAAAATCTATGGCTACTCACCAAAAAATTAATTTTGAATTTATTGATAAAAAATTTCAAATATTAAATTCTTTGAAAAAATTTTCAAAATACAATTTCTTGAAAAAAATTTCAAATATCCATAGATTTTCGCAGAAAATTAAATTTTTTGGAAAAAAAAAATGAAAAAACCATAGCTTTTGGGAGAAAATTAAACTTTTTGATAAAAAATTTCAACAATCAATTTTTAATAATACTTGCTTTGAAGAAAAAAATCAAAAACGGAATTTTTTTCAGGTTAAAAATCCACTGCCATTCTAAAACAATTAAATTTTTTGAAAATCATTTCAAAAATCCATAGTTATTCACAAAGAAATTCAAATTTTAAATTTTTGTCAAAATGAGCTTAGTTTTTAAAAGATTAAATCTAAAAAAATACCCCTAATTTTGCTTATAGTTTTTTATCCAAACTAAACGAATGAGAAATAGACATATTTTATTTGAAAGGTCATATCGGGCCTAATATAAGTCTCTTAAATCAAGTAAAGGTTCATTATTATTGATCAAGTTATTAGGTATCTTAAATCATCCCACAAATTTGATGTAAAAGCCTATAATTGACTATGATTTGTCTATGAAATATGTAAATATAAAGATAAAAAATAAATTTGGATTCTCTCATTTTCTTGCTTTTTAAAGATTATTTTTATATTAATGCAGCACATATCTAAATGTAGCCACTACTGACTTAAAAAATATATTATCTTCTTCTTCTTTTTTGCAGATACATACTACGAAAGAGTAGGGCCACAGTTATTCGGTCCAAATATACAAAGGAATCTACGATCAATAGTAACTATCTTCTTACTTCCTCTGGTAAAAAGCTCAAGGACCCCTCAGAGCATGAGGATTTGAATATTCGTCATGATGAATCAGCAGCAATTATAATTAATAATGAACCCGAGGAACAAACATTTGAGGGATCTCTTAACTTTAAATTGAATTCCTCAAAGAAGAAAAATGGAGCCCTTCCTCGATCTCCATTAGCATTTGGTAAGTTTTTAAAATGTTTGCTGTCATTTTAATATACAAAGGAAAGGTTGTCACAGAGGTACTGAACTTGACTAAGAGATGGAGGTAGTTGTTTAAAACAAAACACTGCATAAGAAGTTACAGAATCTATAAAGCATAAGTTTTAAATTTAACAGCGCCATACTTTTTAGTATTTGTCTATCAGCCATCAATAGTGAACACTGTCAGTAAATTTGTGAAAATAGAGAAAATTAGCAATTGTTGTGTCAATACTTTTATTTGAAAGGCCTCGTCCAACCACTAAACAAGCTGAACTGGATTCTACTCTGGGTCAAGGTTAATAGAAATGCATGGTTAGACCATTATCAATTTGATGTACCGGACCGACTGCTGGGCCAGACTGACACATTTTGACAAAACATGCAACTAATCATACTCTATGACGTAATTATTGCTAGAATTTTCAATTTGATGTATCAAAGGGGTTTCTGGTCAATACAGACATATTTCGACAAAACAAACAACCAATCAGACTCTATGACGTCACACGGTATGTTATCAACATATATTTTAACTAGTAACCTTTTGGGTAGCCGATTTTAAGCGAGGCTCTACAAAGCTGCCAAGAAGAAGATCGTAGGGGTAGACCAAATGAGGTGACCATTCCTGAAATTGTGAAGAAAATCGACACAACAGCACGGGTGTTAGAAGTATCAGACATTGTTAGCATTCCAATTAATGAAGTATATCACATATTATCCTAAAATTTGGACATGAGAAAGCTGTGTGCCAGATATGTGACGTGTATTCTCGCACTCGAGCAAAACCAGTGTCGAGCAAAAGTTCCAATTTAGTGTTTTGCAAGGCTTACAGCAACAAAGCAGAATTTTCGAAAAAAAATCAAAAATTCCTTATTTTAGAACACAAAAAAATTATCTGTTCTCCTAATTAGATGAGACTCTCCTGATGGTAGTAAAACCCCATTTTATAAACTACATACTTATTAATGTAAATAAAGCAAGGTTTGTCTGCCAGTCTAATTCATTCTAATTTATTCTTTTTTATATAAATTAGTCATTATGACCCTTATTCATAAAGGTTTTGCGTTGTATACCATTATAACTTAACTATAATTTCCCAATTAAGAATAAGAACGTAAAAAGAAAGAAAAATAATATACAGAGAGGAAATTACTATCACATAACCTCATAATAAATTATGAATCTTTTTTTTAAATTTACCAAATTCTCATGGGTACATAAAAATTATATTTTTCTTCTATACAAGTAAAAACTTAAAAACTAATTGAATTTAATTTATGAGAGAGATACTAAACAATAAAATTTATGGACATTGTAAATATGATGCTAATATTTGCTTGGCTTTATATTCTTAAATATATATAAATTATGTTTAAATTCTTGTATATTGGTTACAAAGTAGAAAAAGCTTAAATTGTTCTTTAAGTTTTTGTTGGGTTTCAAATAACCCTAAGACAGTCAATAGATCTGCAGAATATATATTTTTTATGGAAGGGGTTAGTTTTCAGATTTTTTTATTTTTATAAATCAAAACAACTTTTGAAAAATAATTTTTTTGGAAAAAAATTGTTAAATAAATTGTTTTTGAAAAAAAGTTCCAAATCCACAACCATTAACAAAAAATAAAAACTTAGAAAGAAAAATTCAAATATTACATTTTTTGAAAAAAATTATAAAATCTGAAAGCTACTCATAAAAAATTAAATTTTTCGAGAAATTACTTCAAAAATTAAATTTCAAAAAAATTACAAACATTCAGTAATTGACAAAAAATTAAATGTTTTGAAAAAAAAATTCAAAAAATCTAAAGCTATTCACATAAAATTAAATTTTTCGCAAAAAATTTCCAAAATTAAATTCCAAATATTACATTTTTCATTAAAAATCAAAAATAATTCAATTTGGGGAGGGATATAGCCCCTTCAGCCCACCACTTCTGGACGCCCGCGGTAAAACTATTTGTTACATTTAATTTTTCTTAACAAAAAACTAATTTTATATCTTATGATTATTTCAGTAAACTCAAACAATGAAGAAGATAGGGACTACATTGAAAGCAGCTCTCCAGAGAAGGAATTGAATCGAAATCACCTCAGCTCCGAGTCTCTATCAAATTCTGACTTAACTCGGCGGCATTCCTCTCTAAATAGTCGACGCTCCTCCCACAAAGCCTCAAATAACAACAATAATAATTTCCTTCCCAAGCCGTCAACGACGACTACAGGAGGATCTACAAGAAATAGTCTTCTTATAGGAGGACCCTTATCTCAGAGTAAAGACGTATACAAAATGGATAAAATGATGGATTTTATGAGTGAGAAGCAGCGAGATGATGCCATGATTCAAGAAATCCTCAAAGACTGGAAAATGTTAGCTCAACAAATAGATTTTTTTTCTCTTTTGGATATTCCTTGTGATTACGTGTTTCTGTAGTATTTTATTCATTTTTGTTTTGCCCTATTATAATCGGGGAAAGATTTTGTAAAGGAGTTCTGGGTCTTAATGCAGAATCACTATGCCTTCGCCAATTCCTCTATTTTTAACCGCCTCATTAGCAGTGCATGTGCAAAGGAAGAACACTGCGTGATACATACTAGATTGATAAAAAAACAGAGTAATTATATGGATGCAAGGAATACATGGGTAGTCTTACAAGTTTCTAACCTCATTCGTAAGAAAATATACATTATTATCGCTCTAGCATCTATTGACAGTTATTCACCAAAGTTTCAGCCATTTAGGACGCGCAGTTGTTACGTTACAGTTGTTTGAGTGAGTTGATGTGTTAACTCTATACACATCTCACAGTAAAGTTACAGATGTGACGGGTTACATAGATAGGAGAATGGCTGGAAGAAGTGCGTAGAGTTACATGAAGACACTGTTAGAAAAATTTAAAATTAAAAAAATCGCCAGAAACCTACCATCAACTCATTCAAACGACTTTTATATAAAACTTCTTGTCCAAAATCGCTGAAACCTTGGTGAGTAATTATCAATAGATGCTAGATAGATGTGAATAGCTTTTATCTACAAGTGCTGCCATCTTCACGTTGAAGTCGGATTCTTTTCAGACCCCCCTCATGCATGTACGTGCGCTCTTTTTCTTAATTTTTTTTTTCTTGACCAATTTAAGGACATTTCTCTATGGGGTTATTTTTTCTCTTAATTCTTGGACTATGTCGTTATTTTCTTCATTCAACACCCAAGAACCACGCGTTTTTTTGTTACCCTTCTACCCCCTTAACCCTCCATTAATGAACATCTTTTGACGTAGTTAATCAAGTAAGGTTAAACTTTACACAATTTTTTTAAGCAAATTTTACAACATGATACAGGGTCGACATGCACTCAAATTTACGCTATGTAAGTTTGTAATTTTTTTTAACTATTTCATCTCTTTTGAACTAGTAAACATCAAACAAAATACTTATAAATACTTTTGTGTTTAAAACTATTCTTAACAACATTAAATTGGGGCATCAACAAGTTATAATTTGTGATTATTACACTTAAAACATTATAATTTCATTTTTGATCAAAACTTTTATGAAATATTAAATTCTTTTAATTAATTTTAAGTACTAAATAGCTACTCAATAATTTCGATGAGGTAAAGTGTGAATAACAGCCTATATTACATTGTAACGACGGTTTTATACCATTTTAGCGGGTTTTTTTTTTTTTTCAAGAACGACTTAAAAGTGAACAAATTAATCAAATTTACCAACCCTTCATTAAAAATTGAAAATTTTTTGAGCATAGTAACAATTTTATTTCAAAAAATCTCAGTTCACTAACGAAAGGAAATTAAATTAATTAATACTTTTTTAGAAAATCACTTTTTAAGGAAAAAATATTATATAGTATTTAAAAATGTATCTAAATCGCACGCTATTCAGATCTATGTGGTTTTAAATTGACCCCATTCCAAACGAGGTTATCGTGATTCTAAGTCAGAACTTCACTCCCCTTCAATGGCCATGTATGATAATTTTGAAATGAAAGAGGGAATTGAATTAAAGAAACTATTCTATTAATTATTATTGTGAGGACATTAAAAAATCCCAAAAAAATATTAAGACATTCTTCATAAGATATTTTAATTGAATTTGCTCTTTTTTTCATGGACTATTTTACTATAAAAAAAGGTCATTAATTGGTCAAGAAAAGAAGAAGAGAAAAAAAGAGTGGGTTTTCGATGCATGGAGAAATAAATATAAAAAGACAAGTTATTTTTGATGGCAGCTTGGTATTGTGAGGCAAATATCTTTATGAATATAATGTTCGAAAATAATAATAGTTCCGCTGCTTTAAAAAGAGATTAGGGTGAGATGTCTTTGGCTTTGAAGAATAAGTTTGTACTATGTAATGTTGTTAGCTGATTTTGAAGGACTCAAAGGAAAAAACAGAAGGACAAAAAATCAACAAAATTAATAATAGGTAAAGAAATAAGTTTTTCTGTCATCCACCCATTTACCATTGCACCGACTGATATTCTTGATGCTGGGGTTTTCAAAACATAGAGTGCACTTCAAATGTTTTGTCTGCAAAACTTTTTTTATATATTTTAAAGTTAAAATGTTAATAGAAATACAAGGTTATGCCATCATATAATCGGGCTTGCTAGTATTTTTAATTTGTGTAGAGTACCGACTGCTGGGCAAGACAGACCGTTTTGATGTCATAGAGTATAAAAACGCTACGCTTATAGTGATAGTCAAGAAAGGTGATATTTAGCTACTCTTGGTAATAGTTATACTCTTTGTCATCACTATTCAAAAGCGCGGTGAAAGTCAAACATTAGTTGGAAAATCGTTATGGTATAACCTTGTATTTTTATTAACCTTACGAGGTATGTTCATTACATAGAACGCACTCCAAATATTGTACTACACGTAGGGTTGTGTTGGTCATTATTTATTCGTTCCAGTACAGTGGTAGTACTGGTCTTTATGTCTCTCAGTCCTTGGGACCAGTCCTTTGATTTTTTCCTAAAAATATTGATGTTTTTTTAAGCCAAATAAGATATATTTTAAGAACATTGTACATCCTAATGCAAAAAATATTATTTTTTAGCAATATAATGTTATATTAAACGAAAAAAGGCGTATAGTTTATTCTATTATTTAACAGAATGATTTAGCAAGAAAAGAAAAAACAATCTCGATGACGTCACGAGGTATCAATATTACAAGTACCAAAAAGTTGGAGTTGACTGAACTAAATGAGACTACGGTTCTAAATTAGGACCGAAATAACACTAATTACACATTACGAACATGAAAAATATATCTGAACCATATGGCAATTATAATTTATAATTAAATTAAGTCAAGACAATAGTTAATAAAATGCCTTCAAGACTACCAAATGGCAAATGACAATTTTAAGTCAATCACCAACAAGACGGAAAAATCTAACTCCTCTTCTACTTTGCGTCTACTCTTTCCATTGAGTCCTTTTTATCAGTTAATTAATTGGGGCATCAGTGTTTTTTAATTGTATTATTTTGTAAAAAAAAACAACAACAACAGAGACTGTCTTGCGGTATATGAATACAAACATAGGACTACATTACAATTTAATAAAAATATAAGAGTATGTTACTCCAGGGGTGTCCACAGGATTGCCCCCGCCACCGTTTCCACCGTTTCGCCATGGAACGCCCTGTACTCACATAGAGGGCGATGGTGAAATTTCTTTACAACAAGTGACTTTTTTTAAAACAACAATCTACAGATTGTTACACCACCTTGTGGATGGTACATTTTATTTAGTATGTTCATACCACCAGTGCCGGAATGTGATTGTAAGTGAGGTCATCAGGGGAGCCTACATGCGGGGAGGTTTTTTTTGGGGTTTTTCGGCAATATCAACAGGTTTTTTTGCTTTTTTTTAAATGCTAAATTAATTTTTTTTATAGAAAAAAAGAAAATAAATTGAAATTAGTTTTTTTTCCAAAATTATTACATTTAAAGAAATTTATAAATTAGGTTTTTTTTTATTGTTATACTTATACAAATTCTGTAAAAGTGCGGAACCAATAGCTACTTGGGCCCTATGGTTTCGGCACAATTGGCTCATACCTTATTGATTTAATGATGAGGCAAAACAATATCGCAAGAGAAAGAAAACAATTAATTCCCTATAAGAATAAATAACTTGTTCATTTTCTGACTGTCTCCTCCTTTCCAACTTTGCTTCTTTCACCAGTTTCATCTTCCCTACTACATCCCTCTTTGTTAGCAGCTGAAATTTAGATCAAACTTATTCCTCACTTTTGGCCTCTAAGTATATATTTCTTTCTCTATGAGTATTCCTTGGATTGACAACAAAACAGACTATATAATTATATCACTACGTAATGCATGATCCTTTCAAGGCATTTTCAAATTGTTTTTACGATTTTTAATCCAAATTAAAAAAGTACAATTACAAAAAAACAAATGCACAATTTAGTAATGACATTTCAATAAATTCGCACAAAGGAAGGACTTTTAAATCTTGAAAATTCTTTGCTTAACATTAAGGGTTTTTAATAAAGTTTAATCAATCAATCATTCATGAAATAATTTTTATTTCAAAGGTTGTATCTACAATTATTACTACAATTAAAATAAGAGTATTTAAAATTTAAAAAAATTGTGTGTGTATCAAGTATAAGATTAAATATTATTTTTTGTACATTATCTGTGACGATTTTTTTTTTTTGAGTATTATTATTTTGAAAGAATATATAATATTTGAGTTATTTAATGATGTTTTTCATATTTTATTTTCTATGTAGATTGATTGAGGGTACTGTTTCCCTTAAGTTCAAGTTAACTGTTGTTCCTGTCCCAACACTTTATAATGTGTAGATGTATAGAGACTGTTTAACGCCTGCACGACTTCTTTGCAGATGCATAGCGCTAATATCACAGCAAAAAAAAAAAAAAAACAATAATTTGCACCATCATTCTAACTAAAAACATTTTAAAATGTAAAAATCAAAACTCAAAGTAAAATTTATATTAGAAAAAATGATGCCACGTAGTAATTTTAATTTTTTGATAGAAATTCGACTTCTTTTTTGTGTTTACCATTCAGTCAGGATTTATTTTGATAGAAAAAATCGTAGTGGCTATTCTTCTTATAAATCAAAGAGTTCATTTACCAAATCTTTACCTTTGTTGTGTTACGCAATCTTCTCTACGAAAATAAACTGATATACTTTTTTACAAATGGAAAAATGCATTCAACATTTTTCCAGACAAACCAACGAAGCATTTTTTTAATATGTATACATTTTATAACTCCGCCTATTACCCACCACCCTCATACTCTTTGGGTCAGTTTCCTTTGACTCTGCTTCCCAAAGATCTTTAATACTCTTGCATTTAAAACCAGAGGTTCTCCTCCCTTCATACTCAATAAAACGTTTTCAAGTAACTTCGAAGAATCAGTAGCTATTCCATTCCCACGGCTTCCTTTGAGTTTTACTACTTTTTCTATGAAATAACTATGTAGCAACGAGCATGTCTAACTAAAGCTCATTGGATCATTTTTATAAATAAATCATGCTAAGTTATACAATATCTACTATGATATAATATTTTATTTGCATGTCCCCTTACAAAAACGCATATTTTAAAAACGGAGACAGATACAGAAGCGGTTCAGAGTTCAAAGTTATTCCTTTTGATCAGACCAAATTCCGTGGCTATAAAAGGCAAGTTTTTTTCTCGATGATAACTTGATTTTTTTCATCAAATAAGCTCCATTCCCCGTTTCTCAAAGTTTTTTGAAGGTATGAGTTGTGGATTCTAAAATGCACGATAAAAATTAAAAATTGAAAAAACGAATGATTGTACTATTGGAAAAAGGAGAAAACATATTGACTACAAATTAAAAAAGGGAATTAGGTATATGAAGGAAGAAGAAATTAAGCGAGTTTGTCTTAGTATGTATATTCATTATGGTTGAAGGAGGAACATATTTATAATTATTTTAATTATAATGGTCAAAGGGATGGATGAACTTCAAATGTTGTCTACCGACAAGTTTAACTAAGTTATGGAGTTATTTTAAGTATTTATAAAATAATTTGAAATGAAATATTTAATACAGGTAGGTCCTAGTATAGTATTTTAAAAAAAAGGGGGAGTTTATCAGTCTTTATCAGTCGACGTTTAATAGTCCGAGCATTGCCGGGTAATCCTGCTAGTATATAAATATAACATAAATCCTAACAATAGCTCTCATGAACTTATGTAATAACTTCCTTCCGAAGAAAAACATTGTCACTCTCATTGTTCTCCATTATTTCTACCTGCGTCCTACACTCTCATCCATCATTGACAAGGGACAAATTATTCTTCGTATAAAGCTCCCTCCCACAGCAGTAAAGGATCTTAATCGAGTTAAATGAATTAATAGGCTGCATATCTATGTTTCTACATCAAATATATTATGCACCATATTACAAATCCTACATTCAATTAATTACTTTTGTGAATCTCCAGAACACTCTTTAGTGAGTAAAAATTAGGGTTGAGGATGATTTTCACACGACTTTGATCTTAAGTGATGTTTTAAGACCTATTTGCACCGATAAATTGCTCAGAACCTTTACCGAGTGGTCCATTAAAATCTGAACACTTTGAATTTTAAACTTTGACAAAAAATAAGTTATTAATTAACAATAGAATTTCAACAAAATTAACACTATAAATACATGTGTCTAAACTCTCTTAATCATTATTGTTGCGCCCTTCATGGCAATGATGGCTTCCATGCTGTGGTAGAAGGCCTGGCACCCGCTATGGATGTCTATTTTGCCATGGTACTGGCTGACAGTGGCTTTGTTGTTGGCAATATGTGTTTGTAATTTGGTTAACGGACACTGAAGACCTTCCTTTCGACATGTATCTAAAATTTTTAGTCAAAGGGGTCGGCATCAGGGCTATAAGCGGCCAAAAGTGTTCAAAAGAGGTAAAAAGACTTATTCAGAAGAGTTTTGCAACGGAGGAGATAGGTTTCCTTCATTGCTGGTGTCAAAAGTGACCTCTCCATCCACACAAGGCTCTATATACCCACTTCTTTGATAGCTCTCTGGACAGTAGGTTGTAAAATCCTAAGATCTCCTGCGCGGGCCCTCATGGACTTGAGGGGATTGGCCTGTGATGTTTTCTTTAACCCCTTTGGGTCGAATTTGGCCTTTTGACAGAACCTTTCTTCTTCTCCAACGTTCCAGACTTACTGATGGCGTAAGCGGTGGTCCAGGAGACTCCCAGCACGAATGGAAATTCGTCGATCACGTCCAAGTGTTATGTTGTCAACTTGTACGTAAGCTAGAGAGCTCAATTTTTTGGGCTGTTTTTGCTTTAATTTATCAAAATATGAATTATTTTCAAGCACGCAACCTTTAGTAAATATTGAATTAATAAGTGTTCAGATTTTAATGGACCACCCAGTAATTGATGAACGATTTTTCGTTCTCACTCTATGAAGCAATTTCATGAGATGTTTGAGTTTAGAAAGGTGCAATCAAATAGACTATATGATCGCATTGCGTTTCAAAAGAATCGAGACAATTGGGACATTGCAAGACTAGGTACATAAGGTCTAGTAATTATGGTATATTATATTGGTTATCGACAGCAATCTATATCTGGTATCCATAAAAAAAAGGACCCCATATAATGCAGTTTCAAAGACTGCGGATTTTGCATAATGCAGAGTTTATACTTCATTCTGACTGCCTCTATATTTCGTTATATTCCCCTCCATGGTGTTTTTTAAATTAGGATAATAAATTATAAAAAACTATATATTGAGGTAACTAAAATTTATTGTAATTTTTGTGTGTAATTTTGCATACAGGGAAAGAGAGAGTTTTCTATAAGTATTTTATTTGATACATTGACTTAAAACTTTGGCTATTACTTATTATACAAACTTGCAATTAAAAAAAGTTGCTGAATAAATATGGGTTAAGTTTTACAAAATTAATTTTTACAGCATTGAAATGATCGAATAAAAGATAAATTAAATACCAGGTTAGGATTAAATTTTACATATATATAATCTATTATACATTATTTTAAATAAGTTATGATGAATAAAATGTTTAATTGTCCTTACTTTACTATATAAAAAATGGACATTGAAAAACAATTTATCCCATTTTTTAAAAAGTCCCCGTACAAGGGGGATTTCATGTAACACGGATTTGTCTTGTTCCCAAAAACCGCGATACATTTATGTTAAATAAATCTATCCTTCAGAGAAAATTCCATACATCACCTGTATCATCGTAACAATATTCGCTATATCCCTTTTTTTTTTTTAATATGTATCCTTTTGATTGGTTTTTTTTTATTATGTACACGAGCGAGTTGCGCTCCAATGTATTTCTCGTCGTTTTGTGTGTTTGAAGGTGGCATGTGGTCGCCTTTAATAAAACTAGAATTACAGTCCACTAATTAATTTGTGTTGTGAATTAGGCCCATCCTTGCCTTTAAAAGGAAAGAAAACGCTCGGGAGAGATTTTATTCATGGTCTTTTGAGCTGGATCTTAAGGATTTGGATAGGTTTGTGATTGCCAATGGTATAGAGCAATATCATCTGAGATCGTTTAATGTAGCCACACGTGGTGGTAGATATATTAATGTTTAATATATATGTTTTAAATATAAGATGGCACCATTTAAAATAAGTATTGAACTGCTTCGAAAGCATAAGGAGTATTTTGAAGAGTCTTTTCAAGAGCTGACTGATGAAGTAAAGGATGTATCCCCTGACTTAAAGAGAATCGAAGAGTTGGATGAACGTGTTTATCTGGAAATGGAACAATTAATGAAATTCTACGCCGAGTTCGACACCGATGGCAATCAAGATCTTTATAGTAAACAACTCCAAGAAATTCGGGAGTAGCAAAACGGCACGGAAAGACTATCAAGGCTTCACGAAATTTGTCAAGAGAATAGAAGATCAAGAACTTGAAAATAGAAATAAAATATCAGAAAGAGCTTCTAGATATTAAAAAGGGGGTTTCTTAACCCATTGAAGAGACTAAAATAGAAACTAATGAGCCCCTCTCCATGTTACGTGTACCCCAATTGGAATTACCGAAGTTTGACGAGGAACTGACTAATTTTGCGTCATGAATGGATACTTTTATAGCTAATGTTGATAATTATAATGTCAATACTACAACAAAGTTTACTTTTTTTAGATTTGCACTCCAGGGCACGGCTCTTAAAAAAATTATATTTCTTTCTTTGACCAAGGAAAGCTATGACGAGGCTATCAGAATATTAAAAGATAATTTTGGCTGTAGTCGGAGTGTGATATCCAAGCTGGTCCATAGATTTGTGGGTCTAAATCAAGTAAGAAATAATGCCAATGATTAAAGTGCTTTAAAGGCGAATGATATAGATTTGGAAGATCCTAATGCAAGAAGATTTGTCATTCCTCTTCTGGAGAGTAAAGTTTCGGGCCTCCTCAGGGATGGATGGGAAAGATTTGTTAGTGAAATTCAAGATTCTAGATTTGATCACATTAGAAAAATTCCTATTGCATGTTGGAATTGCAGCTAAGGTTGCAGAAACTAGCAATTCAATGAAAAGTGATGGAACATCGCAAATCATGGAAAAAGCTGTTATTAAAAGTATTGTAAATTTGTATCAGTGCCCTTAAAAATGTATAGAACAACATTCTCTCGACGGCTGTGTGTTGTTCAAGAAGAAAATTTACGATGCCCGTCAATTACAAGTCAATAATCTCGGTCTTTGTTTTAACTGTTTGAAAATGGGTCATCGTCGAAGCGAGTGTTTATGAATTAATTCATGTCAAAAACGAAATGGTAGACACCATACCCTTCTTCATAGAAAAGAAAATGAAACATGACTTGTTCCGTTAAGGTCAATATTTAATGTTGGGCATATTTCTACTATTACATCAACTTTGTTTATGACTGCAAGAACACATATTGTAGGGAATGATTGTAGTGAAAAGGTTCGTTTATTATTCTATCCTGCATCTCAGATACGTTCAGTAACGTCTAAGGTGGTCAAGTATAATAAGTTATCATAAATGTCTATTAGTGGTGTTGTTGATATGGAGTTTCCCATTAAAAAGTATTTTCAACACAGTATCAGATTACAGACTCGTACCGGAAAATCAGTTCTAATCGAGGCCTTTGAAGTTAATCGTATTTATGAATACTCGTTATCAACTCCGAAAATTGTATTATCTCATTCAGATTTATGTGATTTGGATTTAGCTGATTCTGTAGATCTACCAGGGAAAATAGAAATTTTGATAGGAGTTAATATGATCAATCGATTTTTAACATTTATTCCAGATAGAATTGGGAAACAGGATGAACCGTTTGCAAAACATAGGAAACTTGGATGGATTATTAGTGGAAATGTTAGTATCTCATTTAATCGACATTTAGTCTGATGCACTTATAAATTGAAGTTCAAAATTTTGGAAACTACAAGAAGTTGTTACCTCTAATAAGAAACATATATCAAAAAATGAATCGAAGGCTGATGTTGTCTGTCATTCTAAGGTTAGAATCGAGGTCACATCGAGGCTCCTTTAACTTTGATGGATGACTTTTTGAGCACTCGCTCCCAAATGTTATGCTAAACTAGAATCTTCATTTCGTAGGAGGGCTGAGTTTGGAAATGCCTATCGGAATGCTATGCAAAGTAATTTTGATTTGGGTTTCACTACAGTGATACCGTATGATGAAGTAGCAATCAAAGATAATATGGTTTGTTATTTACCACATCATGGTATGATAAAAGAAACGTCTACTACGACTAAATTACGTATTTTTTTTGACGCATCAATGAAAGTGAATCATGGTAAATCGCTAAATGATAAGCTTTATGTAGGTCCAAGGATATAAATTGATCTTATGGAGTTTGTATACCGGTGGAGCTTTCGGCCTGTAGCTATTGTGGCTGATACAACAAAAATGTACAATCAAGTTTATGTTCCAAAAAGACAACAAGATCTTCTGCTTTCTTTTTTTTTAGACTAAAAATAAATGTCCCTATCAAAGAGTGTTGCCATACAAGGCAGGTTTTTGGAACGGCAAGTGCTGCTCATTCGTGTATATCTGCTGTCAAAATGAATGCTCAGAAATTCAAATCACAATATCAAACTGCAGTGAATGTTATTGATAATGATATTTACGTGGATGACTTGATCACAGGAACAAGTGTCATTATCGAAGCAAAACAAATGGTGGATCAACTTATTCTGATAAATTCGCATGGTCAATTTCAACTGCGGAAGTGGCGCAGCAATATTGCGGAAGTGATTTAACATCTTCCTAATGAATTACTCAATAACAAAGATATAACTTTATTACTTGATGAAACTAAGGCTCTTGGGTATTCTTGGAATCCAAAGGAAAATAGTATTTACCTGTTTATGGATTTTAACAAGGATTCAAAACGGAACTAACGAAAACGGGTGTGTTATATAAATCTTCAAGATATTTTGATCCTCAAGGTAGATTTGCACCTGTTATCTTCATAGCTAAACTCATCTTTCAGGAATTATGGATTCGGAAGATAAAATGTGATAACTTGTTGCGAAGAGATCTGGCTGAGAGATGGTCACAATAGAAAGGTGAATTAAGACTTCTTAAATCCTTTTCAGTTCCCAGATGTGTCATGAACCCCAATTTTAATAATAAAGATGCTGAGTTGTGTGTTTTTGGAGATGCTTCTTCCAAGGGATGGAGTGCAGTGCTTTATGTCAGAGTCGTGCATGAACATATTCTGCTGTTGTTTTTCATTGGATTCAAAGTGAAGCATCGAATTAGAAAATCTACTTTGCCAATCAAGTATAGATCATTCAATACATATTATAGATTCATCATGTTGGAGTCATGCCTCTAGAGTACATAATCCTGCCGACCATTGATGCCGTGGATTGTCGGCCACTCAGTTTGTAAAAATGATTTATGGTTCTATGGACCTCACTGGCTTAGTTGAAAAGAAGAAGATTGGCCAAAGAGCTACGTTATTACTAGTAATGAAAATAATGAAATAGACTGTGAAAAAAAGAAATTAATTAATAAACTTATTGCACGAGATATTCCCGCTCCTTTATCGCTTTAGCGTGGTTAAAACGACTACCTATATTGTTGAAGGGAAGTGTCCCCAAACCAGACCGAACACTTTCCCTTGAAGAGCTGAAAATTGCGATAAGTGTAATAATTGTGCGACATGAGCAACGAATCTATTTTGACAATCCATTCAAGAGTTAAAGTCCAGGTGATTTTTTTTTATATAAACCCAAAGCTCCCCATCATTCGCTTCATTTGGAAGGGAAGAGCTGAGGGGCCATTACCAAGTCCCTGAAAGACAACAATGTCCATGTCATCTGTCCGCTACCCGATAAAGTGCTACCAGGAGACCAGGAATGTCAATGACTCTCCCAGGAGTGGTGGCCCAAGCTCCATGCGGATGCCAAGGTTGATCAGGGCAATGAAATCGAGGACCAACTGCAAAAAGAAGTGATATATGATAAATACTGCTCATAAGGCTGGCGTATGTAGAGAAACCATGCGTTTTGTGATTAGGGAGGACCAAAGGATGAAGTCCCATCGTCCACAAAAGTAGCAGTTACTCAGCAAGGCCTCAATGGCCACGAGGCTGACCTAGACGAATGTGCTTCTGAAATTTATAAATTATTGTACGCACGTTTCAAATATTTGGACTGACAAGAAGACCTTCGCCGTAGAGCAGGCTTACAATAGCTACAACGACCAAGTGCTGGGTGGAAGTATCGAGGGTATTCCCTTGAACGAATGCAGCTTGTTCAGTGGCCAAAAGTCGTCCACAGTGAGGGGGTCACCTCCTGTGGGAGGAAGACGCCCTTGTTCTTCATTCTAAAAGGTTTGAAGGTCAATTACCGGGTTTATCTGGAAATTGATAATCTTAAGTACTTCCAGGAGAAAAACTTGGAAGTGTGTTACTGCTTCCAGCAAAACGGATCACTTTAATGCTTACCTTCATTCCCCATATCTCAACGTAATGTACTTTTCCATATAGTCCATTCTGGAGAGGGTGGTTATTTTGACTTCCTACGGAAGCGTTGACAAATTGAAGGCCGCCATAGCGTCTGCATAAGACAATTTTTCGGAGGAGACCATCCATACAGCGTGTAAAGTTGTTTCGAAGCGTCTGACAACAGTAGTTACTGCAAATTGAGGCCATATGAATTGAACTGCTCTCAATTTGAAGGAAATTTTAGTCTGATTTCAATGGTGTAATAAGATGTTTCAAAAATGTATATATATATATATTTGTGTACTTTTTGTTGAAGTTGTGTTAATACTTATGGGTCAACATAAAAGCAATCTCGAACAAAAATTAAGAAGTTATGTCACAGTTTATTTGATCACGGATATTTTTCATACTGTTTAAGTTATAACCTACAACAAAATCTGTGATCAAATGAACTGTGACATTTCAATAAAACAACAAGGCTTTCTTATAGATCAAGAGAATCGAATGAAATTTTTAGGAATTACAGATTACTGTATTTCAAGAGAAAAATAATAATAAGACAAAGTACTTTCATATTGTGTAGTCATAAAGATTAAAGGTGCTTATATCGGATCGAAAGTTATGTGCTTCGTACCGACAGATTGATGTGAAACTTTGCAAGGTACTAGATAAATAAATGTTTTGACGTTCATTATACCTTTTACTTGATCAATTATACCTCACCTGTGATTTTGCAGAGTATATTGAGATGACTTATTTTCAGGCAAATGGAACGATTAAACGAAGTAACGCATTATTATTATTATTTTTTGACTTGTTGAAGAATTAAGAATTTACCTACATTAAATATAAATTACATGAAACTAATTTCCCCAATCGATTTAAATGAAAATCCAGCATCTCTATGGAAATCTTTGAAACACTCGACTTCCGTGCACGCCTCCTGGAAGTTTTTTCCGCACCATAAATCGGCATTCTATATCATATCTGACTTATATTGGCTCTCATATGGCCTTTCAACTTTCAATATATTATTCTTTTATTGTGACAATGAATTTATGCTACTTGAAGAGTGCAATTTACAACACACCCCCAATAGATTAATAAAATTATTTTTTTGATAGCAACTAACGTTAATTCGTCAAAGAATACAAATATAATTTACAGCCAATAAGTGTAACACTTGCAAATAATAAATAACGTCATCCTAAGTTTATTTTTAATAAGATGTCAAGTCTAGGATGCCGTCATCGATTAGTTGTAAGGAAATTATTTTATGGTAGAACTAAATGTGGGCTGGAAGGTTCGGGCTATGGGTTTTAAGGGCTTGACAAAGTGTGGTTCGTATGGCGGCATTTCGGCTTTGGCCTAGAACGAATCCAACTTTTGTTTTGAAGGACCAGTTATCCCTATCTCCAAAGTATAATATAAAGGAATTTCAATTACCCACATATTGAAGTATGATAAAAAAAGATGTCACTTTCTTTTTTGATTGATAGAATTATATTTCTTTTTGTTACGTCAAAATGATAACTTTTTTTGAGGAAATTAATTTCCATATATGAGTATTTCACCCATTATGTAAATACATTTTCTATTTAAAAAAATATATATTTAGTATGTATGTTAAAAATATGATTCCTTCAACAATTTTTGAAACTTTTTATTAAAAAAAAAAAAAGAGAAAAAAGATAGTGTTAAATATACCGGGCCCTGCAAAATTATTTACCGATGATGTAAATATACTTTTTAAAAGGTTTTGTGGCAACCAATCTGATTGTTTCGTATAGTTACTGTTAAAATAAACAAAAATCCTTCCTGTGAGAGCGTAACAACTTCCACACGTGAGACCATGTCCAATCAGGAAACAAAGAGGATCGAAATTGCAGCCCTCCTCCGAGCGGGAGTGCCAACATTAAGGAACAGGTTGGGGCCTCGTTGAAGACAATTTACAACGTTTCCAAGCGCTTGGAGGCTGGGGGTGATCTCAAGCATTCCCCTGGGGCTGGCAGGAAGCCTACTGTCTCAACAAGGCAAGTAAAGGCAGTGTTCAAGAGGACTCCCAACAGGTCCATTGCCGACATGGCCAGAAAGATGGGAACGTCGAGATCAACTGTTTCAAGGCATTGAAAAGGGCTGGAGGAAAGTCCCTGAGGCGTACTGAACGCCCTCTGCTAACTAAACGTCAGCGAGAAGTCAGACTTGAGCGTGCCAAGAAAATCTTGAATGATATCAAAAGCTCTTCTGGACGCATCATCATTTTTTTAGATGAGAAAACTTTTACGGTCGATCCTGTTTTCAACAGGCAAAATGACCGTGTTGTGAGCTTTGGAGATGTTTGGAGATCCAACGGGAAGGCCATGAAGCCGTTATGGTTCCCCACTGGCTCAGATTAACAGCGGAGGATTATGTGAAGATTCTGGCGTCCAAGGTCCTTCCGTGGATCAAATCCATAGTCGGCAACTCTCCTTGGGGTTTTCAACAAGATGGAGCACTTGCCCACGCTTCCAAGAAAGCTCAGGAGTGGCTCATGGACAACATGAACTTTTGGCCTAGGACTACTGGCCCCCTCAGAGCCCAGATCTGAACCCACTAGACTTCCCTATCTAGGCGCACGTGGAGACCAAGGCATGCAAAAAACGACACAAGAACATAAATGCCTTAAAGACTGCTGTCAAAAAGGCCTGGGCCTCCATGGACGCCGATTACATCCAGCAAGTCTGTGGCAGCTTCAGACGTCGCCTGACCAGTGTCATTGAGTCAAATGGTGGCTACATTGATTAAATTTGATCACAAACTATTTTATTATTCTAAAAATGTATGAATAAATTGTTTCTGGAGTCATTCGAAATGTCATTATTGTCCGCGATATGTTCTGAACAAAAATCGGTAAATAATTCTGCACGGCCCGGTATAAACAGGGGTCTCGGCCGGGGTAGCCTAAACGAGCTGTAGCCCCCCCAAAAAAAAAGGAACTTTTGGTTTTTACTAGAAAATATAATATTTGAATTTTTTTTTTCCAAAAATGTAATGTAATTTTTATAAAATTTTCTGTAAATAGCCATAGATTATGAAAAAAATTTCTCCAAAAATATAATATTTGGATTTTTTTTACAAAAAATTGATATTTGAAATTTTTTAAAAAGAAAAATTAATTTTTTGTAAACAGCTGTGGATTTTTGAAAAAAAAAAATCAGAATTTTTTTCCAAAGAAATTCCAAAAACCAAACCTCCTTACCCCCCAAAAAAAAAAAAATATATATATATATATGTCTATATAATTCTGCGGACGGTCATCTTTTTGAAATATGAATTGAACAAAGCATTGGTTTGATTAATGATTCCTCATATTTTTTTTAAACGGAAAAATGGAAATCTATTATCGACTTGTCATAATGCATAATTCCTCCCATTATTTAGTAAATTGTAAATGTATTAGTAGGTCATCTGTAACAGCACTTTGTTCCTAAAAATTCCTATAATCATATTAGTTTATAACTATTTGAGTAATGACACATTTAATTTTTCTTGTTCCAACTCTGGTATTATGAGGAGTGTCACTGTATCTGACTCCACAACTCAAACTCCAACACATAACTTTTTAATTATAATATTTGATAGCCTATATAAGTACTACTCAGCATGGTTAACAGACATACAAGGTTAGACCATCATGTATTCGGGCTTGCTAAAATTTTCCCTCTGATGTATTGTACCGACTCATTGGCAAGAGAGGCAGATTTTGACAAAATATGCAAACACTTATAGTCTATGACATCACTATTGCTAAAATTTTCAATTTAATATGTCTTACTGACTAATGGGAAAGAAAAACAGATTTTAACAAAACACGCAAAACACACAATCTACTATGACGTCACTATTAAAAGCGTGGTGGAAGTGAAACATCAATTGTACACGCGTTATGGTATAACCTTGTAATTCTATAAACCTTGCTATTGAGTATTTGAGTATAGAGACTACAATCTAATTTATAGCTATAGGCAGGTTTGTACCTGTTAACTCTGTTTCCATTCATTTGTTCAATCGAACGTTCGTAAAAACTGTACGTTCGCCGTTCATTCGTTCTTTTTTGAATTTTTATTTATTCATTTAATATTTATCAAATATAAACAGTCCAAGCTAAAAAAATACTCATTAACATATTCTTTCTATTTGGTAATACATAAAAAGGAGCCTCAAGGGCGTAGCTTACTCAAGGCAAAACAGGCAACCCCAGGGGTCCTAAAATGATACTCTCATTTTCTATAAAATGGTCTCTAATTTCATCAAATTGTTTTTTTAATAGCCTCAAAATGGAGGTAGTACTTTTATTCAACGCAACCTTCAATTTATTTTCCCTCCTTTAAAAAATAGCTGAACCTTCATATTTTTTCTGGTTTACTTTATTTACTGGAAAGTTTGAACCTTGGCATAGACATTATGATAAATGAAAAGAAAAAAAAGTGACTCCAAACCTAACCTGACTTTCGAGCCGGACTCAATGTTACCAACATTATAGTTGGGTCAAGTTGCGATCATAAAACTAGGGTCTAGTCGGTCCTTAATTGTCAGACCTTGTCAGGTTTGATTTTTTTTATTTTCAGGCGGAATTTTTTTGGAGAGGCCTCTGATTGGTTTTAATTACTTTGCTAATTTTTTATAATAGGTTGTATATTTCTCCTGTGAGTTCATCTCTGATATACCCAAAGTGGTCTTATTTGTGAATAGTGTTAACCTCTCCAGACAGGTGGGTTCTATTTTTTTATTATTATTTAGTGTTAAGACATTAATACAAGACATTGGGGGGGGGTTGCTCGCCGTGTGGGTGGATAAAATTAGTCCCCAATCACTTGTCTATATTTTAGGCAACAGCCTGCCCTTGAACTTAATTCAATGCTCCCACCAGTTAATAACTGAATTTCTTAGCATGAATATAATAACTGCATATCAACATTATTTGTATATTCATGCAGTTGTAGTATTTTTTTATTTTGCTGTCCAAATTATTTTTTTTTGTTACATAGTTCAATATCATATTTTGCATTGGCTATGGTTGTTATATTTTTTAGTTATTTATTATATTATTATATGTATTTATATTTTCTCAGAATATCATAAATGTCTGAGGCCATTAATTTATTCAGCTTTGTGTAACAGTATAATATTGATTATAAAATACATATTATTGGCTAATATTTTGCATAGGGCGCAAAATTGATTCAGATTGGCCCTATTCGATTGGATGGTTGATCACAATACAATACATATATAAAATGAAAGTCAAATACAATAAGCAAGAGTAGAAAGCAGTGTCAAATGTCATCCATTTGCCTTCTTTTGATTTTTCAACTGGCTTTGCCTGAGACTCACAAATGAGTAACTAAATTTAACTAACACGAAGATAAAGCTATAAAATCGACTAGAATGATGTTCTAAAAGACTCGTAACTGCAAATTATAGTTTCAAACAAATGATTTGAATTTAATACTACAATAATAAATCCTCCACGGCTTACAAGGCCCATTCATCAAGCTGCTTATGCTACATATGAGACTCTGTAAGTTTATTAAATAATTATTTGTGGGCAACTTCCCTAATATATGACAGTTTGATTTCATAGTGTTTTGGAGCTTCAGTAAATTAATTACCTTGGATTGGAGTTATCAATGAAAATCTATATGTAAGTTTAAAAAATAAATTATGTATAATACCTTCCCCAAAAATATGTAGAGCAAATAAAGTAGGCATGTTGCAAAATGCCGATTTAGGGAGAGAAAAAAACTTGCAGGAGGCGTGCATGGAAGTGTATAAGTGTTTTGGGGACTCCCACAGAAATGCTAGATTTTCATTACTTAAATAAAGGAAATCAAATTCATATCAATTATATTTAATGCAGATAAATTCTTAACATTTCCCCCAGTCAAAAAATTTTTTTCAATCTATAGTTTTGTTTTATTGCATTATTTGGTTAAAAAAAGTCATTTTAAAATGTAATGGATCAAATATAATTTATAATGGATTTAAGAAAATAAATTTTTCTTAGTATCTTTGGGAAATTCTATTAAATTTGTGAGTAAGACGTACATCAATTTTAACCCGGCGTTAGAACCTTAATCTTTATTACTGCACAATATGAGAGTACTTTGTCTTCATTTTTAACCTCCCTTTTTCTACAATAATTCTTATTTAATGTCTCGAGAGCGTGGCAAGATATACTCTAATTTCCTACACCCAAGATCTGTGATTTAATAAAATATGATATACCAATAAAACAATATAACTTTCTTAAACATCAAGAGAATTGAATTACATATTTAGGAATGACAGAATTTACTATTGTGGCAAAGTTGATATTTTTAAATATCTGCAATCGAATTGTATATTATGAAATTCGATTATATGAATAAATAAAAAATTTAGACTAAACAAACTATATTTTAGCCACCATCAAATATAATAATTATACTTATAATCAAGAAAAAAAGATGTAGTAATCTTCCGAAAAATAGTCAACCTCTTATGGATAATAAGAAAAAGAACGTCAAAATGAATATCGTTCATATTTTTTCCCCATTCGTCGTTCATTCGTTCAAAAAATGAATGGAAAGAGTGAACACCGTTCGTATTTCCGTTCAATGTCCAAGCCTAGCTATAGGTAGTTATTAGTTATATATAGTAAATCATTGTGCCAGGTATATCTAAATATTCGGAATATAAGATATTTAACAAGATGAACAGCAAATGAAATTTATAAAAATACATATATTGCTGATGTATTCATGATTTATGATCATAATTTATGTAACTCGTAACCGAGGAACAAGATTACAAACAACCTCTTACTGCAACGTTACACTTTACTCTATTTACTAGACTAAGTAATGCACTAGCATGGCCAGCGGCTATGCTCTGCTCAACATAATAATTTAGACTTTAGGGATGAATTGTGATTGTATAGACGATAGAGCACCCATGAAATTTGTGAAGTAAACTTATTAATGAGTTAACTTTAAGTTTCATAAATTAATAGTACTTGAAACATATACTATAAAAGCATTTATGAAAAAACTTATAGAACACTCATTATAAGCCTTGGATTATGAATAAGTTTTATTTACATAATTTTTGTAGTCCGAGTCGGAAAGTTTGTAACGACTCTGACTCCGACCCATCAACAAAATTATAGCAAGTTATGATTGCAAACATTCGATGATACTTTGTAAGTGTAGTAGTAAATAAAATAACACCATGACAGGGCCGGATTTATCATAATGACTGAAAGGCCTGAAACTTTAGAGCCCTGCGATGCAATTATGACAAAAAGTGCTTAATAGCTCCTAGGTCCCCAACGTCCGCAGAGAAAATTGCTGAAAATCTCCCGCCTCAGACATTATGGGGATCCCGGACGCCGTTGATCCGGGCTTGGAGTTGACCAATTGTCTTATGGAAAAGGAACTTGACATAATAATTAAAATCTTACTCCGCTTCTTCAATTATAATCAAATCACTTCAAGTGAAAACCTCAGGATACTTTTAATTCCTAAATAAAAAGGAAAGGCAACGTGGATCTATCAAGGTAGTAAACAAAAAACATTACATTCTCCATTTCTATAGTACTCCCTAGTTGATATACCTCAGCATTTGGGGTATATCAAACCAAGAAACTATTAACTTCCTGCTCTTATTAGTAGGTTACTATGTTTTACACAATCTTGTTCTTTTTTATCAAATAAATAAGATGCCTGTACTTGTCTGTAATAAACTTTCTCTTCTCTCGTTTCCAAGCAATCGTATGACTGACGTAACAATGGGTTGTTATGAAAGTTACGTTCCTTAACAGGCCGCCTTTTTTCTTGATAGAAAAACGTGCGAGTTGTTTTTGAAGGATATTAGATAGATCTAGACTGGGACTTTCACCGTGTTTATTTATAACCGCAGTAAATGCATGCAATTCAACTATCTTTTAATTAAGGGTAGCATAGGAGCTAACGAGGCCAGTGCAGTAGTAGTATGATCACCGATAGATAAAATCACGTTTTATTGTAATTGCATAGACAAATAATACACCATAACCTATGGTCATCAAATGCCGAGGTAAACACAAAAATCGTCGGCATACTGTTCCAGTGGCTTTTTTTTTTTTTTATTTTTTTTTACTTCAGAAGGCTGATGATATCTACATCAGTATTCGAGAAAGTTCTGCAAAATTTCAATATTTGCTCCGATATTGTACGTATGATATATCACGACGTTACTTGGATTGTAGACTGCAATCCTTCCTCTAAAAAGTAACAGAAGAAAAGGCCCAAAATTAGTTTGTAGAGAGACAAATTAGTCAATCAGACCAACTGTTATTTATCTCTTAGATAATCCCAGACTAACATTGTCATATTATTTCTCCACAATTTTTAAAATGAATTACACATATATATATCATAATATGACATACCTATATAATATTTTATTTATACTGTATTATAATATTGCTCCCTAATATTTTATTAAAAGCCTAGATCTACATTTTTATTTGCATATGATAGGCAAAATTTATTCATAGAAATGATAAAGTTGCCAAAAAATATACAATTTGTAATTTGCTTCTTCTTTAAATGAATATTTATTTAATTACAACATAGGTCATTCTAATTACAAATTATAATACTTAATTCATACTATCATTTTATTTTAATCTATTAAAATTACATGGTTATTATCTATTTATGAGTAAAATAACTGTGGGCATTTTACCTTTATTATGTTCCACAGAATACTTATATTTTAGTATTTTTTATTAAAATAGCCAAAAACTACACCATAAATACAAAGTTATGTAAATCCGTCATTTAGAATTATTCATCTCATTTTTTGGTTCTAAAATATACAATTTGCATATACAAGTTCCAACATGTACAAAATTGTAACTTGTACACAACATATAAATACAACGAGGGATCAACAATAAAATGCACTCCTGTCCTTTCGGAAACGGAGTATGAGTACACTGGTAAGGAAAAGTTTGGAACAAAAATGGAATTTCACTTCTTTTTCTAACTATCCATGACTTTATCATCAGGTAACACAATAATAAGGCTATTAAAATGAAGAAAAATTATGTTTCAATATGAGTATAAACATTTATTTGTAAAAATTCAAAGTATTTTTGTTTAAACTTTAGCTTCATTAAAAATCTCTCTCTTTGCCGCAATAGCTGCTTTACAGACTTTTGTCATTCTTGATCTTAGTCTTTCAAGATAAGAGGGTGTGCATTCCAAGCATTCTTCAAAATGTTCCGCAACTCATTCTTACTTGTAGGGCCCTTTTCCCGAACTTTTCTGTCACACAATACCTCTATTGAGTTCAAATCGGGAGATTGAGCTGGGCATTGTGTAGTAGATACGATATGAGAGGTTTCTTTCTTTTCCAAGAAGTTTTTGAAGAGCTTGGATGTATGTTTTGGGTCGTTGTTTGTTGAAAAACAAACTTCCTTCCAATTAATATCTGTACAAAAGGAATGGCTTGCGTCTTCAGGATAAAATGATAACCATTCTGAAGGAATTAACTTCCATACTTGCCAAAGCGAAAAATTACGTATGAAATTAAGCTTGGCCAAAAAAGGTGGATTTTGCAAACAAATAATTCAAAAAATATTTTATAGATCTATTGTTTTCATAATAATTTTCATCGGGTTAAAGTAAAAAATATTGATAAAGTCATAAACATTGATAAAAACGACAAAAAGTATATTGCTCCAAACTTTTTATTTCCTGTGTATATGAATTATTTAAAAACACAACAAAAAATCCTTGATGTGACCCTCCGTCAGTCATGACACACGTAGCTTCTCAATCAATATTTAGATATTCTCCCCTCAAGAATAAAAAATAATTACAACAGAATGAGAAAAAAATAAATGATATGATTTGATGAGCAAAAGTACTTCATTCATTTTTCTTTTTCAATATGAGTTGAACTAAACGGCTACAAGATTTGATTTTATAGAGTGCTCCCTGTATATGGAACTCCCTTTTTTTCTTTATACTGTATATGGTGTACGCGGTGATGTGTTTTCTTAAATTATTTTTTACTACCTAGATGGCTCTGAAGTTAAATCAATGTTACTTTTTAAGGCTTTTTCAAGAAAATTATCAAGATTTTTCTGCAAAGGAACAGATGTTTCAGTCAAATTATATAAAATCTATCAATACTCAAATTATAATGAAATACCGTAATTTTTTCACTGTATTTTCATCCTTTTAGATTGTCTGAAGCAAGAGTTCATGTTATTATAAATTCTAGGGAATACAAATAAGATAACAAGGCGTCCACAGGGCGTGGGATGGAAGGGTTGTAGCCCCTACCCCCAAATCTTAACTTTTTATTAGAAAATATAATTTTCCAAATGCTTATTCAAAAAATTAATATTTGAAATTTAATTTAATTTCTCAATCTTTTTTCCAAGAATATTAATTTTTTGTATGTAGTTATGGATTTTTGAAATTTTTCTCCAAAAAATTCAAAAAATTATATTCTTTGAGAAAAATTGTAGATTTAAAAAAATTATAATTTGAAAGATGATTTTTTAATGTTTTTCCAAAAATGTTATTTTTTCGAAACAACTGTGAATTTTTGATTTTTTTTTTTCAAAAAATTATATATTTGAAATGTAATTTTCGAATTTTTTTTCTCCAAAAATGACATTTTGTGAAATTTTTTTCATAAATTTTATATTTTAAATTTATTGAGAAAAAATTAGGATTTTTGAAAAAATTTTTGGAAAAAAATTTTTTTTTTTAGATAGCATTGGATTTTTTATTATTTAACAAAAAAGTAAATATTTGAAAACTTTTTCCAAAAAAATTCCAAAAACCAATATTATATAAAAATAAATATTTATTATATTTTCTATGGTTATAATGTTTGTCTATATAATCGTACAATATTAACGACTTATGCATTATAACACAATTAATTTTGAATATGACTATTACATTGACGAAGGGTTTTATTAAATTAAATATCTCTTAACTCAATATACAAAGTAAATGTGAAAATATTGAATAAATCATTATTATTAGGAATATATAATCTCCCAATGCTGAGATACAATCAACAAAAAGGACTAAGGACTGGCCAACAGTTTGATATTCAAATTTGAAAGCCAGGGAAAGGTTAATTACAGGGTTACCTCCCTTATATAAAAAAACCCAATATATTTTGTTGTCTGATGTCGATTCTCTCTTGGTGATGTTTCTTTAAAATTGTCGATCTGAATCTAATTACAGGATTTTTATACTATTAAGTATGATAGAAAAAACATATATTTTGCAAAAAAAAAAAATTGAAATGCTTCTCTAACTTGGCTCATGATATGAGTATTTTAATTCCAAACATGCTGTCAATAAATAAATATTATCTTTTGGTACTGGGTATTACGCGCAAGTACTTTGAAGTTTGTCTTCCTTTTTATTACACACATTACATTTTTTTGGTAAAAAGTGTCTTATATTTTATTATCAAATATACTTTTGTTGTTTATTTATACTAAATAAGACAACCAATTTAATCAATTTATAATTTTGGACTATGAAAACTGTCAAATAAACTCTTAAAAATACGACCTTTCATTTATTATTCCTTAATTTCTAAAGTTGATTTGTTTTTAGTTAAGCAAACTTTTATTTTTATATTCTAAAAGTTTGATATTTTTAATTCATTATAAATATATACATATATATATATATTTATGATAAAACTAATCAGTTGACTTAGAGAAATGACTACCGTCATAAAAGGCTTTGTAGCATTGTTCAAATCCTTGATATTAATAATTAAATTATCATCCCGATTGAGCTTAGGTGAACAGGATGGCAGCACACTGATATCTCACCAGCCACTTCCATCTCTTTTATCTCTTATATATGATATCCCGAATTGTTTATCCTCTTACTTAGAGCTTGATAGTAAATATAGTAGAACATGCTCAGAGGGCATAAAATAGAGAAACTTTTGTTCCATAGACATTTTTGGAAAGTGTGTGAACTTCATACCAATAAATTATCACTATGTCGCATAAAAACTGAGGTCAATGGTCCCAAAAATTGAGCTAACTCGTTTACAGGGATCCTATAAGCAAAAGTAAAAATAAATGCGTTTTCTTGCTGTTTTTAAATTGAAGTTAAAAAGAAATACAGTTATTAAAAAAAAAATCGAAACATTTTCTAAAGTACCGTTTTTCAGATAACATTGATTAATTTATGAAAAATATACTCATTCTAGGCTCCCATTTTTTAAATTATAATCAAGTACAATTCTCCTCTGTCGGACCATGACTGTAATGTAGAAATTATTTATTTGGTAAAATATATGCAATTAAATATTATTTTAGAACAACAGAAGTCATCTTTTATGGAGTGAATTATATTCCGAGCTTCTACATCTCTATAGTAATTAATTAATGTTTAAAATACCTGATGGATAATAACAGAGGTATCTAGGAGTAAATATTATGAAATGACGATACTTTTTTAATGGTTAAATATATATAATATCTATATATCTTATTTTTTCTTTATAAAAACACTGACTGAGAACATTCAATATAATGTAATAATACTTTTTTCAAAATGATGGTCGATATCATAAAAAAAAACACGAACAAATATTAATGAAATAGAAACATTAAATATAGTTATCAATTAAACACTTATAGAAAAAGTCTGTAGGCATCACTCCACAGAACCATTAGTTCTTCGTAACATGGATTTAAAGATACTCTTTTGCGATTTTATTAGAGATTCCGGGTTCCCAAACTCTGCAATAGTCCCATTTTCGAGTACAAGGATTTTATCGCAAGCGAGAAGGGGTTGGATTCTATGAGCGATAACAAATATGGTTGATGAGGAAAATCGAGTAAAGTATGTATTGAGGATCCGCTCCTCAGACTCAAGTGTCATGGCGGAGGTAGCCTCATCCATTATGATTAAATTAGACCCAGCTAGAAAGTGAATTGAAACATACATATGTAGTTATTATATTAAAAAAGTGCATAGTGTAAATGAAGGGTATTAATTATAAGTCTACGTATATATTAATGGCATTATTTTAATTAAATACACCTTATTTATGGGTATATTAATGATGTTGATATGACCTTATTGAAATAAGAAGAAAATGTAACCTACAAGTATTTTTAAACGTTTTGTCCCATATACTTTTGCCTCTTGGATATTTTGCCGCATGACATATTTATGTTTTGATATTATAGGCAGGTAGTGATGTATGTAAATCTAGTTAATTTTTTAGCTGGCCCGATTGATTGAAATTGGTAATCTTAAAAATGAATTTTCTTTTCCTCAGCAGTAGTCATTATTTTTTCATTCCTGTGTTGTGAACATTATTTCATTTGTGATCATTATAGATTCAATTGTATCAAAAACTTGATTGAAGATTCGTCTGTTCTCATAAGAAACGGTGTGTAAACCTGTTTGTTTCGGAGTTATAATTCTAAGTCCTTGTTGGACTCAGAGTAGAATTGGGGATCAACATCGGAGTAATTCTAGCTAATGTCCTTGTTTATATCATTTTCTCCTTCCTCTCTTGTCACAGCTGATTGTATCTGATATAATGAAACGTCATGATCATTATTCTTTCTCTCTTCCAAAACATTTTTTAAATCGTCAGGGTTGCCATGTTGATTTTCGTTTTTTTAACATACCCAATGAACAGAGGATCTTCATCATTAATTATAGATTATAACAGGCGCAATAGGGACTGTTTGATGTACAAGAATAGCTCCTAGGATGCCCTCTATCCAGTCAAAACCTAACAAGATCTCAAGTTTTAAACACTAAGAGGAAATCAATCTTCTGTCGAAAAATTTATATAACTCCGAGACATTATTTTTCTGAGATATGAACTTTGCTTGGAGATTGGATTTTTCACATCTCATAATGCTATCAGTCATAATCACCATTTAAACACTATTGTGTTTCGCCACAATACTAGTAAGGTACATCAGCAGATAAGTAGTGGGGGACGTTAAATAGCCCCTATAGAGCGTTTTCACGTGACGTCAGTACAGTTGATATCAGACATTAAACAACCAAGTTTTATATCGATGAAACTATTTTCTCATGAATGATATAGAAAATAGCGAACTATTGAATATTGGGTTACCAACTCTCTGAAAAATAAATAAGGGACACCTCATTACCAAGTTCGGCCGACCCAATTGTCTCATCTTTCCTAGCGCATGATTTTGACCCGTGCGCGCGCTTTATAGATGTTTTCACGCGCATTTTCTACCCAGGTGTTAGCTTTTTCCCATTCCTCTCGATATTTTTGTATACTTTTCATTCGTTTTTCTCGGAGGAATGCGAGTTGTTATGCTGTTTGAAGCTGGACCTCTGTGTAGAGCAGTGTCAGTGTTTTAGTCACTTTCAGATAAGCTGCTATGTTATTTTTTTCACTATCTTCTGCGCGCACAACAGTAACTCCTCGACCAATGGGACGAACTCATTCTGTCTCATCGTACACGTGTGTGAATATGCTGTCAGATCATTGGTCCCAGAGCAGGACATGGCCTGGGAACACGTTTACAGTCAAATTTCATATGTTTTTTTCTTCTAAATACGGACGGGACGATTCTGTTTTTCAAGGGACGGTTAGCAACCTTAATTGGATATCAAAATGGTACCAACAAATTAAAGGACTTAAACCTAACTGGCTATCAAAAATGTACCCCATTATTGCTTAGTTTTATAGTTTATCTGACCCCAAAATTTATTAAAAATATTATTACATCGTTACACAATTTTATTTCCGTGTTGTTAGATAAAGATTAACTACTACAATGGGAAAAATAGGATATTTATCTCTAATCAAACTATTTTTTGCGTCGCAATTCGATCAAAAAAAAATTATAAATTTAGACATTTCATAGGATTTTTAGTACTTTAACTTATTTCAAATATTAGTGCTTATCATTGGCATCAAGTAATACTCATATTAAGCTTTATTGTTATTCATAAATTCACTAGATGGAGTCGCATAACAATTTTTTTGGAAATTTTTGTATTAAAAATATCAATTTGGAATCAATTATTATGCAATTAATAACGTCAGTGAAAGGACCCATTGGATCAGAAGTAAAAAAAATATGGAAAATAATGAGTAAATAAAGAAGGAATAGTGTTTACTTTAACGAACAAATGAGTAAGGTGTCTCAGATCTGGAATCATGAGATTATTTCGAAAGGACTAATTGACCAGTGGCACCTTAATTATTGTCATCTTATTTGATGATTAATGAAATGTGAGAAACTCAATAGATAGAAAGGAAGGAATGTTTCAAAGGTAAAGTTCGAGCCTATTGTATAGAATAATAAAAAGACACCGAATATGTGATGCGGCAAAGTCTCCTATGTGTAAAAATATATCCGGCAAAAATACTACCCCCTAAATTACTTAGAACCGTTTTTAAATTGAATTAAAGCTTACTTAATAAACCCCTAAGGCAACAAATAAGCTGTTTTTCACCCAGACTAATATTTGATCCATTTTCCTTGAGGGAAAAATCAAGCCCACCCGGGAGTTGAACGAAGAATTCCTTCATTTGAGCTTGGTCTACGACACTCCAAATGTATTCATCTGTGAACCGATCATCAGGATCCAAATTGTAACGAATGGATCCCTTGAATAAGGCAGCATCCTTTAAATATTAAGGAACATTTAATTTTTGACACAAAGATACATCATTTATATATATGAAAATAAACACACCTGAGGAATTACTGTAATGTCCTTTTTACGAATATTCCGTGCTGTTCCTGATGACATGTCTACACCATCAATAAATATTTTCCCTTTTTCTACCTCTAATAAACCTGATAAAGCTAATATGAGAGAAGATTTTCCCGATCCTGTTCGCCCTACCACCCCAACCTTTTCACCAAGTCGTACATTCAATGTAAAGTTTTTAATTGAAGCATTCTTTAAAGAAGAGTATTTCCCACTGAAATCCTCAAATTGAATATAATATCTGGATTGATGATTTTTGGGTCTTTTTGAACCGTTCGTTATAATTGAAGGTAAAAGTCCAGAGGATGGGTCTTGAGGAATCAAGTCTTCACATTCTTTTATCCTCTCTATCGAGACCATTGCCTTCTCAATAAAGGCTGCATATCGGGTAAATAAGAAAATATCTTGAAGGACAGTGAGAGAGGATGTTAGACTCAATGCCGACAAAGAACTTGAATTTCCTTCAGATGGAAAAAATACTAATGCTGTAGCTAAAATACCAATAAAAGTCCCGGCAATGAGCTGAAGTCTTAAAAACAACCAAGCCTCTGAAATAATTTCCATTAGTGAAACACTTTGATGCTCATCAATTAAGGACATATGCTCATCAATATAATCTGATTCTACACCATAGCATCGAATGGTTGTTCCTCCATGGACTGCAGAATCACCAAAATGCTTGAGAACCATAGCTAGCTTTGTTGCCGAAGTTCTCTTCAAAAATCTAGAGGCCATTAAATAAGACTTTACAACCTAAAGAGTAAAAAAATAATAAGAGACAGGTTGCGTTATAATATTTCTATAAAAACTTCCGTGCTTACCTCAATAAATATCAATCCTAGTGGACATACAATGAAAAAAGCAGTGATAGGAAAAGCAATTAGAGCAATGATTAACGTTCCAAGAATTTTTACAGCTTGATATGCAAAGTTTTTTAAAGTGTTTGGTAAGAACATGTCCGCTTCGTCCATGTCTTTTGAGAATCTATTAATGATTGTTCCTTTAGGAGTAGACCAGAAGAAATTTAAAGGTGCTCCAAATACTTTACGGAGAATTACATCATGAAAATGACTGGAAGCCTTGAGGGATCTTGAGTTAATAAGAAGTACAGATAAAAAATATGCCAAACTTTGACACCAACCAAGTATGCCATACACGACAATGTACATGTTTCTTGTATCTTCGTTATATATGTGACTAGATATAAGGGATAATATAGGATTAAGAATAATAATACAAACATAGACTATAGTATGGTTCCTACCGATAATTAGTATCGTTTATATTTGTACTACTCAGGTTAGTCCATCGAGATAGCCATAGTTTAGAACAGACATCAAAACATTGGGAAATTAAATACCCTACGAGGGCAATTATAAAAGGCACAGTTCCCAAATTGAGAACGTAATACTTATACAACGAGAATGGAATTTTTCTCCTTTCAATGATGTCATAATTATCCAGAGCTGGGTGGAGATAATTATCTTTGGGGGGCTCATGAAAAGAACCTTGTTTTTTTGTACTTTTTTTCGCAATTTCAAATGATTTCACTTCCTCCGCGGAGTCTTTCTCTTCCTCAATTTTTTCATTTTGAGTCCTAATTTTGTTAATAAATCCGAATTATGTACATTTAAATGTTTAATTAGTATTTAAGATTATAATTAGTTATGTGTCACGAGTAAAACTCATAAATCAGTATTAAAGTTGTATCAAGTAAGAAAAAAAATACTCTAACAAATTTGGCTCGTGTGTCTCAATGATGAGTATGGTTCGAAACTCGTCTCAATGAATAACCATTAATAGAGGTGCATAATATATGTCCTAGAAAGTGGGAGCGAATTAAAAAAAAAAAGGAAGTTAAAAAGTGAACCTATATTTTATTTTCTACAGCAGTTATAAAAATCTATCAGTTATCTGAAACAAGTCTTGTTTGAGTCTGTTCCGACTAATACAGGTAGAATATCAGTATTAGCATATTGCTAAGCATCAAAAGAATGATTCCATCGTACAGGTCAGTAGGATAAACTGTTTCAGGGATAATCTAAAATATTATGATTCCCAAATTTTGTATGGACTTAATGTTCACATACTTAATAATATATATCTTTTTTTGTAAGGCTAGGGTTAAAACATTAGATAATAAAGTCAAATCCAGATAACAGAAACTGTTATTTTTTAGATGAAAAGTTGACTATACCCAATTTTACGATATTTTTATATGTAATTCATAATAAAAATTGTGGAGAAATAATATGACAATGATGGTTTGGACTTACTTAAGAAATAAATAGCAGTTGGTCAGCTTTACTTATTTAGCTAACTGTCAAATCATTTCCGACATTTTTCCTGTTTCTTTTTGGAGGAAAGGTTGCGTGGTACATTAAAACAAAGAAGAAATAAAGTTAAGTGACGTCATCAAAGACCCAAACTACTAAGTTTGTAGGACTGAACTGTACTGGAACAAGACTGAAGTAGGATCAACTGCAATTTTCAGTTTTAAATAAGGTCGAACACTACACCAATCATGATATATATCCGTATTGATTGAAAATCAATGTGAAATTAATTATAAAAAGAAACATTTGTACCAATAAAATTGAAAAATCCTCATGGGAATTTTTCATTCTCATGAATTCTTATGAAGTTGATATAAAAAAAATAAAGAAAAAAGTTGACTTTATGGGGATTTTTTACTTCTTTCTTCTTCTATGCGAATTATTTTATGTATTAAAAAATTGGTATATGAGAGACCTTAAATATTTTTTCATTATGTCCTAATTTATTATATATTTGGTTTTAACTGTATTTTAAGACAAAGTCAAAATGGTATCAAAAATGCATAGCCATTCTTTTGTTAAACCAAAGGACTTTACTACAAGCAAAAAATATATTGGTCTTTCATTTATATAAGAGTATTTGCTTCTAAAAGCCCTAGTTCAGCAGAAATTTTGATTTATTTTCAATATTATACAGGAAAAACCCTTCAGCTTGATGTAACTCCATTGTTTACTTACAACACATATTTAACTTTGTAATTATCTTTTTCCATTTTTAATACAATATGTATATTGTATAATTCCTTATCATGGCATTTTCAAAATTTCATTTTGAGCAATTTCTGCTTCAAATAAATGCCGCAACTGGTCAATGCCACTAACAGTATCAAAACTACAACAATATTTAAGTATGAAATTGGGTTAGTTATAACTTACTAGAGGATCGTAGATGCAAATTCCAGAGGTCATAGGATAAAATACCTTCTTTTAGAACATTAGTCATGACTACTGATGAAAATTGTGTTTATTTTGGGCATATTAAAATAAACCAAAAATCAACATGGTAATTCCGACAATTTGATAAATGTTTTGGAACATAGCAGCTTATCTGTCATGACGTTTCATTAAATCAGCTACAATTACCTGTGACAATGGAGGAGAGGAAGAAGGAAATAAATAATGGCATTGGCAAGAATTATATCAATGTTGATCCTCCATTCCACTCTGAGTCCAACAAAGACATACAATTACAACTCCATCACAAATCCTGAGCGTTATTCTCCGTTGAGAATTATGAGTACAAACAAATGTTCAATCAGGATTTGAATATAATTGATTGTTGTAGAAAATGAAGTTAACTCCTCAGGAGTTAAATAATGATGACAACAGATGAGGAAAGGAAAGTTTATTCTTCAGATTGTTAATGCAAAAACGGGTGAGTCAAAAATACACACGATTTTGATCACTAGGGGGATAGAGGTGCTGGGCATAGAGAAATAAATACATAAAAACGACTAGTTGATGTAAAAACGCATTTTTCTCTCAAAAAATATAATTTTTAATATTACATCAAAAATTTTCTTGTATGAAAAAATTGCAATTTCATAATTTTGCAGAGAAAAAAAAAAGATTTTACCTTGATTTATTCGTTCAAATTTAGTCTCTTCTCAATTTTTTTTTATGTTCCTTAAATTTGTCCGATGGACTTGCAATGCTTAAGTAGAACTAAACATTGTAGGGTTGAATTTACTCCATCTATCCTAGAAATCTATTTTGAAGTACATATACATTATGTATATTTCGTGCTCTAGGAACAACCGGGGCGTAAACCTACGCAAATTGAGTTCAACAGAATAATTTCTCAGGAGCGTGTTGTCCATTAAGCTGCACTGTTCCATTGAAGAATTTTTTTGCCAAATTTGGCATATATAAAAAAAAACATATTGTCAAAGTGGTCAAAAAAAAAACCTGCTACGCCCCCTAAAAAAATCATGCATGGTCCCCTGGTGACGTCACCATTATATAATTATCTCCCCCCCCATCACTTGCAAATACATTCCGGTGTTTATTTATAGTCCAAATTTGTTCTTCAAACTAAGGACATCCCTACCCAATTTCTTTCCATAGCAGCTGAATTCTTCTAGCTGAGCTTTAAATTAAAAAAATATGTCTTTCTCACAATGATAAAATGCCATCAAAGATTTCTTTCTTTCTACTGTGTTAAACTTTGACCGAATGTTAAAAAATCAAGTGTAAATGTATATTTTGATTGTTTTTGATTTTTAACAGACCTTTTCACCTATTTCATTACTTATATTAGTTTGTAAGCCAAGCGACTGAGAGTCTTGTGGTCAAATAAACAATTTAGTGAATTGTAGTATTATTTATAGGTGTATGTATAGAATTCTAGAAACATGGAATAATCAAGTATGTAGCTAGGCTTGTTTTGACCCCGTAGTTCAGGAAAGCTCCTTTGTCTTAGAAAAATTTGAGGAATAATTTGTAAAGAGACAGACTTTTTCTGTGAATTTTTCCATAAAATTTTAGAATTTTTCTCCTTCTGCCTACTATAAAATATAGACTTTCACTCGTGAAGGCGTCCAATGCAGATATGTGAAACCTATAAACTTGGATCACTAATCTTAGATTACGAAAATATTTTTAAATTGAATAAAACAATGAGGTGTGTGTTTCATTCACTAATATTATGACAAACAACGAGTTTCTGAATATTTTTTACATCAATCGGATGTGTACACTGTAGACGTTACGAGGGGTGTACTTTTGAAACGGAACATTAAATAGTGAACTTGTAAGACTTGTATATGTCACAATCTTCAAACCTAAACAATTGTTCTTTTCAAAATGAAGAGATTATGTGATTTAATAGGGTTTTTATATGTAGGAGTGAAAATTCTAGGATAAAGTAAATTCGGGAAGCACAACAGTTACCAACTAACGTGTTTAAAAATGTTTCTCTCCGTATAACATGAAACCTTTTAAGTCACATAACTTCTTCATTTTGAAGGATATAAGATGTAGAGTTTTTGTATAGATGGGGGAATTTTATTTTAGTAAGTTACAAGAAATCGTTGTTACTGAGTCTATTTCTTTTTTGGAAACTCGAAAAATCTTGAGTAGAAAAAGTATACTTGTGACACATCCCAAATTATAATTGTATATATATATATATATACTTACTCATCCGGTTCCAAAAACTCATTGACAGATGAAAAATGTGATTTAAACTGATCGTATGTCCCTTCATATACAACGGTTCCATTTTGTATAACAATAATACGGTCCATGAGTGGTATTAGACTGGACTGATTAGTTATGAGTAATCGAGTCTTTTTCTGAAGGAACCCCTTGGGTCCAATAGTGTTATGAAAAATCTGCGCTTTCAAATTAGAATCACAAGCAGAGAGAGGATCATCCATAAGATAAACTTGTGCATTTTGATAAATAGCTCTCGCAAAACCAATCCTTTGTCGTTGTCCACCGCTAAGTGTAGAGCCATTACTGGCTAAATACGTCAAATCTCCTCTGTACATCTTGAATAAAAATATTTTAGTAATTATGTATGTATGTATAAATTATTAGGCAATCAACTCACGTCCTTAAAATCCTGCCCTAACTGACACAAGGATACAACTTTTTGATACTGACTAGAATTGTAGGGTTGTCCAAAAGTAATATTGTCTCGTATCGTAGCGGACTTAAGCCAAATATTTTGTGTCACATAAACCAAATCCTTATTAATTAATGACGACCCCTTTCCTCGTTGATTTAATTCTCCACAAAGGGCAGCTAGTAAACATGACTTTCCACTGCCCACCTTTCCAACCACTGCCGTTAATTCCCCAACCCTCGTAGAGAAATTTATATTTTTCAATAATTTTAACTTATCGATGGAATAGTTACAGTCCTGTACTTGAATAGAATAGCCATCTTCGGGTCGAGGGGACTTAGAAAAATCGTTTGATTTGACTGAGTCTACTTCTTCTCGATTAAGATAAGAATCTATTCTCTTAATGGAGACAATCCCTTGGGAAAGAGCAGAGATGCAACTACAGAGAAAAAATAAAAACATAATTATAATTAGGGAAATGGTTAGAGTAGTCATGGAATTCTAAATACATTGTACGCAACCTTTCATTCAAAAAGAAATAGAAAATCAAGTTACCCAACTCTTTCAAACTATGCAATTATTATTTAATCATTGTTAAAAGGTGAAAATGAGCTTAGTCTAATTCAACCAATCAACACTCAGAACACTGATAAGGTGGTAAAAAGTAGAAACATACAGAGCTATCAGCAAAGACACTGTATATTTTTGTGTCAGCGAAGTTATATCGATGTTATAATTCCCATTTGAGTCATAAATCCCTACGTTACCTCTCTAAATCAAAAATAAACTTTGTATTTTTTGTTTCCAGGTGTCAATAATTCTGTTTTTTTGTCCCTAATAAGTGTTTGGAACGTTGATTGATCAAACTAGAATGAGGTCTTGTCAAGCTTTGATCATTCCCAATAGTTATTGAATAATATGTTAATTAAATAGTCGGGAAGAATTGGCTTCCTACCAAACTGATTTTGACCCTGTTTTTGTTTCTTTTCTGGAGAAAGGTTGCGAGATACAATCAAGGTAATGATGTGATATCTTTTTTATTTATTTTATAAGCTGTATACATTTACAATGACAGGGGCGTCTGGAGGATTATATTTTGGGTAGTAGGGCTCAAGTTCCTATAGCCAATCCCCTACAAACACCCCGAAATGCTTAGTACAAAACTTGTATTAAGATACATTTTTCGTTGGTAATTCTTTGGAATTAAAATCCTTCAACGATATACGTGATAAGTACTTAGTTTTTTTTTGTGTAAAATTATTCTCAAAAATAAGTGCTTTATTATCATTTTAATAAATAAAAATTTGATGAAATTTATATGTTTAATATTTTAAAAATATCAAATATAATATACCTGTCACAACAGAGATTGAAATCCAGTAGAATCGTTGATTCTCCTAGGAGAATCAATAATTCTACTAGTAGAGATTACAATCCTATTTTCTCCTAGGACAAGTTACAATTTTACTGAGGGAGATAGTAGCATTGAATATTTAAAAAGGTTGCATGTTTTCGAAAATATGACTCCAAGTCATATCCTCTATGGAACCGTGACCGGTAATTTCATTCCAAGTAAATTCATCCCGTGTCTTTCAACTCCTAGTAATTTCAGTCCCAGTAAATGCGTTCCCCTTAAAATTCATTCCCGGACATTTATTCCCACTTTGAAGAAGGATATATAGTGACGTCATACAGTTTATGTTTCTGAACTAGTTAGTAGTTTTATTGTAGGGCTGTAGAAGGAGGGATGGACATTGGACAGTCGGTACTGGAGATGAGGGATTAATAATGATGAATGGGAGACAGATATGAATGGTGTTTATGGATTATAAATTACGTCATGATAATTTTTTAATTTTGAGAAGAAATGGAATCTGTTGATATTATTTGTACCTTGGGAAATACAAGTAAATCCCGTCATTACTCCTCTTCTTCATCGTCTATATGTTTCACTACTCGCACCTACTTCTTCTCAATCATCGACAATCCTCAATTTAATAATCCCCTTTTCTCTTTCCTTTCTTTATCCTTTCAGAATTCAAATCTACGTAAACAACAACCCTAAATTAATTGTTCGGGCTCCTCACTCCCTTCTCCAGTATCACATTTACTTCAAACTCAACTCTGGATGGACTCCTAAAAGTTACAATAATCATCATCATTTATAGGATCCTACTAGCACTAGTAATAGATTTCTAGAATATGTATACCATTCAACAGAACTGTTTTAACAAAAGCACTAATTCACTAAAAGAATTGAATATATAAAGGAACGAATCATCAAAAGAACTAAATCTTTAAAAGAACTGAGTCATCAAAAGAACTTATTTTATAAAAAAACTGAATCCTGTACAGATTATTCGTATTTCGTACATACAGGTAGCAGTTTACTTGAGTCTACTCAAACTGTTAAAAAAAATTCTTCCACAGCCGCTTCCTTGGGCATCATAAATCCCATATAATATCCAAAAATATCTCCCGGCCCACCTGTTATGCAGGTGTTTTTAACTAAAGATAATTTAGTAACTAAAATGAACTCTTACATTTATATTGAGTTAACTAAAAGAGACGTTAAAGATATAATATCATTATTCATGCGATATGAAAGTTTTAGGATATAAGGAAAGTCAGCAAGCTTGTATTCCATAATACTTATTTGGATTCAATGCAGTTTGATCCAAATGAATACAAAATGTAGTAATACAATATTGCAATATACAATACCATAGAGGGTATGAATTGGCGTCATATTTTGAAAAAAAAACGTAACCTCTTCAAATGCTATTAATTTATATAACTAATATTCAAAATTTTAATTTATCCTAGGAGAGAATAATATTGTAATCTCTAGTAGGAGAATCAACAATTCTACTGGATTTCCATCTCTACTGTGACATACTCATACCAAATTTGTAGTGTTGTGCCAGTCCTGATTTATTCGGTCGAATCTAGTCCAGTCTTAGGCACGGTCTATTAAGACCCTGGGTCCTTTAGACTCTAAGTATTAGAACTAATTACAAAAAGAATAACAGAGTTGAGTGACGTCTTAAAGGACCGAACTTTATTCGTTTTACGACTGATATGCAGGACTAAACTCAACTGGGACCGAGATTGAACTGGAAGGGACTCCATTCATTGGTTCTAAATAAAGATTGACACAATATTACTTATTCAACTTTTATTTATAATTATACTGGGTGATCCAGATTAACTGGGAAAATAGTTAAAGGCTTCCAACGAACGAACTAGATGGAATAGAACCATCATTTTATCATTATTTGCAGCTACATTTAATGACATTCAATTATTCCTAATTAAATATGCCTTTCTTGATAACTTCTGCCACACAACGCTGGAAGCTTTGGCAGGTCCGGGCGACGTCGTGCAGATCCTGCTTTTCCATTGTATGGACAATGGACTTCTTCATGGCCTCCATAGACGAATGATGCTGGACACAGGCCTCATGCTCGACCCTCCCCCAGAGATAGAAATCGCGTGACTTCATGGCTTGCAGGTCAAACATCTGGCTTCCAATAGTCAGGACATTTTGTGAGCGAGACAGGTTGCCCTTTTTTGGCTTTTATGGTACGGTGCAGAACCAGTACAATGGCAAAACTGGATCTGCACGAGATCCAGCGTCGTGTGGCCGAAGGTATCGAGAGACAGATCTCATTATGAATGATTAAATGTAGCTTTCAAATAATAAAGAAAATATGGATCTACTCTATTTAGTTTTTCGTTATCAGCCTTTAAAGACTATCGCAGTTTATCTGGACCACCCTGTACACATTAAAGAAACATTGACTCATATAAGAAAGGAAAAACTCCGTATTTATTCCAGATATCTAGAGTTCCATAGTGTAAATTATTATTTTTTATTTTTTTAAGATCCTTAAGTACATTAAGCTATAAATTATGTATGTATCGAGAGGTATGGGGACGTAAAAAGATTAATGCCATTACGTTCTCTTAATTAAATAATTTGTATGTATAGGCATTTGGTCATTTGTTTTCCATATAAATAATTGAAATTTATTGTCGGATGCCCCTTAGAAGTAATATACGAGTATATACAATTAAGTACAAGCCTTACACAATATATACTAAAAAACTCGGGATTGGTTTCAAGTGTAATTACTTATTTATAACGCGGGATATATGTACGTAATATCTTACAAGAATAAATTCTTTATTTTTCTAATTGTGATCAATATATGTTGGTATGTTAACAACATAGAGCGAACTTCAAATAAGTGTGCTTTTGAAAGAGAGGGGGAAGATTAAAATTATATTAAGTAATTTCTGTCGAAAAGTTCAAATTAATCCGTTGCTGTCGAATAAATATTGAAAATATGGGCATCACTGAAATCAAAAGAAACGGAAACATCAAATAACGTTTGTTATTGCCTTCAAATCTATTTTTTTAAAGAATTATTTAACATACCTAAATATATGTATACCACATAAAGTGGTTCTGAAATTTGGGTGGGCTTAGTAGGGTGGGGGGGGGGCAAAGCAATAAACTATGTGGCAAAAGGCCCTTGTAAGCTCGAGTAGATTCATTGGCCACGTGGAATGTTTTTTCCAACCAAGATGTCAATTTTATTATACCACCAGTACTGGTTTGGGTGACAACCCCTCCCCTATGGAGTACCAGAGCTAAAAAAGTGGGATGTCAGCTGCCATTTTCGGATTATTTAAATGGGGCACGAGCCTTGTTTACTCACTAGTCCGTAAACAAAGATTGAGAGAGTAGCGCCGTCTTGTGGCTACAAAATTAACTCCCACATTGTTAATCTATAATTAATAGAGCAAAGTTTGTCTGTATGAATATTGGACAGCAAGTCACCGGATGCACTGTGCTCCATGATGTATATAATTTATATATTTTGATCTAAGAAGTAATAAAATAATATTAATGAAATATATATTGCATGGAACGTGTAGAACACTGTTTCTATTTCTTTTTGTTATTGGTCTTTTCTGTATATCATTATTCTTTTCCTTTATTCTTAAGGAGAGAACACGTCATATGAATTAATATAAGTATTGAGTAGTTATGTGTGAGTATGATCATGCAAAACAGACAGTATCACAGAGGATTTCTGGGGGAGTTATCTTTTATATTATATAAGGCATTTTTTTTCATTTAGCAGACCCCTAATTACTCCGGCTAATTCTGGGTACTTCCGCTATTATTCAATAAAGGCGATATCGTCTATATCTACTCTTCCATAATATCAGATGTAGACAAAATAAATTCATTAATTTGAATGGATTTATTACCCTTATTTTTTCCATTATTGTTTATCTCTATGGCAATTGCCAATGGGCGTTATTGGCTGTTGTAGTAGCACTAACATTTTTCGCAGGATACATACATATATTTTTTGGTCAAAGTTTAAAACATTAAGCTTTTCCTCTATTGAATCATTTGTTTGAATAACCGTTATTTCTTTAGAAAATAGATCCATAAAAAAATTTTCATCCTGCCGAAAAAATTAACTAGTAAACAGCAAAAATTCCTTGATTTAGGGAGCGGCGTACCGCTCCTTACTGTATACAAGCTCGATGTAAAATCGCAATATTTATAAATACGACTACGTTGTTTTTTTTAAAAGATAAAACTATGGTTATTATATACATCAGGGAGCATGACATACAGTGCACCCTTTAAAACACGCTTCATGGTACATGATAAACAACTGCGAGATCTACAATGACAACATTTTTATAGGGCCATTTCACACCCAGACATTAATAAGATAATAGATTCATTTGTTTTTGATATTGCTTCTAATTTTCTCTTCGTCAATCGAAGTTAGTGCACCCGGTATACACGCTCAATGCTACATGCGTGCACGTACGATATTTAATAATACGACTGCATTGTTTTTTCTTAGATCAAATTATGTTTATAATATACATTGGTGAGCACTTCTTACAATACACTCTGCATACACGCTCGATGCTTCACGACTGCGATATCTAAAATGACTACATAATTATGTCTTATTTCAAAAATGCCTTCATTCGGTTCATACGAACAGATAAACTTTGCTTTTACTAATATGGATTTATCAAATTGAACATTTTTGGTCTATGTCCCTCGAACATTTCTTGAAGTTATTTTTAAGGACCACTCTAATCGATACATAACATGACTTACATACAAACTTTTTATATTTAATCAGTATTCAATGTTTGGCTTACATACCTTGGTAATAGTCTGAAAGGTATTCGCATTGTATTAACAAGGGCAGCAGAGACGAAGATACTCTGAACGCTCATTTGATGCGAGTAAAAACTAAATGTGGCAAAGGCTGAGAAAGAAAATATAAAGATTCCACAGTTCCATAGAAAGACCTGGAAAGAAAGAAATATAGTTAAATTATTATTATAAAAATTAATAGGGTTGAGTTTCGATCTGAAAATCCTAGATCGATATGATAAAAAAATTTGGTCAAGGTGGATTTTTATAGGAATTTTGTATGACATCTTCATGAGTGTTTTTAGGGGTCATACATTTATGACGTCCAGATGACGGGTGGATGGGGGGGGTAATTTAAAGATTCTTTTTCATGAGGGGGAGACAGGGAGGGGGGTTATAGGATATTTTTGATGTCCTCTACATCAAGAACTGATCACTGTTTCACTGATCAACAAAAAACTTTTCAATATAGGAAGTATATAATAAAGGGGTATTCGCAGAGGAGGGCTGAAGAGGGTGTAGAACCTGTCAAACAAAGGAATTTTTGTTTTATACTAGAAAAAGATAAAAAAAAATTGGTTAAAAAAAAATCATAAAAAAAAAAATCATTGGACTAAATTATGCAGCAGAGTAAAAAAATATATAATCCTGCGGTCTCCCCTGATCAGTGTTCTTGAAGATCATTGTTAAACAAAACCTTTTCAATATGAAGTGTATTATACAGTAAAATAAAGTAATTTGACCAAATTATGCAGCTAAGAAAATTTTTTAATTTTTTAAAATTCCAAAAACCAACACCCCCAAAAAAAAAAAATATATAAACATTGTGCGACAGGGAAATTTTCCACGTTATTAAATTTACCTTTATTGTGCTAATTATGGTTGCAGGTGACATCTCAAGTAATGTACCGATAAGTGTGCTATTTTTTTATTGCGTCGTTTTGATTTGATCATAATCACACGAAAAACAATTGAACAGAAAGGCTGAGGATTTCAGATCTTCTCGACGTGGATAGTGACATATAAAGAATTTCAGACATTGTCGGCATGACTGTTAGTACAGTCTGGAATATCATGGTGGCCAAGTAGAATGGGAAAGGAGTCAAAAGGAAGGCATGAAGTGGATGAAATGGTTTCAAGCGGGATGATTTCTCAATTCCCTGGAAGCTAATATCAAGGAAGATCCAACAGCATCAATGTGCAGCTTGGCTGACGAGCTCAAAGTGGACGAGATCATCATCAGGAGATAGTTCGTAATGAGCTTAGCCTTAAGAGCTTTGTCAAGATACCAAGAGATCTCCTCACCGACAGAATGAAGGCCTTAAGGCTCGATATATGAGAACTGATTACTGTTTCACTTTAAGAGTAATTTGTCCATTGTGAAGATCTTCTCTACAAGAAAATCTTCACAGTCCACAAGTTTTTGAACCGTAGAAACGACAGATTTAAAGCAGCATTACCTAAGGAAGTCCATATTTTTCTTCAGGACAAAACATCTGGCCCAAACAATGTGCTTGGGAGTCATGACCTCTTATGGAAAAAAAATTGATACCTTCTTCTTCAAGGCCAATTAGAAATTCGGGGTTAAGGCTTACTATAAGATCCTACAGAGAAAAGTCTTGCCCCGGCTGAAGGCTAGCTATCCTCAGAACAACTATATGGGGACCCAAGACGGTACCCCCAGCCATACGTCCTTGAAGACACATAACTTATGCAAGGATCACTTGGCTTACTTTTGCGATAAGACCTTCTGACCCTCTTCCAGTCTTGATATCAATCCCCTCGACTTCAATGTGTGCAACGTTTTAGAGAGCAAGTTTGGGAATACATCACACAGATATATGCTGGAACTTAAGGCGAGCATCAAGAAGTAATGGGCCAACATATCCGCCGATTATTTTGTGGGAAACTGCACCACGTTCCGACGTCGCATGGAAGATGTGATAGAGGCTGAATAACTCTTTGCAAGATTGATTGCTAAAAGTTTTCTCAATAACATTTTTCATTATACTTTTCTAATAAAAAGCTATTAAGGTTTTGATTTTACTTCTTGATCCCGAAAAATTTCCGTATTGTACCCTGTATATATATATAAAAATACAGTCACTTGCAAATGTTTAAGACCACCCTGGATATTTTCTTATTTTTAGCAGAAAAGTATTTCTTGTATATGTATTTCATAAATTTCAAACCAAATGAGACTGATTTTTTTTTGCAGGAACTAGTAGCATATCTTGAAATAATCAACCTTATCATGGTGTAATTTATTGTGTCATTTTCCTTGAATGCAATGTGAATAACTGTCTTTCTACAGGACATTTTTCCGGGAATTTTGCACTCAAAATAATGTAACGTCATTTTATTTATTTTTTACATCTAATTTTGCTTTTATTTAAAGGAAACTTTCAACCATTCGTACCATAATTTATAAATTGTCCTTTGTACGGCATTAATCACAAAAATACATGGTGTATTTTGCTGTCATCTGTCAATGTTTCTGTTTCTTTTCCTCTAACCAGTGCTCTGAACGTTGATTGGTTGAATTAAAATTAGCTCAAGTTAAGCTGTGAACCCTTTGCAACAATCATTGAATAATAATTTCTTAGTTGGGAACTACCAACTAATTTGAGCCTTTTTCTGTTTATTTTGTAATTAGGTTGCGTGATGCGATAAAGGTAACGACGTGCACAACGTCCTAAACAGGTGTCCCTTATAAGTGGGGTATTACCTATATTATCAAAGAATCGAATCAGGGAACTATAAATTATATTGTAATTTATTTTGTTAAAAAATATTATTTAAATACATTTTATTTTTATTTTTTTACATTAGAGCTTAGTCAACGAAATAACATGCTCGGATGATTTTTCTCAAAAGTGAACCTGAAATGCATTTGTAGAATTCTAAATTTTATTATTTGACATTTCCAACACTAAATAATTTAAGGGTGTCTCAAATTGCACTTAAATATCGTAAAAATTATCGATCCGTTATAGATAAACTATGAAGTAGATTATATTTGAAAGGTTATATTGGAAATAAAAATAGTTCCATATGTCAAATGAAGGCACTAGATTATCCTTAATATTTCTATGTATATTAACCTAATCCATAAAATGTAAAGTAAAACCCATACTTGATCGAAATAAGTCTATAAAATACTGGAGCCTATATATTTATGAATAGAGCGCTAAAATATTGAAACATCAGGTCTCAAAATATCAAAATTCAGCAATTTTTAATTAAAGAAAAATATAGTTTTATGAAAATCCTTTAAAATTTTTAGTGTTTTTATATATTTATATTAACTTATTGCTCAATTTTGCAATATTTTGTCTACAAATTAAGATTTAAGAAAGATTTTCTTTCAATAATTTTTCCCTTCGATCCGTATTGGTAGTTTTAAACTTACTAAAAGATCTTTTAACGTACACAATAGTAGTTTGAGCAAATTTGAATTTTGTGAGATCATCAGAAGTCTTGTTAGAAGGATACATCTCCACTATTGATTATGCAGCCAACCTTTGCCTGTATGGAAGATCAAGGTTTCGCAGTTTGTTACTAAATAATTTTTCCTTTAATGCAAGATTCAAGTACGATTATTCAACAATCAATTTTGGGGCGAGTTTCATCTTTTTTTATTGACTGTTGTCAAAAAAATCTGGTTCTCTCACATATTCAATTATGTAATCATAATCTTGATTGCATTATATACAAAGTTATACCTCTGAGAAGAGAGTCTAATAAAGGAAGATTTGTGGATGTGGTTTTTGTATCCATAAATATAATCAAAGTATAATTTAAAAAAATTGTGTAATCTCACTAGAACCCAAATTTTTATATTTATTTTATACCAGTTTAGCAAAATGAGCAATTTTTACACAAAAAGCAAAATAAACAATTTATCCCAAAAAGGTAGAAGTCTGAAATTTTTTGAGTTATTGAGCTATTGCTCACAAATTTTAAGTCTATTTATGAATTTAATGAATACATTTGGCATTTATCATTTTTTCTTAATTTGTGTTCGATATTTTGTGTGTGTTGAAACCCCACATTTTTTGAAGATCATAGCTTAAACCTGATTTTGATTTAAATTTAATGGGCACTTTGTGATAACAGTTTACTTAGGTACAGTTATTGAATTTATTTAAAGAATTACTTTTAACAAAAACTATGTATTTATTTTTTATATTAACTTAATAATGCTTAAAGCGTAAAAAAAAAAAAAAACGCCCACGTTAAAAACCAAAGTTCAAAGTTACTTCAAAGTTAAAATTATATTTTTTTATTTTTTTTTGCATGAGTTTAGTTTTTTTTAATGTTCCTTTAATTGATCAGATGGAGTTGCACTGTGTAAGAATAATTAACCATTAAAGTATTACAATTACTCCATCTGACTTAGGGATCTTCTTTCAGGTAAATGCGTATTTCTTTCTCAATCAATGACCGTGACGCAAATCTACGCACATTGAGTTCAAGAGAATAAATCTGCCGAGTGTATTGTTCATTGAGCTAATTCTTTGGTGTATATTTAAATAATTTTTCAGAAATTCTAACTTGAATAAGCTCAAATTATTTGACAAGAATATGCCATATGGATTTAAAAAAGAAAATTAGTAGCTTTTGCTTAATATATGAAAACGGGGTCGTTCCCTATATTATATCACGCCATCTTTTAACCAACAAGAAACAAAAAAAGGCCCAAAATCATCTGGTAGATAGCCAAATAAGTCAATGATACCAACTGCCATTTATATACTCCCAGAATATCATCATATTATTTCTCCCCCATTTTTTAAAATGAATTACATATCATTAAAATCTACATAGTATTTTATTCGATAATGTATTATAATATTACATTGTAATATATTATTATAAGAGTAGTTATATGTCTGTATTTGTTTATGATAGCATAAATTGCTTCAGAGAAATAATAAAATGGCCAATATATTTATCATACAAACGACAAGAGGTCAACAACAAATTGTATTCCTGTCCTTTCGGAAACGGATTATAAGTATAGAATAACTTATTACTTTGTTTATTTATCAAAAATAGTAAATTATGAAATATCCATAACGTATTATGGGAGATGAGGCAATCGACAGCTAACAACAAAATATAATGGTTGTTTTTCGGTTAGCGAAGTAACGCCGTGTAAAAGATACAAAATCAGTTGATCATTAGCCAATTCTTATCAATTACATAATTATCATGGAATAACGGTTTAGAATACTTCACAAATTAAAAAAAAAAGCTAATTCTGTTTCAATCAATCAACTTTCAGAATACTGATTAGGAGAAAAGAAGCAGAAACATCGACAGTTGACAAAAAAGTAGACGGTATATTTTACTGTTGGGTTTCATTCTGGAAGTCTGGGTTGAGTCCGTACTGAAAGAATTTTAAATGATACCGATCTAGGTCAAATTTTTCTATGTAAGCAATTCAGACCAAATTTCTATAATGGACAAAATTAAATTGGAATCCAATAGTAATTAAAATAAAAATAAATGGTAAATATCTTAAAGGATAAACTTTTGATGATTAATTACAGAAATTGAGTATCCGAACTGATTCGGTCATTGAAAGAAGTTCGGTCTGAATTGCTCACAAAAAGAAAAAAAAGAAGAATAGAAGTCTGTATTACCGGGTGCGTATTTGAAATTTGGACACTTATAAAGAGAGGAAAAACAAAAACACATATCATACACTCAATCGAAATATGGCATCACAAAGAGACAAAAGAATCGATTTGCTACTCTACTTTGCACAGAATACACACACCAGAGATCCGAAACATGACTAAGGCAAGCAAAAAAAAAAAATAGCTGCAATATCAATAATGGTATTGCCATCAAAAGTAAGCCTGAAAGTAAAATAAATCCATATGAGATTAATAAACTAGAACAGCCCACAGAAATCCATGGTAGCTCGTCCCAAAGAACTCAACATTACTGAAGACACCATCCAGAATGCCGTGAAGGAGGCAGGGGCAAGATTTTGGCAATTTGAAAGCGTCCATTTTTGACACAAATAGTTCGTCAGGACCATCTCCAGCGATGTCCGTCACTTCTCAATAATCCGAACAGCGCAAAGTCTCTCTGTATCATCACTTTCTGGCCACATGTCGAAGCCAGAGCCTGTTAAATGAGACCACCAAATCTCGAAGTACTCAAGGCTTCTGTTGAGAATCATTGGAACTCCATGATCTCCAATTTCATTACTACCACCTGTAATATCTTCCAGCGACAAAAGAAGGTCATTAACAAAGTCGATGGAGGATAAATTGAAGATTAGAAATGGGTACAACACATATGCCAACATCAGGAAAAACTCAACTAATGTTGTTCCCCTAGTTTTCGGAATCAAACTTGTTAAAATTCCATATTCAAAGTGTCCAATTTTCAAAGACACACCCGATATATATTTAATTAAAAAACATGGAAAATTACCCATTTTTGTACCAGTACGAAACTATTGTCATTGTGAAAAAAATACTAGTCTTAAAAAGATTAAAATGGTATTACCTGAAGTGCTTGCATAGAAAGAAATTTTTTCATCACAGATATTTCATCGCTACGAAGAATTCCGATTTTATCTATGATGGATTCTTCCCAGCAATTTAATTTGATGGTTTTAAAATGGCCCAAGGCTTCCATGATGCGACTTAATCGTATGTCCTTTTTTAAATGAGATTTTTGAAACTTTTGAAGAAGTAAGGAGAGGAGGAAACTAATTCCTATCAGAATGAATATTATAATTATACCTATAGAGACCGGAAGAAAAATAGTTGAACATAGTATTATTATATAATGTCACAGTAATAAAAATAACCTGGTACAATTGCCACACCCAGAATATTATACAACAAATAAATTGCAATAATGATTTGAAGTGGACATGACCAAGGAAGGTGGATGAAACGTATTGCTTTGACTAACCATTGGCAGTCCACAGAGACGAGACTTATGACGTTTCCTCCTAGAGTTTAGAAGGAAGAGGGAAATAATGAAAATAAAAGAAGTAATTAATAATTGATTTATAAGCAGGGGCGTCCCCAGGGGGTGGGCTGGAGGGGCTGTAGCCCCTCCCCCTTTAAGATTTTTTTTTGCACTAGAAGTTGTTTACGTTAGTAAAAAATTTAAAGTTCAAATTTTTTTTCTATAAAAATTAATTTTCTGTTAATAACTTTAAATTTTTTAAAAAATTTTCCCCAAAAAAATGTTTTTTTGTGAATAAGTGAGTTATTGAAATTTTTTTCCACGAAAAAATCATTTTTTTTGGGAATAGCTGTGTATTTTTGAGACGTTGTTCTAAAAAATTTAATTTTTTGTATTATTTTTTCCAATAAAATTAAAAAAACCAAGCCCCCACTCTCCAAAATAATCATGTGGACGTCCCTGATAGGATAACATTATTTATATAAGTTTTATACCATTGAAATGAGGAACTCGAAGAGACTTCTTATAAATGGCACTCATCAATGCAGTCTTCATTATAAATCCAGAGAGATTTAAATGATAAAAAGTATGCGTTTCACATAGGGATGAGAGGAACCCAGTCACCGTGAGGAAAAGGATACTATATATCCCACGAAGATAGTCACCTCTTTCTTTCTCAATGTAGTCCATAAGCATCTTGAGAGCTATGGGATTTGTGAGTGTGAAGAGGATGTGAAAGACTTCATATAAGCCAGAGATGAGTATCTCGGAGCTTAAAAGCTTCATAAGGGCCAGCGCTGTTTTGTTGCATAGTGGAGAACAGGAATCTTTACGCTTCCATTTTTCGTGAATGTTGAATGTTCTGAAATAGAAAAGATTATGTAGATTATCGAAAAAGAAGAAGGAATAATTAAAATAGGTATGATAAATTTGGGGACTAGGGAGTCCAGAGGGAGTAGGCTTCAGGGGATATAGCTCCCGTAATATATAATCCTGTGGACACCCCTGGGGACAAATAGAACACTTTTTGTATGTGAATCAATTAGGAAAATTTGTTCGAGTTGAACAAACTCTAAGCAAACAGGTGACATGCCGGTTAAAAATCCAACGAATCAAAAAACTTGTTCCCCAACTATTTTCCCTCATTCACATATCCTCAATCAAAAACTTACTAGGGATTGGATATATTTGTGTAATTCGATGAGAATAAAACTTAATAATTAACTACAAAATAAATACCCTCACGATGATGCGAGTCAAAAGATGTTCAGTGCACAAATATACAATTTAATACCTATCAGTAGTGTTGTGTTGGTCCTTATAAAGGACTCCAGTCTCCAGTTCAGTCTCGGTCCAATCCAGTTTAGTCCTGCATATCAGTCCTAAAACTTATATAGTTCGGTCCTTGATGATGTCACTAAACTTTATTTCTCCTTTTTTATCCGTTCTAGAACTGACAGTTCCATGGACCGACAATATTAAGGCCGAACCCAATAAATAATAGGACCGATCCTAAGACCAGTCTGCACCAAATAAATGAGGATGGGTACAACAAAGTCTATCACTATAGTACTGTGCCAGCCCTTATTTATTTGGTCTTTTTTGTCTTGTCTCAAGATCGGTCTTATTAGTCTTTGGGAAAGGTTTTTGGACTATCAGTAAGATAAAACAGATTTAAAAACTAATAGATAAAGTTGAGTGACGTCATTAAGAACCGTATTTTATAAGTTTCAAGGACGGATATGCAGGATCGAAACTGAAACTGTAGAGTACTCTAGTTTTAATACATCATGCCAACAATATATGTCGGTGTATGATTTATTTATTAGTTTAAGCAAATGTTAGTTTTTCTACATATCGAATTTAATACTAACTGTTGCAAGGATTAAATGCTGTAGCATTTAAAAAAGTCTAGATGGAGTTTAAAATGATGAAAATTAAAGTATTTTGAGGAATAAATAGGTCTTTCATGGTGTTGAATTATTAACTTAATTGTATAACTTATTAGTACATTATACTAGATTAAAATATATTTGGGTTTGTATTAGAGCAATTCACTTTGACAAACTTCTTGAAATTCCATGTCAGACAAACAAACATACTTCACGTGAAGTATGAACAACTTTTTAATTAATATAGCAAAGTTTCACTCCAGGGTATTTATAATAACATCAACTCTTGCTTCCTTTTATCTAAAAAGATGTTCCATTAGGAGAATTATGATGTTTCATTATGTGACATGAGATACAATTTGGGTATTCAGTGAGTTGATACAATTAAGTGAAAAGTCCGTTCTGTTCAAATAATCTTAGTCAGTAATTTTCGTAAAAAGTCTTTTAAAATTAATATTGATTCAACTTAAAAGCCATCCAACGAGTAAAAAATAAATCATAAACAGGTTAGTTCATTATTTTTTATTTACTGAGGTGTGAACTTCCTTTTCTAAATAGATTCAGTTATATTCAAAACTTGATTGAACATTCGTGCGTCCTCATAAAAGACTCTGAAACTCTGAACTCTGAGAAATTGTTGCGGAGTTATAATTGTGAGTCCTTGTTGGACTCAAAGTTCAATTGGGGATCGACATCGGAATGATTTAGCAATTGCCCTTATTTAGGTCTTTCTTTCTTTCCTCTCTTGTCACAGCTGATTGTACAGGGAGCGGGGATCAAATTGTCGCCAAAATATTTTTCTACAAAAAACAACACAAAATATACATTTTTTAACTTTTTTATTGAAAATCAAAACTATGACGAGCATATAGGTATAGAGTAGCCATTCATTCCATATAATCACCGTTGGCATCAATAACGGCCTCAATACGGCCTCTGAACCGGCCGCATGCTCTTCTGACCATCTCATTGTCCATGTTGCCGAATACCTCCTTGATGGAGTCCATCAGGCTGGCCTTGGTGCTATGGGGATGTCTGTTGGTATGTCTCTCGACATAGCCCCAGACAAAATAGTCCAAAGGATTAAGGTCGGGAGAGTTAGGAGGCCACAAATCCTTGGTTACGACATCATAACAGTTCTCGGTTAACCACTGCATGGAGATTTTGGACACATGGCAGGGTGCTGAGTCCTGTTGCCACACCCAGGGCCTGTCTCCAGCCACTCCTTGGCATTCATGGACCTGGTAGGGTCATCCTCAACCATCTTCTTCACCTTGTCGACAAAGTCGGTGTCCCTGACCTTCCTGTCGGCGCCCTCCTCCTTGGGTGCCCTCTTTATGGTGGCATCAACATCCCAGGTATCCTCTAGCTTCTTACGGATACGCTGAACAGTCCGTAAATTCACTCCTAAGGTTGAAGCAATCGTTGAATTGGAGATTTCACCTCCATTATTAACCAATGCCATGACTACGGCGGACCTCGAAAGCTCCTCGTTCCACTTATAGCTCTTTATCTCCTCATATGATGACGGCACTATTGAACTACGTATCGTCAGCTGACGAGAATAGCTTTCCTATTTGGTAACCGGTTTTTTATTTGATAATGTCGTCTTCAAGTTATCAAAGTTTAAAGTAGGCAACAATTTGATCCCCGCTTCCTGTATCTGATATAATGAAACGTCATGACCTTTATTCTTTCTCTCCTCCAAAACATTCTTTAAGTTGTCAGGGATACTATGTTGATTTTCGGCTTTTTTTTTTAACATCCCCATTCTTTGTTTACATTTTTTCCACCTTTTTTAAGCAGTTACACTTTTTGATACAAACCAAGTCTGTGTATAGGGATATTACGGTTATAAGTCCGGATAAGATGGCCTCTGGCTCCGAATCCAGAATACAGTCCGGCAATTAGTGATCTCTCCCCTAACCGGATGAAGTATTTTGTTATACACAGAATATTAAATGATTGAATTCAACTCGTAATAAAGGATTGAATATTGAAGCTAAAAAAACTACTATTGTCATAAAATGTATACATGCTTAAAGATATTGTTTGGTATTGTAACTTTTATGTTATTAGGAACAATTGGAGATGTTTAATTTTTATTCGGGTAATTTTTAATGTAGGACAAAACTTTAAGAAGTGAGGACCGTCATCAAATATTAATAAAAACCCAAAATATTTTGTACAGCGATATTTTATATTGAGAGGAACAAATGGAAGAGTGAGACAAGTAAAAATAAATAAATTAATTTCTAGGGACAGACAAAAATGTATGATATATTAGGCATTCAATATATTAAACCCCTCTATATACGTTACTCATTCAACAATAATTAAATTAGAATGATTGTGTAAGTCATTAAGGTCATCAAATCAAAATTGTTATCAGTAATGAGTAGGAAGAACTGAATAAAAAACAAAAATATACATATTTAATAGTTGAATATATTAATATCTTACGTTAAAAAAATATTAATGATACATATTCCATACAGTAGTCGTTTGTCCAGATATGTGGGTGGGGCACAACAGCCCCATAGCCCATCTCTTCATTTTTTTAAATTATACAGTTAGAGCGTTTTCATATGATGTTAGCATTGTTTATGTCAGCCATTTCCAGCTAAGGGAGGCCACATTAATGATTAAGAGAGCTCAGAGACACATTTATTTATAGTATTCATTTTGTTGAATTTCTAATGTTAATTAATAAATTATATTTTGTTGAATTTTAAAATTAAGTGTTTATTGTCGCTATTGTCGTCTTCAGTTGATTGTTTTAATATATATAATTCCAGCTTTTTAGGGATTTTTAATAGATTTAAATCAAATATAATTGTTTATCATTGGCATCAGCTAGTAATCAACGAGGGTGTTAAGACCTTTTTTATTCTTAAAGACATTTGATAAAGTTTCATCAATATTTATTGAAAATTATTCCAATTTATGTAGTAAAAATATTAACTATCAGTATCAAAATGGTGTAGCCTTCAATTATGATGCAATTTATGATGTCAGTGAGAACGCTCTATGTTATATTTAATATTCTTTATAAAACAAATTATTATAAATTACCACAACAAAATGTTTAAAAATAGGGGTGAAGTTGTAAATTAAATTTTTCAATAGAATATTCTACTCATTTCATAAATAGTGTTAATAACTATAAATTACTAAAGTACAAAGAAAATCCTCTAGCAAAGGGTATCTCCTTTAATAGACTTTCCATAAGTTATTTGTATTACCAAATTAAAAGAAAAAAAGGATCCACACTCGTATATTTATTATTTGTGGTGTGCTGAAGTTAATTTTTTCTACTCAAGTATTTTTTAGTTTTTAAAAATAAATAAACTTGAATGATTACGTATTATACTTATCTAAATTGGAAATAACTGCCTTATCTGACATTTAAAATAAGCTGAGATATTGAGATAAACGCCACTTTCATCATATAGGCTTTAGCATATATTAATTCTGTTATTTAAAAGGACCTAATATGGCCAAAAAATGCACATAGTGTGTTTATTCACAAGTTTGTTAATTAGTAATAATCACATAGGGCATTTTCCACTATATTTTACAAAACACTAAACTCTCTTCAATAAGGATTTTGTAGTTGGAAGGTATATTATAGTGGATATATGATTTACTACTACAGTAGGTTTGCCCGGGACATTGAGAAATTAAAATTAATTAAGAACACATCTGCTTCAAATGAAACAAAAAATAAAAACCATAAAGTTTTAAGAATAATTCTCATTTTGGTTTGATTAGTATGAGTATACTAATTTATAACCACGGGTTCTGTAGGTGAACTGTTGTGTCCCGAATCAAGTTAAATTTATCCGCCACCGATTTCCTAAGCATCAAGGAACACTTTTAATATCCCCAAATACACCCCAGCCCTCAGGTTGTACAAGTGAAGTGCTGGGCCAAGGCAATTTAAACTCCACCGCCCCTGATTTTCTAAGCACCAAAGAACCCTTCTAATATGCTATAATACATACACCCTGGCTACCGGGTTGTGTAATGAAAGTGCTGGACCCCGAAGCAAATTAAATTTATCCGCTACTGCTTTCATGAGCATCAAAGAACCCTTTTAATATCAACCTGAGGCGTCAGTGTATCTGGGTATCTTAGAAGGGTTTCTTGATGCTCAAGGAGGGGGTGGCGAAAAAATTTAACTTGCCTCAGGGCCAGCAGTTCACCTACACAAACTGTGGGCCAGGGTGTATTATAGCTTTATACAAGGGTTCTACCATGGCATATTTCTCCATTATTCAATAGTTTTATCGTCCTAATGTAATATATAAATTTTAACGAAATTGCACCCGATAATATTGTCTTGGATTGAAATTACTCAGAATGATATTGCTTCACATGATATTAACCTCAATGTTTTGGTCTCACAATAATAATGTACACAACGATATTACCACGCAACGTTATTATTCCAACGTTTTTGTCTGCAACCTTTTTACTGTAGGGTCCCGAAAGGCCATCCTGGAGCAAACAGAGGAAGACGATTTACAATATTCCATGCGGTTGACGGTCGGGGAGGACCTCAAACACTCTTCAGGAAAGGCAAGAAACCCTCCGTGTCTGTCAACCGCCTGAAATTGGTCATCATGAAAAAAGCGAATTTCTCAATTGGTGACATGTCCAGGAAGATGAAAAAGTCCCCATTTTTAGAGATGTTTAGAGCTCTAAAAAGGCAGGAGAAAACAGGGAACCCGTGGACTCAATTTAATCTTTTCTGATGAGAAGACTATTACTCTTGACCCTATCTTCAACATATAGAATGATTGAGTGATGCTTTTTGGGGATGTCGCAGAGGAGGACCGACTTGTTTCCACCAACAAACACCCGGATTCAGTGATAATGTTAGGCTTGGTTGTATCCAACGAGAATGCCATGAATCCCGTGTAGTTCCCAATAGGATACAGGCCAAAGCCCGATGATTACGTCAAAATTCTGGATACCAAAGTTATCCCATGGATCAAATCCATCCTTGGTAATTCTACCTGGGTGTCACAACAGGATGGATCACCTACCCACACAAACAAGAAACCCCAAGAGTGGCTTCAGGCCAACATAAACATCAGGGAAAGGGTCTTCTGGCCACACCCAGAACTCAACCCCATGGACTATTCCATCTAGGCGTACGTGGAGTCCAAGGTCTGCAGAAGACGCATCAACAGCACCCACCCCCTGAAGACATTTGTCAACCAGGAATGGGTCTACATGAGCACTGAGTACATCCAGAGGGTCTGCAGCAACTTCAGCCACCGCCTGAAGCTCAGCATCCTTTCTGAGAGCGAATACATTAACAAAGGCATGTTCTTTGGCTTTCAATTAATAGTTAATAAACTTATTTCCTAATTCACCTAGGACCCTGCTATGGACTTCAATACCTTGTGTGATAACATGGGTCAATAATAACGGTTGGCTCTGAATGTTCCGTATTTAATTACTCAAATAAAGTTTGGACGGCCTCCCCTGTCTCTCCCTAATGATAACAACCTTTTTTTCTAAATAACCTAATATAACATCATGATAGTTAAGCAACTATGTTAATTTTCTTTTTTACATGCCCAAAATGCTTACGATTTACATTCCTACAAATAGTCGCACTTTGTTTTATAGCTTTAGGGAGGAATCAAAGTAAGAGTGAGTTAAATGAGTTTTGACTCAAATGAGATTTTGTTTCTTTGAAAGAGGTTTTGAAGTTGCTTTTTTCCATAGACCGGTCCAACACTACATGTCAGACTAAAAATTGTACATTTAAAACAATTACTTTGGGTATTTAATTTTTCGTAGATTAACTTCAAAATTATTTTAACTAATGGAAATTAATTGGTTTCAGTTAATTAACTTTTTGTACACTTCTTCTGTTTTCTTCACACAACTAGAGCTTTTTTGTGAGTTTTACGCATCCCTAGTTGTTATAATGGTCAATGCTTGACCCTTTTCTGTTTTCTAATATATTATTAAATCTTACAAAGATCAAGGTGATTTATATTTACTAAAGATATAATTTGCATCATTATGCAAACAATTTTGATGGGTAATTTTGTTTATATTAGGTAATATTTATAAGGCTGCTTAAGGCTATAAATAGCCTTACAATATTGTATGATCTATATTTCCCTTATGTTTAAGGTTACTTCAATCATACTCAGAAAAACAAACAAAAGAAGCATTGGGCAAAACGACACTTTTAATGATAACACTAATGTAAAAACGTGTTTTTGATAAGAAACTGTAGAAAATGGCACATTCCTTCTTTTTTTTTTCCAGGTGTGAAAAATAGAATACAAAGAAATACTGGATTTGTTGAAAAACAAAGTTGAAAAATTGTCTGGACATTCGCTTGTACATAGATTTGAGACATAAAAATTGATTTGTAAGGAAAATATACGTCATTTTCTGAATAATTATTTAAATTTTTTCTTTTTTTTTCTTCCTCAAACGTCAATTTTCAACTTTTAAGAAGAAATTCCACAAAGCAATGTTTTTTGAACATGAAATGAACGACAGACAATAACAAAGAGAGTTTGCTTGGGAGTTAATAGTAAAAGTTCTTATTGGGCTCGGAGTAGAATTTAGGATCGATATAGGAGCAATCCCAGCCTATACGAGGGTCGTTTAAAAAGTCCGTGCAAAGTCTCAGCGATGGCACTTGGCGCGTATCGAGGCTATCTTTAGTTAGTAGCATCTCTTCGAAGAACAGGCACCAACTTCAGCCGGATCAGTCTATTTTTTTTCTATTTGCTATCTGTTTGAATCGAGGAAGTGAAGTAGTCTTTTTTTGGCACATATTTCACCTAGATAACCCATTGTTTGGACGGTTGTTTGGTTTTAGAAGTGCAGTGATGTATCTATGTATCATCCACAGTGACAAAACGACGCTTAAAGTCTAGCGGATTCTTCTGGAACGACTGCAAACCGTCCTTGAAACACTTTAAACGGTTTTGTTTTTGGTCATGCGTGAGCAATCGGACTCCCATCTTACGGATAGCCTTGATATGTCCAAATGTTATTGCAAAATAGTATGTACCCGTTCATTCGAGATGCCCATAGTCCTAGATATCTCACGCACCTTCACTCTTCTGTCCTCCATCACCATATCAAGGATTTTATTAATGATTTCTAGAGTAGTAACCCCAACAAGACGTCCAGAAACTTGTCCCCATATGGCCACATCGAAAATTATGAAACCACTTATAAACTGTTCTAATCGAAGGTGCAGAGTCCTCATAATTTTTATCGAGCTTCTTTGTAGTCTTTTGAGGGGTTTTGTCCTAAATAAATTAATGTTTAATCGACCCACGAAATATTTTTTCACCCATTTTTTAAAAATCAATCCACTTTCTCGATTCAAACAAATGCCAAACAGAAAGAAATGGACCCCTCTCTCTGAAAGTTGATGTCTGTTCTTCCAAGAGATGTTACATGCTACTAACTAAACATAACCTCGATACCCGCCAGTAGTGCCATCTCTTGGACTTTGAATGGACTTTTCAAATTACCCTCGTATGTCCTGGTATATAAGGTCTAGGATTTCTGTTTATTTCCTTTATCTCACGGCTGCTTGCAGTTGATCAAATTAAACGTCATGACAGCTAACCTTCCCAAACCTTCTTTAAAGTGTCAGGACTACCACGTTCATTTTTGGTTTCTTTTATTTTACCCACACGTAAGACCAGCTAAGAAGTGATGAATACTTAATAGAGCAGAATATATTGTAATTCATAACATAATATATGCATACATACAATTTAAACTCTGTCTTACCCTTTAATAATATTATAATTTAACGCATTATGAGTTTAAAACTATATAAGAATATACATACGTATTCATATATCACCAGAGAGCTGTAATAACAATTCCACTTTATTGGAATATACATTAAAAAATGAATTGAAAAAACATTTGTTTATCTTGAGAAGGTTATGTGTTTGAAACGGCAGGAAATGACTCATGTCTTGGAATTGAATTTATGATCTATATTTACTAGTGTTGGATCAGTCCTAAGGCTCATCGCCTTACTGGTATTTTCCCCCAACCCTTTCAATCTTTTTTTTTTATCGGTCCAATCCTTTTTACAATTCAACAGTCATAAGGACTGATACATTAATTTATCAGTCCTATGGGCCTGGCTATCTTTTTCTTTTCTTTACTCAAACATAGGATTGAAGAGTATAAGAACTAAGAAAATAATTCAAAACCTTGTCCTTCTTTAAATACATATATATTTGTCGAAATGAGTGAAAAAGTAATCTTCATCCCACAAAAAAAAAATCACTTCCAAAATCTTCTAAAAGAGTGTTTTTTTAATCAGTCTGTTCTAAAAAAATCATACTCTAAAAAATTTCCAAAAAGTTGATTATCTTTAAAAAAACATTATTTGACAATTTTTGTGTTTTGTCCGTATTTGTCAAATTTGGCATTATTAAAAAACAAAAATATTAAGTCAAAATTTCCCCCAAAAAAAAATAAATTATGTCACGGTCCTTGTCGTTGTAGGTCACAAAACCATACATTTTGTTTTATAAAGGTCAATGTCATGTATATTGAGTAAAATATATTGTTCTGCTTACCTCTTACACAAATCTTAAAATTTTTATCTCGAAATTATTCATTAACAGCACTGATTCACTTGGTAAGTTGAAATAATAAATAAAAAGCAGGCCCTCCTACAATAATACTAATCAAATTTTATTAACATTAATTACGCAACTCTAAAATTTTTATTATTCCCTCGTATAAAAACCCAACTCAGGAACACACCTTCTCAATTCCAGGGTAAAAATGTGTTTTCCATTTTAATTAATTGCCGATTATTTTGCTCTTAATGTTACATCATTTTATTCACAGAGTACTACAAAAGTTACAAAGTGTATATAATTTCATTTTTGTGAAATACTTCTTTATTAATGTCGTGTTATGAATTAATTATAAGTATAAACCTGGTGACAAAATCCATATACATATTCATTGATTCAAAAAGTGCAATGGAAATGTCAAATCATTTTATCTGTCGGAGAATTGTGTAGGGTAAATACATATATTTCTTAAAATTTTCATTTTTGAGAGAGCCTTCAAATGAGATGCATTAGTGAGCAGTGGTTCTCAAATCGTGTAAATTCCGCGAAGCACACACTTTAATTTGTCAAAAAATATACAAGATTGGGATTTTATATCCAGAAAATTTAAGGATAATGTACCATGTACATGTAATGTATGTTATATATATATATATATAGTAATGAAAATGGTTTATATTAAAAAACATGTTCAAAAAACAACCGAAAATCCATTTATTTAGCTTAGCTGTTTTGACGTTTCATTAAATCAGTTAGTTTTAGCATTGGCAAGCGAGGAGGGGAAGAAGGAAATAAGCAAAGACATAGGCAAGATTGAATCTGATGTCGATCCTCAATTTTACTCGAAATCTAACAAGGTCTTACAATCATAACTCCACAACAATCCTGAAGGTTACTACCCGTTTTTTCTAAGCAAGAAGGTTCAATCAGGTTTTGAATTTAATTGGACGTAGTAGGAAAGGATTTTCATTACACATAAGTTAAATAATAATGACCGAAGCTAAGGAAAAGAAATCTCTTCAGATTACCAATTCCAAAAAACGCGCCAAAGAGACAACACTATATATATAACCAACTATTTTCCAAAATTAATTCAGCAATTTATAAATCGTTTGCTCTTACATGACGGGGTTCATAGTGAAGTCAATCCCTCAAACCAATTACCTCCAGCTTCAACCACAGCCTCCAACCTGGCTCTGAACCTAGCACCAGCCTTTATGAGAAGTCCTTGTCGATGTTGGTCACTCTCTCGAGAATGGAAGCACCCAAGGAGTCAACAATGTTATGTGCACCTTTATTGAACTCTCTGTCCAAAACGTCAACAAAAAAAAAAGCCCGCAGTGCTCAGATTCGGCAGCTAGAAGGCCAAATTTCCTTTGGATTTCCATTTTCATTCAAAAAGTCTAGAGTGTTTTTTGTTTCTTTTGCTCTCAGAATGATCATGAGTATTCCTTGCAGGGTTCCCCAACCTTCAAACTCCTTGTAAGCCTTGGCAACATCATAAACATTTAATTTGGGAAGCTTCGTAGAATCAACAATCTCCTTGGGGATGCGCCTGGCATTAATTGTTGAATTAGTAAGTGTTCAGATTTCAATGGAGATACGGCATTCATCAAGACATACTTTACCTTATTAATATAGAGTTTATGTACCTACAAACTAACATCAAAAAATAGAATCAAATGAAGACAATGCTTCAATAAATGGCAGCATATTATTATTGCAATAAAATAATAATGCACTTTTTATGAGTATGATATATGCAGAGTACATTGATGGGCTCACAGGCCTCTCTAAACATAAATATTAACATATGTATGCATGAATATCAAAATGTGTCCATTTAATATTCAAATTGAAATAACATAGTATGTTATTTTTGTACGAGAAAAAAAATGTTAGTTACATATTATATAAAGGTATTTAATAGTAAGTTTTTTATCTATACGCCCACGCTTGGTAATGAGGATAATCATATAATTTTACACCTCGTGGACATGATTAACATTGTCAGTTTTTGGAATCCCTCTTCACTTTGAGGTACAATTTTATCATGTTTGTAAATAATTTGATATAAAAATGATAAAGGAATGTATCAGTCACAAAATTTGAATGTCCTGTCGTAATTTTTAGCCCTCTGTTACGTCAGGCTCGTGACTGGGATTTTTTTGGGGAAGGGGGGAGGAGAAGGTTTTTAATTTTTGACAAATTTTACTAGAATATTTATATTTTTGTATAAATACCAAGTTTTGACAAATAAAAATATAGAAAGTGACAAAAGACAATATTTGATGAATAACTTTTCTTTTTTAATTTTAGAAAAGATAAAAAATAGATAGGATATAGGAATTATAGCTGTCGATCATGAATACTACTACTACTCAAAGAAAAACTTATAATTATAGGTTTAAACAGAAATCCTCCATGCTACTCTTTCTCCTATATGAACTAGTGATTACTTTTTAGTTTATGTTCTCTCTTCAAGAATAAAAAAAAACAATGGCTGCTTTAGAAAATGAAAAATAAAACTATTCAGGTAGAAACTACAAAAAACAGTTCACTTTCCATTATCATATTATTTTCATCCATGATATATGTACAAAGTTGTACAGAAACGTTATTTAAAAATGAATTAAAACCCACATTGGATCATCTAACATTATATACCAACCTATACTTTAGAGCTGTAAAAAATATGAGGTGAGGATTTTTCGAGCGTGTGTAGCTAAAGTTCATATTGAAAAAAAGAAACGAAAAGAGAAAATAAGTCATTATTTCATAAAAAAATAATGAAGGTAACTTTAGATTAGGTTTAGCAACGACTGTGTGTACGAACAGTGTCTCGTACATGTGCATGTAAATCCAAAGCCTTTTTTAGCGTTCAATTTTCTATTGTGGGCAACCTGAAGACTGATTCCTTCTTGAGAAGAGAACATTTAAGTTATTAAAAACATAGATTAACACAGATGTTTCCTTGATGAGTTATCTTTCATATTATTAAAGCAAGTTTTGTCTGTTCGTCTACACCTAATAACTCGAGGCAATGCTATTATTAAATGAACACATATTTAAGAATAAGTATAAATGTATTCCTTTAAAAAGACGATTTGCTCACAATGCCAAACCCACATCAAAAAATAACCTGTCGTCTCCATATATTTATTTCTCTATGCTGTCAATCTTTCAACTTCAAAATTTGAAACTTAGATGAGAGCATAAAAAAAAATTATGTCTCAACAGTATTGGTTTTAGGAGGGACGTTGGGTGCATTTGTCATAGACCTGCACTTTATTTTTAAATAAAGACCTACGCATTCTAATGTAAAGATTGCGAATATTTGGTGTTGGATGAGATACTTAAGAGATAAAATGCATATATCGTGTGTACAATGTACATATGTTGATAAACACTAATGGTAATGTATTCATGGTTTTTGTCAAGCAATAAGGGATAGTTTCGTAGTAGAATTGTAAAAGATATGTGTATGATTTGAACATAATGTGAATGGGTTCATTAGTTTGCAGATATATCAATCACAATAGTATCACAATGAAATAATTAGAAATGGATATATTTGGTTTGAAGAGGCCATATCGGGCCCAATATAAGTATATTTAATAATATAAAGGTTCTAAAATAGATCTGAAATTCTGGGGTATCTTAGGCCATCCCACAAATTTGAGCACAAAGCCGATAATTGACCCAAATATGTCTATGAAATATTGGGGTGTATGTACTCCAACATACGAGTTATTTTTGATACAAACTAAATTCTTAGAAACAATTGCATTGACAAAATAAGTTTTTTTATGGATAGGAGAGGAGCTTCTAGCTTAATTGCATTATTACTTTCTTAATTGTGAAAACATAAGCCAGTGGCAAAAATTGTGACCGTTGAGCGGCATTCCAGCTCCTAAATTTTTGGCTAAAATTATAAATTTCTCAACGTTTGGTCACTTGTTTATTCCTAAACATAAATGAAACATAGAATGAGTATAAATTTATCACCTATCGAGAAAAGAATTGAAAAGTGAACCAAATTTTTGTTTTGTAGATAAAGTAGTTTATAATAAAATAAATCAACAATATAAAAATTAAGCAAAGTTTATTTGTATGAAAAACAGTCACATGTTGCATTGTATATAGTGCTCCCTGATATTTATCATCTGCCAATTTAGTATAAAAGAAAGAAAAGGGAATACAAGGAAATGAATTAAATCTCGCAGGCATTCAGTTCAACACAGGTTAAAAAAGAAAAAAAAGCGGGAAGTACTTTATACAATATACAAAAAAAAATGATTGTGACTTTAAATAAGGTTCTGCAACTAGCTACAGTCCTTTTTGGCTCATCAACTTTTTTTCAAGCTTTTACCATTTATTTTTGAGGAGAAAACGTCTAACTATTGAATAAATAGCTACGCGTGAGTGAGCTCATGAAAAACATAGAGTAACATAAAAGATTTGTTCAGGTTTTATCTTCTATATTATTGAAATAATATTTGTATGTTTATTGATCCCTAATAACTTCGGACAATGCTAGGTACTACCGCTAGTATTTTACATTTCTGTCTCGAAATTGGAGCCAGGCTAAGCAAAAATATATAATTAAACTTTTTAATAATCTAATGAATGCTAAAAAGAATGTACTGTTCAAACTAAAAAAACTGCACAACTAGTCAAGTTATTGGTATAAAAAGCTGATAACGACGTCAAATTATGAGTAGATGTATGGGAAAGTAATTTCCTTTTCTTTTTTGTTGTTGTTATGTTTAAGGTGCAAGTTGACCTGGTATGCGATTCATGAAATAATAATAGGTTGAAATATAGCTGTAATTTGGTACAAAAAAATGTATTGGTATAAAAGTACTCATACTAACAGACAAAGTTTGTATTAGAGATAACATTATGCTGTCAGAAAAAGTTTAAGATATTTAATTTGTTCCGTCTAATTTTTCATTTTACAGCCAAATATTAAGAAGGGAGGAGACCATTAAATATATTAGGCTTGGGAAAAAGTAATTTCGTCTTTCTTTTTTTACGGCCTTTTATTTAGCAAAGTATATCTGGAGCATTATTGGTCACATCGTATCATACAATAAAGCATTGTAAAGGTGTGAGTATATACTACAAACCCTTTTCATACAGTACTGCGCTTGTTTCAGTTCTGAATTATTGTACGTTGAGTATGTAGGTCTCAGAGGAAAAAATTCGCCATACTTACTTAACAAAACACTTCTTTGATGACACGCCAGACGCTCTTGGAGCTCGGATAGGAAGTTCTTATCCCTACACCATACAGTCCAGATCTGGCACCAAGTGACTACCATCTGTTCCAGTCTATGGGGAACACACTTGGAGGTACAAATTTGGCCTCAGTAGAGGTCTCTGAAAATTGATTGTCCGAGTTTTTGAACCTTTAGGGACAATGGCTTCTACAAGAAGGGTATTATGAAGTTGAATTCTCGTTGGCAACAAATTATTGAAGAGAACGGGGCATACTTGCCTTAAATCTGATTATTATAACACTCCTTATAAAGCATAGAAATGAAGCAAAAACACAAAATAACTTCCCCCCCCCCAAATATGTACATATTGGCCATCTTATTATTTTTACAAGAAGAACATTAAGAAGTTGGATTCTTGTTGGCATCAAGTTGTCGAACAGAATGGGCATACCTGGCTTAACCCGAATGTTGTAACACTTCTTATAAAGTATAGAAGTTACTTTATTCCCAACTTATTACATTAAAGTCCAAAATACTTTGTACTGTGTATTTTTATTATGGAAAGAGACAAAATGGGGAAGTGAAAGATAAGTAAATGTTAAAGATAAATGTTTAAGGTCCACCCTACTTGATATGTACAAAAACACATCTACGGTTCTTAGAAGATAGAAACTTATTAAATGATGAATATTAAGATAAAACTTGACTATGCCCATTCCTCTCTAATAAGTCCGATCTAAGTAATGTTCAATTGAGTAGGCGAATGTTTAATGGTATTTTTTTATGGATTGATCATTATGAAACAATGCTCATTAAATCACTCAGAATTTTTTTTATGTTTTATTGTGATGTGTTGCATGCAAAATGCATACGTCAATATTTCCAAATGAATAATCACAGGAAAAACTTCAAATAATCCCGATATTTATTTTTGAAATGTGGTGCGTCAAGATAATTTAATCTTGAACAAAAGTCACTTAAAGGAAAACAACCTAAGCACTATTGTTACTAAACATATTTGAGTAAAATATTTGCTTTGTAATCAAATTTGAAGGATTATTTAAGATACCAAAGAATATTAGTTAAACCCTTTATTTGATTTAAGATTTTCACCCGGTGGTCTATTGAAATCTGAGCACTGACTAATTCAATCATTAATGAAGATTGAGTAATTGAAATTAATTAATATTTCGATATATTAAAGGATAAACAATCAGTTACAAAACAAACAAAACTTTTCCTCTCTCTTACGTTCAAGTCGAGAAAATGACCATTGCACGAGAAATTTCCATTCACGCACTCCAAGCAGTTGGGCGTCTCTAGGTCCACAGTCTACGCCGTAAAACATGTTCGAAACGTTGGAGAGGAAGTAGGGATGCATCAAAAGGCCAAACTGAATCCGAAGGAGTAAAAGAAAATAGCCCAGGTCAATCCCCTCAAGTCGATGTGGACCCATCCAAGAGATATCGAGGCTTCACAACAGACTGTCCACAGAGCCTCTAAGGCCCTGATGCCAGCCCCCTCGACTACATCTTTTGGGTGCATGTCGAGTGGAAGGCCTTTAGTATCTGTCATCCAAACACCAAGACCATTAATGCCACAGTTAGCAAGTACTGGGACGCCATGACAGAGGACTACATCCGCAGTGGGAGTCAGAACATCCACCGCCTGGAAGCTGTCATTACCGCTGAGGGCGGCTACATTAATAGATAAAGAGCTCAGACACACATCTATTTATAGCGGGGATTTTGAACCTTTTTTTAGTGATGTACCACTTGTAAAATATTTATTGAATCCAAATACTCCCTTAGCAGCACAAAATATTTTTAGCTTCAGTGATGTTCCACTTGTAAAATATTATTACAAAATGTGAAATGCCCCTTGGAGTGCCTCAAGGTACTCCAATGTGTACTTTTATTCCCATTTTATAACCACTGGTTTATGTTATTAACTTTCTTGAAATTCTAATGTTTATTAATATGTCACATCTTGTTGAAGTTTAAAATTCAAAGTGTTCAGATTTTAATGGACTACTCGGTATACTGGTCCAGATTATGATCTTTGAAATAATTTTTCAAATTTATCATTCGTTTATAGTGATGATCAATTTTGGCTACTTAAAGTGCAACTTGAAACACATACAAAGGGTTTATAAGAGTAATTTGTTAATAGAAGTTGAAGATAATTTGTCGAAGAATGAGAATGCATTTTGAGAAAAATTGTTTTAGGTTGCTTTTGTGTTCACTGGCTCAATATCAAACCGTAAACATAGGAATTTTATTGAAAACTTTCATTTTATTTATTTTTTTGCCAGTTCCAATTTTGTACAAAAAGGGGGAATATTTATTTGACATACCTGAAAGTACACCGATTATTTTTTGTAATGCAACCAGTGCTATGTGAGTCCTTATTTAGGGACACGATCCAATCCAGTCCCAAGGACCGACAGTCTTAAGGACTTATAGGACCGGTCCTAAGACTGGATTGGACTGACGGTATTAAAGAACGATATGAACAGTCCTTAGACTCGACTGAACTCCACTGAATAAATAAGGATGGACACAAAATGAAATGCAACTAATCTCTTCTCCTTTTTTAGTCTTGTCTTCTTATTTTCTGCAATGAAATTAGTGTTGTGGTTGTCTAGTCCGGTCTGGCTCTAATACTGGACTGTACTGGACCGGATAAATAAGTACCGATACAACACTAAATGTAACTAACCTCTTCCCCCGCTTTAGTGATGTCTTACTATTTTCTGCAATGCAACAAGTCTTGTGTTGGTCCAGTCCCAATACTGTACTGGACTTAACTACACCGAATAAATAAGTAAAAATACAGCACTAAATGCAACTAAGCCTTTTTTTTAGTTATCTATTATCTCTCCTATGCAGGGCAATTAATCAAAAGTTATTGTTAGGTATTGTAGCCCTCATTCCCAAAAATTTGATTCCCAAAAGCATGGAGAAGAGTATAGAAGTATAATAATATTAAAAAAAAAAAAATTAGAACAGATGCAAATTTGATCTTTATCAATTTAATTTTCTTTATTCTTGAACTTTTAAGACGTATTAGTTGTTTAAGGCTTTATTTTTCAAGCAATTGATTAAAGTGATGAATAATGTGATGTGATAATTTCTAAAATATTGACATTTATTTGAAAATTCCAATTATAAATATTTCCTATAACAAAGGAAACAGAAATTCACATTGGAGTGATGATTAATTATTATTTAAAAAAATAGTATAGGTCTTCAAAGGAAGATGCACAAACGGTTAATATTTCACATGAACTATAATTGAAATGTGGGTTGAAAGAGACTGTCCTATGTAATGTTATCATTGGAAAATGACTTCAACCTTGATTATCACTCAAATGTCCTTAAAAAGTAGTTATAGTAGTAAAATATGATTAAAAGGCAACCATCTTCCGTTTCAAGATGCGCTTGTAAAAGAGTGAGGATCACAGAAAAGCTCCTAGGACTTGTCTTCCAACAAAATTGACTACTTAAGCTGTAGTAAAAGCCTTCAAAGAGCCGGATCTCTCCATGACGGAGATGACCATGAACGTAAGTGTCTCAAGATCCACGCCGTTCAGAAGCATCGAAAAGGCTGGTGGTGTCTCTCGACGAGGCCAAAAAGTACCACTCCTAACAGCAGAGATGGGGAAAAAGTGTACCATCAGTTCGGTTCCAGATTTTTTTTTTTGGTAAACCATTGGCCTCCACCCAATCACCAGATCTGAATCCTCTGGATTATAGTATCTGGTGGCATGTAGAATCCCAGGCCCGAAAATCTGACACACAAGTGTTGAAGCCTTAAAGAACTCTGTCAATGAGTAGTGGGCTGTCATGTCAGAGGCCTACATCAAAATCACTTGTAGCAAATTCTACCACCACCTGGAACCCGTTATTGCTGCTTCCGGTGATCATAATCAAGATAATTATTCTAACTATCATTATCATAAATGATAATATTGTTCTGGATATTAAATGTATACCAAATTATACATAATTGCTTCATTTTAGTCTCAAAACTTTTACACGACCCGCTATTTGGTGATTCATTCTTCCAACCTATCCCTTTTACTTAATGAACTAATCTAACAAAGTATCCGTAGATATTTTTTCCATCAACAGAAAAACATTTAACATAGATAGCAGCCGCAAATGCTGCCATTTAAAAAAGTATTGAGAAATTAGAAGGGATTATTTATGGTTCTTGAAGAGTCAATGTTGATTTTCAATCTGCCTCAAGGCTCCAAGTTTATACTGCACAAGTAATTGATTTGGAGTAGGGATGCCCAACTTTTTAATATTAGGGCCACATCACCACCTGAAATATTCTAATGGGCCACATACCCTTTATAATTAAATTTCATGAAAAATGGCGACTTCATGAAACAAAACTTTTAAATACATATTTATTCCAAATTTAAGCCACAAGTAAAAAAAAAAAGGCAATCTGCTAAAACTGTCCAGGTGCGTCCGCAGTTTTTTTATTTTGGAGGGGGGTGGGGGTCTCTCTCTGTTTTTTCAGGGTTTTTTTTTCAGAGCAATAATTTTTCCAAAAATTCCTGTAATTGGGGAGGGCTAAAAATACTATTTGAAGTAAGAATGAGTAATGGACCGCACTTAACATAAAACAAGCTGCAATGCAGCATGCGGGGGACACGTTTAACATCCCTGTATTAGAGCTTAGATAATTTTATAGGGGCTCTTTGAATCCTGCCTCGAGGTCCACGATTATTTCACACAAATCTTGTCTACCTGCGCCACAATTGGGGGAATAAGGAGGGTTATTTTATTTTTCGCATATCCTTAAATAGATAAAAGTATATGTGTATATGCGACAAATCTTGAGACGAATATTTTAGAGGGGGGAGTGGAGGTATGGCAAAGAGAAATCTTTGTACTTAAAAATATAGGGGGAAAAACAAGAGGAAAATTCAGCTTATATATTTCAAAAAGATCAAAATTCAGGTTTTATTAATAAAAAAATGAGGATCAAAATTAGTTTTTCTAAATAAATTTAGATATATAAAATTTTATATAAATAAATAATAACGGTCAGCTTGATAATTTATCCCTAAAATGTTTTTTGTTGCACATATGCAACATGCCAAAAAATCACTTTTTTATTTAATATTTAAATAAAATTTGGTAAACTGGGGATTTTTAAAAACATGTGAAAACAACTCTGTTGGTAAGATCAGAGTATATATTAGTACAATTTTGAATCAAAAGACACGCTATGTAGGTGATTAGGTAGGTTTAATTAGAATTTAAAAAAAAAAAAAACAATAATAGATACATTACGAAAAAGTAAGGAATGTGACTCAGGATTAATTATGTTTAGTTTCGACTCTATTAGAAACAAAACAAACGAGACGAGTAAAATAGAACAACAAAGGAGATAATTTTGTAGCTTCTCTCGTGCAATATGTCCCAATGGCCATATCCAAGGAGCTTGGATGCAGTGGTATCACTATTTATCGTATCAGAGACTTGCTTACATCGAACTTCTAGATAAGAAAGTGCTACTTTGGCAGAGAACATTTCGGGGACAACTTTGTTTTCACTAAAGATGGAGCACCGCAAATACCTGGGCCTTAATTAGAGACAACTTCCCGGACTTTTGAGACCTTAACATGAGGCAGTTTTCCTCTTCAGATGCGAACCCCTTGGACTTCTCTACCTCGGTACGTCTTGAGGAGAGGGTGGGTGCTACTACTCAGAGGTTGCCCAGTTTCAAAAGCCTATCATGAAGTAAAACTGCACCAAACTCGAGTCTGACTACATAGTTAAGGTTTGCAAGTGATTTAGGCCTCGTATTGAGGCAATTATGTGACCTAAGGACTCACATAGTGAATAAAAATGAGATAAGTACTATTTTAGATTATTTTTTTAATAAATGTCCTCATTTAACCTCGTGTTTAAATTTTACTCTTGAAAAATTGAAAATAATAAAATGTATACCATTATAAGATCAACCCTCTAATTTTTTGAAAAAAAAAATATTTAATGGTGAATTAATAATAATGTTCTAAAATACCAACCTAAACTCAAGAATCTCGATTGAAAAAAAAAAAAAAAAATCAAAATATCCGATTTTGTTTAATTTAAAAAAAAGTTTTAACTTCTTAGAAATGAACAATGATTCTCAGATGAAAAAAAATCCAACAGAGAGGAGCATAATTGGCTTAAATCGGATCATTGTAACAATTTGTATAAAGCATTGAAATAAAGCGGAAATATGAAATTACTTTTCACTTAACATATTATATCTATGTAAATGAATTCCGGGTCACAATTAGTTCGAGACAATATAATACGCTTCATAAGTAGAGTTAATAACATTAAATTTAAAAAAATATCTTTTTTGGTAATTATTGAAGTATCATGTTTCTAATGCCATATAAAAAATAACACAGAAGGTACCCCAAAATTATATGTAATTCTCGAAAAAAAAAAATCTTTTTTAATATCTTTTTTTTTTATTTGCTACTAAAACGAATTTCATATCATTTGAATATTTATAAAAATCAGAAATGAAACATCTGATATTAATTTACATATTTTATTTTTGAATAATTAATAATTTAAAAAAATAGTAATATGCATTTACTAATCAAAAGGCTTCATACTTAAATATGTATCTTTTTTGATGAGATATGATGGGCTTACCCCCATGAGTAACTCATTTATTTTTTTGCATTCATTTAGCAAATTGATTGTAGTACTTCAAGTCAAATCATTCAAAGGATTCATTATGCAAATAGTTCATAGTACGAGCTTTTGTTAGTTTTGAGACTGGTCCAAGACCGATTTATTTTCCGGTTCGGTCTTAAATGATGTTTTAAAATGATTTTGGAATTCTGGTCCTCCAACATGTTGACCCACTCCTCCCCTGACTATTCCCACCTTCACTACTGGATCTGTCTCTTAGTGGAGTTCAAGATCTGCAAGAATGTGGATGACTTAAAGTCTGACGCTGAGAAGCAGTGGCTGGTATGTCCGATGGGTGTGTCATGAATGTTTGCAATGTCTTCAGGCCCTGAATAGAGATCATGGTGGCCACCAACGGTGGCTTTTTTTAGTTGTAGCTGTAAAATTTAGCTTCATGTTACTGTTTGACCAAGTTTCATTTCCCGCCTAATCCACAAATATACCGAGCGTTCCATAAAAATCTGAACCCTTTGAATTTTAAAGTTCAACAAGATATAATTTCAAAAAAATGAATACTTTAAATAGATATCTTTCTGAGCTTTCTGAATCATTAATATAACCACCCTAAGTGGAAATGATGCCTTGCAGATGTAGACCTCTCTCATGGTATCCCACTGTTAACTAAAAGTGGTTTTGAGGGCCTCAGTAATTAGATGAAGGACAAGGCAGGCCTTTTCCTTGACATGCACCCAAAAGTTGTAGTCAAAGGGGTTGGTATTAGGGTCATAGGGGCAAAAACATGAAAAAAGAGATGAAAAGAATCATTTAAAACTCATTAAACCTTGCTGGTGTCAAAAGTGGCCTTTCCACCCTCAAAAGGCTGTTTCCATCCACTTTTTTGAAAGATCTCTGGACATTCTAGTGTAAAACCTCGAGATCTCTTGCATGAGACCTCATGGACCTGAGGGGATTGGCCTGGACCTGTTTTCTTTAACTCCTTTGGGTCCAGTTTGGCATTTTTGGCCAACTATTCTTCATTTTCAACGTTTCAGACTTGCTGCTGACGTAAATGTTGGTTCTGGACATGCCCAACCGTTTAAAATGTGGTAATATAAATTTGTCAATCACGTTCAAGTGTCATTTTCTCATCAACCTGCACGTAAGTTAAAGAACTCAGGTTTGTTTTGTTTTGAAACTAATTATTTATGCTTTAATATATCGCTATATGATCTAATTTGTATGACTAAATTTTCATTAATGATTGAATTAGCCAATGTTCAGATTTAAATAGATTTCTCGGTAATGTGTAAATATAAAAACTTTAATTCCATGAGTCACTGGATATTTTAAAATCGCTTCATTATACAATTATAATATTTGTTCAAGGATGTGTCCTTCTTGTCGTCTTAACATTTAAGTATGTAAGATGTTTTCATTGTTGCTTTTATGTTATAAATTATGTTGCGTTTATTGAAAGTCCCTTGAGGGAGGAAGAGGCGTGAATCTCTAGGGGACTTGTTAGTTAAGTTAAATAACAGCATATCAATCTTCATATAAACGCAAAAGCAAGTTAGATTTTTTTTCTTCTCAAAATGGAGTCTAAATTACATTTGTATTCTTCTACAAATAATCTCATTAAGCCTTGGAACTTAGCAAATTGCACATAAATATCAAAACTTGATCGTGACAATAAAAGAATGAGCAATAAATCTGCATAGATTGCATATATGGGTTCTATATCGGTCTCTTTAATCAAATAAAAGTAATAAGTTATAGCTAAAATTCATAGTTATCTGAACTTATTCCACAAATTAGAATAATAAGACTATAATGGGCTCAAATATGTCTATGAAATATTGGACTCTATGTTGTACAGGGTGATCCAGATAAAGTGGGTAAATATTTTAAGGCTTATAACGAACGAACTAGATGAGGGTAGACCTATAAATTATCTACTATTGGTAACCTACATTTAATGACATACCATTAATCATAATGAGACCCCAATCTCTGTGTAATTTCGGCCTCGTGGGGCCCGAGAGATATCGTGCGGATCCAATATTGCCATTGTACTAGCTCTGGTGTTTGCACTTTTAATTTCCATTCCTTGGATGGAAGGATGGGGTAGTCAAGGAAGAAATTACATCTTCGAAAAAGACCATTAAGATGCCCACATAACAAAAAAGTGTCCTCACTTTTGAAGTCCAGAGTTTTGGCTTGCAAACAGCCCGAACCTGAACCCATGCGATTTCTTTCTCAAGGGGAGTCAAGCGTGAGGACTATGCAAAGTATCAGTTCTCTGTGGAGGCCCTGAAGAAGTCAATTACCCGTACAATAGCAGAAGAGGATACGCACGAGGTCACCCAGACCTGCCAATGCGTCCGGCCCCGTGTTGCTGAGGTTATCATGAAAGGAGAATCTTATTATGAATAATACAATTTCATTAAATTTAGCTTGCAAATAATCAAAAAGTTAGGGTTCAACCTCATCGGGTTTGTTCGTTATAAGCCTATAAAGATTTCCTATTTTTCTTTACCACTGTAGTTATGAAAAAAAAAAGAAGAAAAAAAAAGGGATTCTCTCCTTTTCTTGACTTTTTATTCACGATTGCTTTTATGTAGACGCACCATATATGTAAACAAACTACTATTTATATCAAACAATTATGAATCATAGTACAAAATGCTGAAGAGCATTGCCATGATTTTAAAGGGAATACGGAAATCGAATTCAAATGTTTTCATGCAAAAGGAGACAATTTGGGACATTCTATATTAGAGTGGTCCTGAAATATATTTTTTTTGCTTCCCCAATTTTTGGAGGGAGATATTCTTTGTACCACATATCTTTCATCTTGTACGTAATCAATAACTATAATGTTGGTTATAAAAATCATACTATTCATTTTACTAAAAACATTCAATTTTTGAACATCTTCACTTTTTCACCTAGTAAAACGCATTTAAAAAAAGATTATCTTCTATACAGTGTGCTCCCAATGAATTGGGAAAATATCTAAAAGCTTATAACGAACAAACTAGTTGTGGATAGAACCATATTTATTTATTATTTGAAAGCTACATTTAATTACAATCAATTATATATAATAAGATTTACCTTTCTTGTTAACCTTAGCCACAGGGCGGCGAACCCCTTGACAGGACCCAATTTTACCATTGTACTGATTCTGCACCTTTTATTTACATTCTCTGGATGCATAAAGTTGCCCAAGGAAGAAATTACACCTTCCAACAATACAATACACCAGCCCACAAGGCCAAAAAAGTGCAGGATGTCTTGATTAAAAAATGTCCACACTTCTGGAGCCTGGATTTTTCGCCTGAAAACACCTGGACCTAAACCCATGCAATTACTATCTCTGAGGGAGGGTCGAAAATGAGAACTGCATCAAGTATCGTTCGTCAGTAGAGGCCCTGAAGAAGTCAATTACCCGTAAAATAGTAAGCTGGATACGCTCGAGGTCGTCCTAGCCTGCCAAAGCTTCAAGTGCCGTGTGGCCGAGGTTATCGAGAGAGGTGGACCTCATTATTAAGAATTGGATGTCATTATATGTAGCTTTTCAAATGATAAAAAAATATGGTTCTGACCTATCTAGTTCGTTCGTTATAAGCCTTTAAGGATTTTTCTTATTTATCGTGACCCCCCACGTATATTAAGTACGAAAAAGCTGCGCGCTATATAAAGTAAAACATTATTTTATGTGTCATTTTGAATAAGAAATATAATCATTTAGTAAGAAAACTACTCGTAGTTGAAATTTTTTGAAAGATTGTTTATTTATCTACAATAGTTATCAAATATTAATTTATCTGCTTTATATGTGTTTGATAATTTTCAGGTAAAAACACTATTACAATTTTCTAAAAAATATGAAATTTAGAAATTTTAAAGGTAACTGGTAGATCCATTTGGCTCAAACTTTACCCATTGTGAGTTTTCAATCTTTACAAAATTATAACCTTCTTTCTTTTTGTGTTAAAATTCTTCAAAAGTCTTGATGAATCAGCTGTAGTGTTAAGCACTTGCATTTTTCTAGGATGAGTACGGAAAGACACAACATAATTGAGATCTCAGCACTCCTTTGTGCGAGAAAGAATGTGGCAGAGATTGTTAGCTAATTGGGTGTCTCCATACCCATTGTGTACGTAGTCCAGAGAAGGATGGAGGACGGCAACAGTACAAACAAGCGTTCAGGGGGGTGGGAGGAATAAAAATCTTGATCTAAAATTGACCTATAACCTCATGAAAGAAGACCCAGCCAAAACCAACGAGAGATCATGCAGCATACTTGGGTTTAGATGAGGAGACAGTGTGAAGAACACGGTGAAGAATAATGGGTGAAGACGATATTTCCAGATGGATGTGGTGCTACAGCAGGTCGGAGCTCCTACACACACTCAAAAGTGGTCCAGAACTATTGCCCTATACAGCCCGACCCTTTGTCTTCTCGCACATATTCAGTCAAAAGTCCGAAAAATTCGTCATCCAAATATTGAGCATTGAGGGCCCCAGCAACATGGATGTAAACTTCATAACTCAATTCCTTCTGGAAGAAACTAATGGCCGTCCTCGAGGCTGATGGAGGTTACAATGACTAAATTGGTAATTTCAATGGGTGAATATATATTTTTGTAAGAGTTCTATTAAATTCGAACATTACGTTTCAAAAACACATCTGATGAAAGTTTGTTCATTTATTTGTATATTACTTTATTATATCTATAATAAAAAAGAAAATTTTTGGAATATGTCGTCCCCAAAATTAAATAAAAATAGTAAATTAAGTACCACTCTATTGTATTTGCTTATAAATACATATTATTTTTTTTTAATATGAACATTGCCATAAAAGTTACAGACTAAAATTATTTCGCAAGAAACAAGTTTGCAAATATAGCTTATATAAACATATAGAGAAGTCACTCCCTGCTTTGATAATGTACATTTATGGATGTTTGATCCACGGAATGTCAAATGAAACAAGTGCATACATCCTTCTCAAAGTACAGTTAATATCAATTCCATAATCATCTTTATCGTGGAAGAAGATTTAAACAAATTGATAAAAATAAACTCTTAAATGCGTAACTTTGTACATTCGTTACTTCTAATGAGTGTTGACGCATTATTTTGTAATAAAAATACTTTCTAGTAACTCAGTATATCTTTATCATTATTTTTCACATAGGATCATACGATACGGCGTTGTAAAAGGGTGAGTGTATACTAAAAACCCCAATGGTTGGTGAATGTGTACCTCTGGAGAAGATGAATATTTCTCCAAGGAACGGCTCGTGTTCCTAAAACCTCTGCGAGAGTTATTGTTATAAAACAGGGTGCTCGTGGTCCTAAAAACCTATATGAGGAGTAGATTTCTCCTTTCTCGGTTGCTCTAACTGAGAGCACGGTACGTCTATGGAGATAAAGATAATGGAGGGAAGCATCGTTCGAGGGTGTGCTTTGAACGGATTTGCCTTGTCTGTCTGCAAGAGAGTCTGGTTTCATGGTGCTTGTACACCAATGATTTTATATAGGTTGTCTGCGCCTGGTTATGGATGAAACGGATAAACAGGCTTATTTTTATGAAGTGTAACTTTGAAACACCTGCATGGATTTGGTGCTGGGGGGGGCATTGTGTATGTACTAAGGATCAAAGGATCTTCTTCTGTCCTTCCCCTCTACTCCTTCTAATTTTTATTTAACATGGGTTATATATATATGTAAGGTACTGACTTTCTTAGTCTTAGTATAATTACCTTGACAGTATTGTTGATGTCAGAGTAGTCTATATTATGTACCAGAAGATAATATATACGTGTTCCTTATAAATCTACCTTTGTATTATTCTTCAACGTTACTTCTCTTTCTCCGGGCGTCCTGGATTCCCTGTTATTATAGATTGTGTCGTACAGACATCGTCGAGAACACAACACTGGATACGGCCAACTGCTGTGAGTTACCGAATGGAAATTCATCGATCACGTTCAATTATCATTTTCTCTATTTGCACGCAAGCTCAGGATTGTTTTGTTTAAGGTAATTGTTTATTCTTTAATATATCGAAATACGAATTAATTTGAAGCACTGAACTTTCATTAATTATTGAATTAGTAAGTTTTCAGATTTTGATGGACCACCCGGTAATTGATGCAATCGTTTAAATATGATTTAATAAAACTACATAGTCGATATGTATTTACGAGAAATATAACTGTGGTCATTGGAACGTTATAATGTAATAATATTTATTTCGTATTAATTTTCATCTCGATCGTCAAAAAGTATATAATGAACATATTGACCATCCATGGAATATTGAATATCTTGCAGTAGTATCCCGCATTGACTGGAGTTATTATGCGTGAGAATTTGACAAACATACAAATGTTGCTTTAATAATATAGAAGATCACTCTCCGACAGATCCTTGTTGTTTTATTCTGCAATTTCATGAGCACACTCACTTTTCATAGATACTCACTCAATACTAACACATTCTTTCTTATAGAATAACAAAATAATAGTCACAGTTTGAGAATAAAAAAATAATATGGTTTAACGAGCCATGTGTTTTAGCTCGTTGCTAAAACACATCTAAAATCACATACATTTTTTTTTAAATTTGGTATAAAGTACTTGATTGATATACAGGGGCGTCTGCAGGGGTTGGCTGGAGGGGATGAAAATTTAATTTTTGTGAGTATCTTTGGATTTATGAAAAAGAAATTCCAAAAAAGTTAATTATTTTTTTTAAATAAATACGGATTTTTAAAGTTTTTACCAAAAATTTAATATTTTTGCCAAAAGTTGAATTTTACAATTTTTTTTTTTCAAAAAATTGAATTTTATGTGAGTAGCTCTGAATTGTTTCTTTTTTTTTTATCACAAAAATTTATTATTTAATTTTGTTTTTGAAGTTTTTTATATGAAAATTAATTTTTCCGTTTCTTTTTCAAAAAAAAATTATTTTCTGTATATAGCTATGGATTTTTGAGATTTTTTTTCAAAATATTAGAAAAGCCAAACTCCCCTCCCTCAAAATATAATCCTGCGGACGCCCCTTTAATACTTTCATGTCTACTTATACTTCTCCAGTACAACTCCATATGTGCAATTAACGAGAGAATCAAAAGTAAAAAAATAATATTATTCTTGATTCAAAGTAATATAACTAAATTACTTATTCAGAGAGTAATATGTAATGAGCAACTTATTACTCAACTATGTAATATTACCCAACACTGCTCCTAGCATACAATATGAGCAACACTAACATTTTTATTTCGTATATCATTATACATATTAAACTACTTTATTGTTAGAACACTATGAATGACAGCAGATGATGATTCGGGGAAATGAGGTTTATTAATCTCTGACCTCTTTATTTGTACGATTTGATAGTTTACATATATATACGTCATCACAATTAAAACATGGAAATAAAATGACTTGTCATTCAAATCTAAAAGGGTAAAATATCTATTCATGACGATATCTAACCATTTAAGTAATAAAGTAATATTTAAAACCTTTTACGGCGTTATCTCACAAACACAAAAATTTATAGTTTCTTTTATTGTCACCTGCGGATGTTGATGCTTCTTTTCCCCCGAATTAGTGTTCTGAACGTTGATTGCTTGAATTCCAAATAGATTTTGCTAAGCTATGAGCCTTTTTCAACAATTATTGAATAAGGAAAATAGCATAATGAAAAAAGTTTGATAACTACAAAGTAACCTTTCTTCTACAAAGAGCCTAAAATCAGATGTTAGTTAACCAAATAAGTAAGTCAAACCAACTGGTAATTATTAATTAAGTACTCGCATACAATCATTGACATATTATTTATCCACAATTTTTAAACTGTACCACAAATATAAATAGATATTAAAATCCTACATAGTATTTTATTGAATATTGTATTATTTTTAATAGAACAAAGTAATATTTTATTAACACTCTAGCTATACATGTGGATATGATAGTCAAAATTTATTCCTAGGAATAATAAAATGGCCAATATATACATATAAGGTTAGGAACAAAGTAATTTCGTATATTTTGCTTTATTTCAATGCCTTATAAGAATTGCTATAATTCAATTTAAGCCAAGTACATACACCTCGTTCAGTTCTATAACTTGTTGCCAACGAGAATGCAACTTCATAATGCACTTTTCGTAATAGCCCTTATATGGAGGGGCGAAAAACTAGAACAACCAATTTTCACAGTCCTATATTGTGGACAAATTGGTACCCCCAGCAAATAGCCCATGGGCAGGAACGGGTGGTAGTAACTTGATGCTAGGTTTGGACTGTAGAGTGGATACATAAGAACTTCCCACCTGAGCTCCTGGAGCTTTTGGGCGTCATCAATGATGTGTGCGGCCTGGTGTTGTCTTAATTAAACAGGATTACTCTCCCATCCGAGTTTCTTCTTACATCTAGCCTTCTGTAAATGTTTCAAAACGGTTTTAAGATCGATGTTCAACTCCTGGCCGATGCTACGATTGCTGGCAGGACGGTCTATCAAGATTTTACATGACTTTGTTGACATTTTTGACTATAAACACCTTTATACCGAAGACAGTTGCATTTGAGCCATTTTTGGCGTAATAACTTCTTTCGGAAATTTTTCTGTGGCAAACAAGGTTGCAATCCTTCGCTTTTTTGTTCTTGCGGCATGATAACAAACTCTAATGTTTTGAATTTAACGTGTACAAAAAGAAAAGACTCCCTGTTCTTTGTAGAAGGGAAATATAATTAAATTTTACAACAAACGCTGAGTTATTAAGCTTTAAAAATTATATCAAAACTTTTGCACAACCCGGTATATCTATTAGATATTAGTCCTATTTTGTATACAGAGCTCCAGCAAGTATCTGAAGTACTTCAAGTGAGCTAAAACTTGATAAAGTTGAAGAACCAGTGGTCTAATGTGTATTAAAATTAATTTCCGAAATTGAGCTACTTAGATAAATGGACAACGTGCTCAGGCAAAATTATTATATTGAACTCAATATGTGTATGTTCGCGCCTCGGTCGTTCCAAGAGAAGGAAATATACTTTATGTATATGGACTTCAAAGAAGATTCCTAGTTCAGACGGAGTAAATGTAATACTGTAATATTTACTTATAGTTCATCAGTACAACTCCATCTGACTAATTAAAGGGACATTTAAAAAAAAAATGCGATAAAAAGATTCTTACGTCATCATCATTTTTATAATAAAATATAATTCAATCCATAAGATTGAAAAAAAAACCTAGAATGGAATATGTTCGTCGAGTAATGCATCTCTTTTAAGTTTAAAGCTTGATAATGCAAAACATAACTCAATTACAAGATTTAGACATAAGCCAGAGGCCTGCTATATTTGTGAATTCTCCTACGAAATCTCTTTCATTCCTGTCAATCTTTGCAATAAAAATCACAGTATTCAAAATGAGAAATGAAGAGTTTTATGAATCAAATTAAAATATCATTTGTCAAATAAAATTGGCTTAAATATATATGTAAATTTTATTTATCTTATTTAAAAGTTAATACATCATTCCAAAGTGCAGACAATAATTGATAGAATCATGAATAAGATGATAAGGTGATGATAATAATTCATGTCTGACTTGGACATTGATGATAAGATGGTAAATTTTGATCCATTAGGAGAACGGATTCATGGTCAGAGTAAAATAAGATATGATCTTATTTCGTGTCTAAGATTATTTATACTTGGTAATTTGAAGATTGTTTTTTTATTTTGCAATGCTGTTTATCATGGTCAGTGATGGGACGATATCAAAAAAAAATCTTCAAGCCAATTCTTTAGTATTTTAAATAATAGTTAAAACAATACCATTTTCCTGTAAATTTCTAAGAATTACAATTGATAAAATAAATTCCCTTCCTTAATTAATAGAAATGATATTTATATTAAATAAAGGAAGGTGATTTCTCTGTTCGGCGAGCTTTTTCCAACGTGAATTTTCCCAGAGCAAATAATCCCACGGCAAACTTTCCCAAGGCGAATTTTCCAAATGATTATGAGACAAAATGCATTACATTTACAAAAGTTATTCCTTAATATAAGAATTCCTGCAATGACCCCATGGGCTTAGAACACGTTTGTTCACGTTCAGTTTGATCTTAATTTGTTTAATCTTAGTTTTCGAGTAATAACAATCATAAATTATTTTAGTACGATATTTAATACAATTATTAGACTCAAGTCATAAATTCATATGGTCCTTTTTTGTATCTTGACGGATATATTTCATAATTTACTTTTCATAACATGGAAAAGTAATAAATCGTTCAATCCCAGTAATAAATGATAATACATAAGAATTGAAAGTAAAATATTATTTGCCGGATTCCAATACAATTGATACTCAATTGTACAACCTTGGAAGATTTTGAATTCCGATTAATTGTGGCATGACTAATCACAATGCTTATTTTTTTGGAAAGAGAGCATCTTAATATAATATTATCAGAAGTGGATGTGTAGTAAAAACTTGATATTGTTGAAGGTACTTGATTTGACCAAATTCACAAGCCTGATTGCCGTCACTGCGCTTCTTTTTGGGGATTGTGGCCTTGTCCTTGATGCAAGCGCTTATCGATATATTATGTAGTACAGGGTTACCACCTTGGGATTCGTCTGCTTCAGTAATTTTTTTTTTGGAAATTTGTGAAAATTTGATGGAGTGTTTCTTTTGTACGACCAATAATTCAACACTTGGCAACTCTTCCATCCCCCACAGGTTAAAATCACTGGTCATGAGTAATTTATAAATAAGACGTAATCAGACTAAAATTTTATTTTGGAGGGATCTAGACCGAATTTATATATAGATCCGAGTTAGCTTGGTGACTAATAATCAAAACGGTCTCAGATCGATCTAGGACTTTCGAACCAGACCGTAACACAAGTAAGGACTCATTTAAATAGTTCACTTTTCTGTTCGTAACCAAATCATATCATCAATTTCTCATCTATCTATATATTCAGGTGTCTATTTAATACTTTGTGGAGCCAAGAGATTATTGGTTTATTGAGTGAAAATATTAAACTGTATATCCACCTGTATATGCATCACTCATCTAACAATAATCCAATAAATATTACCCATTCCAAATAGAGGAACAAATATTTCGCAAATACAATGCAAAAACTTATACAATGCACCCCTTTGGGGCGCATTGTATAAGTTTACCCCTATATAATTTTTTTTTTTTTTTTTTTGAATTCTTTGTGACACTAATCTTCCTCTTTAATGGACATCAAAGCCAATGAAAGATGTTTTCACATTAATAGGATCTTGTTACTGACTTTTCTTGATGATGCGGATGGTGAGACTTAAAAGATATTGATGATTTGGTAAATGATTCAGTAAGGGAAAGCTGTAGACGAATTGATTGGAATTTGCTTTTAAACCCTGTGGTAAACATTTACATTATTTCAAAAAAAGATTCTAAAAATAAATAAGCTTACATAACTACTTAATGAAGCAATCAGTACTTCTCACTAGATACGACTATCGTAGGGGATGTCTATGAAAATACAATCTCTATTAAAGTCTTCGGAATAATGACTGGAATAGATGGATTGATAAAACTAATGATGGAACAAACTAATCTTAATGTACAGGATGGACAAGGGAAATCCGGAATAATTTTAACGGCTAATAAAAATTTTAATACTTGCGGCAAGCTAAATGTCTTAGCTATCGAATTTAATAACAAGATTTTTTGAGTACCTCGTCATTGAAGCATGAAAAAAGTCAGGAGAATTTCTACCATCGAAGCTCACCACGCGGGACACTCTGCTCAGGAGATAAGTTCCTTCTTCAAATATCCAAAATCAACAGTTTATGATATGATTAAAGCTATTGATGAGGAGGGAATGACTGCGAAAGCAGCTCATTCAACAAGATCTGATAAAATCCCTACTAAAAGGTTCATAGCTGGCTTGAAACGATCAATTGACACTCAACCAGACACACCACTTGCTAAGCTGGCCAAGCACCGTAACGTGAGCAAAGGGACCATCAAAAATGCCATCGAGATTGACCTGGGTTACTTGTTGAGGGTCAGAGCCTCAAAACATCTGCTAACAGAGTAGAATCAGGTAGACAGAATGAGTAAAGATAAAATTCTCATTAACTAAATGAAGTGACAAGGAGGTTACGTGATTTTTTTTTGGGACGAGAAAATCTTCACCATTGAAAACAATCATAACTGTAGAAACAATAGATGGATCTGTTTGGACCCTGATGAGGTCCAACCAGTCATGAAAACAAAGAATCCGGCTTCGGTTATGGTCCTGGCGGTCATCAGCACGGAAGGACAAGTTATGTCCCCCTCCCCCACTTCTTCCAAAAGAGTCAGAAGGTGACCATGGAGGTCTATCATGACGTTCTCAAGGACGTAGTCATCCCGTGGATGAATGACGTAACTAATGGAAAGCCATATACCTTCCAGGAAGACTCAACACCTGTTCATAAGACCAAGAATGTCCAAGAGTCATTAGGACAAAATGTGTTGGATTTTTGGCCTCCATTCTATTGGCCAGCCAACAGGTCGGACCTCAATCTATAGGATTTTTACTTGTGGGGCAGGGTGGACAGGATCGACTGCAAGAATAGTCATGCCTCAATTGCGGCCTTGAAGGCCTCCATCGTCAATACAATATCACTTATTGTTTATGCCAAATTACTATTAAATTGAATGCAACATCATGTCCTATAATTTCTTTGTCTAGCAGAATATAAAATCTAAGTCGTCAAAGATATCCTAGATATTAAAAAATAATAATTAGGCATAGATTTTGAAAGAAAAGAAAACAACTCCCATCACACCCAAAGGGAAAAGAATGTCCCATTCCTAACATTTTTTTATTCAAGTGTACGTATATAATTAATATAATGCACCAAGTGATTGAGTGTTTTTTTCAATTTTAAGTTGCATCTTGTGCATACCGACTTTTCTTATTTTTATACCGGGCCATATCAAGTGGAAATTAATTACATAGCTGCAAAAGTGCAAGTTCTGTTATATAAATTTAGATGCACAAGAACATCATTGCCTAAGGATTTTACTGTAATATTGAAGAATATTTTATTTAATATGTTAAAAAATTAAAACTATTGTTTTTATTAAATAATAAGTGAAAATATAGTTGTACCAAGGTTTAAAAAAACAATAACAAAAAACAATGTCCCGTTACTATTTTGACAAACGGGTAAACCATAATTACTTATTAATTTAAATAAATGATTAATAATCCTAGAAACTCTGTATGTAAGAGATCTTTGGGTTTCACAACAGACTGTCTAGAGTTCTATAAAAAAGTGGATGGAAAAAGCCTTATGAGGATGGAGTACTACTTTTGACATCCCCAACAAAAGAAAATCATCCCCTCCGCTGCAAGACTCTTTTCAATGAATCCTTTGAACCCTTTTTTTTGACACTTTTGGCCCCCCTAGAGTCCTGACGCCAATCCCCTCTACATGCACCTTTAAGGTGCATGTAGAGGCTTGCAGTGTCCTTATGCCAAACACTGAGGCCCTCTAAGGCACTGTCAGCTAGAACTAGGATGCCATGATAGAGAACTGCATGTTCCGAGGGTGGCAATGACTAAGTGAGCTCGGACAAACATCTCTTTATATTATTAATTTAGTTGAAATTCTACTGTAAGTTTGATTAATTATATATTGTAGGCGTTTTTAAAATTCAAATTGTTCAGATTTTAATGAACCACTTCGTAATGCAGATGTTACGATGATCGCAATAATGACATTATTTGTTGTGAATAAATCAAGTGGGGTATTTGGATTTAAACAAACTTTTCGATAAGGTTATTTGCGCTATTATCCAGTAATTTGATACTGTTGTAACGTTCTACAACATCCTTGTATTTATTATGTATATATTAAATATGATGATCTTAAGCTTATCAAGAGCTATGTACTCCCATCAACGGTTTTCTTTATATTATAATAAAAAGATCAAAACATGATCAAAAAGGAACAATCAAGCTTTTATGCATAGATGAGTGAATGTTTTATCTTCTTTATCAAGTGTCATTAAAAGTTGATATAATCCATTCAATTCGAAGCATTCATTTAGTGAAAGTGGAAGAAAACTACTTAAATGTTAGGGGTGAGTCTCAGTTTCAGATCGTTTTATTCGCGTTCGGTCTTTTTTAGGCATACATATCTTTTTTAATTAAATTTATTTAAATTTAAATTTGAGGGAAAATTAAATGAATTAGTTAATATTTACGGTTTCGTACCCCTCTAAGATTTCGGACCGACCCTTAACACTAATAAGTATGTGTATTGTAGAGGTGTATATAACCTGCCGTCCGAACCTCATTTTGTCAAGCCGGAAAAATCACTGGTCCGAACCTTCCATTCTGATATTTATATCTAATGTAAAATAATTCCTTTACAGCTTAATGATTACGTCATCTTCAGTTTGATACCTAATGAAAAATAAGCTGAGGATGACGTTATTGATTATTTGTAAGTGTTACACTTGCAAATTGGAAGAAATGAATGTTTTAGCTATTTCAATTCTGCTTGAGCTAAGGCTTAAAGACAGATTATTCAGGGAGAAAGTGAAGAAACGATAAGATGTTGAAGAATTTCGTTCAGAATGTGATCAAACTGTATAAAAATGAAAGTACAAAATTCTAAACTACAGATAAAATTCCTTCTTCAATTACTTTATATGAATTTTTGATTTGTGGAGTTAATTTGACGGAAAAATTAACTCTTAGTAGACAGAGCATATTTCAAAGACCTTTTATTTCGAAATATCAAAAATTACTTCGACAATTGTATCATATTTGGGCCCGAAAGTCCTCGGATTGGCCCGAACTTTGTAGCCCGACTTAATATTGTTTTTTTTGCCTGATCCACCTCTAGTGTATTGTATATTATGTTACGTATATCAAGATGTACTTATAGCGTAATACATATATTTATGTATTCAGTAATTGACAAAATGATGTAAAACGTCAATAGAACATAAATTCAATTAAGCGTTCAAAGTATAATTGTTGTTCCAACTGTAAACGTTTGGGATATTTATATGTGATGCGTGATTTACAATGTAGTTAGATCTTAGAAGATAAATTTAAACAACTTTTTATAGAGTGAGTCGCACTGATCGACCATTGGTCACGGTTCCACAAAAACTTCAGAGAGAAAAATTGTTTTGTCCTAAACCTCATAATTTTACGTCAGTAGATACATTTGCATTTGTGTTGACTAATCCCTAGTATTTGAAAAAAAAAACTCCCTTCCACTAAAAAAACATGAATAGTCCTCTCAAATTCGTTAAACCAATCAAGGATACAAGACATCCTAAATTGAAGAATTTTAATAGTTTAATATATTTTGGGATGCCATACTCCAGTAAATTATTATTATCATAACATAAATTATCTTGCCAAAAGCTTTAAGATAGAAAATAAATCTTCTGAATAAAATAGTTACTTTTGAGCCTGGTCTATATGTGGTGAGTTAACTTAAAAACAATTTTGAACAAATATTATATGACTAATGTCCAATATATTTTTTATATATATAATTTACATCCAGCCCAATATTTCATAGACACATTTCAGCTAATTATAAAGCTGTTATTCTAATTTCTGAGACTTGTTGCAATGCCTTAGAACATGGGTGCTAAACCTTTTTTGTTCAATTTCCCAGTTTTTAGTGATCCACCTCTAAATTTCCAACCACAGTATCAGTCTGTGGAAAAATTGATTTTAACCCGTGTTGTGTTTTGTACGTAAATATGTAACAATATACGCATACAGCCTAATGAGACTTTTTCATGTGTTTTGCCAAGTCGAGTGCCGCAATGTACAGTTCCACTTTTGAAATGGCGGAGTGCAAATCAGATTCAAGGTCAATCAGGCGGTTTCGTGATTTGATTTTGATCTCAAGCATGCTCGAAAACAGCGACTCGCACAGTTACAAGGAGGGAAATGCAAACACTATTGTGAGCACCGCAACAGCAACGCGAGGATACGAACCATTTATGGTGGCCCAGTATGCCTTGAAGCTTTTCTCTGCAAAAACAGAATTTTCTGCAGAGTTATGCACCAGGTCAAGAAACTAGTCTTCCATGTCTTCTGCTTCCTTCAGAAAATTGTCAAATCGAAAGCTGAAGGGATCCCTCGTGAACTCCATCATTGGGTTGTCGCTTTTGAAGTCCGGAAAGTAGTGCTGAAACTCGTCCAGCAACCTGTTGAGGTTGATGATGGAGTTGTTCTTGAGAACTTTGCTGACGCAACCAGCGGTATTGCTGATTTGCGCCAACGTTGGAAAAGCTGTTGGGCTGTGTCCAGTCTCGAACTTGTCTGGCTCTTTTCTGCACATACACAAATTTTAACACTTACCATACAATATCATCACAAAACTCACACACTAAATAAAATAACCATAAGAATATATACACGTATGAGTAATTACATAATAGTGGGAGCTCTGTTACCCACCTGTTACACCAAGAAAAGACGCAACAGGAGTGAGGCTGTAGGGAGCCGCTATTAATATTATAATCCAACAGTCTTTTTACTTTTAACCAAAATGGATTTACAACACCACATATATTGGTAGTTTTATAAATATAATCAGTTTTTTAAATGGTTGCAATTTAAAATTTGGTTGGAAAGTTGGTTGTAATTAAAATAGGTGAAATTTTGAAGCTGTGGTTACCCAACAGGCCATTCCCCACTTGGCAAATACACCATTCCCCACCAGCGAATAAATTCGGGCTCTTTTATTGTTCCAAATTACCTTTTTTAAGACGCATCATGTTATGATACTTTTTTTTTACAACAGACTTCCTATTTTTTTCTACAAATAGCCTTTTTTAGAGACTACTATTTTAATGACCTTTTTATGTACAAGGAATTCATTGACTATTTTCACACGATTTTTTTAAGCGGATTTGAATTAAATATAAAATGATATATCGACAGATCGAATGGAATAAGTATCTTCCATATACTGAGGCCTTCAAAGCCATTGTCAGTCAACACTGGGACGCTATGACAAAGGACTACATCTACAGAGGGTGCCAAGCTTTTTGCCACCGTCTGGAAGCCATCATTGCCGCTAAGGGAGGCTACATTAATGATATAGAGACCTCAGACACACATCTATTTATATTACTAATTTTGTTGAAATTCTATTGTAAATTAAAAAGTTATATCTTGTTCAAGTTTTTAATTCACAGTGTTCAGATTTTAATAAACCATACAGTATATATTTACATACATAGCAATAATTTATAGGTATATTTAGGTTAATTGTATGCTTTGACTTCCAATTTGTGGTATTATTTTAAGTATGTAAGAATTATAGCTATAGTTTAGAACTTTAATTTGATTTGAGAGACTTATATTGCGTCCAATTTTCACTTTTGAAATAAAATATATCTATTTCTCAACATTTCATTATGACGATTAATTTTGACTACTTTAAGAGCGCAGTTTGCAACACTTCCAAAGTGTTAATTAGAATAATTTGTTTTAGAAATTGAGTATAATTCGTCCATGACAAAAAATATAATCCATACTCAATTTGTATAAAAATCATTATATGTTTGTTTTTGTGTTGACAGGCCAAATAAAAAAACATATCAAAGTGACATTGTAGATAAAAATAACATTGATATGATGATTGCTTATTCTCGCATAACAAAATATCATTATACATAGATATTCTTCCTAGTACAAGAATTCGATTTGTTTACGTATAAAGTTTGAATGAATATTCATAATGATCTTTACTATGACTTATATACTTTTTCTCTCAGAGTAATGATGAAAAAGCTTCCACCTTCTTCTTCACTTAAGACTCACATAATATGATCAGATTAGAGAAAAGATATGTAGAAACATACATTTGCTGTTTATAAATAAGAAATATGCTTATATAATATTCATTTATTTTACATGTAACCTTTGTTCTTGTTTGAAAGCATTTTTTTTACATTTGTAAAGAGTATTATATGAACTTATTTTGAAGTAACTTTGTGTGTACGTTACTCAAGAAAACTTGTGGTTGAAAGTATTTTTTTATTTTTTGGTTTGGTCTTAATATGTATATATTTTTTTTTTTTTTGGGGGAACTTAATGCCAAAAATTATCAACACTGTTAAGAAATTACTTAGCAAAATACTTTTATATATATGTTCTAGCAATGGATGCCTCGTTCCTGGTCTAAATAAAAGGGAATAGAAACAAAGAATGAAGGTAGAACACGGTATTACCTCGATAACACAAATATACTATATATAATAGTATTGAGATTACTCCAGTAAGACAAGAAATTACAATCAAAAGTTTATATTATCATTAGTTGTCAAAAAATCATAACAGTTAATAGCGATGTCTCATACGTTACATAAATTTCATAGTCATGGTAAAAAAAAAGATCAATTAAAGGTGAAATAACTTTCAAAAATGGCCACACGTTTCTTTGTTCAATAGATCAATAATATAATACTATTATTATTATTGTTTTTGTTTTTTGTGGGAACTACGTTTTTTTTCGACAAAATAGATTTTGGTTTGAGGGGGGAAAAATATGTAGTTGTAATAATGAACAACTATAGTCGATCAGCGGTTAATCTAAAAAATTAGTATTCAATTGTACTTTTTATGAATTCATAATTGTATAGTTAGAGTTGTATAAGATATAACCTTAACGTGTGCAAAAAAAAAATTGTAGTTGATAATCTGAAGAGTCTGTTTTTATTTCGTATAGTTGTTGTCATTATTCTATGATGAATTGAAAAGAGAAAATTTAAGTCTAAATTACGTCACTAGTGTTGTGCACATAAATGATGGAGAGTAACATTGGGGATTTTTTTTTTTTTTTGAGAAGAAATAAGTATAGTTGTAAAAAATATGACATTAGACAAACACAATACTTTTAATAGTTGCAACCTTGAGCAGAGTAGAGTTATCATGATTCCTTCATTCTTGAGAAGGGAAGATCGAAGTATATTGTCTGTGTGAGTTAATGGTAACACTGAGGATTGGTTTGGGAGTTATAATTGTAAGTCCTCTTAGGACTCGGAGTAGAGGTGGATCGGGCTAGAAAATATCGGCTTTGGACTAAGTCGGGCTGCGAAATGTTGGGATTCGGTCCAACTAGCGGACCAAAATATGAGAATCTATATAATAAAAGTATTCTAATATATACACTCATGAGACCTAAGTCAGAAAAAGTCAGAATGTATTAACTAATTGATGAAGTCAAATATCACAAAACAGGAGGGGTCTCCATCCCCTCTGGACAACCTTGAACAATCAAATTTTAATCAGTTTAATAAAAAGGCAATAACTTTGAAGCTTTATATATTGATAAACTTATTTCAATGTGCTTAAGATTATGTAGGTCTATTTTTCCAATTTTTATGATTGGAGTTTGGTTGATTTGACAGTTTAGGTGTTCAAAGTATGGTGGTACATAAAAAGGTTAATAAAAATTCCAGGTTAGACCATCATATAATCGAGCTTTCTAGAATTTTCAATCTGATGCATTGTACCGACTGCTGGGAAAGAGAGGCAGATTTTAACAAAACACGCAACCACTCATAGTCTATGACGTCACTATTGCGAAAATTTTAGATTTTATGTATCGTACCGACTGTTGGGCAAGAAAAACAGATTTGGAGAAAACACGCAACCACTCATCTACTATGACGTCAATATTAAAAGTTTAGTGGAAGTCAAACATCAATCGTACATCCGTTATGGTATAATCTTGTATTTCTATAAGCCTTGGGTACATAACAAATCATAAAATTACGATCTAAAAAAGATACTTGTAAGTGTGACACTTATAAATAATCAATGATGTTAACTTCAGCTTATTTTTGATACGGTTTCAAATGTAATTGGACGTAATGGATTAGTTTTACATATATATTTACAATCACTCGCAAAAATCTTAGACTACCGTGGATATTTAGTTATTTGTTCATGAAAAGGATTGTATTTCAGAAATTTCTTTTTAAATTGAATTATTTGACAAACGGCGGGAAAAGGTTCTGTCACTTACTTTGCACCCTTTTCAAATCAAATGAGACTGTTTTTGTTTTTTGTTTTTTTGCAGAAACTAGTTATCTTGGAGCCTATTATTGAAGATATAAAATTATTGATGTATTTCAAAATCCATCTCTCCAGTCCAAGTTTTGCTGCCCTATCCTGCATAGGAATCATTTTACATTATGAATAAATGTCAAGCTAAAAGGTTCGGGCCATGGCCTTTTCGGGGACAGCAAAATGAGATCCAGACGGCAGACTTTCCGCCTTGGCCATAGACCGAATCATCTTCTAACTTGGAGTAGAATTAAGGATACACATCGTTTCAATTCCAGCCTTTCTTTTTGTTCTTAGATAAGGATTGGGATTTTTGTTTAATTCATACTTCTCATAGCTACTCACATAATCTAATCAAATACAGCGCTCAGGTAGCTAAGCCGCTCTCTTCACACAAATATTTTTTAAATTGTCAGGGTTACCATATTTACTTTTGTGTTTTTTTTTTTTTCCAGCATATTGGCAGGTTATATGTTTACGACTATAGTTATAAGTGTAAATACACGTTGTTTGGCTTAAAATATGATTGAGAATCAACATCGGAGTCAAACGTCCATTGTTAATTTTTAATAAGAAATGCTATAAAATGCTGCGCATTTTAGAGATACAAATATAAGTCCAAAAATTACAGTACTTTATAGTATTTCCAATTACCGAAACATTTTATTAATTTTTTTGACCATCTTATTCTCTGTAATTTTTTGTTTTTTTTTATTTTTGCATATTGGACAAAATTTTGGTAGGTTTCTGTTCTTCTTTACAATGTCAATAAATGTTTTTCCGTACTTTGTTTTTGCAAAAAGAGTATAGAACATTATACTGAAATTTTTTTCGTGAATTTCGATTTAACACATTTTGAAAAATATAACAGATGAATTCTCATCTAGAACTTTTTTAAGGCATATATAAAGGTTTGTTATTCAAAGTTCATAATACATTTTTTACTTAATTTAGGCGAATACATGAATATATATCAAATACAGGCGTCATATCTATATTATTATGCTTAATGCTTGAGACTCGTTCCAGCACGGAATTTTTTTTTCGGTTTAGTCCTAAGTCATTTTTTCTTGACCAATTTCTACTAATTTTTCAGTGGAGATTGTGGTTTAAGACCGTCGACCGATTTTTTTTCTGTCTCAATAAATTGACCTATTTTTGTAGGTCTCATATATTAGGAGAGACCATTTTTATTCTTTTTTGTAGATCAACTGCCATTTATTTTTTCCCTAAAAATCTCAAATGTACACGATAAGTTCTTGAAGATATACTTTATACATACATTAGAGACGGCGGAGTCAAAATTAATCTGTTTAAACTTTGTTTAACGTCATTGTACTTGAAAAAACATATGGTGTCATATTATAAACAATATATCAGTCTAGACCAACTTTTTTGGGGCCGAACTAATTCGGTCCAACAAAAAATATAACAGTCTTAGACCGCTCTTGGATTTCCAGACCGAGACCCAACACTAGTCTAAACATTAAGCAAAAATAATATCATCATTGTCAATGTGATTTCCCACTTCCTTCTTGGGCCGAGCAACGCCGGGTTACCTTTGCTACTCTAATATAAAGCTAAGTTCCTTCCCCCCCAAAAAAAAAAAAATCTTCTAATCGTCAGGGTTACCATGTCATTTTCCAGTTTATTTTATTGACATACTGGCAGGTGATATTTGATGCAACTTTAAACATATGTAATACATAGCATCAAATATAAAAAACAAGAGTTGTGCAAAAAACTGCACAATAAGATTAATTTTATTCATACTACACGCCTGTCAAGATGAAGTAGGAGAGAAAAATATAAAGCTGAGCAACGACTCCTACGACATTTTCGACTACGGAGATACACCCTAATTATGTCATTCAAACAACTTCAATTCACGAAGCTGATTAATTATAATTATTATTTTCCAGCAAAAGTCAAGGGGAAATAAATGCATATTTTCAAGAGCTTCAAAGTTATTATTATTACTATTGCTAAAAATAGAGATGACACTAAAACTATGCATGCTGTACATCAATCCTTGTTGTTAGCTCATTCGGAGGTACATTATATTATATAAGATGTTGATGCACATATTTTATACACAAAAGAACTTAGAATCAAACTAATTGACATATTACCATTAATAGGGATGCATGGTTTGTTGATGTGAGTGAGCATGGTGAAAATTAAGTTCTATTTCTATGTTTTATCAGCTGTTTCTTATTAACATTAAAAAACAGTACAGAATAACTTATAGCTAGAGTTGCGTAAAATATGACCGCAACGCGTGTAAGATTCTTCTTTAGTCGGCAATATGAATCGTGTTTTTCTTATTTTCCAAGGTTTTTGTCATTATTCTTTAATTCTCGAAAAGAGAACATCTATATTCTAATAAAAAAATGTTGATATCTCTGTCAATCTATCTCTTTGTTTGATTGAATGCTTGAGTGTTGGGTAAGAACTGACTTTTAACAACAAGGGCAACATATTAGTCAAGAAAAGGTTAGTATATATATATAAAATAAAACGAACGTGTGTAACTAAAACTCAGCTAGTCAGCACAAAAGTACTTCCTGGGCTATTACGTCATAAAAAAATTATAAATTTAATCTCTCTGTCTTTCTCCATGAAAAACAGTCTATGGGTGCACTGTATACAGGGTGACCCATAATTCTTAGGACATCATTAACAACTAAAAATATATTTTTACAACTTTGCAGTCAGCGTGAAATTTCTTTCAAAATGATTGTCATTTCATTCGACATGGCCACGATTTGCAGCAACTATATTTCTTAGACGCTTCAGAACTGGTTTACACACTGTACTGATGGTCTCCTCCGACAAGTTTTCCCTTGCAGACACTATCTCGGCCTTCAAGTTATCGAAACTGTGGCAGGAAGTCACAATATGCTCCCTCTCCAGAATAGACTATATGGTCATTACGTTAAAATATGGGGGAAAAGGTGGCCAACTGTTTCCATGTCCTCCGTACTCTGGGAGCAGGAATACCCTTCCGGTGATGTTCCTAAATCCAAGGAAGTACTTGGGGCTGTAATATGCTCAGATACAAATGTTACACCCTCGGAAATAAAAACCAAGGGAGTTTTCATCCAGCAGAAGGTGACGCCAGCCCAGAACATCACCGATGCCGACTTCTGGTCCTTGAATACACTGTGCTTGTTCAAGGGAATGCCCTTGATGTTCCAACACAGAACACTGTCGTTGTAGATGTTGTAAGCTAGCTCCATGGAAAAGATCTTGTCGTCACCCCAAATGATTGAAACGTGCCTTCACGAATTGAGGAAGCACCTTCGCCAGGGTTAGCCTGTTGGCTATTGTTGCTTCGGTTAGAAGCTGCCACCTTTGTAAAAAATGCAACTTCATCCTCAGGTAATCTCTGACCACCCTGCGCATGGTTTTTCGATGCACACTAGCCTCATGAGCCATCTTTCTCCTGGAGCGCTTCTTTTCCGATTGTTCTCCGACTTTGTAGCCTTCATCAACCTGGCTGTCATTGTGGACATGAGGCGAAATTCTTGGCCATGTCATCTATCCTTGAAGTATATGTAGTCGTTTAAGTGAACATTACAGTCTTTTTCATACAGCATCGAGCATGTATACAGGATACACTATATAGTTTGACCCCTGATGTATCTCAAAAACATAGTTTTTATCTAAGGAATAACAATGTAGTCGTTGAAATGAAATGTTCCAGGCGTGTGCATGTAGCATCAAATATGACGCACAATTTCTGTTTGTTTTTATTATTTCTATCTTATATATATCATAATCCATATACATTTTCAGTAGATAATAAGATATGAATAAAATTTAAATCCCGGTATGTAAAAAATGAATTAAGCATACAGGGAACACTGTTTTTTTTTTGTTTTTTGCGAAATTTGTCTTTTAGCCGATGCCTAATTACTCAAGGCAAAGCCGGTCAGCAAAGTTAGTATAATATGCAGGGTTAATCTTATCTAGTAATATGCATGTTATTTTTTTCAATTTGTCAAGAGGTTTTGTGAGGATATTTATTTTACAAAATCATCTGAAAATATTGGCCTGCACAACATTTATTCAATTTGTGAGCACTCATCCATAATAATTACCACAATACAAAGCCTAAATCCCTTGCAGGTCTTGACTATATAGTCTGACTTGAGCTTGCTCAACTTCTTCTTGATGGACTTCTCTAGAGAATAGGCACTCCTGTGAGGAGTAGCACACACCCTCTCCTCCGGATGCATCTAGATAAACTAGTCCAAGAGGTTCGTTTGTGGAGAGGGAGGCGGCTACATGTTGAGATCCCAAAAGTCTAGAAAGTTGTCTCTCAGGAAGGCCTGGGTCTCAGCAGGGCAATAACACGGAGCTCCGTCTTAAGTGAAAACAAAGCTGTACCGGAATTTTTCTCTGGCCTCAGTATAGCACTCTCTTATCCAGCAGTTCTATATAAGCCTCTGCACTGAGCCCCTCCTTCTTCTCAAAAAAAAAAAGGGAGGGCAGAATTCGCCGGTCCTGGGCACTGGATTTTTTTGTTCTGAAGAAATGTCTCACTGAACCACAGACATTGTCTGGTTGTTCGGTTCTGATGTAGTGGATTTTTTGCTTATTCACAGTCGCATCCAGTATGAACATTTTTTCATTAGAAAAGAGCAAAACTTTTCCCAAATTTTGTTGTTCTTGAGAAAATTTAGAATCTTCTCGGCTCTTCCCAACCGTTTCCGCTTACTCGGTTCAGAGATAAGATATCTTTTTGTCCTCCTCTGTGATTTTGCACCAATGTCATTTTGGTATGTGTAAGTTACGCCTAACAGGGGAAAAGGTGACTCCCCCCCCCTGAAAATAATAAAATGTATACCAATCGATAATATCAACCCTGTATGATGAAAGTGGCTTCAGATGAGGTTTCACAGCGAGCATGAGTAGCTAAAACTCAGCCAGGTACCGCTTAAGAGGCTAAAGTACTACTTGGCTCATCACCTCATATTATAAAAGAAAAAAACGGAAGTATATATTTTTAGTTTTGTAAATTCTAAGCATTTTTTAGAGTGCAAGTTTTGTTCCTGTTGGTCACTTGTAACATGTTTTTTTTATTATAGCTACTAGTGTAGGTTTGCCCTTGTGTTGCCCAGCACACTAATAAATTAAAATTAGTTAAGAATTCTTCGGCTTAATATAAAAAAAAAAATAAAGAGCGTAAACTTTTAAGAATTATAATCATTTCATGTTGGTATTGGTATGTCTCATTGCATCCTTTTTTTATATGAAGATATGAGTATGTTTGCCCAGCGTTTCCCGGGGCAAAAATAAATTTAAATTAATATGAGCTCTTCTATTTTTTTAATTTTCTTTTTAAAGTAGAGAGTAAAAAAATATTCTAGTTCAACTATAGTTTGGAAAATTTTTATATTATTGTACAAAATCATTTGTCTTATTCTCTTATTTATTTATCTTTCTTCTCTAAATCTTCTAATCTCCTTTAAAACAAAATGAACAAAGATGCAACGAGAATCATTCTTAAACATTTATGGTCCCACACACATACATTCGCATTTAATATATTATATAGATTGTCAATATTTATTCATTCTTGAGAGGAGAACATCAAAGGACACTATGAATACGTGGGAGTGTACTCATAAAAAACGGACAGTAACACTAAGAATGTGTTGGGAAATTATCTTCTATGTTAATCTAGAAAAGCTCTATTAATTAAGCAAAGTGTGTCTGTTTTTTGGTTTTTTTTATCACAGCATACTTTTATCTGAGGAGCTTGCGGGGCAGGACTGTTTTCTTTAACTTCTCTGAGTCTAGTTTGGCCTTTTTGACAGAGCCTTTCTTCCTCTCCAACGTTTTGGACTTGTACGCAAGCTAAAGAGTTTTGGTTTCTTTTTTTTTATAACAAATTGTTTATTCTTTGATATATCCAAATATGAATTAATTAGAATCACTCAACCTTCATTTATTATTTAATTACTAAGTGTTCAGATTTCAATGGAGCACCCGGTATTACACACTGCATTTGTAATGTTTTTTTACAAAATGACAATAGGGATACGGAGTAGGGCCATCTGTTTGCAGTTGAAACCAGGTCAGGCTGTCACATTGTTATGAAGAATATCATTTTACATTCAGGGTAATTTGAGAGATAATAGATAGATAAAAGCGAGGATATTTTTTAAAGCTATTATAAAGAATGTCCGATAATCATTATTGTTATGATCAATGCTTAAAAAAATATATTGGTGCTTACATAACAAATATCCAACGTCATCCCACAAATAATAATTACAGACCATAAATTATTAGACAAATATTATTGTGACGTAATTTATTTTATTTGTATCACGTGTTTAGAAGAAGAAGAAAAAAATGTTGGAACTGGTTATATTGTAATGGTTTTTACTCTTTTAAGGATTATGAGGGCCATCAAACATTTTTGAAATGACGTGATTTCAACACATTAACATTTGTTGCTAATGGGAATATATACCCATATATAGGTATATTACTCCTGGTCAATAAGGTGTTGCATACATTTGTAGCCCGTCTACACAAAAGGAAGCTAAAATATTTTTTCTCAAAATTGAGTCTGGAGAGAGCGTTTTGACTCACGTAATAAATTGCGTCATAATTGAAGGAGACGCTATCCTGAGGGCTCAAAGTTGATATCTTTAGTACATAAAATAGACAAATTTCTAATAAACCTTGAAGACAATTCATCAATAGGCTTCATGAATAAAAAAGATTAACAACTGTATTGAAGATTACATGATGCCAATGATAAACATTGATATTTGAATATAATCAAAGTAATATGTACTGAAAATCCCTATGCAGTGTCGAAATGCGCATAATTTTTTTTAGGAGAGATAGAAGTAATTGTTAATTTATTTTCTACAAAACGGATATAGGATTGTATAACGATGTAGTGATATTTTTATAATACATTTTAGGGGCAGATATGAAATAAAACAAGCCATTTGAGGAATATATTTTTGATAGACGGTAAAGTTTAAGTCCTTTTAATTGTTAGTCCCTATTTGACACTCAAATACAAAGCAATAGTTCACTATTTTCCTTAGTATTAATAAAAAAAGGTTTTTTTGTATAATCTTAAAGCTTGGTTGTTTAGGCTCTTCAAAATAGCCATCATCAACAATGCTGACGTCACATCAAAAAACTCTATTCTTTGACAAATTATCGTCCATTACCATTAACACATTATTCTGATTAATGCTTTGGAACTGCTCCAAATTGAACTTAAAGGATGAAAATTCCGCCATCATAATGAAAGCATTCGAAATAAATATATTTTATTGTTAAAAAGGGCCATAAAATACGACCCCTTTAAACCATTTAAAGTACCATAAATCAAATTAAGACCACAAACTAAACTTAACATCCATGGATATCGCTATTTATCTCATAAATTTGAATACAAAGTCTATAATTGACTAAATATGTCTATGAAATATTGGAATGTATGATGTAAAAAATAAAACCAGACATTTCTCCTGTTTTTTATTTTTGTCCATTTTTTGAGTTGTCTCATTAGATATTTTGTTGAAATCATCTCCGCTGTTTCAAATGGGTGGTCCGGATATTATTTTTCTGAGGGAAGAAGCAAAATATAATAGAATATCTGAACTTATCATACTGAAACCCCATGTCGTGGCTCCTACATCAATAGATTAGAATTATCAATTTAAAATAGTCGTATAAGTAACTTCCATTCTTTTAAAACCATTAATTTTATTACTCTTAATTTTCTATTAGGACGCCAACAGTACATAGAAGTGAAAATAGGTCAATCATTTTATCATACTCATAACGTAAGCCATCAAATTGATAAACATGTTTTTTTAATAACATGTTCTGAACGTTGATTAGTTGAATTAGATTTTGTTTCTTTTAAGCTATGAACATTTCCCAACAATTATTGAACAATAACTCTATAATTGGCTATCTGTATCACTGATTTTGGGGAATAATTCCGTTTTTTTTAAAGAGGAAAGGTTCTGTAATATATTAAAGGTAACGATGTGACTAGCGTCATATGAACTTAATTGTATTAAATAAATCCTATTGGAACAACTCATAAATGAGAATAGAGGAGAAAATTAAGGATGTACCGATACCAAAAATTTCAGCCGGTTACAAAACCATCTTAATGAACAATACTAATTTCTTATTAGTATTGTGTATAAAGGAACTAATTCAAGAATTAAAAAAATGATTTACTTTGTTCAATCTCTAACTTTTTATTAATTAGGGCTTGATGAGAATAAACTTACATATATTAATCATAGTTATGATTAATTTAATTGTAAATAATTTTATTTAGTAATTATTTAAAAAGTAAGTTTCTCTCTGTGCTCAGGAGTAAATTTTTACTTGGTTGGCTCAATAATATTACCTGTACTAATAAATAAACTTTCATTTTCAATGAATGGACAAGAATTTTGTTATGCAGGTCTATTTTTATTGCACTTATTATATGTTGAAATCAAAGAAAAAATAATAGGACAGATAGAAGCCCCTAGTCTTAAACAAAAGTTAGGTTATAGCAAGGATTTCCAATCTTTTAATAAAATAGACTGAATTGCCACTTGAAATATTTTAATGGTCCACAGAACCTAATAAATTAAATCATGAAAAATTCGCTTCATAAAACAAAACTTTTTCTCCGGGACATAATTTAATCGAACGACCCATTTTTTTAAAAGAAATGTTAAAAAAAAAAATCTCCATTTTCTCATTAATTTTTTCCCCCATAGGGAGAATTTTTCAAAAATTCCTCTATTTAGGGAGGGCTACATTCCCTCTTCCCCATCCTCATGCAACGCCCCTGCTATTAGAGTCTTAGAAAATACGAACTGACGTTAAGTATTTTTCAATTTTTACGTATTATGCGCGTGCTATTCGTTTTGATGATATTGTCACAATTTTGTTAAAAAATACTACTTGAAGTGGGAAAGAGGAGTGGGCCTTACTTAGACGATAAGTTGGCTGCAAAATCAAGCCATGGGCTGGTATCCCTGGCTTATACTATAATCTTTACTTTCCTTTATTGGTTGAACATTTGAAATAATAAAATTAGTTTTTTTGGGGAGCTTAATAATATATGTATAATAAAAGCTTAGTTCTTGCCAATACCGATTCCGATGCATCGGTAACCCCCTAGAGAAGATTGAGACCAAACGAAGTGGATCTATACATTGAGACCCAAGAAAAAAATTTAATTTCGGTCAATAGTCTGGACCGAAATATCGGCCCAAATTGGTCTAGAAAAAATCACATCACAGCGAACTGTAAAAAAATTATTCATACACTCAACAATTATTACACCCACAAATTTTGCTATATTTCAAACAATACATTCCTCAATATAAGAAAATGAGGCGTTTCTCTCATGAATGAGCTGAGTCATAAAAAAACTTTTATAAAGAAAAAATAAGCAACAACTATCAAGTTTTATGACTCAGAAAATATTTTTATAACCACTATTATTATTTCGCAAAGTTTTAAAAAATGAAAAATGCATCCACAATCGTATATTAAAAATGAATGCACCCTCAAAGTTGATTCAAGACCTTAACATTTAAAGCATTAATGTTGTAGATTAGGGTGGTTCTTATCGTGTAGGTACATTCAAAATCAATGTTTTTATTTTCATTGACTCACCCCGTCTCAATTGGTTCTAATTGAGAAAATAGAGAACCTGGCGCATAGCTCTTCAACTTTTGATTAAATGTTTTAACTTTCAACATTATTATTATTTAGTACAAATATACGTATAAGTAACTAGAATGGGCACTCGGTAGAGAAAAAACATCTGCCTATCGTTACAACTATATTTAAAGATAATAATTATGTTTAAATATAGTTGTACTTAGTACAAAAAAAAACCTTTTTATTAATATAGACAAAAAACTTTAATTTTAACTTTAAGATTTAAAATCTTTTGGAAAGGGTTGAGACAAATTGAAAGTGGTTTTGTAATTGGAACGAATAAACACTTTTATGTATAAAAGACAAATTGATTTTTTCCCCTTACAATTTTTGACATTTAAAATTTTTTAAAGACCATACAAACTGTTTTATTGCTATGACCATAAAAATTCCTCAAAAGGGTCCCTTGACCCCTATACTTCTGGCGTCACTGGTATTGGCATAAAATATATTTATCCTTACAGACAAACTTAGTATTGTATATAACTTTATGTTATCAGAAACTGTTTGAGATATTTATTTTTGTAAGGCTCATTTTTTAATATACGGCAAAAACATTTAGAATCGAATCGAAATTAAATATTAATTAAAGTGAAATTTTTTTTTGAAGAGGAAAGTTTTGTAATAAAGGAAAAAATAGGGAAGGATGAAACAATTAAAAGTACAACACTGACTTTTTAGGGCCAACCTAATGCACATGGGTGAATGTACTTTTGTAAGCAGAACAATCACCACACAAAAATCAACAAAGCAAAAGTTTCACAAAATGATAATAACGTAAATATTTATAATAAGTTAAATCATTATTATGTATTCATGAATAAATGACAATGATTCCTGCTTTGCTTTTATTTCTAACGTAGGCATAAAAACATTAGATTACATTACAGGTTTTAAAACAATGCATAGCGTGTTGAATCTCTGTAATTACATTTTAGTGCAATTTCTTGAGCTTTAAAGCTCTTATTTTTCGTTGTTCACTGTATGTTTTACAACTAGGGTGACCCTAATCTGATTTCTACATGTCTTGGGGGTTTTTAGTTACTTTTGATCTGGTGGATCTTCTTCCCCACTCATTCTTCTTTTTATTATGATCATTTAATGTGTTGTATATAATATATATGTCAAAGTACTTACCCTTGTATTTCTTAGTATAAATAGCCTGACTACATTGTAATTGTCAGAGTAGTCTAATTATAAGTCAATGGGAATAATATCCTTTATAACATAATATTAAAATACTATATGTGTGTGTTTGATGTTCATCTCGCTTAGAAAAATAATGATAAAAACGCATTTATTGCATAAACGGAGACGGATAAAGACTTTAAACACAAATAAAAGTGGCTCAGAATTCTACGTTACGCACATAAAGCTATGTTTCATTCTGATCAGACGAGATTCCTGGGCTCGGAAGTTTAAGTCTGTTTTTTTGCTAAAAAGTTAATTTGTTTTTTCATATAACAAAATCGATTCCCCGTGTCCCAAAGTTTTTTTAAGGTATGGGTTGTCGATTCGAAAATGCACCGATAAAATAAAAATAACGAATTATTGCATTAGCAGAAAAAGGGAGAACGTATATTAAATACGAATTAAAAAGGGAAGAAAAGAGGAAGAAGATTAGCGAATTAGCGGTTGAAGAAACAAAATTTAATAAAATAATTGTATTTATTCCAAGAATTACTGTCAGTTCTGGGAGCGATGAGTTTCCATCTTCACTTATAAGAAAACAGTTCCCAATTAACTTTGCAATGCCAATAAATTAATCAAAAGGTCGAACATTTAAAAAAATTACTTTATATTTACCGAAATCAGTATTTTCACATGGTCAATTATCTGTTGCATTTTCAAGAGTGTCAAAAGGGGGTGTAGGTTTGATTATATTTACATCAAATGAACAGAAAACAACAACAAAAATTGCATCCAAAGGAGGTTTTACCATAGAAATTTACCTAATATATATTTATAGTAGATCGTTTTAGTTTAAAATTTTAACATACACAAACTAAATATAGATAAAATCTTAATCATTTTTCAGACATAGTTTTTTTTCGGAAACTTTAAATGTATGTATTAAAAATAGATGGATTTTGATCCATTTCATTTCTTGTTCATTCTTGTTAAATATCTTATATTCCAAATATTTTCTTTATACATAGCACAATTATTTACCACGTATAACTAACTACCTATACCTATAGATTAAATCTATATTTAAAGTATATAGACTCAAATATCTCAATAATACTTATATTGGCTATAAAACATATTATTTAAAAATAATAATGTGTGTTGGAGTCGTAGTCTGTGACATTTAAAATACTGGAGTTTGAGTCGGGCATTTTATGTTCCGACTCTGCAATCCTGGTCAATAGTATTTAATTCCTGAGTAGTGAACTTATTTTCCTACTACATTCAAAACCTTATTGAACATTCGTATGTGCTAATAAAAGACGGTGAGTTATAAATGTAAGTCCTGGACGGACTCAAAGTAGAATTGGGGATCGAAATCGGAGTAATTCATGCCAATGTTCTTGTTTATTACATTATCTCTCTCCTTCATATCCATATCTGATTCTAGCAGATCCCTTCAAATCATTTTTCAAATTCTCAGGGTTACCATATTAATTTTTGTTTTTTAACACGCCCATTATATCAAAAATTTTCATCATATGTCAATTTCTTGAGTTTTAACAATTTCACACTCAACTGTCGATGCGGTCACGGGCTCTGCAATCTATTTGATAAAAGAAGGTGAGAGTGCAGGCAAATTATATAATGGACACGTCATCTGGGGCGTCCCCAGGATATTTTTTATGGCTAGAAGGGGGTGGGGGAGAGCATGATTTAAATACCAAATTTGTAAAAAAAACTTTTTTAAACATTTAGAGTTTAAATTTTTTGGAAGAGACTAAATTTAAGGAATAACTTTTCTTTTTACAATTATAGCATTTTAAATCTTTTTGACAAGACGAAATATTTATTAACAAAAATGTAAAAATCTCAAAAAATGGTGTCAATGATGGTCCTTATGGTACCACTGTCACTGCATGTGGTCCGATCCGTTTCAATTTTATGGTTTTAGTTTAGGACAAAGCTATACAACAAGTAGCAGAACGAAATCTTTGTAGAAGATAAAATTCTTAGCTACATTTTTTTTGTCTGCTAGAACCGTTGAATATTATTTTGACCATAACTAACAAAGTAGCCTTCTAAATGCATCCTTTTAGATGACTTAGCAAAGAAAACTCTACAAAGGAATGAAAAAATGTAGAGAGAATTTAGGAAAATGTACGAGTGACGTCATCTCCGGTATCATACACAGTAGAGTCTTCTCTATTTCTTAAAGTTGACCAAATTCAAAATTAACATGGATCATGTGATGTGTTTAGGAGTAGGTAATTACTTCCTAATTTATTTTTTTCTGTGCCATGAAAAATGACCTCCTAAATTTTTGTTTCTGTGCCATCAAAAACTATTACCCTCGATCCGGTCAAAGCTCCAGCGTTCCGAAGTACTTCAAAATTAGGTCAAATTAAAAAAAGAAAAAAATCTTCTTATATTTAAGGCATGATAAAAGAAAACCTATTTTATAATTTGATTATTTTTGAACTTGTTAGTAATTTTTTTACTTTATTAAGCAATTGGTTTAGTAAGTAAAAACTCATGAAGTAACTATTGACGGCATACAAATATAAATAAATAATTATGGATTTTTTAATTTACTCAGCTATTTATATAATTAAATTTTTTCATGAAAGTGATATAAATGCCCATAAACATCTATAGTTTTTAAATTTTTGAATAATCAGTAAATTAATTAATGAAATCAGACTTTTGAAAGTTTTTATGCAATTTTTATCTTGAGCGATTTGTAACAATTATTATTATTATTTTTTTTTTTTAAATGCTGGAACTTTGACCGGATAGAGGGTAATGGTTTTTGATGGCACACAAAAACAAGATTAGGAGGGCATTACCCACATCTACACACATCTCATGATCAATGATAATTTTGAATTTGGTTAACTTTTAAAATAGCGAACACTCTAATAAACAGCAATACTTGCGGTGGAAAATGTTTTTGAATCTCTTCCACCTAATGTTTGTTTCAAAGCTTTAGACTGACCATATCCAGCGGCGTCCATGAAGAGGGTGGGAGCTTTAGCCCCCAAATAAAGGATTTTTTTATTTTGAAAAATTACTGTTTTGAAAGAAAAAATTGTAATGAAGAAACAAAGGATAAAATATATTTTTTTAACACCAACCTCCTCCCTAAAAAAATATATATGTATATAATTCTGCGAAGATCCCTGGTATTTTGATTTCTATTAAATAACATATGTAGTCCGATCAGATACATTTTATGGATTTTTGTATGAGGGTAATCTAGGTGTTAATATTTTGAGATTAGTAAAATATAAGAACACCTAAAACATTACAAATAGTAAATTATGAATTTTTTCATTTTAAAAATAATTTTGATCTTTCCTTATTTTTATTTTGAATTATATTTTAAGTTGAATAAAAATAAATATCCTGAATTTATTCGGAATAATTCCATTCTCCAGACGCTCCGGACAGTATGAAATAGAAGACATGGATGACGGTTGAAGACCATCCTAATATAACAAATTAATATATGTACACAATATATACATTTAGTTATAAATCTCCAAAAGAGCAGCGGATTTAATCGCAAAATTTGCACAAAACATTATTAAAAAATGCACTTTAACAGTACAAATGCAATTTTTTTCTTTAATGCAATTAAGAAATGATTTTTTAAAGGATAAACATTTTTATAAATAACTATAGGGAACTTTTTGTATAATTGAAACATATAGCTGTATATAATGTACTGATACTCTACAACCAATTAAAATCCATAATATGAATGAAATGTAAATGTTAATTTACCTAATTCTCTCACTGCATCAACTTAAAGTCACACATAAAAATTACTTTGACTCATAAAGGAAACATTTTTGCTCACATATTGCTAAATTATGTATCAAACATCCTGCTATAGGAGATAATAACTCCCACCATAGCAACAGTAACAACAAGTCTACATGGAAGAACATTTACTTTGAAATAATGAAATATGACCCGTCAAGAAAAAAGTAAGCTAGCATTGTTTTTCTCAAAATTGATTGTGGGTTACATTTGTATTCTTTGACGATGAATTATCCTCAATTCCTATCAAAAAATATTTTTATTAACCCTTTGGATACACCGCTAATTGGCCTCTTAAAGTAACCAAAATTGATCGTCAGAATGAAAATCGAAAGATTTTATTTTAAAGTGCCATATAAGTATATTAAATCAAATAAACCCTCTAAACCAGGGATTTCCAACCCGTGGCCTGTAGACTGCATTGCGGCCCGCTTAATGTTTAAGTGTGCCCACTACTTATTCTCACTTGACATTGAAGAATATTTCCCAAATAAATGAATTTTTGAAATGTTATCCCTACAATGAAATAAATTTTGAATGAAAAAACGAAAAAAAAGGATTTTAAACATTTATTTTCTATAAAAAGGTAATTCGATCAAATTAAGCAGTGGAATGAAAATTTAAATTTTTAAATAAGCTGAAAAGAACCAAGCCCCCACCAAAAACATAAACCTGCAGACACCCCTGTACAGGGTTGCCAAATTGGCTTTTTTTGAAGCAGTTCGATTAATTTTTGAAAAATTAGATTCTGCTTTTTTTTGATTTTTTACATTTCTTCGAAAAAATCCAAATTAAAAATTTTAAATAAAAAAAATGTAAAAATCAAACATTCCTTAATTGGGAAGGGGATACTTTGCGGACGTAGCCACAGTTAAATTACTCATAATATATCTGTAACTTTAAAAGATAGAAATGAAATGCTAGTAAAAATGTATAGCTAGTCGTACCCATATTGTAATTAAAAACTCAAGATTTTTGAGCGATGTTTTTTGGGCCAAATTCAGAAAAAAAAAGAACACTAAACGTTGGACAATAAGTACACAAAATATCAATGAAAAATTTAAAGTAATTCCTGTTTTTTTTTTATGTTTATCATAATCCATTCATAAATTTTGCTATAATTAAATCGAAAAAATTAATATTTTTGAAATACTTTCTTTTATTAATTTTTGCCATAGATCAGGATTGATAGTTTTACACATAGTAAAATACGTCTGCATTATAGTTGAAGAAAAATTGAAGTTGGCGAGATCTTCAGGATTATTGTAAGATATGGTAATTTCATCATCTCATCCACTGATATTACGTCCAACCTTTTGCATAAATGGAAGATCAGGATTTGGCGCAAATGTAATTATCATTTGTTGGAAGATTCAATGGGGATTATTCAACAGTCAATTTTAAGCAAATTTGCCCTTCCTCTTATTTGCTGTTGTCGGAATCTGGTTCTTTTGCATATTGTATCAAGTAATCATAACCCTGATTGCATCATATGCATATTTTACCTTCAAAAAGAGAGCCTAATGAAGGAAGGTTTTGGCAAGTAGATTTTCCGGCGAAAAATATGATCAAATAATCCTCAAAAGCTGTTGTGTAATCTAACTATAACCCAAACTTTCTATATCTAATTCATAGCAGTTTAAAAAAATGAGCAATTTTCACACAAAAATGAGGTATTTTCTTTCAAAAACCGTCCGAAACCTTCGAACTATTTTTTTTGGACTCATTTTGTGGACCGATTTTGATTCGGTCTCACTTTATGAACGGATTTTTTTTCGCTCTCAATTTATGGATCAATTTTTTCCGGTCTCATATATTATGAAAGACTTTTTTTTCTAGATCAACTTTAATTCATTTTCTTCAAAGAAAATCTCAAAATTACACGATAAGTTCAACAAACAAATACTTTATAAATATAATAGACGGTGAAATCAAAATTAATCGGAACTATCTCTGTTTGAACTTTGTACAACGTCATTGTACTTGAAAAAAACATATGATGTCTTGTTATAAACAATTAATCTGGGACCGAATTTTCCCTTTGGACCGATCTAGAGCGAACTTTTCTTTTGGACCGATCTATACCAAATTTTTATATAAGACCGGTCAAGACCAAGCATTTTTGTTGGAGTGAACTAATTTGGTCCCACAAAAAATATAACTGTCTCAGACCGGTCTAGGATTTTCAGACCGAAACCCAGCACTAGTTCCTTCCTTTTCTTGATTTTATATCAAGATTGTTTTTGACACTGGACTACACATGTGGTCCTAGTCAAGTACAAAAATGTCACCTGGTCAATGTATAATGATGAAAATGTCTAAAAAAACAGCTTAGAATATATAGATAACAATTTGTAAGTACTTTAGTAATGAAATAATGAATCATTAGATTATGTACTCCTTTTTATATCATTTTCTTAAAGTGTAATCCAATTATGAATAATGTCCCTTGGGAATGTAAATCCGGGAGTTACTCTTCATTAATCAAATATATGGGTTTATAATATATAGAAATAATCTTTATATTTATATTGATATACCTAAAAAATAAATCAAATCCTTACCTATGTTTTTCTCCAAGACCCCATATATCCCCTTCATTCAAATTTCTTTTATTTGCCGTACTCACAAACTTATTAAAGTCCGAAAACAGGAAGTGATTCCATAGAAAACCTATAGATAATAAAATAAAATGTATGATTGGTGGTGATTCTTTAATGACGCTGACATATGTTTGCATACATGCAGTCCCATAATCATAAAAAACCAGGGGTGTCTGCAGGATTATATTTGCGGGGAGAGGCTTGGGTTTTTAGAAATTTTTGAAAAAAATCCAAAATTATATATTTCGAAAAAAAAAATACAAAGATGATATTTTGAAAAAAAATCTAAAAATTTTAATATTTTGAAAAAAAATCTAAAAATTATATATTTTGAAAAAAAATCCAAAGATTATATATTTTGAAAAAAAATCCAAAAATTATATATTTTGAAAAAAAATATAAAAATTATATATTTTGGAAAAAAATCCAAAAATTATATATTTTGAAAAAAAATCCAAAAATTATATATCTGGAAAAAATTTCAAAAATCCCTAACCTTTCACAAAAAATGAAAATTTAACATAACAAATTCAAAAATCCATAATTATACAAACAAAATTAATTTTTGATATTTCTGATATTAAATTTTTCGATAAATATTTAAAAAAATCAACAGCTATTCACAAAAATTTTAAAACTCCATAACAATTTTCTTAATTTAAAAACTAAATCAAAAGTTAAATTTTAAATCATAATTTTTTTCGAAAAAAATTATCCATATTTATTCACAAGAAAATTAGTACTGTAGAAAAAAAAATAATATTTTGAAAAAAAAAAATTAACATCTGAAATTTGTGATATTAAATTTTTGAAAAAAAAATTTAAAAAAATCACAGCTGTTCACAAAAAATTTCAAAAAATGAATATCATATATTAAACTATTTGTAAAAAAATTTATTGTAAAACACAAAAATTCATTATTTTGGGGGCAACAGGCCCTCCACCCTACTGCAGACACCCTTGGAAACAAATATATAGATGTGACAAGTTAGCAAATATATTTATCTAAATTTCAGCTATTCATAGATAAGAATGCATTAGAGAAAATATGGAGAAGGAGAAGAGTTTTAAAAGAGAAGTACTTCACAGTATCAACAAGTTAATCATCATATTAGGGAGTGATTGTTTTTGTTCCTTTGATAATATTGTTTCAGCAAATCATTTAATCATTTTCTATAAAAAAAAACATTAAGTTAAAGTTAAAATTAGAATAGTGTAGAGTTAAAATTGAATAGTCCAAACTTTTTTTTTCAAACTAAGGACATCCCTACCCAATCTATTTTTATAGTAGCTAAATTTTTCTACTTGACCAGAATATTAAGTTTTTAGTATTTGATTTGTTGATCAAGCCGAACCACAAGTCTTAAAAATATAAAGTCAAGTCCAAGTCCTCATTTAAAAAGGCAATCTTTCTTCGAAGCAAAAATGTACAGTAGTGTCTTGCAACATCACCAGTGGATAATTCCAGATATCTGTCATTACACCTGCTCTAAACTTGGTCGATTGTAAATATCTTTTTGTACGTATCTTTTAAGAAAGTTAACAATTTCCTTGCACAGTTTTGTAATCACGATTTTATTATTGGAGGTTTGATTTATTTTAATTGGAGGGAGAGCTGTTTGGAGTGACCATGATGAATCACAATTAATAAGACGATAAATACTCCCATCGAAACAATTATATTAGAGGCCTCCGGTGATTACATCTCTGTTGCATCGTGTGGTCCATTCCTTCATAAGAGGGTTTTTAAACATTTTTCCTAGGGTCATGTACAAATAACCTCAATCCAAACTCCTTGAACCGTTGTGAAATGGTTGTTTATAAAACTTCCATGACTCTTCCCTTTAATTTAATGGACATCTGTAAGGACATCTTTCAAACAAATGAGGTCCCCCTATCTAAAATGAGTTTTTTTTTTTGATCAGTTGGAAGTTTCAGACATTTAATTTTCGAGGTAGCAAATCTTCATATTTGACTGCTACACTACGATCAAATCGACTTTCCGGTGTCTCAATTGTGTTGGCATAAGAATACAATGGTTTCACAGGCTCTTATAAATTTCATAAGCAATGATAAATATGTGCTTCCCTGGATGTCAAAGGAGGGGCTCTCCAAATCAGGGCAGATATTAGGGTTTTTAAGCACAATTATTTAAAATATAATCAAAACCTTGTAGTTTTAATATAACTATTGTTTATATTTAGATATATATATATTTTTTTTTTTGGGTGGGAGGATAGCATCATTTTGGGCGAAAACTAATGTCCCCGCGTATTTATGGCGCTGCATGTATGTTTAAAAGGATACACCGACAATTTTGCAAAAGGCCGAGGACAGTAACAAATCTTACCCAGTTTAATAGCCGTAAAATGTTTCATAGTATACCTTAATCAATATGTATTTTTACCTGAAGGTACTAAAAATTCAATATATAATAATTAAAATTATGAAAAATACGCACATTTTTAAATCTATAATTGTAGTAGATTAATCAATCATATTTATGCATAATATTTTGAAATTAAAATTTCAAAAATAATTGAAAAATAACTAAATATATTTACTCCGCAATGAATATTCTATAGTGTATTTTCCTAAAATTATAACTCAAAAGTGAATTTTCTATCTGTTGCAACTCTCTGTGACATTAAAACCAATTGCAACATTTGACACAGGATGAAAAAATTATATTCGAGAATAGCGGTAATTTTTTTTTTTAAAGATTTTGTTTTCTTAAAAAGCAAAAAAATTATTTTTGTGAAAGGTTTTGTAAATAGTTGCGGATTTTATTTCAATTTTCTAATTTTTAAAATTTTTTTTTACAAAAAATTTAATTATTTATATTTTATTTCAAAACTTTAATTTTTATGTTTTTTTTACAAAAATTTTTTTTTCTTTAAAAGGCTTTGGATTTTTCAAATTTTCCCCGAAAAAATTATTTTTTTGTAAAAAAACCATGGATTTTGAAATCTTTCCCAAAAAAATTAATTTTGTGTGGGTTTTTGAAATTTATTTCCGAAAAAATTTAATGTTTAGTTAACAGCTGTGGATTTTAATTTTTTTTTTTTTCAAAAAATTTAAAATTCGTCAGTTAATTTTTGAAATTTTTGTGAATAGCTTTGGATTTATGAATTTCAAAAGAAAAAAAATTGGACTTTTTACAATAACCGACCAACCCCCCCAAAAAAAAAATAATAATAATAAAAATATATATTTTCCTAAGGACGCCCCTTAATATATTCAATTTCTATCAAGATATTATGTTGATTAACCAACACGAAGGCACTGCAAATGGGGCTTATCAAAAATTGATAGTCATACATGATATAATTAAAAATTATATTTGAAAGACTATATTGGGGCAAATTAAGTATAATAAATCAAATGATTTCATTCCCGAACTTTAAAAACAAAAAATATGAAATATGCGGATGTAGAAAGATACATTTGGCATTGCTCTTGACTTTGGTTCAAGATTGTTTTTGAGATAATTCCCTTAGATATTTTTCATAATAATAAAAATATATTTGGTTTGGGTATGATTTATCAATTGTCGTGCGGTAAATTGTCGGTGGACCCATGGCTATAGGAATGACAGTTACTCATTTTTGATGTGGAGAAGTTGAAGAAATTATCATCATCACTAACACCATGGGCATGGTGGTAATTCTTGTAATAAGATAGCACAACACAAGCCAAAGAGAAACTATTATTTTATAAAATCAAATCAAGTAGAAACACACTATGGACGACACTTATTAAAAAGAAAAGAATGAATTTATAATATTCAACAAACTACCGGCCACCATCCACTTACACTCAATCCTCATTATCAACTGTGTGTTTTTTTATATTCTTTTCTTAAGAGTGTGTGTCTTTAAAAAATTCTTATTCAAAAATATATATTCCTTCCCCCACCTCGTCCATAACAACAAGACTTCAAGATGATCGTGTACTCCTTTTTCGCCTTCCTTTTTCTTCTTGACGACTACTTGATATATGTTTTATTATGATTCTACTATGAGAGTTGTTGTCAAAACGGCAATCCAGGCATTATGTTTGACTTTGCAATGAACTTAGTAATTAATTATATATATATATATATATTCTTTTTTTTTTTTTTTTTGGGGGGATAATTAAAAGGGTATGTGGATGCAACATAGTGGCTAGACTCTCTTTTAACCACATCCGAATCTTTTCCTCTACATTCATAAAAAAAAAAGTTATCAAATAAATATTCATAGAAAATCCATTATATTTAATAAGCCTTTTTTTGGTACAGTAACGACGAGCAAAGTAAAACTATGCCTAATTTCCCTAGGGGTCCTTCCCTATTGTCCGTATTATGTTTTATTGGTTTGTAGAGTATGATTTCATGGTCCATGGTTCTACATTGACACTTTACACAATACTCCCCCAAAAACCAACCTAAAGACTCAACGACAAACTATACGGGTAATTAGGAAGGGTCCTTAGGACAATGAGGCATACTAGTTTTACTTTGCTTGTTGCCAAAAATAGACCTATTGAGTGTAGTTGTAAATATTAAGCAATTTCTTCGTTTGCAATAATTTTTTGTGTTTGCCTACATAAACAATTCTATTATTTTCCAAATCTATTAGTACATATTTCTTGAGGAGACAACATCTCAGTAAGCAGGATTAGGGTCTTGTGATAATTAATGAGGGAGAGTAACACTGATGGTGTATTGGGGAGCTTTAGGGTCGAGCAAATGTCTTGTGAATAAAATGAAGAAATTAAACAATTTTATATCACATTTAATATCTGATACAGTTTAATTAATATAGTTTGTAAGAATTATGTTCAGGATAATTAATCTTTATTATGACCACCCTAGGTAGCAATAATGATCGGCGGCGAAATTTGCTCGGGGTTCTTTTTAGCATGCACAATTATATGATGGTATAACCTTGTTTTTCGATTAATTTTGATTCTATATATCCTTTGTCCCCTCGCAAGATGTTTTTTTATGATACCTTTACAGATGACGTCACTTTATCATATTTTGTCATTTGTAAAGTCTAGTTGAGGGGCGGAGGGGGTACCTATTCCAAGATTTTTAAGGGGGAGGGAGGTGGTATTTGGATATTTTGGGGTCCATTAAATTGAGAACTGATCACTATTTCAGTGATTAACAAAACCTTTTCAATATGAATTATATCAGTAGGGGTGTCTGGGTGGGTTCTAGGCCCTTCCAAATGAAATAATTTTTGTTTTATACCATAATACATTTTCGCTATGTAGAAAATTTTTCGTGAGAAAATAGGGGTTAATTTTTTTATTTATAAAGATTTCTTTTCTAAAAAATTTATTTTTACCAGATTGTGCAGCCGAATAAATTGTTAATTTTTGAAATTTTTTCAAAAAAGTTCCAAAAACCAAGCACCCCCAAATAAAAGCCTGCGGAAGCCCCTGATCAGTGGTGTTCAAGATAAGCAATATATTTTATTTACAAATACATACAAGGGGGGATATAAAAATTTAGGACGGCCAATAAATGTACGTCAAAATATCAAGTTTTAGACAAACACAGATAGGAAGTGGGGGTGAAAAATTGTATTTTTTCCGAACGTCTCATAAATGTATTACTCCTTATGATGTATTCAACTTATTTTTCTTGTTGTAGAATTTATCGTGATAAATATGCTAAAAGGTTGAATTTATAGAGACTACTTAGTTAGTTATGGTGTAATATTCAACGCTCCTAGCGGACAAAAAGTGTAGTATAGACCTCCTACCACATCCTCCAGACATTATAAAAAATTGAACATTACCATAAATAAACCTCCGGAACTCTCTCCTCCTCCTGTTACCTTGCCAAATCCAAAGCTGACAGTGGTACCTTCTCCTCCGATTCCGAAAGGAACACTATAGTTTTTAAAGTGACCTCTGTCAGCAGATGTGATGTCTATCAAAGTTGTCAACACAAATTTGTCTTTTTGATAAATACTCATGAGGATTGAGGTAATTTTGACATATTTATTAATGACTTACAACTCAACAACTCAAGTAATAACTATGAGTTATTATGTAGATCTTTGACGTAGAAAGGGTAAAAGTAGAGACAAGCTTCATTACCTAATGGAACCCTCTGAATTGTTGGTATCGTTTTTCATTGAGTCTTTAGATCGATTTTTGGTAGAGTATTGGGAAAAGAGACAAAGTAGCACGATGAAACCATACTCCACAAAATTCACGAAAAGCGATGCAAGCAAAAAAGAAGTGTCAAAAAGGCAATACGACATTATAGTTCTTTAGGTATAGTAAAAAGTTCTGAGCGGTTTTAGCAAGATGTCCTTTTTGAGCTATATCTTACGATTAATACCTTGCATTAAAAAAAAAAGTATGCGTAAAGGTTAAGCGTACATTTAAAAAACTTAATTTGCATTTTTTTTGTTTGGTTGAAGCCAGCTACGTGTTACAGCGTTCCAAAATGGAAGTAAAAAAAGAGAGACTTCGATACATTCTTCAGTGTGTCACTACCACCAAGGTGAAAAGGCGGAGCAGGGTGCCTATAAAATTTGTTCTGTTTATTGACCTAATACAGCATTGAATGCAACAGCAAAGGAGAAGTTCCAACGATTCCATTCTGGTGTTATGGACGTCGAATTTGAGGCACACTCTGCTAGGCCCATCAACAAAAATGTCGATTAAATAATGGAAATCCTCGAGTAAGCACTTATTCCATTGCAGAGGAACTGAAAATTAACCAAAAAACTGTTTGGAAACATCTAAATTGGATAATTCTAATTATGTTCATTTTATTTTCAAATTAAAGCGAAAAAACGCTCAGAACTTTTTACATCCCCATTTATTTTCCCCGTTACTTCACCAAAAATCTATAACAAAATTATATACTTGGCGTCCTCAGGTTATTTTTTCCCCATTTATTAGTGATGAAACGTTGATTGGTTGAATTCGAATGAGCTTTGTTCAGCTGTAAACAATTCCCAACCCTTATTAAACAATCATTACATAGTTAGTAAGAATTGTTCAATATTACCAATTGATTCTTGACTGTTTTCCCCATATTTTATGAAAGGTTGTGAGATACGATAAAGGTGGAAACGCGATATATTGGATATTTCGGAGTCTACTACATTGAGAATATCCAAGCCCCCTCCCCCCAAATATAATCCCGCGGACGCCCCTGATCAGTAGTCTTCTTCACGATCGCCAATTATTTAAAAATACATACTCAGGAGTAAGGACGTCAAATTGGAGGGGGGGGGGGGTATCAAAGGGTTTCACAAACACTGATGGGGGTCAAAAATTGTACTTTTTCCCGTGTGTCATAAATGTATGACCCCTAACACCATTTTAAGAAATAAAATGCTTAATTAAAAGCCAGTAATTGCAATGATTAAGGGTTGATTAATCGTTTCAGCAGACTCTTTAACACTCCAGATGAGCTTGTCATTGGAAGATAAACATAAATTATTCACCCAAGAAATTCAAATATTGATAGTGGACATCAAAATAGATTTGTATGTTGAAATAATACTGTGATTTATTTGGCAATTTTTGTTACAAGGGTTCTTATAGCAGTTTGTTTTAACTGTCGAAGCATCCTCATAATGAAATGAATCATTAATTGTTAATGAATGTTTACTTAATGATTGCAATTTGTGGCTATTACTTAACATTTTATCTTTTTAAATTAGAGTGACCGGAATGGAAATCGTAATAACATTTTGTTAATATAATAATTAATATAAAAAAAGTAATAAAATATTAGTATATAATAAAAAAAATTTCAGCAAACTATCTATTTGGCGAAATCGTTATTCGACAATTTTTCCGTTTGGCAATGTGGCTTTCAACTAAGTATCGGTGCAAGGGAAGAAAAAATCACTTTTACAAGCCTATAACTTAATTAATCAAGTACATACCTTACTTAACTAGTTTTATAAAACTGACTAATTATAATAATATTAATTTATTAATAGGAATTGGAAAATAATGTATCCGTACTTAATTTACTATGTGTTGATTCCTCTTCTTTTGAAACATTCTTCTTTTCCACAATGCTATCATTCAGCCCTGTTGAATGTCCATTATTGTTTTCTAGAGATGACGTCATAGTCCTATAAATAAATTCTTTGTTAGACTTAAAGTATACATTTTCACTTAAATATTAATATTACTTATAAATTATAATCTATTTTGTAGGACGTGTATTTCGATGATTTCTCTCAAAGTTACTGAATTGCATATGTATTCTACGACAAATTCTCGTTGAATTAATCAATAAATTATTCATATTAATATTTTAGAGACACTACAAATTGAACCAATGGGGACATTGGATACAAACAAAACTTGGTTATTTTTGTTTCAGCTGTTGTTTGTTTGCATAACGAAACTTCGCAATAAAAAAATGTGGAAAAAATCGCAATTAAATGCTACTGCCAGATTGGTTTTCCACTCTCTAAACTAGCAACAAATTCATCGTCAAAATTAATGAATTCAAATTGACAGATTCTTTTTGAAAGGGCCATATTGCAGGCAAATTAACTGCCGTACATTTAATGAAGCCTTTAAGCTATATCTAACATTCTTGCAGTTAATTAGTTCAGCAGTATATTATTATGGAGTCAACATATGTGTGGCCTTCAACACAAAAGTAACCTAAAATGATTTTTATCTCAATTGAGCATGGATTGTATTTGTATTCTTTGGCAAATGATCGTGCATTTCTATCGTCAATCTTTCTTATTAACCCTTTGATTGTGCCACAAATAGTACTTAGGTAGCTAAAATTAATCATGGATCCAATAAAAGAATGAAAAATTTCTGGATTATTTTTGAAAGAGGCCTTAAGTCTCATAAATCAAATAAAAGTTTTAAACTACAGTTAATATTATTAAGTATCTTAACGTATCTCAGAAATATGAATAAAAAGCCAATAACTGACTCAATCATGTACATGACATATCTGTTTACCAAGTTGTCCATTAAAATATCAAAACTTTGAATTTTAAACCTCAACGAGATACAATTTATTAATTAACAATATTATTTCAGCAAAAATAATACTATAAATGGATGTGTGTCTCAGATCCCTTAATCATTTAATGTAGCCACCCTTAGCGACGATGATGGCTTCTAGGCGATGGTGAAAGGCCTTGGACCCGCTTTGGATGTAGCCATCTGCCATGGGACCCCAGTGCTAGTTGACAGTTGACGGAAAAGATGGGGTTATTTCATTGCTGTTGTCAAAAGGGGTCTCTTCGTCCTTACAAGTCTCTTTCCAGCCACTTTTTTGATAGCTCTCTGGGCAACCTGGATCCAATTTGGCCTTTTGATAAGCCTTTCTTCCTCTCCAACTTTTTGAGCTTGCGGACGCCGTACACGGTGGTCCTTGAGACGCCCAACTACTTGGTGTGCGTGTATGAAACTTCATCGATCATATTCAATGATCATTTTCTCTATTTGCGCGTAATAGTGAGCTCAGATTTTTTTTTTTTCATAATTGGAATTTGAATTCATTTAAATAACTATACCTTCATACATTATTGAATTGGTAAGTGTTCAGATTTCAATGGACTACCCGGTATATTTAACATAATATGTTGTAACTTTTTTTTGACATTTATCTTTTCTTGAAATTTATACAAGGTTATTTTTATGTTGACTCATCCGGTATTATGATGAAGTAATCATAATTTCAAACGTATGTAATGTTAACATAGTCGTGATAAGAAGCTAAACATATCCTTAGACAAAATAGCGACAATTACAGCATAAAAAATTAAGATAGTACCAACAGCTAAAGAGCTAATAGTGTTGAGTCTACGGTTTAAGATCCTGATTCGGACCGAAATATCGGTTCAAGTCTTTTTTTTTTTTTTCAGTTTGGACTTAAATGATTTTTCCTGGAACAATTTAGACCAAATTTTCGGTTCCCCCTATATTGGCATGTTGTTTTTTTTCATTTAACCCTAGGAAGTAGTATTGACATTACCGCCAAAATTATCCAAATTACCCGATTTTAGGTAACTTATCCCTGTTCATACCGAACTAGTTTAAAAGGACCAAATTACTTTGTTCCACTGAAAATCTTAACCCACGATGATAATCGCAAGAATTTTATGCATGTTAAAAAAAATGAAAATTATCATGGTAAATCTGGACTTTTATTAACAAAGTCATGTGTTCAATCAGGTCAATTAGTAATACAAATATAATATATGCTTAATATTTATACTTCACACGACATTATGATAGGCCGATGCTCTGAATCAACAGTTCATCTTTTTAGTCGGTCTTGACGAATTTTTGAATTAGATGGATTCAAAGCGAATGCTTCGTCGAGACTGATCTATACCATTGTTCTTTAAACTAGTAAATTAGTTTGCCCCACTACTAAACATAACGATTTTAGGACCGATCTAGGATTTCAAGAGCGGAACCCATCCAACACTAGGAGATAGGTTACCAAATAAGAACTCTAGAACATCGAATTGGCTTGCGCGGGACACAGCCAAGCGTATATCAAGAAGAGGCTCAGGTATCCGAAGAGCACAGTCTACGACGTCTACAAAAGCTGGAAGGAAAGGGTATATAAGAGAAAAGCTCACAAGTCCTGGAATGATACAAAACTCCCACCCAGATTCATTCTAAGTCTAAAACGGTCCATGAAGGCATCTCCTGTGACTGAAATTGACGTTTTTCCCGTGGAAGCCGTCGATCAGTCTCCAGGACCATAAATATTTACACTATGAAGTCACATGGTGACCGCATCATCTTTATTCGGATGATAAACAGTGGACTGTCAACAGGTCCCACAACATCCAAAACGATTGATGGTTGGCCACAGCGAAAGCTAATGTTCCCACGTGTTTAAAACTAAGTTATTGGTCAGTATAATAGCCTTTGGGATCATTGGGAACAACAGCAGTAGCATACCCCCCATCTTCTTTAATCAAAAAGAGAGGATGTGCCGACAGGTACTGTGAACTCATGCCTGAAGATGTAATACCTTTAATGAAAGATGAGGCCAATGGTGTGGAGTTCCTGTATCAACAAGAACCATTCCTCTCTCACAAGGCCAGCAAGACCCAAAACTTGTTGAAAGAAGAGAAGGTGCCATTTTGGGAACCGCAGAACTGGCCTTGTAACTCCCCCGATATGAATCCCATCGATTACTTCTTATAGGTGGAGAAGAAGGTTTCTACCAAATCGCACAACAGCATCGACTCCTTGAAGGCCACCATAAATAAGTACTGAGCCAAAGTATCTCATGGACGTGGTATAGGCTAGCAAATCCTTTAGGCCACGCATTGAGCGAATGATTGGCGAAGAAGGTGAACTTATGGTGTACATTTTTTCTTTTGTATTATTGGAACTTGTAAATAAAATTTTCAAACCAGTTAAAGGTAGTCAAATTACCTGAACGACTCTGTAGAGTCGGTCTAAACCAAATTTTAAATGATAACAATTCAGACCAATTTTTTTTTTTGTAAGACCAATCTGGACTGAATGTTACCTTGAGACCCATATATACTAAAAAAAAAAAAATTTTTAACCCAGGATGAGCTTCTTCAAAAGACCGAACTACTTTTCGGTCCAAGGGGTACAACACTAGTAGATAAGTGATCAAATAAGAATTCCACTCCATGAGATATCTGTCAGCAAATATAGATATGTATTATGAATGTATTATCGGAGGGTTGAACGTATTGAAAAAGATAATGTTTTTAATATATTCTACACATTTTCTTTGAAACTCGAAGTAAAACTCCTTTGAATATGGAACAAACTATGATTAGTTTCAAATTACGCCTCTCCGAAGCCCCTAAGTAATGTTACATGATGAGGTGGCATTCAATTCATAGTACACTGCTTACTTAAACTCATAATAATGATATATATAAAATACTCTGAATATTTTTGACTCATTTCCAAAACATAAGATTCTTAACGATCTACATACAATTCTAAGAGCTTCATAATGTTTGCTCTTTTCTCAAATTTTGCATTATTTACTCATTATAACTACACATAAACATTTTCATGCAAATGTAGTAACAAGGAAAAACTAGGTGTTGAAAAACAAGCTGTGTAAGTTAGGCTGGCTCTTATTGTGTACTTAAAATAATCAATGATTGTAATTTTCATTATTTCTCACCTCTCAATCCGTTTCAATAATGAAAATATATTATTTCTATGCCAAAAGTTATAATATTTCAGCCAGGCTGAACACCCTGACCTTTAGTTCTTAAATTTTTGAATAAAATGGGAAATATATCAAAGTTTGCATATGTCCTTATTTTATAACACAAATGAAACGCAAAAGTAATTAAAATTTTACCACTAGACAAGAACGCTCCAAATAAGGATTCGTTTTGTAAATATAGTACCCAGAGTCCCTTTAAAAACTGAACACTCTGAACTTTAAACTGCAACAAGATATAATTTATTAATTAAACAATAGAATTTCAACAAAACTAATATTATCAATAGATGCTTGTCTAAGCTCTTTGAATCATTAATCTAGCCGTCCTTAGCTGCAATGACGGCTTCCAGGTGGAAGGCGAAGTTATGAGAACCGCTCCAGATGTAATCGACTGTCACGAAGTCCAAGTGCTGGCTGACATGGTTTTTGAGGGACTCAGTGTTTGGATGACGGTCACCTTGACATGCACATAAAAGGTGTAGTCCAGGGGTTGGTATCAAGGCTATAGGGGGACCAAAAGTGTCGAAATATAGCTCAAAAGCCTAATTAAAAAGAGTCTTGTAAAGGAAACAATTTTTTTATTTCATTCCGGGTGTCAAAAGTGGGTTCTCCACCCTCACAATGCTCCTTCAATACAATTTTTTGATAGCTTTCTGGACAGTCTGGTGTGATAGCCCGAAATCTCTTGTATGGGCCCTCATGGACTTGAGGGAATTGGGTTGGGCTCCTTCTTTAACTCCTCTGGGGCCATTCTTGTCTTTTTGACAGAGACGTTCTTCCTCTCCAACATTTCGAAATTGCTGACGGCGTAAACGGTGGTCTTGGAGACATTCAACTACTTGTACTGCGCGAATGGAAATTCGCGTATCACATTCAAGTGTCATTTTCTCAACTTGAGCGTAAACTAGATTTGTTTTGTTTTGTAACGTATTGCTAATGTTTTAATATATCAAAATATGAGTTAATTTGTATGACTAAACCTTCATTTATTATTGAATTAGTAAGTGTTTAGATTTCATGGACCACCCGGTACATTGTAATACAGTAAATATTAAATAATTTAATTGATCCTTAGCATTTAATATTGAAACTAGTGTTGTGTCAGTCCCTATTTATTTGGTTTAGTCCATTCTACTCTTAGGACCAGTCCTTAATACAGTTGGTCCTATGGAACGTCAGAACTAAAACTGATATATATATATAAAGTAATATGGTTGAGTTACGTTATAAAAGACGGAACTTTATAAGTTGTGGAGGTGATACGCAGGTATGAGCTGGACCGGACCGAGACTGAACTGTAGGGGCCTGCAGTCTTCATTCCTAAATAAGGAACGACACAACACTAATTGAAACTATAAAAATTACAAAACCAAAGACAATATCAAACTAGAATGGGAACTCCGTTAGTGTAAGGTTGGTCCTTATTTAGGACCAAGGACCGTGTTCCAGTCCAACCCCACTTGTTGGTATTTAAAAAAGGTAAAATAGATCCCTCGTGGTGTCAATGAGGGTGTTTTTCGTCGTTTTGATTATTCCGTTAGAATGAATTATAACAATTTAATTTCATATATCTTATTTGGCTTAATAAACCATCAATATTTGAAGAAAAATATCAAGGACCGATAGTTAAGGACAGGTCCCAAGTCCCAACGGTCTTAAGGACTGATCTCAAGGAATGGCGGTCTTAAAGACAGATAGGACCAGTCCTAACGCTGGACTGGACCGAATAAATGAGGACCAGCCCAACAATACACTCGTTAGAGCGACAACCTTCACCTATGGTTATTTTTCCTAAATGAAATGTTTAGTTTTTACTTTGACCCTTAATCTTGAGCGTGGATCTTTTTGTTATATGAAGCATCTTTGTTTAACCTATATAATGATACTCTTTTGGACTCTGCACTTCAATATGTCTAATGTTATTTTCGATTATGTACTTTTAACATTTTGTACTACCTTGATTTGTGACCTTGACCTTGGGGGCCACAAACAGAGTCAAAAACATAACTTCCGTTCAATTTCGTTGGTGGTGGTAATTATGGTATTCAATTTATTTTTTGCTTGCACACTAAGCGAAACTTTATATAGGCCAAAACATTAAGGAGCGAGGGCTACCATGAAATATTAATTAAAATCCAAAATAGTTAGTACAACAAAGTTTTATTTTGAAGGGAGTCTAATTGAAGAGTGAGACAAGTAAAAACAACAGCTTGCTTCTTAAAGGACACCCTAAATAGTACATCTAAAAACATCTTTTAACTTATTTACATACATAGGAATTTGTCAAAAAAAAACACATAATACACTATACAAAATTAATGATGAACATTAAATATAAAAAAATATTAGTATAATAACTGCCAAAATGATGAGACAAGAAATAAATGCTTTGGAAGATATTAGGATATTAACAAATAGTTTTAAATAATTATATACCCCATGTTCCGTATTTAAAGCAACACATATTTAAATTTAAAAAAGTTAAATATGTGGAAGGAAGTTCTGTTATTGATGGGGTTATGTGATAATGACATATCTTGAGATTCGTTTTTATTTTAAAGTATTTTTTCTATTGACAACTTGGCCCAAATGGAAGTGATCATAAAATTTTGATTAAAATGGCATAGCACGGGAATTTTTCAATTGATGTCAGTAGGGGTTGAATCCATGAATAGATTGCCGGTTTATCGGATTTATAAGCCGCTCTTAAATTTGTGGAAATGTTTCTAGAATGCCTGACCATGAAAGAGAGAGAAATATTCGTAAAAATGTTGTCATAAACGGAATATCCACATTATGATCATATTGATTGCCAAGGGCCATAGGTATGCCATCAACTTTTATGAATCACCAGTTTTCCCATTTCCTTTGAGTGACCGGCAGATGTTTCCAAGGTCTTTTTTATCGGCAGCACGTCTGTTAACTTGCACTACTTCACTCAAACATAGCTTGGTGGAGCCGGAGGGATGAAATATTCTTAAGCAAAACGTCGATGATAATTTTATAATTGAACAAGGACTTGTAACTCGCTCAAAAAAGAGCCAACCAAACATGGCCTGTTCAATCAATCGAGTTACATAATCATCCATGAGATTTCTTGTTTCATCTCGTACAGTCGGAAACGTTCAAATATAATACTTTAAGTTGAGGATAAGGCATCAGAAATGGCCTTCATTGTCGATATATAGACTATCCTTCTCGGGAAAAACAAGAGCTTGCAAGGTATAATAACCATTATTGACCTTTTGTCCCAGCACAGTGGAGCTGAAGGGACTTTTTACGTTCCAAGGACAGTTACCGAAAATAGGACAGGTAAATTCTAAATTTTTCCCAACACGGCGAATTTCTATGACCTATTTGCTCACCTCCACTACGAATAAGGAAGGTTGCCGTAACCCAAGCCATCTCGTCGTGCCTGACAAAACATATCCAGAGGATTGAGCAGCACCAGTACTAAAATCGAAGGACTTTGGATCACATCCCCACTACTCTATGTACCGATGAAGATCTTGCAGATCATGACTACTGAATTGGGGGTACAACAATTATTGATAAAATACTGCTGTATTATTTAGCGGGCACGTTCTTTTGGAATTTGTAATCGGAAGAAAGAATTTTCTTTTGATCATCTGGGGTCCTAATTCCTTTTCTACTTAATTCAATTATATTCAAAACCTGATTGAACATTTATGTGTTCTCATAGAAAATAATTATGGCACATTACTCCAAACCATGGTGCTCAGAAGTGTTCTGCCGCTCCTTTTTTAGGACTGAGGACTGCGATCTACTCACGTCCCACTTATCGGTACTTAAAAAAGGTAAAATCGATCCCTTTTTCCTTTTTTATTTATTAAATGATATCGTTATATAATCGAATAAATCATATAACTAAGTACAAAAGTAATATGTTGTATTTTATTGCATAATAATGAAAACAGGAATATTTTTTTGCAAAATATGTAGAATGCTCTTAATACATATATCTCATTTTGCTTAATAAACCATTGGCATTTTTGGGAAACATTCAAAGACCATATAAGTCTTAAGGTCCGGTCCTAAGGACCGACAGTTCTTATTACCGATAGGACCAGACCGAACTAACCTTTTTTTCAAACTGAAGATTGGTCAACGCTTGACAATTTTACTGGAGACCAAGGGGGGTTAAATAATAATCATAATACACGTAAATCCACTGTGTACTTAGGGGCGTCGTAGGCTTATATATATATTTTTTTTTTTTTTTTTTGGAGGCTTTGTTTTTTCCACAGTATAATTTAATCGAATTACCTTTTTAAAACTTTAGAACAGAAATCCTTAAATTGATTTGGTGGGTGCAAATTTTTTCTTAAAATTAATTATTATTTTAAATTTTTAAATTTTTTTTTTTTGGGGGAGGATGGGATGCAACCCCTTCAGCACCCACCCACCCATACAGATACCCCTTATACTCATATGGAACTTAATTAGTATATTGTTCCAACATTACAATGGTATTATAAAATTAGGAAATAATAAATATATTAGAATATTGCTACAACACAAAAACGCTATTATGACATCAAAAACTGTCTGTAACGCTCAATCTATGGTTGGCCTAAGCTAGTTTCTTGGCAAAGAAATTTAAAAAAAAAAAGAGAACGGAGAACATATAGATGGTGTTTAGCTTGTTGCCATTGAAATCTGATGAATTAATTAAAAATTGTCATCTACCTTGCCCAAGTAATTAATTATCTTTTATAATTTGCATCCTATATAATAAAAATAATTTATATGTGTGTGTGTGATGTATATCTCACTCAAGGGAAATAGAAATACAAGATTATACCATAACGCGCGTAGGACTGATGTTTGACTACCCCTCCATATTGACGTCATAGTAAATGAGTGGTTGCGTGTTCTGTCAAAATCTGTTTTTCTTCCCTGATAGTCGGTACGAATTGAAAATTTTAGGAATGTTGACGTCATATTCTATGAGTGATAACGTGTTTTGTATAAATCGGCCTGTCTCACTCAGCCGTCGGTACAATACATCAGATTAAAAATTCTAGGAAGCCCGATTACATGATGGTCTAACCTTATATTTTGATTAATCTTGGTTTCACTTAGTAACAGAAAAAGGAAGAACATAATATTCAGTAGTAATTAAAAAATGGAGTTAGAAGAGGATGAGCGAGTTAATTTTAGTACGTATCTTCAATTTTCATTATGGTTGAAGGAGGAACAAGGCAAGTTAGCAATGGCAATGACAATAAATAAATCAGAGGGTCAAACATTTAAAAAAATTGCTTTATATTTACCGAAATTAGTATTTTCACATGGGTAATTATATGTTGCATTTTATAGAATGTCAAAAGGGGGTGCAGATTTGATTATTTTACATTAAATGGACAGAAACACAAAAAAAAGTTTTATTCAAGAAGGTTTTACAATATAAATTTACCTATTATATAATTATAATTTAAAGTAAATCCTTTTAGTTTAGAATTTGAAGATAAATAACCTATTTTTTATTGGCTATCTTTAAGATAACGTGTTCGTGGTAGTTAATCATTAATATTTTTTTCTTCTCCTACCAACTGTACTGTAAATGAAATAGTAACTTCACTTTTAATCTCGTACCAAGACGTAGATAATAAATAGAACAGAAATAACTAATTAATTCTTGTGCAACTGATTGACTCACAAGAGTGGTGACGGTTCAAGACCCAGATGTAAGGGACCATTGCTTTAGAGCATAGTTTCAAATTTTTTCTGAGGGAGGGGCAAATTGTAATTATTTACGTAATAAGTATATAAAATACCAGGTGGTTCATTCAAATCAGAAAACTTACTAATTCAATAATTAATGAAAGTTAAGTGTTTTTAAATTAATTCATACTTTGGTATATCAAAGCATAAGTAATTAGTCACAAAACAGAAAAAAAAACACGTGATTGATGAATTTTTCATTCACGCACACTAAGCAGTTGGACGTCTCCTGGACCACCGTCTACTCTGTCAGCAAATCCAACACGTTGGAAAGGAAGAAGGGCTCTGTCAAAAATCCCAAACTGGACCCAGATGAGTTAAAGGAAACAACCCAGGCCAATCCCCTCAAGTTCATGAAGGCCCATGCAAAAGATTTCGGGATTTCCCACCAAACTATCCAGAGAGCTATCAAAAAAGTGAAACGTAGAAAGGCCGCTTTTTACACTAGCAATGAAAGAAACCCGTTTACTCCTTTGCAATACTCTTTAGAATAAGTTTTGAACTATTTTTTGACACTTTTTCCCCCCTCCCTGCAACCCTGATCCCAACCCAATCGACGACACCTTTTGGGTGAATGTACTGGAGAAACCCTGCTGTGTATGTCATCCAAAAACAGAGGGACTCATAGCCATTGTCAGCCAGCCTTTGTACGCCATGACAGTGGGACTACATTTGCAGCGGGTGACAGACCTTCATATGCCGCCTGGAAGCCATTGTTACCGCTAAGAGCAACTACCTTAATGATTAAGATCGGTTAGATACATATCTATTGATAGGAGAATTAATTGTGTTGAAATTATATTGTTCATTGATAAATTATATCTTGTAAAAGTTTAAAATTCAGAGTATTCAGATTTTAATGGACCGCTAGATAAATTTTGAGGATCAGGAGAGGCCTAGCTTCCCTACCCTACAGGAATAGTAAATAAAAATAAGTCAATAACAACATTCCTTTAGAATAAGCAGACTATCGACTGATAAGATTACCGTATCTCCCCTCCAGTAGTTAACGAATTTTCCCCAGCTCAACATTATCAAAATTATCAAAAAAGTACAATTAGCAAGACAATGAGACTTTATATATTTATTTGCCTTTATCTCAACAATGAGATTTCAAAATGGCCACCGTTTCATCTCGATCCTACGGTTGAATGCCTTGCAGTCATTCTTCAAGTATTCTTCCAACATGTTGCCCCACCCCTTTCTTTACGAGAGCCTTTAGGAAATCCACATGGGAGAAGCCTTTCCCTCGATGGCATCCCAGATTACATAGTCAAGAGGCTTGTAGTCTTGTGATGACAGACGCCAGATTCAGGGGCGGCTGCTGGATTATATTTTCGGGGGGAAGGGGTGGGCGGGCAATACAATATCGTTTACATGGTTAAGATCAGCCTCATGAAATTTTGTCCAATGATAGTTGAAACATTTGTGTATGTAGACAAATTTGAAAAAAGCAAAAACCTTGACATATAATAGAAATATCCTACCTAAAATTATTTGAGGTGCCCGGTACTATTGCTTTTAACTATTTTGCCTCAGGACATTCTGCCTGAAAACAATTTAGCCTCATGGATATTTGCCTTAATAGATCAATAAATGAAGTTTATAAGTTAATGTCGTTTATTTTTGGTCAAAACTGATGTTTCCTTTTAATTTTGTAATTGAAAAATATAATTTTTCAATTACGAAATTACTGAAATGTTGTATTTTCTTTTGGACTAATGATGGAATTATGCTCTTCCCCCATATTATGCTGGTTCTTTAATCCATGAGTCCAAGCTAGTATGAATAATCTATCATCTCAAATGATAATTAATAATGGAGAAGGGATTGTCACTTATTCTAATCGAATCGTTGACGTATTTGTTTTCTTGTTATACTAATTTGATTACCTAATTTGTCTCTGATTTGAATTCTTTCAAAAGTGAAATTATGTTTGTGTAACCATTGAAATTACGGCACACAATTCCATCAATTTCCCAACAGAAAACAAATATTGAATGTATTTTATAATTATATTTTTTTAATTAAAAAATTCAAAGGAAAAATCAATTTGGTCCAGAAATCAACAATAATCACGTGTAAACCTAATAAATTTATATATTAAGGCGAAATATCCATGGTGCAAAATGGTCCTAAGGAAAAATATATTTCGCCAAAATAGTTTAAAGCAAAAGTACCTCGCACCATTATTTAAAACATGGAATTTTTAGGATAAACTTCACTCTCCTTCAACAGGAAAAATCTATGTTGTCTACATACTTAAATATTATTCTATACAACAGGTATACGTTTTGATTTACGTCTCTAGTAATTCCCTTTGGAGTTCATATTGCATAAAATCCAGGGCGGTCCGGAGGGGGGATTGGCTGGAGGGGCTGTATCCCCATGCTTAAGTTAAGGAACCTTTGCTTTTTACTAGAAAATGTTATATTTGATTTTTTTTTTGTATAAAATTTAATATAAATTTTTTGTAAATAGCTCTGGATTTTTGATTTATTTTTCCAAAAAATGTAATATTTGAAATTTTATTTTTTGTAAATATCTCTGGATGTTGGAATTTTTTTTTTAAAAAATTAGTTTGTTGTGAATAACTATGGATTTCTGAATTTTTTTTTCCAAAAATAATAATTTTTTGGAAGAATCGTGGATTTTCGATTTTTATTTTAAAAAAAATGAAATATTTAAAATTTAATTTTTGAACTTTTTTCCAAAAAATTTAATATTTATCTTTATTTTTTTTTTTTTTTTTTTTTTTTTGTGAACAACAATGAATTTTTGACATTTTTGGTGAATAGTTGTGGATTTCAGAAACTTTATAACAAAATGTAATTTTTTGTGAATAGTTATGGATTTTCTAAAAAAAAATTCCAAAAATAATAATTTTTTGGGAAGAACTATGGATTTTGGATTTTGATTTGTAAAAAAATTAAATTTATTTATCTTTAATTTTTTTAATTTTTTTTTATGAACAGCTGTGAATTTTTGACATTTTTGTTGAATAGTTGCGGATTTCAGAAACTTTTAAACAAAATTTAATTTGTAATTTTTTTTTGCAAAAAAATTCCAAAAACTAAACATTCCTCCTAAAAAAATTAATATACATTTATATATGTATATAATCCTGCGGGTACCCCTTCAATCAGTTTTCTAAAATCATAAAGAGTCCACTCACGAAAAATTATGAAAGTAGAGCACAGAGCATCAAAAATTCTTTGTGACGTATGTGTATATTATTTACTCAGTGTATACCTCCATCTATCTGTCTATCTACTTTACATATATAGGGCCAAAAGATCAAAGAAATTGCATTATATGTATTGATATCTTCATCTCCATATGTATATTGTTGACAAATATAGATCTACCTATTTATAAAAGTAGATAACATTATTTTCGATTCCTTAAGGATGTGGGCTCTTTCCCATATTCATTAGGGTATTAGTCATACATGTTTATTTGACCATCTTCAACATTAGGGTGTACTCTTATTCTCAGTGATGAAAATCCGATGTACTTTGTAACTGATCTGTTTTTGTTTTTTTGGAATTGGTAATGGTATGAAAAATGAATTTTCTTTTCCTTAGTAGTTATCATTATTATTTAATTTCTTAATTGGGAATATCATTTCCTAAATATTATATGCAATTTTTATAGGTTAGAAAATGTCTATCAAAACTATTTTATGCAAAATAATTAAAAATGTATTTTCAGTATCTATATTTACGCAGTCAATAGTTTTTGCCTTTTTTCATAGTTTGATGGATATATGGCGCATAAAGATGAACTTGTAGGACAATGTATTTTTGCATAGGCAATTTTTACAAGAAACTATATTTCTTTGCTAAAAATTGTAATATTTGAGTGATATTTGAAGTGATCACCCTTGGCTGTGAAAATTTTAACGTAAGTTATAAATTCCTCAATATTTCTGTACCTTTTTTTTATTTTTAAACACAAATGACACGTAGAACAAATTTAAGTTAAACCACTTACGTGAAGTGAAAAGGGACATAAATAATGGTCGTATTGTGGATAAAGTACTTTGCTTTAGCGAATGATCCATTATAATCTAAATAGTTTGAATGGTAAACTTCAACATTATATAATTCGTTAATTAACAATAGACTTTCAATAAAATTAATGCTATAAATAAATGCGTTATGAGCTTTCTTAATCATTAATGAAGCCACCCTTAGTGAGATGCCAGTGGCAGAAGGCCTGGCATCCGCTGCAGATGTAGTAATCCATCAGTGCGTCCCAGTGCTAGCTGACAGTGGATTTGAGGGCCTCGGTATTTGGATGATGGACACTGCAGGCATTGTAACGGAGGACATGGGTTTCTTTTGTAACTGTTGTCACAAGTGTCTTCTCCACCCAAAGAAGGCACCTTCCAGCCGCTTTTTTGATAGCTCTCTAGAGAGTCTGGTGTTAAACGCCGCATATACCCTGATTGACTTGGGGGATTGGCCTTGGATGTTTTCTTTAACTCTTTCGGATCCAGTTTAGCCTTTTTGACAGAGCCCTTCTTCCTTTCAAACGTCTCAGACTTGCTAACGGCGTAGGTGGTGTTCAGATTTGAATGGACTATCCGGTATAATAATGATTGAATAAACTAATTGATCCTTTAAAAAGGATTAAATATGATAACTACAAAAACTACTATGTGTATTGACAAAGTATTTATTCATGTCTACAGACAGACGTGTAATTGTATTTAACTTTGTGTTGAAATCGGTAATTTTGCCTCGAGGAGATTTTCCCTTTTTATATTATTGGTTCGAACTTTATTGTAAAGATAGTTTGATTATTTATTGAATCTTTATTTAATAATATATATTTAAGTATTATTGAGAAGAAAAATATTTAATAAACTACGCTGTCTTTCATAATGAAAACGTATTACTTAATTAGGTACTTTTATAATATTGTATAAATCATCTAGGGATATAACTTTTGTAGAGCGTTAGGAGGTATAAGCAGGATTTAGAAATATATCAATATGATTCATTCATCATTTATCAACCATTAATTAATTAATTTTATAGTCGTCCCTCTTCTTTTCTGATTTTGAATTGTATACATTCAGTCAATCCATCATTTTTTGGGATTTCAAATATTATCCCAAAATGGAAGAATTGCTAAAAATACTATGTGCTATTGAAATGAAATTACAACTAGGACAAATATTATAGCTTTATAATAGTACAAAGTTCATATGAGTCGATCAACAGGAATTTCTCATCAAAAGGATGTTTTTTCACCACAACAGCTTATGTGATTGGAACATGTCCTCCTCCAGATAATATTAGAACTCATTGACTATTCCTTCTTTATAATTCAGTTTAATCTTTTCCAGTGGAACGATTAATTTATATTTTAATAAATCGGAAATTTATTCGTCGATTGTCTTCAAACTCGGTGAAAGATAGGTTTTGTGACTCAAGATTCTTTATGTAAAGTTTGGACTCAATTAAAAACAAAACAAACGAGAAGAAGTAAAATGGATCAACAAAGGAGTGAAATTTTGAAGCTTCTTTCACACGGCATGTCCTCCATGTTTACATCCAAGGAGCTTGGGTGTAGCCGTACCATTGTATATAGTTCTAGATACTTATTCACCGCCACCATGGTCTTAGGAGATGTGGCCAGCACATAAGAAGTCCGCCCTCCTATTTTTGTGGAGAGGAAGGCACGACTCAATGGAGATGCGTACATCGAACTTCTGGATAAGAAAGCGCTACCTTGGGCGTAAAAAAGTTCGGGGACGACTTTGTTTTCATTTAAAAAGGAGCTCCGTATCATCTCGCCAGAAACCCCCAGGTCTTCCTGTGGGAGAACTTTTCGTTCTTTTGGGACCTCAACATGTGGCCCCTCTCCTCTCCCGACACGAAAAAACCTTGGACTATTCTATCTAGGTGCGTCTGGAGGGGATAGTGTGTGCTACTCCTCACAGGAGTGACCAGTCTCTAGATGCTTCCATCAAGAAGGAGTTGATCAAGCTCAAGTATGACTACATAGTCAAGCCCTGCAAGATATTCAGGCCTCGTGAGGCAACTATTAGAGCTGAGGGCTCACATATTTAATCAAATTTGTCCCAAGAACTATTTTCAGATGATTTTGTTAAATAAGTGTCCACACAAAACCTCTCGTTTAAATTTTACTCTTTAAAAATTGAAAATAATCAAATGTGTACACTAGATAAGATTAACCCTACATTTATAATTGATTAATTATTTCATCATTTTTGGCTTTTTTTCTTCTTCTCATAGCATTATAATTAATCTGATCGAGATATAGCAGTAAAATTCTAACTTCTAAGCGATGATAAAAAAATATAAAAAGGTGGGATTTATTGCGGCGAAATCTCCAATAGGTAAAGCTACCAGCGGCTAAATTAGCCTAACCACTTTGTGATAGTTATAAAAATATGATATATCCCATAGTTTTTCGTTTTTCGTCTAATTTTTTCAATATGGAATGCATATTAAGAAGCAATGGGCACCACTAAATAATAATTAAAGTCAAAAATAATTTGCACTACGCTGTTATATTATGATGGAAACAAAATTGAGTTGGGTGAGACTAATAGAAGTAAAACATTCGGAGAAGTATTTCAGTAAAATTGAAAGAATAACTGATTGAGATTGTAAATTCTTGGTTCACTAGACTAAATCAACCCCTCCCAAAAAAAAAGAAGTTGGTCTCAATATTATTTTTAGAAGTCAATTTACTACAAAAAAAAGCCCCCGTTAACGAATTGCAACATAACCCTTATCACTAAAAAGTCCTGCACTTGAAGGAAGAAGAAAAACTTACTCCTTCTGCCAAAATGGTATTGAAACTTCGGCATATTTACTATATCAGTCTTTTAAATTAACGCCAGTAATACAACTCTGTAGTTTAAAAGTGGAGAAGAGCTTTAAAACTAGTGTAACAAAAGTTGATTGGATCATAGGAACCAGTCCCAATTCTTCAAATGTTTTCAAAGTAGAAGCGATTCTCAGCACAATTAAATAAATAATTTATTCTACCAGATGCTATCAGGTTTCCCTTCGAATACATATATAAAAAGTTGTATAAAGAGAACTCGATATTTTAGGAAACATTGCAAAAAAACGGACAACCTTTCCTTCCAACCCAAAGTTTTCAACATCTAAGAATCAAGAAATGGAATGGAGAATTTCAAAGTTTTAATGAATAATATTATTTTAAAAATTATATATTATATTGTTTTTTTACATTGATCTCTATGTTTGGATATTTATGATATCATTATGTTAAGTTTTAATGTTTAAATGGTAATTAATTTTGTATCACGGTATTACCTCGCTAACACAGAATAGCCTGTTTATTTTGCTGTCACCTGTTGATTCCCTCGTTTGACTTGATACGTCATAACTATTTCAAAATATATTCATTTTTGATAAATAAAAGGAAGTAATAAGTTACGCAGTGGTCAATGAAAATCTGAACACCTTGAATTTTAAACTTTAACAAGATATAATTTCTTAATAAACAATATAATTTCCACAAATTAATACTATAAAAAGATGTGTATCTCAACTCTCTTAATGATTAATACAACCGCTTTTAGGGGCAATGATGGCTTCCAGGTAGTGGCGAAAGTCCTGTCACCCGCTGCGGATGACGTCCTCTGTACTTAAAATGTGTAGTAGAGGGGGTTGGCATTAGGACTATATGGTAGCCAGAAGTGTCAAGAAAAATTCAAAAGAGTCTTATACGTGGGGAGATGGGTTTATTTCATCACTAATATCAAAAGTGTCCTATTCACCCTCACAAGGCTATTTCCAACGGCATTTTGATTGATCTTTGGATTATCTGTTGTAAAAACCCAAGACCTCATAGATTTGAGGGGATTTGCCTGTTTTTTCTTTCTTTAGCTCCTTTGAATCCAGTTAGGCCTTTTTGACAGATCCCTTCTTCCTTTCCAACGGTTTGGATTTGCTTAAAGTGTAGACGGTGGTCTTGGAGACGCCAAACTGCTTTGAATTTTACAAATGAAAATTCGTTGATCATATCCAGGTATCATTTTCTCAACTTGTATATAGAAGTTAGAGAGCTCAGATTTAATTTGTTTTGTAACTAATAGTTTATGCTTTAATATATCGAAATCTCAATTAACTTCAATAACATAATCTTCTGTAATTATTGAATTAGTAAGTGTTAAGATTTCAAGGGATCCCCCGCTATATTAAACTTATGCTCCGTTTATGACAAGGATGGTCTCGGAGTACTTAAGAGATAAATAACAGTTGCAATGATTCAATTTACCAGATGATTTTGGGCTCTTTTTTTGGTTTCTTTTCGGTGGAGGGTTGCGAGATATAAAAAAGGCAACAACGTGATATTTGTTGTTAAAGTTCATTTGAAATATATATTGATTTTTAGGGGCATCCCTAATGTACATACTACCTCCGTATGGGACATCAAAATATTGAAGGGAAAGTTACGTTTGGTTAATTACAAAATATGTACTTTGCAGAGTCATGAGTAAATGTTGATTATGATTGCAAGGCAAAAAAACATGAAAATCATTGTCAACAACAATGATTTTAATTGCTTAATTGCTCCTCTCAACACCCTGCCCCACCTATGTTTTAGGTCAAAAGATGAAGAACCGTAAAAACACTGGTATTTCCTGGAATTCCAACATTTTAACATTAGTTTTCTAGAATCATGCCTATGGATAATTTACCTGGAAATGAGACACACCACATATACAAAGTGGGGACTCAAAACATGCAGTAACATGACAGAATCACAAAATATTAGATTTATATGGAATCAAGAAAAGACAACTAAAACCAATTTGTGATATGTTTACCGGGTAGTACATTGAAATCTGAACAACACTTACTAATTCAATAATTAATGAAGGTTACGTGTTTTTAAATTAATTGCATAAGCAATTAGTCACAAAACAGAAAAAAAACGTGATTGATGAATTTCCATTCCAAAGTTGAGGAATTGAAATTAACATATATTAAGGCACAGACAATTAGTTAAAAAATACAACAAATCTAAGCTCTCTAGCTTACGTAAAAGTCGAATTTATTACACTTGAACGTGATTGACGAATTCCCTTCCCTCCCTCCAAGCAGTTGGGTGTCTCCAAGACCACCGTCTACCCCGTCAGTAAGCTCAAAACGTGGATGAGGAAGAAGGGTTCTCTCAAAAAGGCCAATCTGGACCCAGATGAGTAAAAGGAAACAGCCCAGGATAATCCTCTCAAGTCCATGAACGCCCATGCAAGATATCTTGGGGTTTCAAACCAGACTGTCCACAGAGCTATGAAGAGATCTCAGACACACATCAATTTGTAGAAATTAATTTTGTTGAAATTCTACGGTGAATTAATAAATTTCATCTTTTTGTAGTTTAAAATTCAAAGTTTTCAAATCTTAACGGACCACTTGATAATTTCATTACTTATAAAGTCTGCCAAATGCACTAAACACTAACGTTGTTACAAATTTCTAAAGAATTAGTTCTTAATACTTTAACTGAAATTATAATGTTAATTTTCACAAAATTTTGTATTAAATTGCCCCATAAATGGCGGCAAGTTAAGACAACTCTGGGGCACGTTGATATAGAGGGGATTATGCAAAAATAGTTGATAAAATAAACGTGCTTATTGATATGATTAAAACAAAGATTAATATTACAAAAAAAAAAATATATTATTTGATTCGTGGTCCTTATATAATTTTTTACCATTTTAATACTCAGATATGGGACTCTGTAGCCAGTTTATCTGGTAGGAAAAGGATGGAAGATCTCTGCTTATACATATATATATTGATCTTTTTTATATTTGTTTAATTGTCAATATAATTTTACATTATTCTGTTTGTCTCCTGTCACATATATCTTTGGTCACCTACGTGCGTGTGTGTGTGGGGGAGGGGGTGAGAAATCACATTACATCACGCAATGCGTTATGGAAAAGGAGAATATACTCAACATGCGACAGTCCTGTACTAGCTGTGCGTGTAGCGGGGCTAGGAAAAATAAATGCTCACAGAAATAACCGAAGTATATTATAATATTATAACATTTACTTACATATTATGTATAGATGATAAATTTATTTCAATCATTACATTTGTTCATATATTAGAGTGTGGTGGAAAATTATTTTATCAGATAAAATGTGTATGTACAAAATGTTTGTAAATATAAAAAAAATATTCAGGTGCCACAAGAAATCAAACGAAAGGAAGTATTCTTCCTTTTTTTTTTGTACATATCTCAAGTTTCTCCAACTACTGACTGAAAACTAACCTCTAAGCTACTTGTTTGACATAAACACAGTATAATTTAATAAATACTTAACCAATTAAAAACTCTCGAGTTAACTTCAGATTTCATTTATATTATCATAAAATTAAAAGGAATACAGGATTATCAAAAGAAAAGAAAATAACATGAAAAAAAGTTTTAAATTCAGAAAATGTGTCATAGTTCAAAAATAGGTTTACTCATTACCCTAACATAATACAGTATAACAGTATATCAAGTTGCCCTGTCTACCAAACACAAGATTATATTTTGTGAGTGGAAGGCTTGGTTTTGGAATTTTTTAAAAAGATATCCATATTTCGTAAATAAATTTTTTTGGAATGAAATTGAAAAATTAATTTGTTCCAAAAAGTTTTAAATAAAAATTTTTTTGGAGAATAATTCCAAAAATCTATAGCTATATACAAAATATATTTTTTTTGAAAAATTAAATTTCATAAATTAAATTTTTTGAAAAAAAAATTTATATATTAACTTGTAAAAAAAATTAAAATAAGAAAAAGAAAAATTTCAAAAATCTATAGTTAGAAAAATTAATTTTTTTGGACTAAAAATTTGGAAAAATACATTAAATTTCAAATATAAATTTTTTTAAGGAAAAAATGAAATATTAAATTTTCTAGTCAATACCAAAAATTCCTTAACTTGGATGGAGGCTACAGCCCCTCGAACCTTCACTTTGAGCACGCCCTTGTCTCTGTACCTACATCAGGACTACTTCTATAAATCCCTACATTTTCCTACAGTTATAATCATCATACATTACGTCATAAATATGTAAATTATTTATCTACGACGTAAATACATAAATAAGCTAAATATTTAAGAATCCTTCACTTAAAATGATCTAGTTCATTTAAAAAAATTATGTCAGAAAATATATTTGTAGATACTACGAAATCATAAATATTTGAGTGACTCACATGCATGAAAAATATAGCTCACCCAGGCTGATCATTAGTGCTATTCTGGTTATGATACAGAATCCACGAATATTTCAAGATCGGGGTATTCTTTACCCTAGGAATACTTTAAAATTATCATACTATGAGCTATTCTTACAGAAAGTACCTTCTAAGTATTCAAGAGTTTATTTACTCAACTTTCAGTATGTTGATGTTAAGTGATGAAAAGCGTTGGCATAATGAGTATGTTAAAAGAAACCGAAAATCAACATGGTAACCATGATAATTTCAGGAATATTTTGTAGGAGATCAGGTACAATCATATGTGACTAGGGGAATAAACAAGGATATTGGCAAGAATTACTCCGGGGTCGATCCCCAATTCTACTCTGAGTCCATTGAATATACAAGAAAATAACCTTCAAAAGCTCTTATTGTTCCCAGCCAATTTCTAAATCTTCCGAAATCTCTCTCTACAGACACATAAACGTAAAAGATCCTACTACGTCTGCTTGAATATCAAGTGAAAATGAAGCTATCACTAAAGCAGGGATTGTTTATATTAATAAAGACTGTATCCTTGATTTAAATTATTTCAGCAAAAGTGGTCAATGAAAAGATTCAAAGTAAAGTCCATTTAAAAATATAACCAAAGACTTTTTTCAGTTTTCCTACTAACTTTCTCTGTTGCATTAATTGAAATTGGGATCACTGTTGATGTTAAGAAGGATGCGTTCTTCGTACTATGTGATAATAACTTCAAAGTAAGCTCCAACCTTATAAAGAGTGGCCCACAAAACTTTTTTCTTTTGATATCGCTTTAAAAAAAAGACAGATGGATATTTTTCAATTTTTTTTATTTATTTGAAAGCCTCAACATTCCGGTTAATGATGGAACACCACTTTATTCATATGGCCGTCGTGGCTGGCCTTACAGTAGCGCGGTCTGTCTGGATGGTTAGCGTAACATTTATCCTTGACGGTTCCCCACAAAAAATAGTCCGACGGAGTCAAATCGCGGCTACGAGGTGGCCAGTTGCCGTTTCGGCTTATGATGCGATTGTCGAAGACAGTGCGCAAAAGATCCACTGTAACGTTAGCTGTGTTGCACGTAGCGCCATCCCATTGGAATCAAATGTCGTCAATGTCTTCCTTTTCCATTGGGGGAAACAAAAAATCTTCCAACATGGCCCGATAGCGCTCATCATTGACCGTAACGGCAGCTCCTTGCTCGTTTTTGCGCTTTCGGCAACAGCAGCAATATTTTCGATTGAGTCCACTGGACGAACACGGGAACACGTTGTTTTATCCATTAACGAACCAGTTTCGCGCACACACTTCACAGATTTATCCACAAACTGCCTGGAAGGCGCTTTATTTCGACCGACGTAATTTTCTTGCAGTTTCGTTTGAAGACTCTCCATTTTGGAATTAAGTCTTTAGTATTTTCCAATTTTGGTCGAGCGTAAACTTAACCATTTCGTAGACCGGAGGCCTTGTACAAAACATTAGACACAATGAGAATGTTACTACAGCTGTCAAACGTCAAAAAAGGGTAGTTCAAAATGCAACTGCTAGATGGGGCACCATGTACAAGATATTACAACAGAAAACAACAGGCTGAAGAGATTGGCCTTGCTAATGAATTTATATCCATCATATTCATAGAGAGTTGTAATGAAAGACTGAAATGTAACTTCAGATATGGACAGCTCGTGGCTTTGAAACTTTTTTCCTTTCCTACTTAAAAGAAAACCATTCCAATTATAAACTACTCCACCAAATTAATACATTTTCAACTTAGATTGCTATTTCTATGGTTATGTATAATTAACATAATTGTCTATAACCTCATAGTGAATATGAGCGTTAATGTATAATGAAAGAATAATCATCACATGTTTAGTCTCTATTTTCTACAATATATATATACATTATTTAACTCCTTGCAAAAAATTATAAGTATAATCTTTTATTGAAATTCACTTGAGAACTCAGCAAACTTTCTAGCTCCATGGCCGTTTTGGGAAGTAGATTCTGTCTCAGGGGCATTTTACTGAATTGGTTAAAATTTATATATAAAGCAATATAGGGTGTACACGATAAATTGAAACTACTTTAATCCATAATGTGGATATTCGGGGTTAAATCATACTAATATTAAAGGTTGCATGAACAATACACTATAACTTCCACCACAATTATTTTGACAACAAACAATAGTCATCATGGAACAAGCAAGGAGAGACGCCATTCTGGAATTGGCTCGGGCGGGACACAAGCCCTCTGCTATATACAAGCTTCTTAACTCCCCAAGACCACGGTGTACCGGGTTTTCAATGCCTGGGAGGTTGAGGGAAAGGTCTACCGCAAGGCCCTCAACATGAGAAGTGACAGAATCTGTACTCCCCACTTCCTTGAAGGCCTCCGGAAGTCCGTCAAGGCTTTACCGGGGACTTCCTTGTCCAGGTTGGCCAAGAACCGTGGAGTGAGCAGGCAGCTGGTCTCGAAGGCTGTGAATGAATGACCAAACAACACATCCTTACGGCATCTGTTATGTATTGTCTTTTATTTAGTTTTAAATCATGACGTAGAGGATTTGTTTTAAATAGATAGGTAGGTACCTTGTGTTTTACGAGTTTGTATATTTTAATACCAAATGTATGTAAAATGTAATCCCTTACAGAATATATGTTTTAGTGTATGATAGTACCCCCAATCCAAAGGTGTTCTTATTAACTTTACTCCGGTCCGTTGCTTCCGTCTGTAAGTGGTGTTCGCGGAACATTACAGCATCCATGAAGGCCACCAGGCTCACCAACGGTAAACGTATCCTCAATGACCTGAAGAGCCATGGAGGAAGAATCATCTTCTTCTCCAACGAGAAAAACTGGACTGTCGACAGAAGCTACAACGTCCAGAATGACACGTGCCTTGCCAAGGAGATAGAAGAGGTCTCTGCAGTCTTCACCACAAAGTTTCCGGTCCTCCGTGATGACCCTGGGTGTCATCTGCAGCACCGGTGAGGTGATGCCTCCTTTCTTCTTCAATCCCAAGGAAAGGGTTAACGCGATAAGGTACTGCGAAGTCATGAAGGAGTTCGTCATCCCTTGGAGGTAGTTCATATTCCAACAAGACTCAGTGCCCGCACACATCGCCATGAGGACCACTAACCTCTTCAACTCCCACGACATCACTTTCTGGGATCGCAACACCTGGCCCTTCAACTCCCCCGACCTCAATCCGTTTGATAACTACAGGTAGGGGAAGTTGGAAAGGGAGGTGTGCAAGGTCAGCCATAAGAGCATCACGGCCCTGGAGGGTTCCATTACGAGGGAGTGGAATGCCGTTGACTCTGCAGAAGTCATCAGGGCATGCAAATCCTTTAGGGGCAGGATGGAGAAGATGGTGGCTGCTGAGGGAGGACATGTTGAATAAATTTATTGTTCAATATGATGTCTAATTTTTTCATATTTACAAATACACTCCAAATTCCATTTTTATCAAGCAGGTTGAATTTTAAGATAGTTCCAATTTGTCGTGGACACCCAGTATATGTATGTTTTTCGACGCTTCATTTTTTAATGTGTTCTTAATCTCATAAAACTTCGTGATAACTTGATCATAGAAACAATAATGAATCAACGAACGTGTGTAGCTAATGCTCAGCTAGTTATCTTGAAAAAGAAAAGAGTGGTATAAATCTATATTAATAAAAAAATTAATTTGTCTGTTTGTCAACGCTTAATATCTCCGAGCAATGCAGTGTACTCCTGCCTTTATTTTAATAAAATCAATAGTTTTTAAGAGTGTAGGCTAATTCTTGAAATTAGGAAGAAAATAAATCAACATGAACAATGACTTTAAGGTTGTAAATTCAGAAAATGTGTCCCAGATCCAGATTGGGGTTATTCACCAATATTCCTGGCAAATGTGCACTAATGTATATCATAGACATGCTTGAGTCAGTTATAGGCTTTAACATTAATTTTGTGGGATGAGACAAGATACTCAATAGTTATAGCTTCATTTAAGGTCGGTGAATTATATTAGCTTTTGAACTAACTATTGGTGTTCATTAATACAGGAACAAACAACAATACAGGTAGTGAGACAATATAAAAACAGCCTGTAACAAAAAAAAATCTCAATTCATTTCTGTAATTTATATAAGCATACAGCCAATATTGAATAGTTATATATGTTAAAGACTTTATCTTCAAATTTATGGGATGTATAAGATACCCAATATTTTTACTATATTTTAAAATCTTTATAGAATTCAGCAGACTTTTATTAGACCCAATATGGCTCCATTCAAATACAGTCTGTCAATTTCTTGTTCTTTTATTGAGACAATGGATTTTGTCTACATTAAAAATTATTTGTAAACAGGCAATGGGTTAATAAGAATAGTTTATCGATAGAAATTTACTAAAATTTGTCGAATAATGCAAATGTAATCCAAAATCAATTTTGAGAAAATTTATTTGTGATAGGTTTTGTATTGATGGGTAGCATGTTTATATTAAAGAAGTAAAAAAAAGTTTTTTTTTGAAAAAACCTTTCCTATAAAAAATGTAATTTTATTAATAAAAAAAATATATACTATTTATTAAAAAGGCTGCTTAAGTGTTTTTATTTTCTAAAAAAGGAAAGAAAAAAAAAGTGTAAAGAATATAGAAAGAAAAAAACCAAGTACATTTACATTTCCCTCAGGGCCCACTCACGCTGAAACCAACTCTTATGACAACACTAAAAAGGTCAAGTTATGGTGCAGTAATGATTTGAATTTATTTTCATTATAAATTTATTGATTTTAAGCACTCAAACTTTTAAAATTCTGTGATAATTAACCTTGGAAATTTTCTGTGAATAGCTTTGTGATTTTTTTCCAAAAAAATTAACTTTTTGTGAATAATTGTGGATTTTTTTCCATAAAGTTTAATATTAATAAACATAATAATATTTCATAATAAAAAAATATTATATAAGAATAATAAAATTCAAATCTAAAATTCTAGGCATTCAGATCAGATTCAAAAAAATTTATTACCGATTCGTGATACTTCGTCAAGTACTACTAAAAGTAAATATGGTAATATAAAAATAAATAGCTTTTTGGTTGACTTGTGTGTTCCATTATCACCAAAATATTTGATAACAGAGTTTCCAATCCAATTAAAGTGAAAAAAACAAAACAACAACAAAAGATTATGACGGTTGAATAACTTTTTGGAATGTTTATTTACATGGTTTATATAATATTCTACAGTAGTACCAAGATATGAATTAACATCAATCATCAAAATTTCCTGTTCTATATTTATGACAACTTGCGTACACATCATTTTGATCATTATCTTTGGCATGGAGTATCAAGAATGATTTAAAATACTATATCAAATTCGTCTTGACAGCTTATTCCAATTAGTCAACTTTTATTGTTATGAGCTATGAATAAGAGTAATTTTATGAAAGACCTTCGGGAATACAGGGGCGTCCTCAAAGGAGGGTTTGGGGGCTGTAGTCCCCCCAACCAAAATTAAGAAAATTTATCTTTTTACACGATTTTTTTTGTTTGTTAAAAAGTTTAATATTTTAAAATAAAGTTTATTTTCACAAATTTCTAATCCAAAAAAATAATTTTTCAATTTTTTTGAAAGAAAGTTTAGTTTATATGAATAGTTATGGATTTTATAAAAAAATTTTAAAAAATTGAATATTTGAAATTAAATTTAAGAAAATTTTTCCAAAAAAATCAATTTTTTATTGAATAGCTATGAATTTTTAAAACTTTTTTTGTGACAAAAAATTTGATATGTGAAACTTTTTTCAAAGAAATTAAATTTTCTATGAAACACTATATTTTTTTTAAATTTTTGAGAATTTTTTAAAATGGAATCTCCCCCAAAAAAAAGAAAAATAATAATAATTATAAAAAAATAACGTCCCTGGAATACAACTCAATATGTAAATAAAAAATATCTATATATTCCAAAGGGAAAAATTGTGTGTCCCGTCAACACCAATACAAGCTAGTTTGACTTTTTTATCAAAATTGCGCCTGGATTAAATATTTTGAATCTTTTAATTTTTCATTTCGACTACCAAATAATTTTGATTTATTTTGAGACACTGCAAAAGTAACAAAAATAATTGAATTGGAGAAATAATTTTGCCAATTAAAAAAATATATATTTTTGAAAGATCATATCGGGGCCAAATTTAGTTTCATAATTGAAATGAAGATTCTGAACTACAGACAAACTTTTTGGTATCTGAAACTATACCATAAGTTTGAATACATAATACAACAAAATTAGTCATGAAAGTTTGGTATAAAGCTAACTATTTTTTTACTTTTTTTTTCTCATAACAATTGAAATTGAATAAAATATGTATTACTCAACTAATTAACGTACATAGCAACAAAAATTAACCATCATAATGAAATAATTATGTAGGAATTGATGAATTATATTTGATAGGACCAAATAAAGATTCATAAATCATAAAAGATTTTATACTATAGCTAACATTCTTGGGTACTTCAATTCATCCCAGAAATATGAATACAAGAACCAAATACAAACACAAAATATGACGGACAATAGTTTATGAACTATTGGGAATTATATATGTATTAGTGTTGAAACTTAGTCCAGCACCGAATATTTTTTTTGGTTCGGTCTTAAGTAATTTTTTCTATACCGATTTGGACCGATTTTTCGATCCAAACTGCGGTCTGAGACCGTGGACCGATTTTTTTCGGTCACACTTTGTCTACCTTATTTTTTTTTTGGTCTCAATTTATGGACCCATTTTTTCCGGTCTCATATATGGATGAGAAACCATTTTCTGTATAGATCAACTATCATTTATTTTTTTCAAAAAAATCTCAAAAGTAAACGATAAGTTCTAGAACAAATACTTTATAGATATAAGAGACGGCGGGATCAAAATTAATCCGAGTTATCTCTGTTTCCTTTGGACCAATCTAGACCAAATTTTTATATGAGATCGGTCCTCACCGAGTTTTTTTGTTAGACCAAACTTATTGGGGCCAACAAAAATATAATGGTCTCAGAACTTTGTAGGATTTCCAGACCGAAACCCAAAAATAATATTTATTTTTTATGTTTTTCAATTTCTTTAATTTTGGCTTCAGATTATAGTTATGTTGACACGCCGTATGTATTGATGATACAATCCAATGTTTTCACTAAAAAAATGGATATGTGCTGCGCCAACACATAATAATAATCTTGTACAACAATCATGATAGGAGAAACCCCCAATCAATTTTTTTACTTACTATTTGTATTACAAAAAGCCCAATATTTCATGGACATATTTGAGGTATTTTTTGACTTTGTATTCAAATTTGCGGGATGAGTTAAAATATTCAATAATTTTAGATCTCGCGTAGAACTTTGATATGATTTTATATGGCCTTTGAAATAAAATATTTTTGTCTATTTTGTGTAGTATTTACGGCACATTCGAAGGGCAATTAAAAATAGTTTGGTATCGAAAATAAACTATAATTTGTCGATAAACACAAATTTTGTAATTTTGTGAAAAATCATTTTAACTTGCTTTTATGCTGACGGGGAGGTCTTTTTTGTTTATTTTTGTTTTATATGTGAAAACTTTTAAAGATGACAAAAACCCTGCAAAATTGAGTTATCTACCGTACATAAACTTTTATTTTTCTGCCTATAGAGGTTGTCATTTTAGTGGATTGATTTGCAAGTACAGGTTGGTCCAGATAAATTGGGGAAATATCTAAAGGCTTTAACAAACTAACTAGATGGGGATAAAATCATATTTTTTATTATTATTTGAAACCTACATTTAATGACATTCAATTATTTATAATGAGATCCACCTCTCTTGATCCTCGGTAACTTGTTGCAGAAAGCATTGGCAGGCCCAAGTGACCTCAAACAGATCCAACCTTGTTATTTTACTGGTTCTAGTTTTGCACTTTTAATTTATATTCCATAAATTTAGTAGCCCAATTCCAACAAGATAGCGCACGGGCCTACAAGGCCAAAAAAGTGCAGAGTGTCTTGGCCATAAGATGTCCTCACTTTAGGAGCCTGGATGTTTTGCCTGAGAACAGCCTGGACCTGAACTCATGCAATTTCTATTTCTGGAGAAGTGTCGAGCATGAGCCCTGTGCCAAGTATCACTCATCTGTGGAGACGCTGAAGAAGTGGATTACCCCGTACAATGGCAATGGTTCCAGAGCCGAGTTTATCAAGATTTCATTATAAATAATTGAATGTAAATAAATGTAGCTTTCAAATAATGTAACATTTATGGTTTTGCACCTTCTAGTTTGTTCGTTATAAGCCTTTAAAGATTTTCACAATTCATCTGGACCCCCCCTGTAATACTGCATAATAATAGGATTTTAAATATGATCTTACCTTGGTACTAAGAATCTGTATTGATTTATCCCTCCCTATTTAACTCTGTTTCTGAGTTGATTTCTCAAGGAAATCCAAAAGAGATATGGAATGAAATGCGGAGGTTGTTCTTTTAATCAAAAAATTGAGGAACACATTTCAGCGTGCTTTTTTTTCACCATCTTCCTGTGATGGTTTTCTCCATCCTCTCATGTGAAAGTAAGTAACACAAACTTTCACGTCCTTTTGTCTGCCTTTTCTTTTTTATTTACTCCTTTTCGCTTTTTATAAATACGGAATCCCCTTCTACACATTAAATGCATGAACATACATTAGACATGTCAATATGAAAGTATGCTCGAAGGAAAATAATACATTTTGTTAAAATGAATTCTGATGTGTAAACATCAAAGTAGGCTCCGATAAAAATGTTTGTAAAATGATTTTTCTTTTGCTAGATATTTTACTTAATAAGTACACATGGGCAAAATGTAGAGAAAAATAAAAGTTTTATAATTAAAAAGAAAAAAACGGTTGTCCTTTTGTGTTCATTTTTCAATAGATCGTTGTGGTGTTAATATTTAACTCTAAAGAATGAGTTCCTGCCAACTGTCGTATATTCATGTATAAAATAAAATTAGACTTCCACTTAACAGGGTGTATCTTATCTAGTGGTACAAATAATTTGAATTTTAATAAATCGGAAATTTATTCATTGATTGTCTTGAAAGTAAGTGAAAAATAGGGTATTGGGACTTAAAATTCCTTAAATAAAGTTTTGACAAAATTAAAAACAAACGAGAACGAACAAAATGGAGCAACAATGGTGTGAAATTTCGAAGCTTCTATCACGCATCACTCCATGGCCATATCCAAGTTGCTCTGGTGCAGTTTCAGCGAGACATGTCTTAAGAACAAAAGATCCAGCAGTCTGCACAGGCAAAGTCTGTCCTCCCATTTTTGAGGAGAGGAAGGAACGGCTCAATGCAGATGCTTATATCGAACTTCTGGATAAGAAAGTGCTACACTGAGGCCAGAGAAAAGTTCGGGGACAGCTTTGTTTTCACTCAAGACGGAGCCCCATGTTATCACGCCACTAAGACCCAGTCCTTACTGAGAGACAACTGTCTGGACTTTTGGGACCTCAACATGTGTTTTCCCTCCTCTCCAGACATAAACCCTTTAAACTACTCTATCTAGGTGTGTGTGTGGGAGAGGGCGTGTGCTACTCCTAACAGGAGTTCTCAGTCTCTATAAGATTCCATCAAGAAAGAGTAGACCAAGTTTGAATCCGACTACATAGTCAAGGCTTGCAAAGGATTTAGGACTCGCATTGAGATCATTATTAAAGCTTAGGGCTCACATATTAAATAAAAGTTGTACGAAGCACTATTTTCAGAAGATTTTGATGAATGAATATCCTCACGAAACCTCTTGAAAAATTGAAAAAAATAAAATGCATATTACTACATAATGTCAACCCAGTATATAATTTAAAGAATATAACTAAAACAATTATTTTTACTTACTGAGTGATAGTCATAAGTCAATTCTAGTCTGTTTATATGTTAACACGTCCTATGTTTCAAACATCAAATATCATTTGAATTAATAAGAAAATTAAAAAGCACAGTTTCCACCCAACGAATAAAACAAAGAGTAAAATTTAGTCATGTCACTCTGGATATTTGGAATAAGGACTAAATTTTTATTTTCCATATGACTCAAATTTTTCTTTTTTGTGTACAGCAATAAATGAAAGTAAAATAAACACTGAATATGCTTAACATTCCTAAAATAGCAATATACAAATTTTAGTAAATATTGATCTTCATGACATTTTTTTACAAGAATATTTACTAATGAAATTTTAAACCAAAAACTCATTATTTAATACAGATATAATAGAATGTGTTGTTGTTTTTTTTTTGTTTTTTTTCCCCAAAGAGTTACGGACCGAAAAATATATTAAATAAAAATTATGCACTATTCACTGAAAGTATATAAATTAGTTATAGAATGATTTAAAAATCTCAGTGCTGATTTTAATATGAAATTTCCCCTACTGACATTATTTATAACAAAAGTAACGATCTTTTTTACATATCTTATCATAATTTACTTACCTAAAACAATCAGTGTTTAAAGCGTAATAAATATGAATATATGATGGGTTTTTTTTCTAAGGGCGTTCTCGTTAATGTTTCATTCTTAAGGAGAGAACATTGATTGACTATAAACTATGAAGTGTAACCATGAATATGTTTACTCATTAATAACGGAGAGGAACGCTGAGGAGTTTTAAATCTAAGTCCTTGTTGAACTCAGACTATAATTGAGGATCAACATCCGAGTAGTTCCAGACTATTTCATTTCTAAATACGGAGTAGGCTTTGTGTTTATTTCCTTCATCGCATAGCTGCTCGCAGCTAATTTAATGAAACGTCATGGCAGTTCAGCTGCTCTTTTCCAAAACATTTTTCAAATTGTCAGGATGAACACGTTAATTCTCCAGGTTTTTTTTAACATACCAGTGGATATTTTTATTTTCATCTATGGAAATAAGTACACTTTTCACTTGTAGGTCCACCGATGTTACATCACTACTAAAGAGTAAAACGGGTCTGCCATTACAATACAAGGGTATACCATAAAGCGTGTACGACTGATGTTTAACTTACATCACGCGTTTTAATATTGATGCCATAGTAGATGAGTGGCTGCGTGTTTTGTTAAAATATGTCGGTATTGCCCAGTAGTCTGTACGATACATCAAAGTAAAAATTCTAGCAAGTCCGATTATATGATGATCTAACCTTATACTTCTATTAACTTGGTACAAAAGAACGATAACGCTAATTAATTCTAAACAGAAACGTTCTGTACAGTCCCAGATATCAGACTACATGCAATCATTTTCTAAAACTTATTGCAATAAAATAACAATTTGCTTAGTCGTACGTGTTTAAAGCATATTTGTTTATTTTCAAATTGTTTCTTCTCAATTTTCGAGCATTTTTTGATTATTTTATTACTATAGTTTATAAAATTATAAGACTAAATCCATGTATTCACATGGTCGTTTCCTGTATCTTGACAGACATATTTCATAATTTTTTCTTCATATCTTAGAAAAGTAAAAAATTATTCAATACCGGAAATAAATAAGAATTGAAATAAGATAATCGAAAATTATAGCATATTTTCCGATGCTGATGCCAATTCCAATTTTAGAAAAACACTCGATTCTCCGTTTCCGTTAACCATTCTACAACTTGTTTAAAGGTTGTAAGATTTATGACACAAGTGGGAAAGAAAGGGAGAAAAATCACAATGATTAGACTTTCATGTTTTTAGAATCCATCATTTAATAAATTATTTTAACTTATTGATTGACTTTCACAAAAAAAAAAACTCTAGCTTGTTTTTAGTTTGACAAGTCAAGCATGTACAGCATAGAGCAAAAAAACATGGAAAATTATTTTTCTTATTAATATAAGAGGGTTTAGTGATTATTTTTTGCAGTTCTGGTTCAGTCATCATTTGTGTATAAACAAACTAAACTAAACATTTCAGTATCTCGTCATTATGAGTGAACAAAAAAACACAAGGATTATGGACATAGTGAAGTGCTCCAGAAGCCTGGGTTTCATGATGGCCAGAAGGCTTAAGAGGTAAAGAGACAACATTTGAACCTGCTAGACTTTGCTGCGTTGGGTAATTTGGAGAGGGAAACCAATCCCCTACCAAATGTGGACTCACTGAAGTCCGCCATAGTGGCTGCATAAAACAACTTGAATGATGAGTTTGTCATCAACTACTGCAAGCCCTTCCGGGGACTTGTAAAGGCCTTCGTTACCATTATTTTTTTTTAAATTTTTATAATTGAAAATATTAAAATATTGAAGTATTTCTAAATAAGATCATTCCATTATTCACTTACCTATTGGAGATCAACATGATAGCAGGCGTGTAAGGTCGAGACGTTTTGTCAATCTCCAAAACAAATTAGGGCTGAGCTGATGGATTAGAATCAACAGAATTAACTTTTTTGAATTATAGGAATTGGCTCAGGCTGCCGTTTCTAATTTTATTTACATCATTAAGTAAAAAATATAATATTCTTTAAATTTTATTATTTAAAATGGTCAAAGGTTTGGGGTCATAGTATAAACTAATCTATGTTTAAACCAAGGGATTCTACCTATAGGGAACTCCAATCAATACTTTTTTCCCCTCCCAATCTTTTTATTTCAACAAGATGTGAGTATAAATTGCACATTCTGTATTGAGAAACTAAAAACGTCACTACACATTCTCTACGGATGTGATAAGATTTATCCTTTGGTACGAATGTATGAACTAAAAATATAAGACACTCTACAAGTTAGGATCTCAAAATAGATTGGGTAGTGGACACGTACTCGAATATTCTTAGGGTCTTTAGGTAGAGGGTATCATCAGCAAAATACAGCAAATAATTTATTCATGCAGATGCTTCAGGAAACCCATTCCAATAAATTTGGAATATCTAAATGTTAAATAACTTGTCATTTTGGAAAGTTTCTCTGACAATTGTCTTTTACACGCATATTGAAATTGTAGTTATATAACAAGTGTTACCTGACAGAGAAATATAGAATAATTATTACCTTGAATGTTAAATAGTGGGCACGAAAAAATAACAAAAATTGGCTTTTAGTGTCGTTCTGTCTTGCCATATTATTTTCCCATATTATTTGTTACCCATGTCAGATATGTTTCATGATTTTATTTTAATAATTTTTTTTTTTTGTTTTTGTCATCATTCAGAATATAGACATGACTTTAGGCTTTACAAAATATATGGATATTATTTTTTAACATACAAGAAGGGATCTATAATAATATAACCAGTAAAACAAAATTTGGTCATGGTGTTTCCTTGGTCTGAAATCACGTTTATTATTTCTATTGTAAGTCGCATTGCACACCTTTTGGCATTGGTCTTTAGAGCCTTTTTATAAAATCATTTTTCTAGGATATTTTTACAACTCAGAACTATATTCTGGCCTGAAAGAATCATATATAGACGGAAATTAACGATTGATCAATAAGTTAAAGCATTTCAAAGATGAATAATAACATATTCAAATATCTTTTTTTAAATCTTTTGAATTCACAAATCTCACACAAAGATAAATTAAAACTTGAAAGCCCTCTAAATACTTCTCTAAATGTATTTGATGTGGCTTTCTAAGTCTGTCTTCCTAACAGGATCAGAATTATGTGGAACAAGAACAAGATGAATTACGAAAAATTATTTGCATCAGTAGTTTTCAACATGAAGGTTCTCAAGTCTCACGCATTCGTCGTGGGATTCATACAGTTTTCCTCTCGGAAAAACAATTTTCTTATGTATTTTAGGTTTTATGTAAATTGACATTTGCATGATAATCTGGCTTTATCCAATCTTAACTAGAATCAACCGTCAATTACATAAAGACAAGAGCTCAAGACATATCGATACACATAAAAAATATATCCATATTGTTTTTAGAAGAGAGAATGGTATTTAAAATCACTAATTTTTGTGTACAATTCAATTTTAATATAATTGATAAAGATTAGTATTCATTATTCAATATACTTAGAGTTAATAACTTTGACTTGTATTTTCCACAAAAACATAATGGTAATAAGAAATTGCTTGTAAATGCATACATATCATGCACATTTCATCCATTGTAAGTAAAAACTATTCATTAGTGCGGGCAAATATATTAGCCAAAACGAAATAAATTGACTTTTTTAAATGTTAATTTAAAATTATTAATAGATAATTATAATTAAGATTGATATAAATTAAAGTAGTTTCTTGCCGGGCCCTTATCAGTAAAAAGTTAATCTGTAAATAAGTAAATCATTTTGATTATCGTTTATGTAATTTATTTATACATAATAAGGAATCTGAATTGTCGAAAAGGAGGGTATCTGAATGGAGTAAAATTTTATAGCTGTACATTTCTAGTTATTATTGTTTATGAATCATAATTAATACAGAATTATCATGTTTAACCAAAGATTAAAGATACTTAAAGAAAGCCCTGCATGATCTAACAAGTTTGCCCTATGCCTGGCTACACGGAGTCGGCGTTCCGTTTCACCTAAAAAGATAATAAGCCAACTGTTTTTTATACACTCATCTCTATTATACAAATTTTTCGAGGTTAAAAGTAATTTGTTTCACAATTTTCCTATGATCAATGTCGTACAGGAAATAATTATCTGTCGATTGGTAAGCAAAAATGTGTTTTAGTCGCCACCATGAGCCCACTGTACGAGATGAGGATTGGGATAACAGTACTCTTCCACGCAGAATTGTCCTAGAAGGCCATCTGGGAGCAGACTGGTGCCTCAAAGAATATTATTTATAATATCTTCTATGCAACCTCTCAAAATTTGCATTATAGAGGGTGCGTGGACAAAATCTGTCGCATTTTAAAGACGACATTACTCCATCAGCTGATGACTGATCCGTCTATTTTTGGTTTTAAAATTTTTCCCGGATCATAGGCTTTAGTTATTGTTTACCACTTGTAGCGATAGCATCATTTAAGTGCCCAAGAAAAGTAATTATGTTCAATGAGAGAGATCGTAGGTGGGCTGCTATTCAGATTATGCTTAGTGATCAAATGAAATTAAGCAATCCTGACATCTCTGTTCTTCTCTCAATGCCATTTAGAACGGTCAGAAGTCTCAGGAAGCAGCTGGAGGAGTCATCGGACCTGATGGACGTTGTTGACAGGAACAAGAAGGAGGAAAAGAGCACCAGGATTGTCCGGGACGTCACCTTCATCAACAAGGTCAAAAACATCATCGACGAGGACCCCAGCGTTCCATGAGAGCCATGGCAAGTATGTTGTCAGCGACAGGTCGTGGATGTGGCAGCAGGACTCAGCTCCGGCCCACAAAGCTAAGCGGACGCAAGAATGGCTGAAAAGCAATGCTTTTGCGTTCGTACCCTTCTCCTCTTGGCCTCCCTCATCACCGGATTTGAACCTGTTGGACTATTTTTTCTGGTCCTATGTAGAGAACATGACTAACCCCTGCTCCCATAACACCAAGCAGTCTCTTATCACCTGCATCAAGGAGAAATTCCGTGAGATAGAAGCAGCGCAGATCCAAAATGCCTGTTCTCGATTTTGTAGCTGCATTGAGGGGGTTTGGCCGCAGACGGTGGCTACATTAAATAGATAGCTGCTCTATATCCTAATAAAGATATTCGTTTTTATTTTTTAAATAAATATTATAAAATAAGCTTGTCGTTGTTGTTTTTTGAAGCGGCAGATTTTGTGCACGCATCCTGTAGAGGTAATTTAATAATAACGTGTGGTCCGATATTTTTTAAAATCGCTTTCTAGAGTGAAAACGCAGTTAAGTGTAATTAACTTGTACAGGTTTGTACAAGTTGTAACTTTTATAAGTAAATTATAAACATTAAGAGGCGAGTTAATTTTTACTCACCAAATGCACCCATTTTCTCTTCTATTAAAAAAAAAAAAAAACCACAGTGATGTAAATCGTGTTTATTTTTAAGCTTGTCCACTTTTTTGGAATGTATAAAAATAGGATAGTTGACCAAAGGGGTCAATTCCCCCGTCTCATTAGATACGTTATGGGTATTTTATGACGTATTCTTTTTGATTTTAAACGAAGTAATAACATATACCATATTTTAGATCCGTTTCCAATAAGACAAGAATACAGTATCTTGCTGATTTCTCGTCTTACAAATTCCTATTATTTCTACAAAGAAAGTTTGAGAAACAAAGAGAAAAAAAATGTATAGCCTCACTTTTAATAAAATATAACTAAGCGAAATTATGATACATTATCGAATAAAATACTACGTAGGGCTTAAGATATTATGAAATATATATCACTTATTTTAGAAATTTTTTGGGAAAAAGTATGACAATAATAGTCTGGAAGTACTTAAGAGATAAATAACAGTTTATGATTGACTGATTTGGCTAACTACCAACTTATTTTGGGCTTTTTTTCTGATACTTTTGGGAGGACAGATAGCATGCTTCTATTAAGATAATGACGTAATATACGTAGAATATCGAAGCAAATATCAAAATTTTGTAGAACTTTTTCCCATACCGAGGCAGATATTTTACATTTCTCCCTACATATCGGGTTTCCAATTTCAATGCGATATATAAGGGTTATAACCAGGCTGCCAGTGAACTTTCAAACAAATCTCAAAACGTAACCATATTAAAGATTAAAAAAAATATAAATATAATGATTTATTTTTTAATCTTTATCTTTTGTCTATACAACTCTCTTGATAATCTCGGCCACACGACGCCAGAAGCTTTGGCAGGACAGGGCGACTTCGTGCGGATACAACATTACCACTGTACGGATAATTGACTTGTTCAGGGTCTCCACAGACGAATGATACTTGCCACAGGCCTTATGTTCGACCCTCCCTTAGAGATAGAAATCTCATAAGTTAAGGTCTGGGATTTTTTCAGGTCAAAAATCTAGGCTCAAAAAGTGAGGACATTTTGTGCCTAATACATCCTGCACTTTTTTGGCTTTATTGGCCTTTGTACCATCTTTTTGGAAAGTGTAATTTCTTCCTTGCGTTATTTCATCCATCTAAGGAATGTAAATTACAAGTCCAAAACCAGTACAATGACAAAGTGGGATCCACACAAGATCGCCCAGGCCTGCCTACTCTTGTGTTTCTGGTTGTCCAAGGTTATCAAGAGAGGGGAATTTCATTTTAAAAGATTCAATGTCATGAAATGTAGCTTTCAAATAATACAAAAAATATGGCTTTATCACCATCTAGTTCGTTCGTTATGGGCCTTTAAAGACATTCCCAATTTATCTGGAACACTTTGTACATAGAGACCAATAACATGAATAAACAGAAAAAGTTTTGTTTTTTTTAAACATGCACACGACTATAATATTTAACAAATACGACTACATAATAATTTATAGCATCAAAAATATGTATTCCTATGATGTACATCAGGAGCACTAATTACAGAGCATTCGGTATACCCATACGCATACCCTATGCATACACCTGCAATATATATTTAATATGACTAAATTGTTTGTTTTAAATCTAAATATCTTTATGACGTAATTCATAGAGCACTATATAAAGCTTCTCCATGTTACTCGTTTTCATACAGTCAGACGGGTAATCTCTGCTCAATGAATATAAATCTATAAGTAAATAATTTATGATAAGTACTCTATATAGGTACGTACACTTAATTAAGCAGTAATTTAGGACGACCATAAAAAACCATATATACCCATGTATAATTTTTTTGATAATAATATTTTTTTATCATAGAAGCTCTAAACAGGAACACAATATAATACATAGTTAACTTCTTTTGAAACTATCTGAGAAACGGATTGAAAATAAATATTGACTGCATGTCGAAAGACTGAATAAATAGAAACTACTTAGAGGTATTTCTATTCAGTCTATTAATTTATTATTTCACCTTTCAATAAATATAGTATTTCCAGAACATGTATATTTTAGGTTGAGGGAAAAGTAATTACTTATCTCCCTCCCGTTTCTTCAAACTAAGTGTATCTTGTTTACTATTGGTCATGTCGAATCATAATATATGCTATTGTAAAGGTTTGGTCGATTCAGTCGTTAATTACGGGGCGTCGAGTATGGAGGTCACAAATGAAAAAATTTGCCATATTTTAGATTTTCACTATCTGAAAGGGAACAACGCATCGAAAGCGATCAAGAAAGTTCTGATGTATACTTGGCCGATACTTCGTTTTACAAAAACTATAGTTGTAGCTATTTTTTTAATGATCAATTCTGCTCTCTATCGAGAACAACTAAACAGTTTGATGCTGGTGATCGAACAGAAGCGGCAAGTATTGGTGAATAGGAGACAACAAGATATCCTCAAGACAGCACCAGGCCGCACACATCTTTGATAATGCGCCAGAACATCTGGGAACTCCTATGGAAAGTTCTTATGCATCCACCCTACAGTCCGGATCTGGTACCTAGTAACGACCACCTGTTCCTGTATATGGCCAATGTGCTTAGGAGTGCAGGCCTCAATAAAGGCCTGAAAAAAATTATGTGTCCAATTTTTCTGCCAATAGGGACAAGGGCTTCTATGAGAAGTCCATTATGACGTTGGATTATCGCTGGCAACAAATTATCGAACCGAACAGGGCATATTTGGTTTAAATTGGATGATTGTAACACTTATTATAAAGCATTGAAATAAAGCGTAAAGTACGAAATCACTATTCTTCTTAAGCATTATTATTGGTTAGGAAAAACCATCAACTACATACTTTTATTTTCATTTCTACGTGCAAAGCTATTACCAATAAGTAATAATGTACATTGATAAATTAAATTAAATAATTTATATTTACCAAAAAAATTACACATATTTTATACATGCAGCCGCCAACATCGTGAGAATAAAAGAAAGAGAAAGTGACAGATTTTACAGGGTGTCCACGATAAATTGGAACTACTTTAAACTTTATCCAGATCCATAATGTGGATATTCGGGGTTAAATCATACTAATATAAAAGGTTGCGTGAACAATACACTATAACTTCCACCACAATTGTCTTGACAACAAACAATAGTCATCATGGAACAACCAAGGAGAGACGCCATCCTCAAATTGGCTCACCCGGGACACAAGCCCTCTGCTATCTACAAGCTTCTTAACTATCCCAAGACCACGGTGTACCGGGTCTTCAATGCCTGGAGGTTGAGGAGAAGGTCTGCCACAAGGCCCACAACATGAGAAGTGACCGAATCCACACTCCCCGCTTTCTTGAAGGCCTCAGGAAGTCCATCAAGGCTTTGCCGGGGACTTCCTTGTCCAGGTTGGCCAAGAACCGTGGAGTGAGCAAGCAGCTGGTCTCCAAGGCTGTGAATGAGGACCTCAGGTACAGGTCATACCGAATGGCCTAACAACACATCCTCACGGCATCCATGAAGGCCACCAGGCTCACCAACAATAAGCGTCTCCTCAATGACCGTAAGAGCCATGGAGGAAGAATCATCTTCTTCTCCGACGAGAAGAACTGGACTGTCGACAGAAGCTACAACGTCCAGAATGACACATGCCTTGCCAAGGAGAGAGAAAAGGTACCTGCTGTCTTCACCCCAAAGTTCCCAGTTATGCTAAAAATTTGGAAAATATACATGTTGATAAAATCTTAGGCAGTATATAACAGATCGGCTGAAAAGTTTGTAGGCTAATATAGTAAAACAATTATTTGTCAAACTTTCTGTTTATTTACTCAAAGTAATTACTTTCGTGAGCGAAATAAAAATAATACGAGCGTAGTTTTACAATTCTGTGCAAAGTCCAAGAGATTGGCACGTATCAAGATTATGCTTAGGTAGTTGAATCTCTTGGAGGAACACACACCAACTTTCAGACAGATCGGTCTACTTCTTTCTGTTTGCCATTTGTTTGAATCGAGGAAGTGGAGGGGTTTTCCAAAAATGGACGAAAAAGAATTTTTATTTAAGGAAAGTTTATTAAACACTATTATATGAAAGGCAAAACGCCTTCGAAGACTGAAAAGAAGCTTGATAAACATTATGTGTACTCTGCACCTTCGATTAGAATAGTCTATAAGCGGTTTCAAAATTTTCAGAGTGGCCATATTGGTACAAGTGACTCTGAACGCTCTGGACACCCTGTTGAGATTACTACTCTGGCATGCCATGGATAAAATCAATGGTATGGTGATGGGTAACAGAACAATGAAGGGATGTGAGATTGCAACTGCTGTGGGCATCTCGAGTTGGAACCCCATTTCAATTAATTTTGCAACCACAACTACTGAGGTGTGAGCTGGTGCATTGTCGTGATGGGAAATGACTTTTTTCTTGCAGTTTGGTTTTCAAACGGTCCAATAACGATGAATAAGTGGGACCTGGAATAGTTTTACCTGTTTCCATATTGTCAATGAGCAATATTCCTTGCAAATTCAAAATACTGTCACTATAATCTTTCTGGTCGATTCCTCGATTCAAATGAATACCACACAGAAAGAAATTTACCAATCTGTATGAAAACTAATGTATGTTCTTCCAAGAGATGCTCATAACCCAATATAACCTCGATACGCGCCAATAGTGTCATCTCTTAGACTTTGCATGGGATTTTCAAACGACTCTCAGACTGGTAATACAATTTTCAGATACCATTTTAGGAGTATCATTTCTCTTTAGTCTCAAAATATGTTAAGCCTCAGTTTTGGTGATTACCTCTTCATAACCACAAAAAAAATAAAAAATAGTACCAACAATCAGAGCGTTAGTCCACTCAAGAAATCTCACTCAGTCATTTATTTGGTGAGCGCGCTCTCGCTCCTACTCGTTTTTTAAAGGAATGATTGTGCTACCTCTGAATTAAAATTGAGCGGCGCTTATTTTTTTTTCTCGTATAGGAGTATTTGAATTTAACAACTCTGTAATTTCAATAAATTTCTTGAAACATATATATATTATTTATTCCAAAAAATGAAGAGATATAAGGTGAAAGAATAGATAAAACTTAAAAATCTAAATCTATATTTAAAGTTAAATAAATGTATAAAATTGCTTGATTAGATTTAACGGCAATTCTGGCAAATATTCAAATATCCTTGAATAACAATTATTAAATTGATATAATTCACATTACAACATGCAAATAAGATAATATTAATTGCTAATGGGTAGTGATTTCCAAACTTTGTGTCTTGAGGCGAGGCAAGTTTAAGTGTGGCTTTCGATTTGTGACAAGCATACATTATTTGCAAATGCTTCTAATAATCCAAATAACTGTTTTACTTCAAATAGGTGTATCACAAAAATTTTATTTGTCTTTTGGTGTTCAATGGGCACACAAAGTTTGGGAACCACTGTCTTAGGGAACATGTTATAACGAGATTTCGTGCACTATCATCCAGTTAAGATATATAATTAGTTTCAGGTTGAACACAGGGTTCTCAAGTATTTTACCTTATATTTGCGACAGATTTTGAGGCCTCATATCAATTTACTACATAAAAATATAAGAAAATCTTACTTCAGATGGGATTTTTTTTTCAAAAAATAAAAAAATTTCTTCCAACATAATCTCCAGACACAAAGGAGCTAGCGGAGTCTCTGAGGAAACTGATGTCTAAATCTTCTTAGAGTGGCTAGCTACAAGAGAGGCAAACTCGTCAACAGAAACGGAAAAAGTTATATAAAGGAGAGAAAAATTGAGCAATTTGATCGTTTTACTAAAATGGCGAGCGTGCTCCGGTTTTCCCTCGTTATTCAAAAGAGTGAACGCACTCCCGCTCAAGAATCTTCGGTTGATGAACAATTGAACGCTGCTCACTAAACCATTGTCAGCAAGCATTATTTTGATGTCTGCAAACAGGAAAAAGTCATTCGGGCCTATATGTGGAAAATAAGGTGGATAAGGAAGCATCTTGGAGCCTAATCCATGTAACTTCGCCATCGTTTTCAGTTATTTGTAACACGGTGCATTGTCTTGATGAAGCATTACTTTATTTTTCTCTTTAAATAGGATTATTTTTTTCGTGATTTCAAAGTTCAAACATTCCAACAAGGCTATGTCATAATTGCTGTTGATGGTCAACCCTTTTAGAAGTAATCAATAAATATTCTTAGATGTCCCTCGTTGAATACTGAGGCAATATCCTGCATAGGCGACTGTTGCATCTTTCCATGCATTTGGATTCGATCCATCATGTGCAGACGATTAAGCAAACTGTCGATTGTTCTTTGGAGTAAAAAAAAGATCTTTTTGGGCAGGAATTCGAGGCAAAGCAGAGTAAGATATATCATTATTTCATTTAAAAATAATTGTTCAGTCTACTTATAGCTTCACATAACATTGGCTAGTGATCTTTTATAACTTACAGCGCCAGGCCGTGTATTGGGCACTTTTGTATAATAAAATCTATGGTATTATAGTTGTCTAATAACATAATTTACAGATGGTCCAAATACAGACAAGCACATGGGCATCATTAAGCAGCTACAAAACTTTAGTAAAAATGATAAAACAACATATTAGTATTATTATTTGACATTAAATTATAAAATGAATAATAAAAATATTGAAAGTATCCAATTAATAAAAAAACATTTTACAATCCATCTATTTTCTAATATGACTGAACACATTTAAATCTCAATATTATAAATTAATTTGTATGTTATTGGAATTTGAAACAGGTATGATGGAGACCAAAATTTGTATAAGGGGTGGCACTACTAACCACACACACAACCTACCAATATGCACACTAGACATGGGCTTATATGATAATATTTTCATTGTGATATATTACAAATGAATATATGTAGCCGTATCCCTGCAAGCATTTGTTGGTTATGAGTTATCAATTTAGTCCCGGCTTAGTCAAGTTAGTTTTCTAAAGAAAAACTTAATAAGCCATGGTAATGCATAAATCTTATCTTGAATGATTAACTTAACAACCAGAAAAAGCAAATTTTAAAGAAGTACATATTGGGCATGTCATAAAAAAAATCAAACTGGTAACCCTGACAATTGGAAGAATGTTTTAAAGAAGAGCATTTTAACTTTCATGACGATCCATTAGATCAGCTACAATCAGCTGTGACAAGAAAAGAGGGGAGAAGGAAATTATCAAGAACATTGGGAAGAATGATTCATATGTGGATCCTCAATTTTACTCTGAGTCCAACATATGATTACATTTATAACTCCGAAACAAATCATACTCCGTCTTCTATGAACACACACGAATGTTCAGTCCTGCCGAAGGATAGTTTGCCAAACCGACATTTGGCCGAAAAAGGATATTTAATATATATGATTGCATATTTAAATTAAGTTTAAAATAATAGTATGATTTATAAGTATTGTTCATCTGCTACATAGAGGACGCTTCAAATATTTTCTCCTTTTAAAAGAGACGGAAGATTGAAATAATATTAAGAATGATTTTTTATCATTTTTTAAAGATTTTTTTTTTTTCATTTTCTCGCACATTTAAATGTTTCAACCATCATTTGACGAAATTTTATACAGCTGAAATGAACCATCTATATTATATTGTGTGTCCAAAAATTAATATAAAAATGAAGAAGTGGAGAAAATGTGGAAAAATTCAAATTACTCCGTCGCTGTCAAATAAATATAGAAAATATTGGCATCACTGAAATCAAAAGAAATGGATACATCAATTAATGTTTGTTATATTACCATTGAATCTAAATTTTTGGAATCTTTTAACAAACTAATAGTTTGTTTGGTTCTTTACAATGCCAATCAATGTAATTTCCTACTTCTTTTTTTTTTTCTTACAAAATTTGTGCAAAACAGTATTTTGCATTTTTTTTTTTTTTTTTGCAATTTTTCATTTGGCATTTATTTTTTACTAAAAAATTGATTTCTTAGCTAGACAAATTTAACATGCATATATGTTGGTATGTTATTTGAAGATTATAACACAATTATTATTTATAATTCATAATATTACATTTAATATAATTTACAGTCGCTAAATTATACCCGTAGCGACGGGGTCTTAACAAAAATAAGAAATTCCATTGATCATTGTCAATATGATTTCTGACTCCCTTCTTGAACAGAACAACGCCGGGTTACCCCTGACTTGATATTTAAAGTATGTTCACATGCCATAATGTAAATTCTATGATCATCTTATAAAAATATCCGTATTAACATAGTATGTTTATTTAGTAGGATAAAAAGTTTCATATAAGGAATTAAAGTTGGAATGAACTTCCTATTATGTTAGAGATTGGCTTTATAATATGTAGGTAAATATCTTCATATATGTATGGTTACCCTTTTTTGGAGTAAGTATCCAGAAAGTAAGTTTCTTCATATTTAAATCAAACCTTATTATTTAGTTCATTTCAAACAATTATTATTGTAACAACTGTTAGCTTTATCATTCATATTGTCATACAATTCAAAAATCTACTCAAAAGTAACTAATTAATTATAAGTCATCTCTTACAAATTGCGATATTAGGCATTCAGTAATGTGAATGGCAAAATCTTTGAGTTCTCACATGATGGTTGCGGAGCGTATAAAAAACTTGGAGAATCTTTGCGAAAATTCGTGAATACGTGCCCAAGATAAAATATGTAGAATCCATTCAAGGACTCTGGCAAAAATGGTTCCCGTATCGAATGTCCACCTCCTCACTTTTTCTATTAAGTCACTCCAAGATCCAACGAAGTAAGCTTGCTCTTTCTGTGGATTTGAAAGTTCTTAAGGGTTCAACTGGTCCATTAAAATCTGAACACTTTGAATTTTAAAATACTACAATCTGTAATTTATTAATTCACAATAGAATTTCAACAAAATTAATATTATAAATAGCTGTGTTTCAATGCTATCTTAATCATTAATATAGCCGGCCTTAGCGGCAATCAAAGCTTTTAGGCAGGAGTGGAATGCCTGGCCCCCCTTAACAAATGTAGTCCTCTGTCATAAAATGCAGGATACACATCACTAAAGCTATCTATCGAAGAAAAAAAAAAGATTTCTTATGACTAAAATTAACACATTTAACCTTTTTTGACACACTGATCAATGTTATCGAACATTTAAATCTCATTAACTAAAAATTAACTTTTTTTATTTTACTTCTTTTATTTAAATTATGAACTTTATATTGACATTGATATGGTTCTTCAAATATAATCCATCTTTTTCTCATTATTTATGCTAACAATCAATTTTGGCTAGTTAAAGTGAAATTTGCGACGCACCGAGAGGGTTAATGCAAATATTTTTATATAGAAAATCATCGCAAAAATACAAATGCAATTTAGATAAAAATCGATATAGCTTTCTTTTTTGCTGACGTGAAACATATGAAAGTAATTCAAACCATTCATATAAATAATATTCCTCACTTACAGTAAGAAATCAGAGATATTCTTTGTTTTATTCATTTAGTGACATTTAATGATCTCTTCTATACTGATTGAATTATAGATATCAGAATTGTATTAATTGTAAAGATCTTTAATTATCATTAATGAAAATGATTTGCAAACAAATTATGACAACAATTAAACATAAGGAGTACGTAATATGTAGTCCACAGATTTGACATAAATCATTTTTAATTGAATACATTGCCAATTAATATTTTTAGTAGTTATACCATCTTTTGTTTAATTAAGACATAACCTTATATGTAACTATATTGTCAATTTAATTATAAGTTTGAAATCAAAATTGCATCCAAATATCAAAATGAAATTAAGCTATACAAAT